>NC_134830.1:13969379-15169379 GCF_004210375.1 Tachypleus tridentatus
AACACCACCTTTAGCTAACCCATACCCATAGAAAGGCCGAACTTACACACCTAAACCCTAGTGGCAGAGGTGTAATATTGATCTAACTTAATTTAATATTTATTCGAATGATCGCATTGCTTTTGGATTCTAGACAATGCTGGACAGGTCATAGCTGACATGAGCTTGATCGATGTTCACAGGTGTTCTGGACACGCTTCAAAACCATAACAGTAATATTTTTTCTGTCTATTTTATAATTTTGATTTGTTTTAGTTCTCAAGAGAGTTACACAAAATGAAAACTATATGATCTATCTCTAAAATGCTCATCTTCTTTTTATCAAAATTAAATTCTTAGAAGAGAAATACTTATAACGTACACTGAGAGTTTTCAGAATGTTATAGTGATACAAAAGACTAACGATACAGTCCTCAACGTCTTTACGGTAAGTACTTTTTTCACATTATTTATCAAGATGATTTTAATAAATAGTAGTTTAATTAATTAAATACAAAATATACCAAGAGTTTTTAATGGTTGCGAAAATAAAACATTGTTAATTTGTTTATAAACAAGTGAAAACTGCTACCTGTATTGTCGTATATAGAAACCAAAAGTAGAGAAGGTATAACCACCAATTTTAGCTAACCTATACCTTATAGAAAGGCCGAACTTACACCCTAAACTTCCCTTCAGTCAGACTGTAATTTTGATTTGGCACTAATTATTTATTATGCACTTGGAATGCATTGCTTCTGATTTCTAAACAACGCTGGACAGGTCATAGCTCAAACGAGCTTGATCGATGTTCACAGGTGAACTGGACACACGCTTCGAAAACCATAACCGTAATATCTGTCTATTTTATCTTTTTATTTGTTTTATTCTCAAGAGGTTTTATGCAAAGTAAAGTTACTTTGCATATAACATTTATCACAGAAATGAGAAGACAACATCAACTACAAAATGCTCATCTTCTTTTATTAAAATTACCCATCAGAAATACTTATAACGTATAATTGAGTTTTCAGATTGTCATATTGATACAAAGACCTATCGATACAGTCCTCAACGTCTTTAGGGTAAGTACTTTTGTCATTATTTATCAAGATCATTTATAAATAGTGGTTTAATTAATTAAATGTAAAATATTCACCATAAGTTATTTATTGGTATGAAAGTGTAAAATAAACATTGTTAATTTGCTTATAAACAAATGAAAACTGTACCATGTCGTATATGGAAGCGTCATAAACCACGACAAGGTCTAACCACCAATTTTAGCTAACCTATACCATATAGGCCGAACTTAACCATAAAATCCCTGATGGTAGACTGTAATTATGATTTGGGGCACGTAATTCTATTATATACACTGAGAATGCATTGCTTATGATTTATAGACAATGCTGGGAAAGGTCGTAGCAGAAAGGAGCCTGATCGATTTTCAGAGTTGTTCTGGACACACGCTTCCAAAACCATAACCAATATATTTTCTGCCTATTTTATCTTTTTTTGTTTTATTTATAGTTGCATATAAGTTATTTTACATATCACAAAATGAAGACAATATGACCTACAAAATGCTCCTTCCTTTATAAAATTAAACTCAGCAGAAATACTTATATCCTATACTGAGAATTTGCAGAATGTCATAGAGATACAAAGAGCATCGATTCAGTCCTCAACGTCTTTACAAGTACTTTTGTCATTATTTATCAAGATGATTTAAATAGTAGTTTAATTAATTAAATACAAAATATTCACAAAAAAGTTATTTAATGGTTGAAAATAAAACATTGTTAATTTCCTTATAAACAAGTGAAAACTGCTACCTGTATTGTCGTATAAGCGTCATAAACCACGAGAAGGTCTAACCACCAATTTTAGCTAACCTATACCTTATAGGGCCGAACTTACCCCTAAACTTCCCTTTTGTCAGACTGTAATTTTGATTTGGGGCACGTAATTCTATTATTAACGGAATGCATTGCTTCTGATTTCTAGACAATGCTGGACAGGTCATCGATCAAACGAGCTTGATCGATGTTCACAGGTGAACTAGACACACGCTCCAAAACCATAACCAATATTCTGTCTATTTTATCATTTTTATTTGTTTTATTTCTCATGAATGTTTGATGCAAAGTAAAAGTTGCTTTGCATAATTATATTTTATCCAGAAATGAAGACAACAACTACAAATATCTCTCTTTTATTAAATTATCTGTCAGCAGAAATACTTATAACGTATACTAAGAGTTTTCAGATTATCATATTGATACAAAAGACCTATCGATACAGTCCTCAACGTCTTTACGGTAAGTACTTTTTGTCATTATTTATCAAGATCTTTTATAAATAGTGGTTTAATTAAATTAAATATTCACCAAAGTTATTTAATGGTTTGAAAATAAAACATTGTTAATTTGCTTATAAACAAGTGAAAACTGCTACCTGTATTGTCGTATATAGAAGCGTCATAAACCACGAGAAGGTCTAACCACCAATTTTAGCTAACCTATACCTTATAGAAAGGCCGAACTTACACCCTAAACGTCCCTTCTGTCAGACTGTAATTTTGATTTGGAGCACGTAATTCTATTATTATGCACTTTGGAATGCATTGCTTATGATTTCTAGACAATGCTGGAAAGGTCGTAGCTGAAAGGAGCCTGATCGATTTTCAGAGTTGTTCTGGACATACGCTCCACCATAACCAATATATTTTCTGCCTATTTTATCATTTTTTGTTTGTTTTATTTATCAAGAGTGTTACATGAAAGTAAAATTTATTTTGCATATAACATTTTTTATCACAAAAATGAAGACAATATGACCTACAAAATGCTCATTTTCCTTTATAAAAATTAAATTTCAACAGAAATACTGATATCTTATACTGAGAATTTGCAGAATGTCATAGAGATACAAAAGACTTATCGATACAGTCCTCAACATTTTTACAGTAAGTTCTTTTTGCTCTTATTTATCAAGATGATTTTAATAAATAGTGGTTCAATTAATTAAATACAAAATATTCACCAAAAGTTATTTTATGGTTGCGAAAATAAAACATTGTTAATTTGCTTATAAACAAGTGAAAACTGCTACCTGTATTGTCGTATATAGAAGCGTCATAAACCACGAGAAGGTCTAACCACAAATTTTAGCTAACCTGTACCTTATAGAAAGGCCGAACTTACACCCTTTCAGGCAGAGTGTATTGACTTGGGGCACTAATTCTATTATTGGGAATGAATGCATTGCTTTGATTTCTAGACAATGCTGGACATGTAGCTGACATGAGCTTGATCGATGTTCACAGGTGTTCTGGACACACGCTTCCAAACCATAACAGTAATATTTTTATGTCTATTTTATAATTTTTTGATTTGTTTTAGTTCTCAAAGAGAGTTACATGCAAAAGAAATTTTGCATATAACATTTTTAGTACAAAATGAAAAGTATATGATCTACAAATGCTCATCTTCTTTTATCAAAATTAACTCTTAGCAGAAATACTTATAACGTACACTAAGAGTTTTCAGAATGTCATAGTGATAAAAGACCAATCGATACAGTCCTCAACGTCTTTACGGTAAGTACTTTTGTCATTATTTATCAAGATGATTTTTAATAAATATTAGTTTAATTAATTAAATACAAAATATACACCAAAAGTTATTTAATGGTTGCGAAAATAAAACATTGATTAATTTGCTTATAAACAGGTGAAAACTGCTACCTGTATTGTCGTATATAGAAGCGATCATAAACCACGAGAAAGGTCTAACCACCAATTTTAGCTAACCTATACCTTATAGAAGGCCGAACTTACACCATAAAATTCCTTTCTGTCAGACTGTAATTATTGATTTGGGGCACGTAATTCTATTATTATGCACTGGAGAATGCATTGCTTATGATTTCCTAGACAATGCTGGAAGGTCGTAGCTGAAAGGAGCCTGATCGATTTTCAGAGGTTGTTCTGGACACACGCTTCCAAAACCATAACAGTAATATTTTTCTGTCTATTTTATCATTTTTTATTTGTTTTATTTCTCAAGAGTTACATGCAAAGTAAAAGTTATTTTGCATATAACATTTTATCACAAAAATGAAGACAATATGACCTACAAAATGCTCATCTTCTTTTATCAAATTAACTCTTACTTAGAAATACACTTATAACGCGTACTAAGAGTTTTCAGAATGTCATAGTGATACAAAGACCAATCGATACAGTCCTCAACGTCTTTACGGTAAGTACTTTTTTGTCATTATTTATCAAGATGATTTTAATAAATAGTGGTTTAATTAATTAAATACAAAATATACACCAAAAGTTATTTAATGGTTGCGAAAATAAAACATTGTTAATTTGCTTATAAACAAGTGAAAACTGCTACCTGTATTGTCATATATAGACGTCATAAAACCGAGAAGGTCTAACCACCAATTTTAGCTAACCTATACCTTATAGAAAGGCCGAACTTACACCACCTAAATTCCTGATGGTGTACTGTTGCACTTTGGGGCACGTAATTCTATTATTATGCACTGGAGAATGCATTGCTTATGATTTCTAGACAATGCTGGAAAGGTCATAGCTGAAAGGAGCCTTGATCGATGTTCACAGTTGTTCTGGACACACGCTTCCAAAACCATAACAATATATTTTTCTGCCTATTTTATCATTTTTTTTGTTTTATTTATCAAGAGTGTTACATGAAAAGTAAAATTTATTTTGCATATAACATTTTTATCACAAAAATGAAGACAATATGACTACAAAATGCTCATCTTCCTTTATAAAAATTAACTTTCAACAGAAATACTTATATCTTATACTGAGAGTTTTCAGAATGTCATAGAGATACAAAAAGACCTATCGATACAGTCCTCAACGTCTTTACGGTAAGTACTTTTTGTCATTATTTATCAAGATGATTTTAATAAATAGTGGTTTAATTAATTAAATACAAAATATACACCAAAAGTTATTTAATGGTTGCGAAAATAAAACATTGTTAATTTGCTTATAAACAAAAGTGAAAACTGCTACCTGTATTGTCGTATATAGAAGCGTCATAAACCACGAGAAGGTCTAACCACCAATTTTAGCTAACCTATACCTTATAGAAAGGCCGAACTTACACCCTAAACTTCCCTTTTGGCAGACTGTAATATTGATTTGGGGCACGTAATTCTATTATTATGCATTGGGAATGCATTGCTTTTGATTTCTAGACAATGCTGGACAGGTCATAGCTGAAATGAGCTTGATCGATGTTCACAGGTGTTCTGGACACACGCTTCCAAAACCATAACAGTAATATTTTTCTGTCTATTTTATCATTTTTGATTTGTTTTATTTCTCAAGAGTGTTACATGCAAAGTAAAAGTTACTTTGCATATAACATTTTTATCACAAAAATGAAGACAATATGATCTACAAAATGCTCATCTTCTTTTATCAAAATTAACTCTCAGCAGAAATACTTATAACGTATACTAAGAGTTTTCAGAATGTCATAGTGATACAAAAGACCAATCGATACAGTCCTCAACGTCTTTACGGTAAGTACTTTTTTGTCATTATTTATCAAGATGATTTTAATAAATAGTGGTTTAATTAATTAAATACAAAATATACACCAAAAGTTATTTAATGGTTGCGAAAATAAAACATTGTTAATTTGCTTATAAACAAGTGAAAACTGCTACCTGTATTGTCGTATATAGAAGCGTCATAAACCACGAGAAGGTCTAACCACCAATTTTAGCTAACCTATACCTTATAGAAGGCCGAACTTACACCTAAACTTCCCTTCAGGCAGACTGTAATTTTGATTTGGGGCACGTAATTCTATTATTATACATTGGGAATGCATTGCTTTTGATTTCTAGACAATGCTGGACAGGTCATAGCTGAAAGGAGCCTGATCGATGTTCACAGGTGTTCTGGACACACGCTTCCAAAACCATAACCGTAATATTTTTCTGTCTATTTTATCATTTTTTTTTGTTTTATTTCTCAAGAGTGTTACATGCAAAGTAAAAGTTGCTTTGCATATAACATTTTTATCACAAAAATGAAGACAATATGATCTACAAATGCTCATCTTCTTTTATCAAAATTAACTCTCAGCAAAATACTTATAACGTATACTGAGAGTTTTCAGAATGTCATAGTGATACAAAAGACCTATCGATACAGTCCTCAACGTCTTTACGGTAAGTACTTTTTGTCATTATTTATCAAGATGATTTATAAATAGTGGTTTAATTAATTAAATACAAAATATTCACCAAAATTTACTTAATGGTTGCGAAAATAAAACATTGTTAATTTGCTTATAAACAAGTGAAAACTGCTACCTGTATTGTCGTATATAGAAGCGTCATAAACCACGAGAAGGTCTAACCACCAATTTTAGCTAACCTATACCATATAGAAGGCCGAACTTACACCCTAAACTTCCCTTCTGGCAGACTGTAATTTTGATTTGGGGCACGTAATTCTATTATTATACACTGGAGAATGCATTGCTTATGATTTCTAGACAATGCTGGAAAGGTCATAGCTGAAAGGAGCCTGATCGATGTTCACAGTTGTTCTGGACACACGCCTCCAAAACCATAACCAATATATTTTTCTGCCTATTTTATCATTTTTTATTTGTTTTATTTATCAAGAGTGTTACATGCAAAGTAAAAGTTATTTTGCATATAACATTTTTTATCACAAAATGAAGACAATATGACCTACAAAATGCTCATCTTCCTTTATAAAAATTAACTGTCAGCAGAAATACTTATAACTATACTGAGAGTTTGCAGAATGTCATAGAGATACAAAGACCTATCGATACAGTCCTCAACGTCTTTACGGTAAGTACTTTTTGTCTTATTTATCAAGATGATT
Organism: Tachypleus tridentatus; assembly: GCF_004210375.1. Lineage (NCBI taxonomy): Eukaryota > Metazoa > Arthropoda > Merostomata > Xiphosura > Limulidae > Tachypleus > Tachypleus tridentatus. The sequence continues at coordinate 13,976,293 of NC_134830.1, forward strand.
TAATAAATAGTGGTTTAATTAATTAAATACAAAATATTCACCAAAAGTTATTTAATGGTTGCGAAAATAAAACATTGTTAATTTGCTTATAAACAAGTGAAAACTGCTACCTGTATTGTCGTATATAGAAGCGTCATAAACCACGAGAAGGTCTAACCACCAATTTTAGCTAACCTATACCTTATAGAAAGGCCGAACTTACACCCTAAACCTCCTTTCAGGCAGACTGTAATATTGACTTGGGGCACGTAATTCTAATATTACGCATTGGGAATGAATGCATTGCTTTTGATTTCTAGACAATGCTGGACAGGTCATAGCTGAAATGAGCTTGATCGATGTTCACAGGTGTTCTGGACACACGCTTCCAAAACCATAACAGTAATATTTTTTCTGTCTATTTTATAATTTTTGATTTGTTTTAGTTCTCAAGAGAGTTACATGCAAAGTAAAAGTTACTTTGCATATAACATTTTATCACAAAAATGAAACTATATGATCTACAAAATGCTCATCTTCTTTTATCAAAATTAACTCTTAGCAGAAATACTTATAACGTATACTAAGAGTTTTCAGAATGTCATAGTGATACAAAAGACCAATCGATACAGTCCTCAACGTCTTTACGGTAAGTACTTTTGTCATTATTTATCAAGATGATTTTATAAATAGTGGTTTAATTAATTAAATACAAAATATACACCAAAAGTTATTTAATGGTTGCGAAAATAAAACATTGTTAATTTGCTTATAAACAAGTGAAAACTGCTACCTGTATTGTCGTATATAGAAGCGTCATAAACCACGAGAAGGTCTAACCACCAATTTTAGCTAACCTATACCTTATAGAAAGGCCGAACTTACACCCTAAACTTCCCTTTTGTCAGACTGTAATTTTGATTTGGAGCACGTAATTCTATTATTATGCACTGGAGAATGCATTGCTTCTGATTTCTAGACAATGCTGGAAAGGTCATAGCTGAAAGAGCTTGATCGATGTTCACAGTTGTTCTGGACACACGCTTCAAAACCATAACCGTAATATTTTTCTGCCTATTTTATCATTTTTGTTTGTTTTATTTATCAAGAGTGTTACATGCAAAGTAAAAGTTATTTTGCATATAACATTTTTTATCACAAAAATGAAGACAATATGACCTACAAAATGCTCATCTTCCTTTATTAAAATTAACTGTCAGCAGAAATACTTATAACGTATACTGAGAGTTTTCAGAATGTCATAGAGATACAAAAGACCTATCGATACAGTCCTCAACGTCTTTACGGTAAGTACTTTTGTCATTATTTATCAAGATGATTTATAAATAGTGGTTTAATTAATTAAATACAAAATATTCACCAAGTTATTTATTGGTTGCGAAAATAAAACATTGTTAATTTGCTTATAAACAAATGAAAACTGCTACCTGTATTGTCGTATATGGAAGCGTCATAAAACCACGAGAGGTCTAACCACCAATTTTAGCTAACCCATACCTAAATAGAAAGGCTGAACTTATATCCTAAAATTCCCTTTGCTAGACTGACATATTTGACTTAAGGCATGTAATTCTTGTATGATCGCTCTGGAGAACGCATTGCTTATGATTTCTAGACAATGCTGGACAGGTGGGTCATAGCTGAAAACGAGCCTGATCGATGTTCAAAGTTGTACCAGAATACACACACTTCAAAAAAACCATAAACAATATATTTTTCTGCCTATTTTATCATTTTGTTTTGTTTTATTTATCAAAGGTGCTACATGCAAAGTAAATGTTATTTTGCATATAACATTTTATCACAAAAATGAAGACAACATCAACTACAAAATGCTCATCTTTCCTTATTAAAATTATCTTTCAGCAGAAATACTTATAACGTATATACTGAGAGTTTTCAGAATGTCATAGAGATACAAAAGACCAATCGATACAGTCCTCAACGTCTTTACGGTAAGTACTTTTTTGTCATTATTTATCAAGATGATTTTAATAAATAGTAGTTTAATTAATTAAATACAAAATATTCACCAAAAGTTATTTAATGGTTGACGAAAATAAAACATTGTTAATTTGCTTATAAACAAGTGAAAACTGCTACCTGTATTGTCTTATATAGAAGCGTCATAAACCACGACAAGGTCTAACCACCAATTTTAGCTAACCTATACCTTATAGAAAGGCCGAACTTACATCCCAAACCTCCTTTCAGGCAGAGTGTAATATTGACTTGGGGCACGTATATTCTATTATTATGCATTGAGAATGCATTGCTTTTGATTTCTAGACAATGCTGAACAGGTCATTGCGGAAATGAGCTTGATCGATGTTCACAGTTGTTCTGGACACACGCTTCCAAAACCATAACAGTAATATTTTTCTGTCTATTTTATAATTTTTTGATTTGTTTTATTTCTCAAGAGTGTTATGCAAAGTAAAAGTTACTTTGCATATAACATTTTTATCACAAAATGAAAACAATATGATCTACAAAATGCTCATCTTCTTTTATCAAAAATTAACTCTTAGCAGAAATACTTATAACGTATACTAAGAGTTTTCAGAATGTCATAGTGATACAAAGACTAATCGATACAGTCCTCAACGTCTTTACGGTAAGTACTTTTTGTCATTATTTATCAAGATGATTTTAATAAATAGTAGTTTAATTAATTAAATACAAAATATACACCAAAAGTTATTTAATGGTTGCGAAAATAAAACATTGTTAATTTGCTTATAAACAAGTGAAAACTGCTACCTGTATTGTCGTATATAGAAGCGTCATAAACCACGAGAAGGTCTAACCACCAATTTTAGCTAACCTATACCTTATAGAAAGGCCGAACTTACACCCTAAACTTCCCTTCTGTCAGACTGTAATTTTGATTTGGGGCACGTAATTCTATTATTATGCACTTGAGAATGCATTGCTTGATTTCTAGACAATGCTGGAAAGGTCATAGCTGAAACGAGCTTGATCGATGTTCACAGTTGTTCTGGACACACGCTTCCAAAACCATAACCAATATATTTTTCTGTCTATTTTATCATTTTTTTTTGTTTTATTTCTCAAGAGTGTTACATGCAAAGTAAAAGTTATTTTGCATATAACATTTTTATCACAAAAATGAAGACAATATGAACTACAAAATGCTCATCTTCTCTTTATAAAAAATTAACTGTCAGCAGAAATACTTATAACGTATACTGAGAGTTTTCAGAATGTCATAGATGATACAAAAGACCAATCGATACAGTCCTCAACGTCTTTACGGTAAGTACTTTTTGTCATTATTTATCAAGATGATTTATAAATAGTGGTTTAATTAATTAAATACAAAATATACACCAAAAGTTATTTAATGGTTGCGAAAATAAAACATTGTTAATTTGCTTATAAACAAGTGAAAACTGCTACCTGTATTGTCGTATATAGAAGCGTCATAAACCACGAGAAGGTCTAACCACCAATTTTAGCTAACCTATACCATATAGAAAGGCCGAACTTACACCATAAAATTCCCTTCTGGCAGACTGTAATTTTGATTTGGGGCACGTAATTCTATTATTATGCACTGGGGAATGCATTGCTTATGATTTCTAGACAATGCTGGACAGGTCATAGCTGAAACGAGCTTGATCGATGTTCACAGTTGTTCTGGACACACGCTTCCAAAACCATAACCGTAATATTTTTCTGTCTATTTTATCATTTTTTTTTGTTTTATTTCTCAAGAGTGTTACATGCAAAGTAAAAGTTATTTTGCATATAACATTTTTATCACAAAATGAAGACAATATGACCTACAAAATGCTCATCTTCCTTTATTAAAATTAACTGTCAGCAGAAATACTTATATCGTATACTGAGAGTTTGCAGAATGTCATAGAGATACAAAAGACCTATCGATACAGTCCTCAACGTCTTTACGGTAAGTACTTTTGTCATTATTTATCAAGATGATTTATAAATAGTGGTTTAATTAATTAAATACAAAATATTCACCAAAAGTTATTTAATGGTTGCGAAAATAAAACATTGTTAATTTGCTTATAAACAAGTGAAAACTGCTACCTGTATTGTCGTATATAGAAGCGTCATAAACCACGAGAAGGTCTAACCACCAATTTTAGCTAACCTATACCTTATAGAAAGGCCGAACTTACACCTCTAAACCTCCTTTCAGGCAGACTGTAATATTGATTTGGGGCACGTAATTCTATTATTATGCATTGGGAATGCATTGCTTTGATTTCTAGACAATGCTGGACAGGTCATAGCTGAAATGAGCTTGATCGATGTTCACAGGTGTTCTGGACACACGCTTCCAAAACCATAACAGTAATATTTTTCTGTCTATTTTATAATTTTGATTTGTTTTATTTCTCAAGAGTGTTACATGCAAAGTAAAAGTTATTTTGCATATAACATTTTATCACAAAATGAAGACAATATGATCTACTAAAATGCTCATCTTCTTTTATAAAATTAACTCTCAGCAGAAATACTTATAACGTATACTGAAGAGTTTTCAGAATGTCATAGTGATACAAAAGACCAATCGATACAGTCCTCAACGTCTTTACGGTAAGTACTTTTGTCATTATTTATCAAGATGATTTTAATAAATAGTAGTTTAATTAATTAAATACAAAATATACACCAAAAGTTATTTAATGGTTGCGAAAATAAAACATTGTTAATTTGCTTATAAACAAGTGAAAACTGCTACCTGTATTGTCGTATATAGAAGCGTCATAAACCACGAGAAGGTCTAACCACCAATTTTAGCTAACCTATACCTTATAGAAAGGCCGAACTTACACCCTAAACTTCCCTTCTGTCAGACTGTAATTTTGATTTGGGGCACGTAATTCTATTATTATGCACTTGGGAATGCATTGCTTCTGATTTCTAGACAATGCTGGACAGGTCATAGCTGAAACGAGCTTGATCGATGTTCACAGGTGTTCTGGACACACGCTTCCAAAACCATAACCGTAATATTTTTTCTGTCTATTTTATCATTTTTGATTTGTTTTATTTCTCAAGAGTGTTACATGCAAAGTAAAAGTTATTTTGCATATAACATTTTATCACAAAAATGAAGACAATATGATCTACAAAATGCTCATCTTCTTTTATTAAAATTAACTGTCAGCAGAAATACTTATAACGTATACTGAGAGTTTTCAGAATGTCATAGTGATACAAAAGACCTATCGATACAGTCCTCAACGTCTTTACGGTAAGTACTTTTGTCATTATTTATCAAGATGATTTTAATAAATAGTGGTTTAATTAATTAAATACAAAATATTCACCAAAAGTTATTTAATGGTTGCGAAAATAAAACATTGTTAATTTGCTTATAAACAAGTGAAAACTGCTACCTGTATTGTCGTATATAGAAGCGTCATAAACCACGAGAAGGTCTAACCACCAATTTTAGCTAACCTATACCATATAGAAAGGCCGAACTTACACCATAAATTCCCTATGGCAGACTGTAATTTTGATTTGGGGCACGTAATTCTATTATTATACACTGGAGAATGCATTGCTTTTGATTTCTAGACAATGCTGGACAGGTCATAGCTGAAAGGAGCCTGATCGATTTTCACAGTTGTTCTGGACACACGCTTCCAAAACCATAACCAAATATTTTTCTGTCTATTTTATCATTTTTTTTTTGTTTTATTTATCAAGAGTGTTACATGCAAAGTAAAAGTTATTTTGCATATAACATTTTTTTATCACAAAATGAAGACAATATGACCTACAAAATGCTCATCTTCCTTTATAAAAATTAAATTTCAGCAGAAATACTTATATCCTATACTGAGAATTTGCAGAATGTCATAGAGATACAAAAGACCTATCGATACAGTCCTCAACGTCTTTACGGTAAGTACTTTTGTCATTATTTATCAAGATGATTTTAATAAATAGTAGTTTAATTAATTAAATACAAAATATACACCAAAAGTTATTTAATGGTTGCGAAAATAAAACATTGTTAATTTGCTTATAAACAAGTGAAAACTGCTACCTGTATTGTCGTATATAGAAGCGTCATAAACCACGAGAAGGTCTAACCACCAATTTTAGCTAACCTATACCTTATAGAAAGGCCGAACTTACACCCTAAACTTCCCTTTTGTCAGACTGTAATTTTGATTTGGGGCACGTAATTCTATTATTATGCACTGGGAATGAATGCATTGCTTTTGATTTCTAGACAATGCTGGACAGGTCATAGCTGAAACGAGCTTGATCGATGTTCACAGGTGTTCTAGACACACGCTTCCAAAACCATAACCGTAATATTTTTCTGTCTATTTTATCATTTTTTATTTGTTTTATTTCTCAAGAGTGTTACATGCAAAGTAAAGTTACTTTGCATATAACATTTTTTATCACAGAAATGAAGACAATATGATCTACAAAATGCTCATCTTCTTTATTAAAATTAACTGTCAGCAGAAATACTTATAACGTATACTAAGAGTTTTCAGAATGTCATAGTGATACAAAAGACCTATCGATACAGTCCTCAACGTCTTTACGGTAAGTACTTTTTGTCATTATTTATCAAGATGATTTATAAATAGTGGTTTAATTAATTAAATACAAAATATTCACCAAAAGTTATTTAATGGTTGCGAAAATAAAACATTGTTAATTTGCTTATAAACAAGTGAAAACTGCTACCTGTATTGTCGTATATAGAAGCGTCATAAACCACGAGAAGGTCTAACCACCAATTTTAGCTAACCTATACCATATAGAAAGGCCGAACTTACACCATAAACTTCCCTTATGGCAGACTGTAATTATGATTTGGGGCACGTAATTCTATTATTATACACTGGAGAATGCATTGCTTATGATTTCTAGACAATGCTGGAAATGTCGTAGCTGAAAGGAGCCTGATCGATGTTCACAGGTGAACTAGACACACGCTTCCAAAACCATAACCGTAATATTTTTCTGTCTATTTTATCATTTTTTGATTTGTTTTATTTATCAAGAGTGTTACATGCAAAGTAAAAGTTATTTTGCATATAACATTTTTATCACAAAAATGAAGACAATATGACCTACAAAATGCTCATCTTCCTTTATATAAAATTAACTGTCAGCAGAAATACTTATATCCTATACTGAGAGTTTGCAGAATGTCATAGAGATACAAAGACCTATCGATACAGTCCTCAACGTCTTTACGGTAAGTACTTTTGTTCTTATTTATCAAGATGATTTTAATAAATAGTGGTTTAATTAATTAAATACAAAATATTCACCAAAAGTTATTTTATGGTTGCGAAAATAAAACATTGTTAATTTGCTTATAAACAAGTGAAAACTGCTACCTGTATTGTCGTATATAGAAGCGTCATAAACCACGAGAAGGTCTAACCACCAATTTTAGCTAACCTATACCTTATAGAAAGGCCGAACTTACACCCTAAACCTCCCTTCAGGCAGACTGTAATATTGACTTGGGGCACGTAATTCTATTATTATACACTGGGGAATGAATGCATTGCTTTTGATTTCTAGACAATGCTGGACAGGTCATAGCTGAAATGAGCTTGATCGATGTTCACAGGTGTTCTGGACACACGCTTCCAAAACCATAACCAGTAATATTTTTCTGTCTATTTTATCATTTTTGATTTGTTTTATTTCTCAAGAGAGTTACATGCAAAGTAAAAGTTATTTTGCATATAACATTTTTATCACAAAAATGAAGACAATATGATCTACAAAATGCTCATCTTCTTTTATCAAAATTAACTCTCAGCAGAAATACTTATAACGTATACTAAGAGTTTTCAGAATGTCATAGTGATACAAAAGACCTATCGATACAGTCCTCAACGTCTTTACGGTAAGTACTTTTGTCATTATTTATCAAGATGATTTTAATAAATAGTAGTTTAATTAATTAAATACAAAATATTCACCAAAAGTTATTTAATGGTTGCGAAAATAAAACATTGTTAATTTGCTTATAAACAAGTGAAAACTGCTACCTGTATTGTCGTATATAGAAGCGTCATAAACCACGAGAAGGTCTAACCACCAATTTTAGCTAACCTATACCTTATAGAAAGACCGAACTTACACCCTAAACTTCCCTTCTGTCAGACTGTAATTTTGATTTGGGGCACTTAATTCTACTATTACGCATTGGGGAATGAATTCATTGCTTCTGATTTCTAGACAATGCTGGACAGGTCATAGCTGAAACGAGCTTGATCGATGTTCACAGGTGTTCTGGACACACGCTTCCAAAACCATAACCGTAATATTTTTCTGTCTATTTTATCATTTTTTTTTTGTTTTATTTCTCAAGAGTGTTTTATGCAAAGTGAAAGTTACTTTGCATATAACATTTTATCACAGAAATGAAGACAACATCAACTACAAAATGCTCATCTTCCTTTATTAAAATTAACTGTCAGCAGAAATACTTATAACGTATACTGAGAGTTTTCAGATTGTCATATTGATCCAAAGGTCCTATCGATACAGTACTCAACGTCTTTATGGTAAGTCCTTTTTGTCATTATTTATCAAGATGATTTATAAATAGTGGTTTAATTAATTAAATACAAAATATTCACCAAAAGTTATTTAATGGTTGCGAAAATAAAACATTGTTAATTTGCTTATAAACAAGTGAAAACTGCTACCTGTATTGTCGTATATAGAAGCGTCATAAACCACGAGAAGGTCTAACCACCAATTTTAGCTAACCTATACCTTATAGAAAGGCCGAACTTACACCCTAAACCTCCCTTCTGGCAGACTGTAATTTTGATTTGGGGCACGTAATTCTATTATTATGCACTGGGAATGCATTGCTTTTGATTTCTAGACAATGCTGGACAGGTCATAGCTGAAAGGAGCCTGATCGATGTTCACAGTTGTTCTGGACACACGCTTCCAAAACCATAACCAATAATATTTTTCTGTCTATTTTATAATTTTTTTTTTATTTTATTTATCAAGAGTGTCACATGCAAAGTAAAAGTTATGTTGCATATAACATTTTTTATCACAAAATGAAGACAATATGACCTACAAAACGCTCATCTTCCTTTATAAAAATTAAATTTCAGCAGAAATACTGATATCTTATACTGAGAATTTGCAGAATGTCATAGAGATACAAAAGAAGTATCGATACAGTCCTCAACGTCTTTACGGTAAGTTCTTTTTGTCATTTTTTATCAAGATGATTTTAATAAATAGTAGTTTAATTAATTAAATACAAAATATACACCAAAAGTTATTTAATGGTTGCGAAAATAAATCATTGTTAATTTGCTTATAAACAAATGAAAACTGCTACCTGTATTGTCGTATATAGAAGCGTCATAAACCACGAGAAGGTCTAACCACCAATTTTAGCTAACCTATACCTTATAGAAAGGCCGAACTTACACCCTAAACTTCCCTTCATGTCAGACTGTAATTTTGATTTGGAGCACGTAATTCTATTATTATGCACTTGGGAATGCATTGCATCTGATTTCTAGACAATGCTGGACAGGTCATAGCTGAAACGAGCTTGATCGATGTTCACAGGTGAACTAGACACACGCTTCCAAAACCATAACCGTAATATTTTTCTGCCTATTTTATCATTTTTGTTTGTTTTATTTATCATGAGTGTTACATGCAAAGTGAAAGTTGCTTTGCATGTAACATTTTATCACAGAAATGAAGACAACATCAACTACAAAATGCTCATCTCTTTTATTAAAATTAACTGTCAGCAGAAATACTTATAACGTATACTAAGAGTTTTCAGAATGTCATAGTGATACAAAAGACCTATCGATACAGTCCTCAACGTCTTTACGGTAAGTACTTTTGTCATTATTTATCAAGATGATTTTAATAAATAGTGGTTTAATTAATTAAATACAAAATATACACCAAAAGTTATTTAATGGTTGCGAAAATAAAACATTGTTAATTTGCTTATAAACAAGTGAAAACTGCTACCTGTATTGTCGTATATAGAAGCGTCATAAACCACGAGAAGGTCTAACCACCAATTTTTACTAACCTATACCATATAGAAAGGCCGAACTTACACCATAAAATTCCCTTATGGCAGACTGTAATTTTGATTTGGGGCACGTAATTCTATTATTATGCACTGGAGAATGCATTGCTTATGATTTCTAGACAATGCTGGAAAGGTCATAGCTGAAAGGAGCCTGATCGATGTTCACAGTTGTTCTGGACACACGCCTCCAAAACCATAACCAATATATTTTTCTGCCTATTTTATCATTTCTTTTTGTTTTATTTATCAAGAGTGTCACATGCAAATTAAAAGTTATTTTGCATATAACATTTTTTTATCACAAAAATGAAGACAATATGACCTACAAAATGCTCATCTTCCTTTATAAAAATTAGCTGTCAGCCGAAATACTTATATCCTATACTGAGAGTTTGCAGAATGTCATAGAGATACAAAAGACCTATCGATACAGTCCTCAACGTCTTTACGGTAAGTACTTTTGTCATTATTTATCAAGATGATTTATAAATAGTGGTTTAATTAATTAAATACAAAATATTCACCAAAAGTTATTTAATGGTTGCGAAAATAAAACATTGTTAATTTGCTTATAAACAAGTGAAAACTGCTACCTGTATTGTCGTATATAGAAGCGTCATAAACCACGAGAAGGTCTAACCACCAATTTTAGCTAACCTATACCTTATAGAAAGGCCGAACTTACACCCTAAACCTCCCTTCAGGCAGACTGTAATATTGATTTGGGGCACGTAATTCTATTATTATACACTGGGGAATGAATGCATTGCTTTTGATTTCTAGACAATGCTGGAAAGGTCATAGCTGAAATGAGCTTGATCGATGTTCACAGGTGTTCTGGACACACGCTTCCAAAACCATAACAGTAATATTTTTCTGTCTATTTTATAATTTTTGATTTGTTTTATTTCTCAAGAGTGTTACATGCAAAGTAAAAGTTATTTTGCATATAACATTTTATCACAAAATGAAGACAATATGACCTACAAAATGCTCATCTTATTTTATCAAAATTAACTCTTAGCAGAAATACTTATAACGTACACTAAGAGTTTTCAGAATGTCATAGTGATACAAAAGACCAATCGATACAGTCCTCAACGTCTTTACGGTAAGTACTTTTGTCATTATTTATCAAGATGATTTTAATAAATAGTAGTTTAATTAATTAAATACAAAATATACACCAAAAGTTATTTAATGGTTGCGAAAATAAAACATTGTTAATTTGCTTATAAACAAGTGAAAACTGCTACCTGTATTGTCGTATATAGAAGCGTCATAAACCACGAGAAGGTCTAACCACCAATTTTAGCTAACCTATACCTTATAGAAAGACCGAACTTACACCCTAAACTTCCCTTCTGTCAGACTGTAATTTTGATTTGGGGCACGTAATTCTATTATTACGCATTGGGAATGAATGCATGCTTTTGATTTCTAGACAATGCTGGACAGGTCATAGCTGAAACGAGCTTGATCGATGTTCACAGGTGAACTAGACACACGCTTCCAAAACCCTAACCGTAATATTTTTCTGTCTATTTTATCTTTTTTTATTTGTTTTATTTCTCATGAGTGTTTTATGCGAAGTGAAAGTTGCTTTGCATGATACATTTCTTATCACAGAAATGAAGACAACATCAACTACAAAATGCTCATCTCTCTTTATTAAAATTACCTGTCAGCAGAAATACTTATAACGTATACTGAGAGTTTTCAGATTGTCATATTGATACAAAAGACCTATCGATACAGTCCTCAACGTCTTTACGGTAAGTACTTTTGTCATTATTTATCAAGATGATTTATAAATAGTGGTTTAATTAATTAAATATAAAATATTCACCATAAGTTATTTATTGGTTGCGAAAATAAAACATTGTTAATTTTCTTATAAACAAATGAAAACTGCTATCTGTTGTGTCGTATATGGAAGCGTCATAAACCACGACAAGGTCTAACCACCAATTTTAGCTAACCTATACCATATAGAAAGGCCGAACTTACACCATAAAATTCCCTGATGGTAGACTGTAATTATGATTTGGGGCACGTAATTCTATTATTATACACTGGAGAATGCATTGCTTATGATTTATAGACAATGCTGGAAAGGTCGTAGCAGAAAGGAGCCTGATCGATTTTCAGAGTTGTTCTGGACACACGCTTCCAAAACCATAACCAATATATTTTTCTGCCTATTTTATCTTTTTTTTTTGTTTTATTTATCAAGAGTGTCACATGCAAAGTAAAAGTTATGTTGCATATAACATTTTTTATCACAAAAATGAAGACAATATGACCTACAAAATGCTCATCTTCCTTTATAAAAATTAAATTTCAGCAGAAATACTTATATCCTATACTGAGAATTTGCAGAATGTCATAGAGATACAAAAGAAGTATCGATTCAGTCCTCAACGTCTTTACGGTAAGTACTTTTTGTCATTATTTATCAAGATGATTTTAATAAATAGTAGTTTAATTAATTAAATACAAAATATACACCAAAATTTATTTAATGGTTGCGAAAATAAAATATTGTTAATTTGCTTATAAACAAGTGAAAACTGCTACCTGTATTGTCGTATATAGAAGCGTCATAAACCACGAGAAGGTCTAACCACCAATTTTAGCTAACCTATACCTTATAGAAAGACCGAACTTACACCCTAAACTTCCCTTCTGTCAGACTGTAATTTTGATTTGGGGCACTTAATTCTACTATTACGCATTGGGGAATGAATTCATTGCGTCTGATTTCTAGACAACGCTGGACAGGTCATAGCTCAAACGAGCTTGATCGATGTTCACAGGTGAACTAGACACACACTTCCAAAACCATAACCGTAATATTTTTCTGTCTATTTTATCTTTTTTTTTGTTTTATTTCTCAAGAGTGTTTTATGCAAAGTGAAAGTTGCTTTGCATATTACATTTTATCACAAAAATGAAGACAATATCAACTACAAAATGCTCATCTTCTTTATCAAAATTAACTGTCAGCAGAAATACTTATAACGTATACTGAGAGTTTTCAGAATGTCATATTGATACAAAGACCTATCGATACAGTCCTCAACGTCTTTACGGTAAGTACTTTTGTCATTATTTATCAAGATGATTTAATAAATAGTAGTTTAATTAATTAAATACAAAATATTCACCAAAAGTTATTTAATGGTTGCGAAAATAAAACATTGTTAATTTGCTTATAAACAAGTGAAAACTGCTACCTGTTTTGTCTTATATAGAAGCGTCATAAACCACGAGAAGGTCTAACCACCAATTTCAGCTAACCTATACTATATAGAAAGGCCGAACTTACACCATAAAATTCCCTTCTGTCAGACTGTAATTTTGATTTGGGGCACGTAATTCTATTATTATGTACTGGGGAATGCATTGCTTCTGATTTCTAGACAATGCTGGAAAGGTCATAGCTGAAAGGAGCCTTATCGATGTTCACAGTTGTTCTGGACACACGCTTCTAAAACCATAACCGTAATATTTTTCTGTCTATTTTATAATTTTTTTTTTATTTTATTTCTCAAAAGTGTTACATGCAAAGTAAAAGTTGCTTTGCATGTTACATTTCTTATCACAGAAATGAAGACAACATCAACTACAAAATGCTCATCTCTCTTTATTAAAATTATCTGTCAGCAGAAATACTTATAAAGTATACTGAGAGTTTTCAGAATGTCATATTGATACAAAAGACCTATCGATACAGTCCTCAACGTCTTTACGGTAAGTACTTTTTGTCATTATTTATCAAGATGATTTATAAATAGTGGTTTAATTAATTAAATACAAAATATTCACCAAAAGTTATTTATTGGTTGCGAAAATAAAACATTGTTAAATTTCTTATAAACAAATGAAAACTGCTATCTGTTGTGTCGTATATAGAAGCGTCATAAACCACGAGAAGGTCTAACCACCAATTTTAGCTAACCTATACCATTATAGAAAGGCCGAACTTACACCATAAAATTCCCTTATGGCAGACTGTAATTATGATTTGGGGCACGTAATTCTATTATTATACACTGGAGAATGCATTGCTTATGATTTCTAGACAATGCTGGAAAGGTCGTAGCTGAAAGGAGCCTGATCGATTTTCAGAGTTGTTCTGGACACACGCTTCCAAAACCATAACCAATATATTTTTCTGCCTATTTTATCATTTTTTTTTGTTTTATTTATCAAGAGTGTTACATGCAAAGTAAAAGTTATTTTGCATATAACATTTTTTATCACAAAAATGAAGACAATATGACCTACAAAATGCTCATCTTCCTTTATAAAAATTAACTTTCAGCAGAAATACTTATATCCTATACTGAGAGTTTGCAGAATGTCATAGTGATACAAAAGACCTATCGATACAGTCCTCAACGTCTTTACGGTAAGTACTTTTGTCATTATTTATCAAGATGATTTTAATAAATAGTAGTTTAATTAATTAAATACAAAATATACACCAAAAGTTATTTAATGGTTGCGAAAATAAAACATTGTTAATTTGCTTATAAACAAGTGAAAACTGCTACCTGTATTGTCGTATATAGAAGCGTCATAAACCACGAGAAGGTCTAACCACCAATTTTAGCTAACCTATACCTTATAGAAAGGCCGAACTTACACCCTAAACTTCCCTTCTGTCAGACTGTAATTTTGATTTGGGGCACGTAATTCTATTATTATGCACTTGGGAATGCATTGCTTCTGATTTCTAGACAATGCTGGACAGGTCATAGCTGAAACGAGCTTGATCGATGTTCACAGGTGAACTAGACACACGCTTCCAAAACCATAACCGTAATATTTTTCTGCCTATTTTATCATTTTTGTTTGTTTTATTTCATGAGTGTTACATGCAAAGTAAAAGTTATTTTGCATATAACATTTTTTATCACAAAAATGAAGACAATATGACCTACAAAATGCTCATCTTCCTTTATAAAAATTAAATTTCAGCAGAAATACTTATATCCTATACTGAGAATTTGCAGAATGTCATAGACATACAAAAGACCTATCGATACAGTCCTCAACGTCTTTACGGTAAGTACTTTTGTCATTATTTATCAAGATGATTTTATAAATAGTGGTTTAATTAATTAAATACAAAATATTCACCAAAAGTTATTTATTGGTTGCGAAAATAAAACATTGTTAATTTGCTTATAAACAAATGAAAACTGCTACCTGTATTGTCGTATATAGAAGCGTCATAAACCACGAGAAGGTCTAACCACCAATTTTAGCTAACCTATACCTTATAGAAATGGCCGAACTTACACCACAGGTGTTCTAAACGCTCCCTTCAGTAAGATTTTTCTGTATTTTGATTTGGGGCACTTAATTCTATTATTAGAAAGGCCGAACACACCCTGGGAATGATTTGGGATACGTAATTCATTGCTTCATGATTTCTAGACAATGCTGGAAAGGTCATAGCTAAAAGGAGCCTGATCGATGTTCACAGGTGTTCTGGACACACGCTTCGAAAACCATAACCGTAATATTTTTCTGTCTATTTTATCATTTTTTATTTGTTTTATTTCTCATGAGTGTTTTATGCAAAGTGTAAGTTGCTTTGCATGTTACATTTCTTATCACAGAAATGAAGACAACATCAACTACAAAATGCTCATCTCTCGTTATTAAAATTATCTGTCAGCAGAAATACTTATAAAGTATACTGAGAGTTTTCAGAATGTCATATTGATACAAAAGACCTTTCTGTACAGTCCTCAACGTCTTTACGGTAAGTACTTTTTGTCATTATTTATCAAGATGATTTATAAATAGTGGTTTAATTAATTAAATACAAAATATTCACCAAAAGTTATTTATTGGTTGCGAAAATAAAACATTGTTAATTTTCTTATAAACAAATGAAAACTGCTACCTGTATTGTCGTATATGGAAGCGTCATAAACCACGACAAGGTCTAACCACCAATTTTAGCTAAACTATACCATATCGAAACGCCGAACTTACACCCTAAACTTCCCTTATGACAGACTGTAATTATGATTTGGGGCACGTAATTCTATTATTATACACTGGAGAATGCATTGCTTATGATTTCTAGACAATGCTGGAAAGGTCGTAGCTGAAACGAGCCTGATCGATTTTCAGAGTTGTTCTGGACACACGCTTCCAAAACCATAACCAATATATTTTTCTGCCTATTTTATCATTTTTTGTTTGTTTTATTTCTCAAGAGTGTTACATGCAAAGTAAAGTTACTTTGCATATAACATTTTTATCACAAAATGAAGACAATATGACCTACAAAATGCTCATCTTCCTTTATAAAATTAACTGTCAGCAGAAATACTTATATCCTATACTGAGAGTTTGCAGAATGTCATAGAGATACAAAAGACCTATCGATACAGTCCTCAACGTCTTTACGGTAAGTACTTTTTGTTCTTATTTATCAAGATGATTTATAAATAGGGGTTTAATTAATTAAATACAAAATATACACCAAAAGTTATTTAATGGTTGCGAAAATAAAACATTGTTAATTTGCTTATAAACAAATGAAAACTGCTACCTGTATTGTCGTATATAGAAGCTTCATAAACCACGAGAAGGTCTAACCACCAATTTTAGCTAACCTATACCTTATAGAAACGCCGAACTTACACCCTAAACTTCCCTTATGACAGACTGTAATTATGATTTGGGGCACGTAATTCTATTATTATACACTGGGAATGAATGCATTGCTTATGATTTCTAGACAATGCTGGACAGGTCGTAGCTGAAAGGAGCCTGATCGATGTTCACAGGTTGTTCTGGACACACGCTTCCAAAACCATAACCAATATATTTTTCTGCCTATTTTATCATTTTTGATTTGTTTTATTTCTCAAGAGCGTTACATACAAAGTAAAAGTTACTTTGCATATAACATTTCTTATCACAAAATGGAAGACAATATGACCTACAAAATGCTCATCTTCCTTTATAAAAATTAAATTTCAGCAGAAATACTTATATCCTATACTGAGAATTTGCAGAATGTCATAGACATACAAAAGACCTATCGATACAGTCCTCAACGTTTTTACGGTAAGTTCTTTTTGTTCTTATTTATCAAGATGATTTTAATAAACAGTGGTTCAATTAATTAAATACAAAATATTCACCAAAAGTTATTTATTGGTTGCGAATATAAAATATTGTTAATTTTCTGATAAACAAATGAAAACTGCTATCTGTTGTGTCGTATATGGAAGCGTCATAAACCACGACAAGGTCTAACCACCAATTTTACCTAACCTATACCTTATAGAAAGGCCGAACTTACACCCTAAACTTTCCTTCTGTCAGACTGTAATTTTGATTTGGGGCACGTAATTCTATTATTATGTACTGGGGAATGCATTGCTTCTGATTTCTAGACAATGCTGGACAGGGCATAGCTGACATGAGCTTGATCGATGTTCACAGGTGTTCTGGACACACGCTTCCAAAACCATAACAGTAATATTTTTCTGTCTATTTTATAATTTTTGATTTGTTTTAGTTCTCAAGAGAGTTACATGCAAAGTAAAAGTTACTTAACCACCAATTTTAGCTAACCTATACCTTATAGAAAGGCCGAACTTACACCCTAAACTTCCTTTCTGTCAGACTGTAATTTTGATTTGGGATACGTAATTCTATTATTATGTACTGGGGAAAAGCATTGCTTCTGATTTCTAGACAATGCTGGAAAGGTCATAACTAAAAGGAGCCTGATCGATGTTCACAGGTGTTCTGGACACACGCTTCGAAAACCATAACCAATATATTTTTCTGTCTATTTTATCATTTTTTATTTGTTTTATTTCTAATGAGTGTTTTATGCAAAGTGTAAGTTGCTTTGCATGTTACATTTCTTATCACAGAAATGAAGACAACATCAACTACAAAATGCTCATCTCGCGTTATTAAAATTATCTGTCAGCAGAAATACTTATAAAGTATACTGAGAGTTTTCAGAATGTCATATTGATACAAAAGACCTATCGATACAGTCCTCAACGTCTTTACGGTAAGTACTTTTTGTCATTATTTATCAAGATGATTTATAAATAGTGGTTTAATTAATTAAATACAAAATATTCACCAAAAGTTATTTATTGGTTGCGAAAATAAAACATTGTTAATTTTCTTATAAACAAATGAAAACTGCTTTTCTGTATTGTCGTATATGGAAGCGTCATAAACCACGACAAGGTCTAACCACCAATTTTAGCTAACCTATACCATATAGAAAGGCCGAACTTACACCCTAAACTTCCCTTATGGCAGACTGTAATTATGATTTGGGGCACGTAATTCTATTATTATACACTGGAGAATGCATTGCTTATGATTTCTAGACAATGCTGGAAAGGTCGTAGCTGAAAGGAGCCTGATCGATTTTCAGAGTTGTTCTGGACACACGCCTCCAAAACCATAACCAATATATTTTTCTGCCTATTTTATCATTTTTGTTTGTTTTATTTATCAAGAGTGTTACATGCAAAGTAAAAGTTATTTTGCATATAACATTTTATCACAAAATGAAGACAATATGACCTACAAAATGCTCATCTTCCTTTATAAAATTAAATTTCAGCAGAAATACTTATATCCTATACTGAGAATTTGCAGAATGTCATAGAGATACAAAAGACCTATCGATACAGTCCTCAACGTTTTACGGTAAGTACTTTTGTTCATTATTTATCAAGATGATTTTAATAAATAGTGGTTCAATTAATTAAATACAAAATATTCACCAAAAGTTATTTTATGGTTGCGAAAATAAAACATTGTTAATTTGCTTATAAACAAGTGAAAACTGCTACCTGTATTGTCGTATATAGAAGCGTCATAAACCACGAGAAGGTCTAACCACCAATTTTAGCTAACCTATACCTTATAGAAAGGCCGAACTTACACCCTAATCTTCCCTTCTGTCAGACTGTAATTTTGATTTGGGGCACGTAATTCTATTATTATGTACTGGGGAATGCATTGCTTCTGATTTCTAGACAATGCTGGAAAGTTCATAGCTGAAAGGAGCCTGATCGATGTTCACAGGTGTTCTGGACACACGCTTCCAAAACCATAACCGTAATATTTTTCTGTCTATTTTATCATTTTTGATTTCTTTTATTTCTCAAGAGCGTTACATACAAAGTAAAAGTTACTTTGCATGTTACATTTCTTATCACAAAATGGAAGACAATATGACCTACAAAATGCTCATCTTCCTTTATAAAAATTAACTGTCAGCCGAAATACTTATATCCTATACTGAGAGTTTGCAGAATGTCATAAAGATACAAAAGACCTATCGATACAGTCCTCAACGTCTTTACGGTAAGTACTTTTTGTTCTTATTTATCAAGATGATTTATAAATAGGGGTTTAATTAATTAAATACAAAATATACACCAAAAGTTATTTAATGGTTGCGAAAATAAAACATTGTTAATTTGCTTATAAACAAGTGAAAACTGCTACCTGTATTGTCGTATATAGAAGCGTCATAAACCACGAGAAGGTCTAACCACCAATTTTACCTAACCTATACCTTATAGAAAGGCCGAACTTACACCCTAAACTTCTTTTCTGTCAGACTGTAATTTTGATTTGGGGCACGTAATTCTATTATTATGTACTGGGGAATGCATTGCTTCTGATTTCTAGACAATGCTGGAAAGATCATAGCTAAAAGGAGCCTGATCGATGTTCACAGGTGTTCTGGACACACGCTTTCAAAACCATAACCGTAATATTTTTCTGTCTATTTTATCATTTTTGATTTGTTTTATTTCTCAAGAGCGTTACATACAAAGTAAAAGTTACTTTGCATATAACATTTTTATCACAAAATGGAAGACAATATGACCTACAAAATGCTCATCTTCCTTTATAAAAATTAACTGTCAGCCGAAATACTTATATCCTATACTGAGAGTTTGCAGAATGTCAGAGAGATACAAAAGACCTATCGATACAGTCCTCAACGTCTTTACGGTAATTTACTTTTTGTTCTTATTTATCAAGATGATTTATAAATAGTTGTTTAATTAAATAAATACAAAATATTCACCAAAAATTATTTAATGGTTCCGAAAATAAAACATTGTTAATTTCCTTATAAACAAGTGAAACTGCTACCTGTATTGTCGTATATAGAAGCGTCATAAACCACGAGAAGGTCTAACCACCAATTTTAGCTAACCTATACCTTATAGAAAGGCCGAACTTACACCCTAAACCTCCCTTCAGGCAGAGTGTAATATTGACTTGGGGCACTTAATTCTGCTATTACGCATTGGGGAATGAATGCATTGCTTTTGATTTCTAGACAATGCTTGACAGGTCATAGCTGACATGATCTTGATCGATGTTCACAGGTGTTCTGGACACACGCTTCCAAAACCATAACAGTAATATTTTTCTGTCTATTTTATAATTTTTGATTTGTTTTAGTTCTAAAGAGAGTTACATGCAAAGTAACTTTTACTTTGCATATAACATTTTTATCACAAAAATGAAAAGTGTATGATCTACAAAATGCTCATCTTCTTTTATCAAAATTAACTCTTAGCAGAAATACTTATAACGTACACTAAGAGTTTTCAGAATGTCCTAGTGATACAAAAGACCAATCGATAGAGTCCTCAACGTCTTTACGGTAAGTACTTTTTGTCATTATTTATCAAGATGATTTTAATAAATAGTAGTTTAATTAATTAAATACAAAATATACACCAAAAGTTATTTAATGGTTGCGAAAATAAAACATTGTTAATTTGCTTATAAACAAGTGAAAACTGCTACCTGTATTGTCGTATATAGAAGCGTCATAAACCACGAGAAGGTCTAACCACCAATTTTAGCTAACCTATACCTTATAGAAAGGCCGAACTTACACCCTAAACTTCCCTTCTGTCAGACTGTAATTTTGATTTGGGGCACGTAATTCTATTATTATGCACTTGGGAATGCATTGCTTCCGATTTCTAGACAATACTGAACAGGTCATAGCTGAAACGAGCTTGATCGATGTTCACAGGTGAACTAGACACACGCTTCCAAAACCATAACCGTAATATTTTTCTGTCTATTTTATCATTTTTTATTTGTTTTATTTCTCATGAGTGTTTCATGCAAAGTGAAAGTTGCTTTGCATGTTACATTTCTTATCACAGAAATGAAGACAACATCAACTACAAAATGCTCATCTCTCTTTATTAAAATTATCTGTCAGCAGAAGTATACTGAGAGTTTTCAGAACGTCATATTGATACAAAAGACCTATCTGTACAGTCCTTAACGTCTTTACGGTAAGTACTTTTTGTCATTATTTATCAAGATGATTTATAAATAGTGGTTTAATTAATTAAATACAAAATATTCACCAAAAGTTATTTATTGGTTGCGAAAATAAAACATTGTTAATTTTCTTATAAACAAATGAAAACTGTTTTTTCTTTTGTGTCGTATATGGAAGCGTCATAAACCACGACAAGGTCTAACCACCAATTTTAGCTAAACTATACCATATCGAAACGCCGAACTTACACCCTAAACTTCCCTTATGGCAGACTGTAATTATGATTTGGGGCACGTAATTCTATTATTATACACTGGAGAATGCATTGCTTATAATTTCTAGACAATGCTGGAAAGGTCGTAGCTGAAAGGAGCCTGATCGATTTTCAGAGTTGTTCTGGACACACGCCTCCAAAACCATAACCAATATATTTTTCTGCCTATTTGATCATTTTTTGTTTGTTTTATTTATCAAGAGTGTTATATGCAAAGTAAAAGTTATTTTGCATGTAACATTTTTTATCACAAAAATGAAGACAATATGACCTACAAAATGCTCATCTTCCTTTATAAAAATTAAATTTCAGCAGATATACTTATATCCTATACTGAGAATTTGCAGAATGTCAAAGAGATACAAAAGACCTATCGATACAGTCCTCAACGTTTTTACGGTAAGTTCTTTTTGTTCTTATTGATCAAGATGACTTTAATAAATAGTGGTTCAATTAATTAAATACAAAATATTCACCAAAAGTTATTTTATGGTTGCGAAAATAAAACATTGTTAATTTGCTTATAAACAAGTGAAAACTGCTACCTGTATTGTCGTATATAGAAGCGTCATAAACCACGAGAAGGTCTAACCACCAATTTTAGCTAACCTATACCTTATAGAAAGGCCGAACTTACACCCTAATCTTCCCTTCTGTCAGACTGTAATTTTGATTTGGGGCTAATAATTCTATTATTATGTACTGGGGAATGCATTGCTTCTGATTTCTAGACAATGCTGGAAAGGTCATAGCTGAAAGGAGCCTGATCGATGTTCACAGGTGTTCTGGACACACGCTTCGAAAACCATAAACAATATATTTTTCTGTCTATTTTATCATTTTTTATTTGTTTTATTTCTCATGAGTGTTTTATGCAAAGTGTAAGTTGCTTTGCATGTTACATTTCTTATCACAGAAATGAAGACAACATCAACTACAAAATGCTCATCTCTCGCTATTAAAATTATCTGTCAGCAGAAATACTTATAAAGTATACTGAGAGTTTTCAGAATGTCATATTGATACAAAAGACCTATCTGTACAGTCCTCAACGTCTTTACGGTAAGTACTTTTTGTTCTTATTTATCAAGATCATTTATAAATAGGGGTTTAATTAATTAAATACAAAATATTCACCAAAAGTTTTTTAATGGTTGCGAAATTAAAACATTGTTAATTTGCTTATAAACAAGTGAAAACTGCTACCTGTATTGTCGTATATAGAAGCGTCATAAACCACGAGAAGGTCTAACCACCAATTTTAGCTAACCTATACCTTATAGAAAGGCCGAACTTACACCCTAAACCTTTCTTCAGGCAGAGTGTAATATTGACTTGGGGCACTTAATTCTACTATTACGCATTGGGGAATGAATGCATTGCTTTTGATTTCTAGACAATGCTGGACAGGTCATAGCTGACATGAGCTTGATTGATGTTCACAGGTGTTCTGGACACACGCTTCCAAACCATAACAGTAATATTTTACTGTCTATTTTATAATTTTTGATTTGTTTTAGTTCTCAAGAGAGTTACATGCAAAGTAAAAATTACTTTGCATATAACATTTTTATCACAAAAATGAAAAGTATATGATCTATAAAATGCTCATCTTTTTTTATCAAAATTAACTCTTAGCAGAAATACAACTCTTAGCAGTTAGAGTTCTACACTCTAACAAAGAATTACCTTCAAGGAGGAGTTCTACACTCCAACTGAGAATAAACTGGGAGTAGGAGTTCTACACTTTGCGTGTGAAGTAACTGAAAAGAAGAATTCTACACTCTAATTAACAAGTAACTAGGTGAGAGGTACCTGGAGGAAAGAGTTCTATCTCTGAGTGTGAAGAAACTGGAAAGACGTGTTCTACACTGTAACTAGCAAGTAACTCGAAGGAAGAATTCTATACTCTGCGTGTGAAGTAACTGAAAGGAAGAGTTCTACATTCTTCCTATGAAGTAACCAGAATGTAGAGTTCTACACTGAAATTAAGAAGTTCTACACCTGCGTGTGAAGGAACTGGAAGGAGGAATTCTACACTCTGCGTGTGAAGCAATTGGAAGGAAGAGTTCTACACTCTTTCTATGAAGTAACTGGAAAGAAAAGTACTACACTCGACGCATGAAGCAACTGGAAGCAAGAGTTCTACATTCCAACTAAGAAGTAAATGGAAGGATGAATTCTACATTATAAGAGTAACTGTAAGGAGAAGTTCTACACTCTGCGTGTCAAGCAATTGGAAGACTTCTACTATGAAGTAACTGGAAGGAAGAGTTTTACACTCTAACTAAGAAATAACTGGAATAAAGAGTTTTACTTTTTTTCGTATGAAGTAACTGGATAGAAGAGTTCTAGACTCTGTGTGTGAAGTAACTGGTTTGAAGAGTTCTACAATCTAACTAAGAAGTAACTGTAAAGAGAAGTTCTACACTCTGCGTGTGAAGTAACTGAAAAGAAGAATTCTACACTCTAATTAACAAGTAACTAGGTGAGAGGTACCTGGAGGAAAGAGTTCTATCTCTGAGT
The DNA here is from genome assembly GCF_004210375.1 of Tachypleus tridentatus. Classification (NCBI taxonomy): domain Eukaryota; kingdom Metazoa; phylum Arthropoda; class Merostomata; order Xiphosura; family Limulidae; genus Tachypleus; species Tachypleus tridentatus. The sequence goes on from NC_134830.1 coordinate 14,000,548, forward strand.
GTAAAGAAACTGGAAAGACGTGTTCTACACTGTAAGTAGCAAGTAACTCGAAGGAAGAATTCTAAACTCTGTGTGTGAAGTAACTGAAAGGAAGAGTTCTACATTCTTCCTATGAAGTAACCAGAATGTAGAGTTCTACACTGAAATTAAGAAGTTCTACACTCTGCGTGTGAAGTAACTGAAAAGAAGAGTTCAACACACACCGTATGAAGTGACTGAAAGGAAGAGTTCTACACTTCGCATGAAGCAAATGGAAGTTAGAATTATTCTCTCTGTCTAAGAAGTAATATAAAGGAAGGGTTCTGAACTCTATATTAAGCAACTGGAATGAATAATTCTACACTTTTCGCATGAAGCAACTGGAAGAAAGAGTTATACACTCAAATAAAGAAATGCCTAGAAAAAAGATTTATATATCTGACTGTGAAGAAATTGAAAGAAAGAGTTCTTCACTCTAACTGAGAAGTAAATGGAAGGATGAATTATACACTCTAACTAAGAAGTAACTGGAAAAAGGAATTCTACACTCTTCGCCTGAAGCAACTGGAAGGAAGAGTTATCCACTTTACCTAAGATGTAAATGGAAGGAGGAGTTTAAATTCTGCATGTGAAGTATTTGGAGGGAAGAGTTCAACTCTTTTCAAATGAAATAACTGGATAGAAGAGTTCTACACTCTGCGTGTGATGTAACTGGAAGAAATAGTTAATCTCTGTCTATGAAGAAACTGGAAGTGTTCAACATTCTAACTAAGAAGTTTCAAGAAGGAAGAGTTCAACACTCTCCGTATGAAGATAATGGAAGGTAGTGTTCTACTTTCTCACAAAGAAGTAACTATAAGGAACAGTTCCACACTCTAATTAAGACGTAACTGGAAAGAAGACTTATACACTCTTCGTATGATGTAACTACGAGGAAGCGCTCTACACTCTAACTAAGAAGTACCTGGAAGGAGAAGTTCTACACACCACGGTTGAAGTAACTGGAGGGACGATTTCTACACTCTTCCTATGACATAACTGGAAGGTATAGTTATACACTCTAATTTTGAAATAACTCAAAGGAAGAGTTCTTCACACTAATTAACAAGTAACTGGAAGGAAAATTCTACACTCTTCGCATGAAGCAACTCGAAGAAAAAATTCTACTCTAAGTAAGAAGTAACTTGAAGGTAGATTTTTACACAATAACTTACAAGTAACTGGAAGAAAGAGTTCTACACTCTAACTAACGAGTAACTTGAAGGTAGAGTTCTACACTCTTCCCTTCAAGCAACTGGAAGGAAGAGTTCGACACTTAAAGAAAGAGTGCCTGGAAAAATTATATATCTGAGTGTAAAGAAACTGAAAGGAAGAATTCTACAATCTAAGAAGTGACTAGAAGGAGAAGTTCTACACTCTAATTAAGAAGTAACTGGAAGTCGGTTTTCTACACACTAAGTAAGAAGTAAATGGAGGAAGGAAATTTACAGTCTGAGAAAAATAATTGGAAGAAAGAGTAGTATCTCTGCATGTGAAGAAAGTGAAAGGAAGAGTTCTACACTCTCCGTATGAAGGAAATGGAAGGTTGAGTTCTACATTCTAACTAAGAAGTAACTGGAATGAACAGATTCACACTCTAATTAAGAAGTAACTGGAAAAAAGAGTTATACACTCTTCTCATGAAGCAACTAGAAGGATGAGTTCTACAGTCTAACTAATAAGTAACTGGAGAAAAGAGTTTTATATCTGCGAGTGAACAAATTGGAAGTAAGAGTTCTTCACTCTTCCAATGAAGCGAATGGAAGGAAGAGTTCTACACTCCAACTGAAAAGTAAATGGAAGGAGGAGTCCTACACTCTGTGTATGAAGTGACTGAAAGGAAGTGTTCAACACACTTCGTATTAAGTTACTAGAAGGAAGATTCTACACTCGACGCATCAAGCAACTTAAACGAAGAGTTCTTCACTCTCTGCATGAAGCAACTCGGAGAAAATGTTCCACAGTCTGAGCAAGAAGTAACTGGAAGGAAGATTTTTACACTATAACTTACAAGTAACTTAGAGAAAGAGTTCTACACTCTAACTAACGAGTAACTTGAAGATAGAGTTCTACACTCTTCCCTTGAAGCAACAGGAAGGAAGAGCTCTACACTCAAAGAAAGAGTACCAGGAAAAAAAATTATATATCTGAGTGTAAAGAAACTTAAATGAAGAATTCTACAATCTAAGAAGTAACTAGAAGGAGAAGTTCTACACTCTAATTAAGAAGTAACTGGAAGTCGGTTTTCTACACTTTAAGTAAGAAGCAAATGAGGAAGGAGATTTACACTCTACGTACGTGTGTGTGTGTGTGTGTGTGTGTGTTTTCTTACAGCAAAGCCACAAAGGGCTATCTGCTCAGCACACCGAGGGGAATCGAACCCCTGATTTTAGCGTTGTAAATCCGGAGACATACCGCTGTACTAGCGGGGGCTACACTCTAAGCAAAAATAATTTGAAGAAAGAGTAGTATCTCTGCATGTGAAGAAAGTGAAGGAAGAGTTCTACACTCTCCGTATGAAGTAACTGGAAGGAAGAGTTCTACACTCTAACTAAGAAGTAACTGGAAGAAATAGTTTTATCTCTCCCTCTGAAAAAACTGGAACGAAAAGTTCTAAACTCTCCGTGTGAAGGAAATGGAAGGTGGAGTTCTACATTCTAACTAAGAAGTAGCTGGAAAGAAGAGATCTACTCCTTTTGTATAAAGTAACTAGAAAGAAGAGCTCTACACTCTTCGTGTGAAGTAACTGGAGGGAGGAGTTCTACACTATAAGTAAGAAGTAACTGGAAGTAATAGTTCTATCTCTGTCTGTGAAGAAACTGTCTGGAACAGTTCTACACTCTTAACTAAGAAGTTACAAGAAGGAAGAGTTCTAAACTCTCCGTATGAAGAAAATGGAAGGTAGAGTTCTGCATTCTCACTAAGAAGTAACTGGAATGTACAGTTCCACACTCTAATTAAGAAGGAACTGGAAGGAATAGTCCTCCACTCTGAATGAGAAGTAACTGGAAGGAAGAGTTTTATACTCTGTGTGAGAATTAACTAGAAGGAAGAGTTCTACACTGTAAGTAAGAAGTAACTGGAAGAAAGTGTCCTAAACTGTTTGTGAAAAGTTAGTAGAAGGAAGAGCCCTGTTTTCTGAGTGAAAAGTGACTGAAAGGAAGAGTTCTACTTTCCTAGCGAGATTAAACGGATCGAAGAGTTATACACTCTAAGTGAGAAATAAGAGGAAGAAAGAGATCTACACTCTAAATAAGAAGTAACTTGTGGGAAGTGTTTTACACTCTGAGTGTAGTCAGCGTTATAAAATCAACTTGAAGTGTATTAATAATTGTTACAGTTTTGTAGTCAGTTCATAAGTCTGAACGTAGGTAGGAAAAAGATTTTTAAAACAACTTTAACCCTATCGAGGTAGGTATATAACATTTTTTTTATGAGGGCACATGATAACATATATGTCAGAACTATCTTTTAAAATGTTAGACTTGTAATTTACATAAAAATAAATTGTATTGTCATTTGTTATACATAAATTAATAAAAAAATATTCAGTTGGTTGTTTGGTTTGGTGTTTTATGGCGCTAAGGAACTAGGCTATCTGCGCCAAACATCCGGTAAAAAGTTAAAATTAAAGCAAAAGTATTAAAACTGGTGAAAAGGAATTAAAGTAAAACAAAACAAAGTTTAATTTTTTGAATTAAAAACATAAATAGCATTAAATCAAACTTCATATTCAATTTACAGCAGTAAGAGAAAAACTACAGTAATACAAGTTGTAAATGACTTTCTGTAGCATAATTATAATTATTATAATTCGCCAGGATAACTAATGGGTAGTTTAAACATCACCGCTTGACGTCTGAGGTTGACCTTTCCAGTTCTGGTTTCGACTTATTTGACGTTACGACCATTTTCTAATTTCAAATCGAAGTAGGTGTACTTTAAATCTTCAAAGGGAATCACATTAGAAAAAGATCTAGTTTATAAATTGAAAACTTCGATAGCATAAAAAAGACTAATGTCTTTTAAAAAAGTAAAAATATTTCTAAGGTGAACAGTATCACCATCGCCTATAACAGTCTGACGTTACGGATAAACCTTGGGACAGAACGTGTTTAAAATGGTGCCCTCGTTGAGAGTCGTAACGACGACAAGACAGTATAATGTGGCTTGTTGTGACCTGAGTGTTACACAGACAACACATTTGTACATCAATACCAGATAAAAGAAAACGATGTGTTAAAAATCTGTGACCAATGCGTAGTCAAGCTAGGACTACTTACTCTTTCTGATTCTTACGGAAGCAAGACGGCCATAGTTCATTGGAGGGTTTTATTTGGAAAAGCTTGTTTTCACGTTGCTCACTCCAAGTGGACTGCCAATTGGCACGCAGCCGAGCCTTGAATACAGGATTATAGTCCATGTATGTAATAGGCACAGCAGTGATAGTGCCAAAGCAGACAGATTTAGCTGCGGTGTCGGCGAGTTCTTTCCCGCGAATACAACGTGGCCTGGTATCCAGAAAACTGGAGAGAAAAAGATGTTAAAGAGAAATGGGCCAGTCGGTTTTGAATATCGGCGAGAAGATGGTCAGAACTAACGTGAAGCGATTCCAGGACCAGTAGAGAACTAAGCGAGTCAGTATAAATAGTGTAGTTTGAGTACTGCTTAGCTTCTATGTGATCCAGGGTAAGAGAAATGGCGTACAGTTCGGCAATGAACACAAAAGCTGTAGAGGGGATTCTGTGCACAATCACTGAACCACAACAAACCATAGCAGAACCCACAGAGTCTACTGATTTACAGCCATCTGTATGAATAGGAACGGAAGGATGGTTTAAAAGATGTTCAGCAAATAACAGACAGTATTTCCAATCAGGAGTGTCTGCTTTTCTTAGATGACTTTCAGATAAGTCACATTTGGGAACTGTAAAAAGCCTTGGTGGGATGGCCTACCCAGTGGATACAAGAATGTTATCGAAGGACAGACCCAATTCATCTAACTGCAACTGGATACGAGGGCCCAAAGGAGCAATGGCAGATCGTCTATTCTGAAAAAGTATGGCCCACTGAGGAAGGAAAACACAACCCCAGGTAGGATGCTCTGGTAAGGAACGAAGTTTCGAATCGTATAGTAAAGACAGTTGCAAATGGAGGAGGGATAAAGAAGGTTCACGAGACTCTGTGTATAAGCTCTGAACTGCAGGGACGCAGTCCTTGATGATGAATGCGTTCCAGCATTTTTATGGCCAAGCGGGATGCTACCATCGACCCTTTCCGGACCCAAATTTTTCGCCGGAGCGAAGTTGTGATCCAGCCCTCTACACTCGCAGACCAATCCTACTTGTGCCAGCCATGGAATACTGAACTTAAGGTCAGTTGTTCCCCCTCAAAAAGCCCTGTTAGCATTTTTACCGTGTTTTAAAGGTCGACCCAACCATCCAACCTGAAGAATTAAAACATGCCATCAAGTGCCAAATCCAGTACAATATTTACACTGCACATCGCATCTTTTGTTTTGTTTTTTTTTTAAACGCACCAATCTGCTTACTTACTTCCTGAAGATAGTGACAACATCGAGGCACAGTGCCGAGCGCCATCATCGTTGACCCACCAATCCGGGTTATTCAAAACTTCCAGACTCTCACAACAAGTGCAATCAATGGACGACCTCCCACAGCCAACCAACCATCAAACACCCAGTAAAATCACTGATTCATACAACAGAATATCTCCGGGCACTCAAACCTCACTCCAGGACATCACTATAGCCGTCGCCTCAACCTCCACCTCTACAGAACTAATATCTCAAGCAACCCAAACCAACACGTTTCAGTGGAGGAAGGCCACCCAGATGAGCAACCATCAGTTCGATGAATCTCCACCACTCCTAGTCCAGTGGAACAGAGAGGCGGACTCACCACCTCCCACTAACCCAGGAGTTTCCAACTTAAGAATGCCCGAGGGCCACAACTATATTCACGAGTCTAGTTGCGGGCTGCATTATATTTTTGTCACATTAGGGCTTGTTAGTGTATTACGTAATGCAAAATAAAGAGTAAATAGATCCATGGTAGGGTTAATGTATGTCCTTTCAACATGGTAAAATGAGCAAAGATTAGGGAAGGAGTTCACCTGAATGTGACTTTACGTTACACGATACTTGAACGGGCATATTTTGAAAAAAAAAAATTTTATTGTGAAAATGAAAGGGAAATGTAATTTAAACATGTTCAGTTACGTAATAAATGAATTTAATGACAAAATACTGCATATAAAAAACTAGAATAACAAACATATCTATGATATTTAGCGTAGTTAGGACACAAACGTTTCGATGTGAACTTGGAGGTCGTTAGCAGCACTGACGAAAGAGAGAGAAATAAGTACTTTTTTAACCAATCCAACAAGTGAGTTTTCTAACTGTTCTCCCATATCAGTGACTTTTCTTTGTATGGTTTGGTTGGGAAGCGGCACCGATTCAAATTTCTCACCGATTGTGACATCCCCCAAACACCTTTGCCATTTCAACAACACATTTCTTTACTAAACTGCCATCAACAAAAGGTTTATTCGCTCTTGCAAGTTCAAGAGAAACGATGTACGAAGCATTCAAAGCAGATGTTGGCTTTCTGACAACTTACTAAACATACTCGTTTGTTGTTTTAATTTCTTGCTGAAATCCACAATCTCAACTTTTCGAGTTTCTCCTTCATATTTTTATACTTTTCTTCATACATTGTTGAATAATGTCTGTTCACATTAAATTCTTTGGTCACTGATATAATTTACATACAAACCAAATGCTGCAATTTGCCGTTATTTGTAATTAAATAATCAAGTTCCCAACTTTCCTGGTACACTGTTTTCACTCTCAATCTTACGTTTCTTAAAAACTTTGCTTATGTTTATATTTACCACGCTGATAATTACAGTGATAATTTATAACACGTCAACTTCCACAACAGCAAACGGACAAACTGCCACCATCCGCGCGAATTCACTTTTTCTAGCAGAGGGAAGGGAGTATATAACTGAGCAAGTCTACTTTATCTAGCAGGGGAAATAATGGTATAATACATCGATGTGTAGGTGATATAATTTAGAAATTATTGCTGTCAAATTATAGATACATAAATAATAAACGTATAGGCGCACACAAATTAAGTTTTAAAATTTCATTTGTGAATGTCAGGATTTTTCATTTCGTTACTACGAAAAAAATATTGTAAAAGTAGGTTATTTTTCAATAGACCTTTGCGGGCCACAAAAAACCATGCCGCGTGCTGCCTGTTGGAAATCCCTGCACTAACTCATGGCATTGGGCATTTGAATCATCACCACCAACTTTTGCCTTGTTCAAGACCTTCTTGTCATGTTATTCACTACCAACAAGCCCACGGCTCTTTTTCACGCGGACCAAACCACTATGATGTAAAAGGGCACATTCTCCACTCATCAGGTACGACTAGAACTGTATGGAAGCTCTTCCTCCTTCTTCATGCTAACTCAACAGGCACCAGCTGGTGAAAGTGGCTTTCTCGGAATTCTCCAGTTTCCTCCACATCAAAATTGTGCCATTGGATTTATATATCTCAGCAGCTCTAATGGACCATAAGTCCAATATCGGCCGTTGATCTTGTGATTGGGTGTACGTTATTCACAATCGCGATCGGGTGCCGGTCATCGGCTCTTTTTTGCCTTTTTTTTTTTTCAAGTTGCATCATCAAAACTCCAATTCAAGAGTGGGGTGAAGAGAAAGTTATGTTCTGAGGTTCTCCAGTTATCTCTGTTTCCAAGCAAAGAGGACGGCGATATTCAAACCGAAATACCTGTGAGTGTTAAGGTTATGGTAAGTTTAATGCTCAAGTTTTCTTTCAATTCGTATTAATCTTTCGCCTTTTACTAAAGATTACCGTGGAGGGGAACATTACAATGAACCTACAGGTGAATTTTTCAAGTCTCACATTAGTGAGACAACAATCTAACAAGAAAATTTTGGTAAGAATGTGTATGCGTTTTCTTATAGCAAAGCCACATCGGACTATCTGCTGAGCCCACCAAGAGGAATCGAACCCCTGATTATAGCGTTGTAAATCCGTAGACATACCACTGTACCAGCGGGGGGCAACTTTAGTAAGAAGAAACGAGCGTTGGGTGTGTTCTGATCTTGTAATGCGATAGCTGCCACGACTTTTATATTGAAGAAACAAGCAGAAAAATGGAAAGTAGATTAAAAGAACATACACAAAATACTTTCACACGTTTTTAAACACTGCAAGCAAATAAATACAATATAACCATAGAAAACTCTCAGATACCGTAGTAGGGAAACAAATTTTAACAAATGCAAAATCAAAGAAGTCCTACTTATACAGCGACTAAAACCAAAATTAAACCAATGTAAGGCCCAGCATGGTCAGATGGTTAAGGCACTCGACTCCTAATCTATAGTTTGGAACCACCGTCACACCAAACATGCTTGCCCTTTCAGCCGTGGGGGCTTATAATATGACAGTAAATCTCACTATTCGTTGGTAAAAAGAGTAGCACAAGAGTTGGCGGTGGCTGGTGATGACTTGCTGCCTTTCCTCTAGTCTTGCATTGATAAATTAGGGACGAGTAGCACAGACAGCGCTCGAGTAGCTTTGTGCGAAATTCAACAACAAATCAATTGGAATAAATACATCAAATATAACCAAATAACTTAGAACTATTTTTTATTTTAAAGTAGAAATTAATATTTTATAATATTTAATTTATAAATTACATTAAATATATGACACTAATATTTAAACACTAAAAAGAAATACCACATGAGGAACACTAAATAGCATATGAGTAACACGGCCAGGTAAAGCACTGTTTTGCTTTTGGTATGCAGTGTAATATTCTCACGTTATTTTTACTTAATAGTACTATATATATATATTGTAATGTTACGTTCTGATATGTAATGACACAATGTTATGATGTTACATTCTTACTACGTTTATGCTTCGTATTATTCGGACGTTATCAAACACTATCATGCCACTCAGAGCCACTGGAAGTTTTGTGATAAACGTGTGAGCTAGCGGTTATGCCCTATGGGCATGCAGGGTCAAATGATCCCCTCGTTTCGGAGAAAACCATACGCTCTCGGATGAAGATTGAGAAAACAGGAAAAGGAAAACGTAGGGAAGAAAAGGATTAAGTGTTACATTGTAACGCCCCCACTGCTGAAAGAGCGAGCATGTTTTGTGTGACGGGGATCCGAGCCCACGAATTACGAGTCGAGTGCCTTAACAACTTAGCCATGCCGGGCCGATTTAGATTAGAACCATTAAAGCTTTGCACACGTTTCACAGATATCTATCTTCCTTTCACAGTTATACTCCATCTATGTTTCACTGCTGAGGAGGCTGATTTATCTATGGTAGAAATATTTTCAATACCAGATGTTAAGTTTCCGAATCGTTATACCATTTTATATTCGCAACATGTGCCCTGTCCCGCAGTCTGGGGGTGAGAGATCCCCTTTGTCTTTTGAACTTAAGGTTAAGACAGTATGATTTTTATTTTACTTTATCTCTGCGTGAATGTCAGCTTCTAATAGCATGAGTTTCAAATGTAATTGGCTTGCTAAGTGTGGTCTGTCACGGCCGAACCACTCTACACCTGGTGGAGATTCCATCGTTTTATCACCCACATGCACCATACCTTTCTCAGATGAGTAAAGAGTATACACCTGATTTGGACGTGGTATGTTCTTCTACATCAGTTTTTCCTAGTTTTACTCTCTAGTCTTTAAGTGTGTCCTTTAGATGCTTCTTTTCTTCTTTTGCACTGGTTCTCCACCTATTAATTGTACAATAGGTATTTACCTACTTTCGTACTTCCTACATTTCCTCCTTATTTAAACAAATGCTTTCAATTTTTGGCAAAACTCGAAGTTCTATTTAGTAGAATTCGATAAAGGAAGTCACATCTATAACGAGGCTATGTGGATTTCTCAGTGGTGAGGATTGTCGTATGATAATGTACGTGAGAGACATGTATAGAGGGCAGCACTAAATGAGAACAGCTATTTTCGTGAATACTGATATCGGAAATACATTTTGAATACAGAAAATTACATCTTTCATAACATTATTAGAGGATAAATGATGCAGAAGTAAAATGCATGCGCTGCGTAACGAGTCAATAGAATGTTATTCCTGATCTATTGAAAATATGATTTAAATCATAAAATATAGAAGTGTTCAATATTTTAAAAATGTAGAGTTACAATTGAGCAGTCTGATTCACCTCACCTAAATACAGCTATTTAATTTTACATCAACAAAAGTTGGTACTCAAAAATAAAAATTTTAACCCCATAAAGTGTTGAAAGTTGAAACTAAGTAATTGTACATTTTCATTTAAATGGGAGGTTAGACAACTTATGAAGAAATAAGTAACAGTATGGAACGACATCATTGCCATGACAGCGTTTAAAATACAATTGATCACACTCAAGGCTATAAGGTTTATGGATCAAACTCATCCCTAATGTTATTAATATTGTTATGCTTTAAAGCAAACCTTTACTACAGTGGATTGTGCATGTAGGCTTAGATGAAGTGAAGTATTTAAAATTCAAAACACCACATTATGAGAACATCTTGAATGTAATTGCAGAACACACTTCCAAAAACTTATTAATGTAATTTGAAGGAGTAGTGCTTACGTGAGTGAATATCATCTACCATTTATATTTTATCTGTATTTTAGAGTTGCATTCATTAAATTGTCAATGATTTTGTAATTATTGTATGATAACCTAAACATATAGTTTTATCACCTCATGCAAATATGAGATTAGAAATATCTGATAATACATTATATTTTCAGAAGGTAGAATAATTTTATCAGCACCATGTGGTAGTTCATGTTCTAGTACATTATAGATTCTAATATTTTATTTTATTGTATCTGTGGTTGAAGAACCGTTTATACAGCCACAGAAAGAGCAACTGGGTTGGAAGTTGCTGTTAAGCAGATAAATTTAACCCAGCAACTCAGAAAAGAACTTCTCATCACTGAACGTTCAGTACTTCAAGAAAAGAAACATACAAATATAGTGAAGTACTTGGATAGTTATCTTGTTGCTGATGAACTCTGGATAATTGTTGTTAGTGTTACATATTAGTTCTCTTTTATTATTTTTAATATTACCTCTTATAGAGAGTAGGTTAAGGAACTGTATTTAATTAAGTTGGTCAATGTTGAGCAATCCTTCAAGTTTAACAATATTTTTACATGTCATTTCAGCTGGTCTACTTTTTTTAAATTCTGATTATAAATAATACATGAGAGACTGTAGATTGGAGCCACATTTATTTCAGACACAATAATTTTTAATTGATTCCATGTATATGATTTTGAAATAACTTATACTTCCCTCCAGTGTTCCTACTAGTATACTATCTGTCACCAGCACAATATACATCAGTAGCACTCTGTAGTTTACACCTTTGCTTTATCCATCTTCCATGTATGTTTGGTTCACACAGTTTATATGTGGTTGTAGAAACTATTTTATTAGGAAAAGTTGTGTTTGTTAAATTATTAGAAGCTTATACAATAGTGTCAAATGTAGCATTATTTGTAAAACTGTATGTAAACTATGTTTAGTGTGAAATACAATAAATATTAAATTTGCAGTTTCTTACATAAAATACAATCCAAATTATTTTTTTATAAATGTTGAAGATAAGATCACAGCGTTAGTAACTAATATATAAAACAATGTACTTCAAGAGATATAAAAATCTTTTGAGGTAAAAAAATAAAAATTGAAAATATAAAAACTAAGAAAGATGTTGAAAAGTGGTCACTCTTCATTAACACTCTTGAAATTGAATTTGTAATTTTTTTCTATGAACCACACATCTTTCCAGATAATAAAAATCTAAATATCAAAGAATGCTTAAGAACTGTTGTTACTTTAGTTTTTACCTTATGAATAATTATTTGAAAAACTTTTCTATTTTTATTAGATTATGATTACTGTCAGGATCTTAAATTTTAGTAAATGCATGTGTAATATTAAACTTTGTTTAGGTAATAATGGAATATTTAGAAGGTGGCTGTTTGACTGACATTATCTAGAAAACTTGTCTCTGTGAAAATGAAATATCAGTGGTTTGTGAAAAGTATGTTATATTGATTATATTTAGTATTGGTTTTGTTATAGTAGAGATCTGATTATTGTAATTTATTTAAATGTTTTCAATAATTATTGTAGTTCCTTGTCAAAATGTAGGATACTTACTTCCATAAACATTCATTTCCTGAGAAATTACAATGGCTTTTATATCAAGTTGCTCAACAAGAAACATATATAGGCTGTACCTTTATGTTAAAATGGGTTCACAATAACATAGACATGTAGCAGAGGTGGATTAGAATTTGTTTGAGGCCCATGTTGTTTCATTATGAGTTACAGCTCATACCATCCCACCAGCACTGAGAAGTTATACATCACCTATGCAATTCATACAAGGAGGTTGAAGTACAATGGCAAATTGACCAGTCCACTTCTGTCACATAGATCATATCAACTTAATAACAATATCTAATATATAGGATAAACAATGTGATTTGATAATAGTGCTTTACAACCACATCTTTTATATCATGTTGCTTAGTAACAAAAGTATAGTGTTATATAGTTCTTGGTCCATGTACTGAAAGTATAAATGAAATATATAAAAAACAAAATTGGAAAATGTTTATTGGTTTCACATTGGTCTCAACGTGCAAAGCCCACACATTACTCTTGACAGCATATAATAAAACAACTAATATATTAACCTAATAACCCAACCAAAGCCAGGTACTTCTGGTAGTTATCAATATAAACAAGCATTAATATTTTTTTGTTCTACTTCATGTTTGCTTTGTTGTCTCCAAATATCATCATATATAAAGTATTGAATACAACAAACACACTGTAATTATACTGATATCTTAAAATATTTATATTTAAAATAAACATATTTCATTTAGGTTCTCAGAGGAATAGAGTTTCTACATATTAACGTAATTCACAGAGACATTAAAAGTAATAACATTTCACTTGAAAGAGATTGCAACATAAAACCTGGTCAGTTTTTAGACAACACATTAGTTTCATTAAAACAAAAGTTTGAGTTACTACTTGCCGTTTGAAAACTAATATTAATCTGAGTTTATTTTTCAAAAAGCAGCATTATGTAAAGACCTCATTATAAATTATATGTATCAGGTTGGATTGGATGAAAAAAGCGCTTATTTTTCACTTTGTCTAGACAAAAGAACTGAAGAAGCAGATTAAGTCAGTTGTTAATATTTGTACGCATTATTCATCAAGTTTTTTCAGCTTTAGCTTGTTACTAACACTTTTCTTTTATCATAGATCACTTGACCTTCTGACAACACATTAGTTGAATTAAAACAAGAGTGTGAGTTACTATTTGCTAGTTGAAAACTAATATTAATCTGATAGTGTATTTTTCAAGTGTAATATTAAACTTTGTTTCTAATGGAATATTTAGAAGGTGGCTGTTAAATGTTCAATTTTAGGTTCAGAGAAAGAGAAAGGATTTCAAACGCTTTTAATGTTATTTAATTAATAATGTATGTTTCATTATTATTAATTACTTTCTGCCAATGATTCACAAGCTTCTAAATGCCACTTCTATAAAACAATTTTGAGGTTTGGAGGAAATTAATGAAGAAATGGTAGTTCTGACATCTTCATGTATTCCAGGTTCTTTTCCATCAAGATAGTTCTGCAAAATTCAAAACAGATGATACTCAGATGGGGCAAAGTCTGGAGAATAAGGAGGATGTGGAAATTTACCCAGCCTACCTATTCAATTATTGCGGATGTGACCCTTGCTGTATGGAGCCGTGCATTATTCTGGTGTAACACAGCATCCTTATGGTGAATCAAAGCAGGCCTCTTTTCTTATCAATGCAACACTCAAGTGCTCTAATTGTTGACAGTAGAAGTCTGATGTAATTGTTACATTGGCTGGCAGCAACTCAAAATGGATCACACCAACAATATCCAACCTAATGCTTAACAAGAATTTCCTGGGATGGAGGTCCATTTTGGGCAGTGCTTTAGTCAGTTTTCATCTCCAGTCACTAACTTGCCCAAAAAAGTTGAGTTACGCTCACAAGAGTGCAGAGAAGTGCAAATGTCCACTCTTGCTCTAAGGTTGGCTTCTGTCAAATCATAGGGGACCCATTTTCCACGTTTTGACACCTTTCCAAGTTCCTGCAGATGATGGTGAACTGTTGAATGGGTTGAATTACGTTTCTATGCTAGTTCTTCAACTGTTACAGCACAATCTTCATCAAGTGGAGCCAGCAGCAAGTCATCATTAAACTCAACAGGTACTTGAGTTTGTTAACTTGTTTTATAATAACTTTTAGCTTGTACAATATTTCAGTATTTACACCATTTGTATTGAAACATTTAATGTTTTATACCACATGTATAAATAGTGTTTCATAGAAACTTTTGTATCTCACCATCTAACCAAATTGATGAGTTCTAATATTGAATGAAAAGCTTGTTTGGCTCTGACTTGTAGGATACAAAAGATAGATTTGAAATACTGTTTGTCACACACTTTGATTTTGAGTCACAATGGAGAAGCTAATAACAATGTAAAAAGAACACCAATACTTGTTTTTATAACCAGTTTTAAGCCAGTTGGTTTTAAATATTTTGTTAATTTTCCATGTTTAACTCATGATTTTTGTTATTTAATTATATTTTACATTTTTTTTAACACTAGTAATTTCTAAAATAAATATTTTATTACAAACTATTTGTTCTGGAACTAAGCAGATTTGTATGTTGACAAGTTTTATTTGTACATTTGGATGTTTAAATACTTCTATTTTACAATCAATATTATCAATAGGACCAGAATAAATTGAAATTATAGTTAACCAATTGAATAATTTTTTATTAATTTATCTGAAACAAATGACAATATAATTTTATTTTGTTGTAAGTCTGAACAAAAATAATGAGAAGTTAATGTTGTCATGTGCCTTCATAATAAATAATATAATATACCTGGCTGGATAAGGTTAACTAGTTTTAGAAATCTTTAAATTTTGTTACCTACATTTAACCTGATGAACTGACAACAGAACTGTAAAAAATTATTAATACACCTTAAGTCGATTTTGTGAGGCTGACTAGAAGTTCTGTACAACTTATTTTTGTTTTCCTCTTCCTTCTCATGAAAACTTTAGTTTTGGTTTTCTCCATCACACAGCTGATTTTGGATTATGTGCCAAAATATCCCCTGAACAAAATAAACGAACGTCAGTGGTTGGCACTCGTCAATGGATGGCTTCAGAATTAATAATTGGGAAAACGTATGGACCTGAGGTTGACATCTGGTCACTGGGCATTACAGCCATTGAAATGATTGATGGTCAACCTCCTTATCATGATGAAAATTCTGACATGGTAAGTGTTGGTAACCAGTGCTTACAGTCAAGGAGTAGATTGAATTTCAATTTTCTCCTCATATGGATGTCTCCCATTTTTCTACTTTTTACATTGTTTAGGTTTTAGAAGTTATAAAAGAACTGAATTTAGATGGAAAATTAAAGTCTTTGGTATAATGACAATATTAAAGTTTGTTTTAGTGAATTTAAGATAGTCTTTCAATGAAATTATAGTTTTTCATGAACATTTTCAAGGTCTTTATGACTTGGGTGGATTAATGGTTTGGTTTTGTTCAACACAAATGTTTCTCTAATAATGTTAATCACAAAAAATTATTATTGTTTTACAATACCCACATTCTTAAAAGCTACACTTTTGTACTATAAAACACGTTTTGTTCAGAGTGTCTTTCACCAACTACAGGGAATACATGTAATAAAGACAAAAAGAAGGCTTTGCACATTATTCATACATATAGATGTATTGAATATAATGATTATAATAACAATGAACATTTGACAAGATTGTTTACAATAACAAACATGTAATTATTGTTTTGTAACTTGTTAACTTTTAGTGTTTTTGGCCATAGTATTACTATCATCTTCTGAGGCCACTATAATAAAACAGTAACAGTTTAGGTAATTCACCCATGGTGATATACTTTTGGAGCTATTTAGATATTATTAGGGAGGAATTATCCAAAAAGTTGTACATGGTGATGTCATGGTTCTCAAGTAATGAGGATTCTGTAATAGTCCATGAAGCAGATAATATTTTTGTGTTTTATAAGTAAGGTGTATTATGTCTCTGTAATGTTGTATGAAGCATGTAGTATTTTTGTGTTTTATAAGTAAGGTATATTCTATCTCTGTAATGCTAGTGTAACTAACAGTATTGGTTATAATTGTTCATTATGTATACTTAAATATTTTTTATAATCAGAATTACTTTTCAGATATATAACTCAATACTTACAAATGGGAAGCCAGAAATTGAAAATAAAGATAACCTGTCTCCAATGTTCCAAGACTTTGTGAATAAATGTTTAGAAGTGGACGTAACTAAAAGATACACTGCCTCCGAACTCTTAAAGGTATGGTATAAATTACTCATAGTTTCATATTTGTTTATTTTGTTATATCCATAATTCCACACAATATCAAGTTTCACTGCTGTTAAACTGACCAACTTTAAGGTGAATATTTTTACTTTGTAAAACGTATCATTATATTTAAAACCATCCATTCACCTTCACTTTAGTTAATCTCTAACTGGTAAAAGTGGTTGCACTTCATAGCAATGTTCCTGTGATATAATTTTTGAGATAATAAAACTCAAAATGTTGTTGGATCTTATATTCAGATACTTTCAATTTTAATGCGTTTATCATTCATTAAAAACACACCTGATTTTACAACATTTTGTATGGTTTATCTAAGAGCTAGTTCTCTATTTATATTTAATGACAAAAAATTGTGACGTTTGTATTTACTCTTCTCCTTATTCATACATAAACATGGTGTACATTGTAAACTAGTTATAGAAAAACAACTGTTCCTTTCTATAAGAATATTAATGACCATTATATTATAAATTTAATAAGGTACAATTTGTTTTCCCCTAGGAAGAGTTACTTGTCTGTTTGTTGTATTTCCACAAATTTTTGCATTAGCCATTATAACAGTGTGTAGTTTCACAATCTCAAATATCTGATATTTATAAAATAAGTATATTGTGAGGGATTTCAGATATAATGCATCAAAAACCAATTGTCAGTTGGTGGTGCTAGGAATGAAATGTATCATGTAACTCTTGAGGTGGAGGTTATTCTAGAAGTTTACCAATTAGTTCATCATGTCATATGATGAAGTCTTCCAAGTTCAGAAAGAGAAAGAAATGACATACCTGCAGTGTCATGCATTAATAAAATTCTAATAAAAGTCATGTCAGAGGGTTATGTAAATCTTGATAAAGAAAAACCATTGATACAAATCTATACAAATTACAGTATGATAAATATACAACATCATGCCATGGTTTTGAACATTTTCTTAGATGTTTGAGAAAAATAAACAATTCTACTAACAAAAACATGTACATTATAAAGGTAGATGATATCATTATTAATGTTGTAACTTGTAATGGAAAACAAATATTTTGAACCTGGTGATGAAAAAGTTTTTAATTTTTCTTGTCATTAATGGTTTGAGAAACAATTACAAGTATCTTCTAATTTTTGTTTTTGTTGTTTTTGATACTTGCTGTGTCAAGTTTTATTATATAGTATTTTATATTACAAAAAGCTGGTAATTCTTGTAGTTATAGATAGACTCATGTAGAACTGGTAATGTGTAATGAATTTTCTGTTTTTATCTTTTTGTAATTTTCTGTTTCTTATGTTTTTATGGTAAAGTATATATAACATTTTTATCAGTACAAATTGTAAACTTTAAGATATCTTCTTACAAAGGATTGTTAAATGTCAATTGTCAAATACATATATTCTTTTAGAAGAGTATAATTTACTGAACACTTGATTTGACCTTGTTTATAAAATCATATTGTTAGGAGGTTGTAGTTCAACATATGGAATTACTTAATCTTCAGTTGTCAGCATATCTTTGGAATGCCATACTTTTTAAAAATATTAAACTTATATTATAGTACAAAACAAAAGTGTTAGAACAAAGTTAAAAATTAGATTTCAGGCTTCATGAAAGGAACAATGGAAGGTGAAACCTCAGGTATATTAGTCTTTATATTTAGTAGAACATAAATATTTCCTGTCGTCTCATCACAAACACCCCCCCCCATACTATCACACTGCCTCTCCCACGCTTCATAGTAGGTGCTGCATGGTGAGATAAGTATCTTTCACCTTTCTTCTACCTGATATACAACACAGATTTTTAATAAAATATTTCAAACTTGGACAAAAATGGAAAGAATGACAGAGTATTCCCTTGTCCTAACATTTTTACACAGTACTGTTTACAGAGACTAATTTAACATAATGTGTATGATGTAGAATAATCACTTTTATTAAACAGATGTTTTTTATGACTTTTTCACACAGCATCCTTTCATTGAACTGGCAGATGGGTGGAATCTTTACGATCTTTTAGAATGTCAACCAGAGATGCAGTAAAATGTTATTAATAGAGTAAAAATGAAATCTCCCCAAATATGTTGAAATGTGTTACATGAAATTGTTTATGACAGCCAGCATCGCTCTAGAACAAGAAAGTTAACAGATTGTGTTTGTCAGTTTTCCTCAAGAGGAATAATGTATTGGGTATTCAATAAACCCACAAAAGGAAATAAACATTTAATGTTTTGATAAAATGTTATATCAGTAACAAGGTGAAACTGCTTTAATAAATATTTGCTATTATAGTCTTATGCTGTATTATTATTATTTTGTTTACCACAATGAACATTTTTTATTATTATGTTTGCTAACAAAAATACGAACAAATTGAAGAAAATGGAAGATCACTGATGTGAGACAAACATGCATCCTCATTTATCATAATTCTTTTGTCAAATCTAAGTGTTATAGTGATATACTGAGAGTCTTGATATGGCTAGGTGATTAGTGATATACTTAGAGGCTTGACATGGCCAGGTGATTAGAGTGCTGAACTTGCAACCTTTGGGTTGTGGATTTCAATCCTTGTCCCTCTAAGCATGGTTGCCATTTCATCTGTGGGGGCATTTTAATGTTATGGTCAATCCCACTTTGGTAAAAGAGTGGCCCAAAATTTGACAATGGGAGGTGATGACTAGCAGTATTCCCTTCAGTCTTTCACTGCTAGATCTGGGATGGATACACAGATAGCCCTCTTGGAGCTTTGTGTGAAATTAATAATGAACAGACTTATGTATTACATCTGTAGCATATCATTTCAATGACCAGCAGTAATCAGCCATCATGCTGATGTTCTACCTTCTCTGATACCCCATCTTCATTTCTTTGTTTGGATGTAATCATTCCCATACTAATTTTCTCTTAAGGTATTGAGATTTTAAGGGAAGTAGTTTGTATAAAATACTGGAAGGCTGCAACACTCATAATAAAATGGAAATTTCTTCTCTTCAATGTGCTATAAACCCATTGCTTTAAAACATTATGTATCTGCATCTACTCCACTGAAGACTTTTGGTACAGTTTCATCTGAATTTGGTGTTAAAAAATTTTGTTGTGCCAGTCGTACCATAAGAAAGCATTAATATTATATCTTTTCTGAGGAGGTTCACTGTAACAATATTGTTTAATTTATACCAATACTATGAGCTATAGCTTATGAACCAAGGGATTGTTCATTGATTCCTTCATAAGAAGTCCAAATTTTGTTCTTCTTCACAAGGATGACAAATATACATCTGTTCCTATTACATATTCGGTTCACATAAAAGAAATGTTAGAAAACCTTGAATGTATTCATAATAAGGTTAAATACAAAGAATATTATTGGCCACTTTGTGGAGACGTAAAAGTCCTTTGTATATTGTTGGGTCAACAATCCAGTTGCACAAAGTTTCCACGTTTGTTATGTAAATGGGACAGCAGAACATATCAGCACTGGATATAGAAGCAATGGTTATGCAGAGTCAGTATTATACCTGGATAGAAAATATTTAACATGAAAGTTTGGTTGACACAATGAAAGTATTATCTCCAGTTCACATAAAACTGGGCTTGATGGAGTGGGTTGTAAAGGCCTTAAACAAAGATGGCGACTGTTTCATGTATCTACCTATATGAGCAGTTTTCAGCTCTTTCTGAAGTGGAACTAAAAGAAGGGATTTTGTTTGGCTTCACATTAAGAAATTGATTTGAGATGAATAATTTTTTAGGAAAGAACAAGGACCCAAATAACGATTTTATGCTCGATAAACAAAAAGAGATGAATTTTAATATAAGTTTGAAAGTTCATTTCTTACACTTAGATATTAACTATTTTCCTGAAAATCTCTGTGTCTTCAGTGAAGAAAAAAAAGTGAAAAGTTTCGTCACTGAACATCATAATAAATATTAACTGTGGTAAGCGAAACAATGGTTTGATTCAAGTAAGAATATTTCGAAGCGATTTGAAAAACTATAGAAAAACACGTGTACGATTCCTAGAACTTCTTTTCCTTTCTACAATGTCCTAAAAATGTCTTGTTCAATGTTCTTTCCACAATAACTGGTAATCTTATCATTTTGAGTCGTGAAATAAACTCCGGTTTTCAAAAGTTCTCGGATTAATTTATCGTAAAGTCTTGTTTAACGATTTTACTAGAAAGATTGGTAATGACGCTCACATTGAATTGTTTAGTGTTCTGCTACCAAGACCTACAGGTGTCAGTTGCTTATAACACTATATAGTTTGTGTTCGGTTTTAAAAAACTATGCTGTCTTTATATTTTTACGGCCAAATGAAAAGTAGCAAATATTAATATATTTAATCCTAATTATAAAATAATATAATGTTGTTTTGATAATTTCGCGAAAGTCAGTCGAGAAGCTACAAGAATGTTGTTTTCAACAGCTGGAAAATATTGTACCTTTAGTTTCGTGTTTGTTTATTTAATAAAACTGGATTCTTTCTGGAGTGGGTGTTTGTTTAATTACCAGACTCTGTATTTCATTTCCTGGAATACAAGTAAGTATAATGTAATATAACCACAACTAAACATGCTATATTTATGTCCACTGTTAGAATGCTCATATCTGGGACTCGATTCCCCACGATCGTTATAGAGGAAAGCTCAAGGTGACTTTCCTCTAAAACAAATAAAAACAGTCATTTTTATATTTATGTTTACTTTATAATTATACTTTACATGACTGTATCGATTGAAAGAAGATGATGACAAGAAACTGTTAATCTAAATTCCATGGCATTACTATAAAGGAAGCTAGTAATATTATTTTTGAGAGAAAACTATCACCATATATTTTTAATAATGTGGTTGGTTCTGTAAAGTGTAGATCTTAACATTAATCATTTCTATTATAATTTTGTACAGAAATGTGCTAAATATATATTAAGTCTAAATATTTAGGAAATTGACCAATTTACTTCATGTTAGGAAAATTCCTTTTGTGTTCCTCTTTTCTTCTCACTGCTCTTATTAAAACTAAATAAAAAGTGTCTCTCATCACGGGCCCGGCATGGATAGGTGGGTTAAGGTGTTCGACTCGTAATCTGAGGGTCGCAGATTTGAATCCTGATCGAACCAAACATGCTCGCACTTTCAGCCGTGGGGGCGTTACAATGTGATGGTCAATCCCACTATTCGTTGGTAAAAGAGTAGCCTAAGAGTTAGCGGTGGGTGGTATGGCTAGCTGCCTTCCCTGTAGTCTTACACAGCTAAATTAGGAACGGCTAGCACAGATAGCCCTCGTGTAGCTTTGCTCGAAATTCAAAACAATTCAAACCACTTACTACAACAACATGCAGTCAGGAATCTTTATCTTCCACTCTACAGAAACAGAGTTTTAAGCTCTCAAACGTACGGCTCAACTACCTGATAATATTGTATTTTTATTAATTGTTACTCTGGTGAAACAAATCTCAAACCAAATTAATTATTCTTATTCAAGTTATTTCATTCTGCTACCGCTAGGAGGATTAATGTACATTTTTTCTTTGTTTAAAAAATAAACTGTTGGTCTGAATAAATAAAACACATTAAGATATTATATGAAATTAAACATTTTGTAATGTCCTCCGATGGGAAGTCAGCAAGTCCCCTAACTTATAACATTAAAATTCGGGATTTGATTGCACGCTTGAACATAGTATATATAGCTCAAAATGGCTCTGCTGTAAAACAAACAAATTTTGAGATTTTTTCGTTTTTTATAAGTTTTGTATTTTATAACCACCTTCTAAAAAAAAAAGACTAGGAAGGATTCGAACCCAAGATATTACCCAAATGAGAGACACATTTTCAATATATGGTCAATGGAATAGGATATATTTGTTTAAACTCTTAACATAAAAACTCATTGAATTTCTCTAACAGCATTAAATTGATTATCAGCAATGTTTTATTATTAACATGAAAAATGTGTTGTAATACAGTAAATGTTTTATGAGGAATATTTCAAAATACCACCAACAGAGGCAGCACAAGTACTACATGCTGTTGTTTGTTTTTTAATTTTGCACAAAGCTACTCCAGGGCTATCTGTGCTAGCCGTCCCTAATTTAGCAGTGTAAGACTAGAGAGAAGGCAGCTAGTCATCACCACCCACCACCAACTCTTGGGCTACTCTTTTACCAAAGAATAGTGGGATTGAACGTCACATTATAACGCCCCCCCATGGCTGGGAGGGCGAGCATGTTTGGCGCGACGGGGATGCGAAGCCGCGACCCTCAGATTACGAGTCGCACGCCTTAACAAGCTTGGCCATGCCAGGCCACATACTCTTGTAACTTAAAGAAATATTGTTCGTGACTACCAATAGGAATGGGTTGTATGATACACACCACTCACTGTCGTAACCTAAAGAAACATTGTTTGGGACCACTACTACATGTGGGTTGTATATCCCGTAGAAGAGACTGTTGTAGCGTTAAGAAATGTTGCGTATGATTGCGCAACACTAGTTGTTGCGGGTTGTGTGATACATGCCATACTCTGTTGTGGAGTTAAGAGACTGATTTTCAATTGAATCATTGTACTAGAATAAAATACTTTGTTTCACGGTAACTTTATTCAGATAAATAAAGACGAAAGAAATTAGGGTACATTTATCCCATACGTGTGTGTTTTGTAACTTTATACATCAGTTGAGGACTACTTGAATGACATCTGAAGCTATGCTGAAAGCATGCGATGCATAAGGTTCTGTGAAAATTGATGTTATTGTGAAATGATACCTCTTGGCGACTATTTTAAGCGCTGTGAAATCTGATGTTGCTAAGGGCATTGTGTATCACACCTCCCTAGTGTGTTCTTCCACATGAGAATTTTGCTTTCAGTTTTATTAAGATTAATAAAAGAATCAGTAACCAAAAGATAAGAACGTTCGTGGGCCACTCAACACAGAGATAATGCTGATGTATTTAATTATAGAGAAAAGTGTTGACAATGAGAGAAGGGAAAGAGAATAAAACCTTCGTGGAACGAGAGAACTTGATGATAAACTTATCACAACAAGTACTCTATTCATGAGAAATTTTCATTTAAATTACTTCCACGTTTTACAAGTTTTTGAAAACTTACAAAATAAACAATTACGAGAAATGAAGCCTGCCTAATTATCATCACGTGTTCGAAGAAGTAAGAGGATTTCATTTACAGACTGAGAAATAGTGTATTTGGTTATGTCCTTCTATCATATTGAGGGCTGGAAAGCTAACAATAAGATGTAAGTTTTTCATCTTTCCTACTCCCCCCCAGTGTGCTACAACCTCATTTTACTTTTTATTTCAATTACTTCTTTATTTGGGACAGAAGTGACCTTCCCAAAACTGTTTGCATGCAGCAAAGGGTGATATATGTGGGGCGTTGTGGGCTTGAGCACCCACATCTCGCTATCCTAATTTTTATTTCTAATTCTATATCTATTGCTACTATTTATTTCTTATGCGAGACTACCAAATAGAGGTTAAGACTGGTAGACGGTGTATCCCCACCGCAATGTGGGTCCTATTTCGGAGTCACCTCCAAAACCCAAGGTACATTTTATAATCCCACGTTGTAGCTTGAACCATTGGGTCTTTTCAGTTAATACAGCGTTTTTTGTTTAATTTGCTTTTGTTTCGGCTTGTTTTTGTATTATAACAAAGTAATATATATGCATTTACACACACATACACATGTTAAATCAAGATAGTTACAGTTTTTATAGAAGACAGGACCACAAACGTCTTATATTTTCATAATTTTAGTCAATACTAAAAAGGTTATTCTGATTTGGGTAATAATTATCCATTATCATTATATTATCATTAGATATACTTTAAACTATGTGATGAGATAAGTAATATTATGATAAAGGAATATATCTTGCAGGCGAATTTAAAAATGAACAAAGTAGGGCTAATTGAAAACAGCCAATTTATTTAACAAGAAACAGAAGTCTGTGTTTAGGTTCTTAAGTTATATAGAGTTACTAGAGACTTTATCGGTGTACATAAACTTAGCAACCAGCTCAGTATTTATTAAAGTATGTTAACCAGTTACTTAAATTAACGGTTCACGTAATGTAACAAACTCCTTAAAGTATATTGGGATGTAAATGTTACTTACTACTATGATTCACCGCTTGTTGTAATATAACATCACCTTGTCTGACTGAATCGCATCGCGTATTTCTAATAATGTATCTATGAACGGCTGGTATGGGTATTAAAACTTTTACTAATATAGTACAGAACGTTTCGACCTTCTTCAGTCATCATCAGGATAACCCGATGCCTTCACACTTTAAAAATCATTTATAAATATTAACTAATATACTTTTAAGAATATGAAATAAAATTAATTAGAAAAGTAATAAATTTCAAATATAACAATATTTTCCTACATCAAATGTACGCCAACTGATAACTGGAAAACATAAATATATATAACAGCAAACATCCTCTAAACATTTACGGTCACATTGGTGTCTTCACTGCAATAGTACTTCTTGAAACACATGATTTTTGGTGTAACCGAAAATAATTCTAATCGGAGACACCGTAGTCTGCAAGTCCACTGATCTTAGGCTTAACACAAATCAGGCCTTTACTAAGTACGACTATATTCGATAAAGAAAGAAATTAGCACTAATTTGGGTACATTTTCATTTTAATTTAGTTATTGTTAAATTTTACTGTACATAAAAATAGCAAGAAATATACAAATATATTTTTTTAAAATATCTGACATTAGGTTGTATTGGATTTTTTGGAATTTTGCATAAAGCTACTCGAGGGCTATCTGTGCTAGCCGTCACATCATAACGCCCCCACGGTTGGGAGGGCGAGAATGTTTGGCACGACTCGGGCGCGAACCCGCGACCTTCAGATTACGAAGCGCACGCCTTAACGCGCTAGGCCATGCCGGGCCCATTAGTTTGTAGAGCAACAGATAGCCTACCTTCTTTCTGCCATAAAACACTACATCAATCAATGTAGAGCAACAGTAAGGGTTTTTTATCACATAGCTGCCCCCCAATGGCTCAGCGGTATGTCTGAGGACTTACAACGCTAAAAATCGGGTTTCGATACCCGTGGTGGGCAGAGCACAGATAGCCCATTGTGTAGCTTTGTGCTTAACTTAAAACAACAACAGCAGCAGCAGCATATAACAGACCAGAAAAATTAATAATAAAGTATACCCACGTTGGTTTGTACGCATGAGCATTTAGATAGTAGGTGCAGGTACATTTTCGGAACAAATTCTCATTTTTATTTTAAGAGAGACAAACACTTATATACCAAATACTGACGTTTCAGTCCAATAAAAAATGTTTATTACCTTTTATTTCGCTCATAACATACTCTTTATTATTTTATTACAATTGTCTCCATTTTTGGATTATTTAAAATGCCTCAGCGATAAGTCTATGAAATTATAAGCTAACAACCGGTACTGAACTATGTACTAAACTATTTTAAAATAAGAGTAAAATGAACGCGATTTGTTGGCTTCGACGTTCAATTTGGAATTCTTAAAAACAAATATCAACGATGCAGCATTTGGTGTAAGAGATTTTGTATCTGTTTTTGTCTCAATTAACGAAACGTCAAAAGAAACGGGTAATCTTTATTGTATATTAATTAAAGTAATATATGTGACGTGTTTGTATGACAACATAATGTGTATTATAACTATACTATAATAATGTTTTATACATTGTTAAACACGTCACGGAAGACTCGTAAAACAGAACATTACAGTTTTACAATTTAACGAATATTTTAATATCAGTAAATTACGTATATTAACGCCGAAGAAGGCGCAAACACGAAACATGGTTTAAAATAATATATATTTTTTTATATTTATCTGAAATATAAAGGTCGTTTTTCTTAACTTTTATCAAAACACTAAAATACAAAAGTCCAAAAATTATTTTCTCATAACAACAATTATCTATCTGATATTGTAGACACGTCATGTAGCTAGGAGTAAAACCTTAGAAACCAGTTCCACAGAAAACTATCAAAGATATCATACAAGTTCTAGAACAAATGGAGCTGTTGTGTTTTTCCGCATTCGTCGTATAATTTTGGTCTGCTCTCAGCAGATGGAAAAATCGCTACCACTCGAAAGGTTTATCTACTCTGTGTTTGTGATATTTCAGTAGTGTTAGCTTCAATTTATTTAAGACACAATAGATCAAATTCCATAATACCGCAAACCACTAGGTTTATTACATTTTTCATGTCCGCTATAATTTTACTAATTGTGGGCATACTTCTCTTTGAAGTCGCGCTACTCACATATGATATATACAAAAAATAACAGATGGGGAAAATAATATTCGTTGGAAATTAAAAAGCTTTCTCACCTCAATTATGAACAAGAAATATCCAGATATTAAGATACTTCAAAAAATCAGTTTTTATACTTTTATAAATACCAAAAACTCCTTGATTATCCAACGTTAAAAGTATTTCAGAATGGATGAAATATAATTGGAAAGAAGAACCTTATACACATAGTTAAAGGTAATTTGAAGGAAAAGCCCTCCACTCTGGATGAAAACTGCTTGGAAGGAACAGCCCTGCACCTTGGATGAGAAGTAACGGGAAGGAGGAATCCTACACTCTGGATGAAAAGTAATTGGGAGGAAGAGCACTACCCTCTGGATGAAAAGTAACTGGAACGAAGATCCCTACATTCTGAATAAAGAGTAAGTGGACGAAAGAGACACTATACCCTGGATGTAAAGTAATTGTACGGAGGAGCACTACACTCTGGATGAAAAGTAATTGAAAGGAAAAGCGTTAAACTCTGGATAAAAAGTAACTGGAAGGAAGAGCCCTACACTCTAAGTGAGAAGTAACAATACAGAAAAGCCCTACACATTGGAATAAAACTAACTGGGAGGAAGAGCCTTACACTCTGGAAATGAGTAACTGGAAAGAAGAGTCCTACACTCTGGATGAAAAGTAACTTAAATGAAGACTCTGGATGAAAAGTAGCTGGAAGGAAGAGCCCTACACTCTGGATGAAAAGTCATTGGAACGAAGAGCCCTACACTCTGGATGAAAAGTAATTGGGACGAAGAGCCCTACACTCTGGATGAAATATAACTGGAACGAAAAGCCTTACACTCTGAGTAAAAAGTAACTGGAAGGAAGAGAAACTACACTCTGGATGAGAAGTAAGAAGAAGAAAGAGTTCTACACTCTAAGGCAAGTAACTAAAAGGAAGTTTCCTACAATATGGATAAAGAGCCCTGCGCTCCAAGTAAGAAGTAACAATGCAGAAAAGCCCTACACACTGGAATAAAACTAACTGGGAGGAAGAGCTTTACAGTCTGGATGAAAAGTAACTGGATCGAAGAGCCCTACACTCTGGATCAGAGGTAACTGAAACAAACATCCCCACCCCCTGGATGAAAAGTAACTAGAAGCAAAAGCACTACACTCTGGATGAAAAGTAATTGGAATGAAGAATCCTACACTTGGGATGAAAAGTAATTGGAATGAAGAATCCTACACTTGGGTTGAAAAGTAAAAGGAATGAAGATCCCTGCACTCTGGATAAAAACTAACTGGAAGGTATAGCCCTACCCACTGTATAAAAAGTACCTGGAAAAAGAGCCCTACATTCTGCATAAAAGTAAATGGAAGGAAAAGTTCTATACTCTCAGGGAACTAACTAAAAGGAAGATACCTACACTCTAAGTAACAAGTAAGTACAAGGAAGAATCCTAAACTCTAAGTAAGAAGTAGCAAGACAGAAAAGCCTTACATTCTTGATGAAAACTAACTGGAAGGAAGAGCCCTACGCTCTAAGTTAGAAGTACCAATACAGAAAAGCCCTACACACTGGAATAAAACTAACTGGGAGTAAGAGCCCTACACTCTGGATGAAAAGTAACTGGATCGAAGAGCCCTACACTCTGAGTAAAAAGTAACTGGAAGAAAGAGAAACTACACTATGGATTAAAAGTAATGGAAAGGAAGAGCCTAACACTCGGGAAAAAAGTAACTGGAAGGAAGAACCCTACACTCTGGATGAAAAGTAACTTAAATGAAGAATCTGGATGAAAAGTAGCTGGAAGGACGAGCCCTACACTCTGAATGAAAAGTAATTGGAAAGAAGAGCTCTACACTCTTATGGAAGTAACTAAAAAGAAGAGTCCTACACTGTAAGTAACAAGTAAGTACAAGGAAGAGTCCCACACTCTAAGTCAGAAGTAACAAGACAGAAAAGCCCTACATTCTGGATGAAAACTAACTGGAAAGAAAAGCCCTACGCTCTAAGTAAGAAGTAACAATACAGAAAAGCCCTACACACAGGAATAAAAGTAACTGGGAGGAACAGATTTACACTCTGGATGAAAAGTAGTTGGAAGGAAGAGCCCTACACTATGGATAAAAAATAATTGGAAGGAAGAGCCCTATACACTTACTTAAAAGTAATTTGAAGGAAAGGCCCTCCACTCTGGATGAAAACTGATTGGAAGGAACAGCCCTACACCCTGGATAAAGAATAACTGGAAAGAAGAGCCCTACATTCTGGATGAAAAGTAACCGGAACAAAGAGCCGTACACTTTGAGTAAAATGTAACTGGATGAAAGAGAAACTACACTCTGAATGTAAAGTAACTGAAAGGAAAAGTTCTACACTTTAAGTGAAGTATCTTGAAAGTTTGTTTATTTGTTTGTTTTTTAAATTTCGCACACACCTACTCGAGTGCTATCTGTACTAGCCGTTCATAATTTAGTTGTGTAAAACTAGAGGGAAGGCAGCCAGTCATCACCGCCCACCGCCAACTCTTGAGCTATTCTTTTACCAACGAATAGTGGGATTGGCCATCACATTATAACGCCCCCACGGCTGAAAGGGCGAGCATGGTTGACGCGACGGGGATGCCAACCCACGACCCTCAGATTACGAGTCGCACGCCTTAACACACTTGACTATGCCAGGCCTAGTAACTGGAAGGAGAGTTTTAAACCCTAAGTAATAAGTAACTTGAAGAAAATGTCCTACACTCACAGTCAGAATTAACAAGAGAGAAGAGCCCTACACTCTGGATGAAAACTGACTGGAAGAAAAAGCCCTAAACTTTGGATGAAAAGTAATTAGAAGCAAAAGTACTGCACTATGAGAGAGAAGTAAGTAGAAGAAAGAGCCCAGGCCAACACTCTGGATGAAAACTAACTGGAAAGAACATCCCTACACTCTGGATGAGAAATAACGGTAATGAAAGAGTGCTACACTTTCACGCAAATACCTAAAAGGAAGAGTTCTACACTCTCGATCAAACGTAATTGGAAGAAAGAGACCTACACTCTGGATGTAAAGTAACTGGAAGGAAGAGCACTACCCTTTGTATAAAAAGTAGCTGGAAAAGAGAGCCCTATACTCTGGATGAAAAGTAACGAGATGGAAAAGTTCTACACTCTCAGGGAAGTATGTAAAAGGAAGAGTCCTACAATATAGATAAAAAAACAACTGGAAGGAAGAGCCCTACATTCTGGATGAAAATTAACTGGAAGGAAGAGCCCTACACTCTAGATGAAAAGTAATTGGAAGAAAGAGCACTACAAGCTGGATCAAAACTAACTGGAAGGAAGTGCTCTACACACTGGATGAAAAATAATTAGTAGGAACAGCTCTACACTCTGGATAAGACGTAACGAGAAAGAAGAGTTCTACACTCTAAGGGAAGTAACTAAAAGAAAGAGTCCCACCATATGGATAAAAAGTAACAGGTAGGAAGAACCCTACACTCTGGATGAAGAATAACTGGAACGAAGAGCCCTAAACTCTGAGTAAAGAGTAACTGGAAGAAAGAGAAACAACACTCTGGATGAAAATTAAATGCATGGAGGAGCACTACACTCTGGATAAAAAGTTACTTAAATGAAGAGCCCTACACTCTGTATGAAAAGTAGCTGGAAGGAATAGCCCAACACTATGAGTGAGTAGTAACTAGAAGAAACAGACCATCGCTCTGGATGAAAACTAACTGGAAGGAACAGCCCTACATTCTGGATAAGAAGTAAAGGCAAGGAAGAGTTCTACACTCTAAGGAAAGTAACTAAAAGGTAGAGTTCTACACTCTAAGAGAAGGAAGTAAAAGGAAGAGTCTTACACTCTGGATGAAAAGTAATAGGAAGGAAAAGCACTACACTCTGAATGAAATGTAACTAGAATGAAACATACTACACTCTGTATGAAAAGTAACTGGAAGGAAGAGCCCTACAATCTGTATGAAAAGTAACTGGAAGGAAGAGATCTACACTCTGGATGAAAAGTAATTAGAAGGGAGAGCCCTTCAAACTGGATGAAAATAAATTGGAAAGCAGAGCACTACACTCTGGATAAAAATAACTTGAAGGAAGAGCACTACACTGTGCATGAAAAGTAATTGGAAAGAAGAGCCCTAGATTCTGGATGAAAAGAAACTTGAAGGAAGTGTCCTAAACTTCCAGTGAGAATTAACTAAAAGGAATAATCCTCCACTCTAAACGACAAGTAACATGACGTATGAAGAACGTACAAGGAAGAGTCGTACACACTTATAGAGAATTTACTAGATGAAAGAACCCTACATTCTTATATAAAAAGTAACTCGGAGGAAATGCCTTACACTGTGGATAACTAACCGAAGGAAGACTATCACACTCTGAGTGAGAAGAACTGTAAAAAAGGACCTACAGTCTGAATGATGAGTAGCTGGAAGGAAGATCTCTGCAGTCTGGATGAAAAGTTATTGGAACGAAGAGCCCTACACTCTAGATGAAAAGTAACTCTACGGTAGAGCACAATACTCTGGATGAAAAGTCATTGAAAGGAAGAGCGTTATACTCTAGATAAAGAGAAACTGGAAGGAAGAGCCTAATATTCTGGATGAAAAGTAACTAGAAGGAAGAGCACTACACTCTAGATCAAAAGAAATTGGAAGGAAGATCCTTACACTATGCATTAAGAATAGGTGGAAGGAACAAACGTACACTCTGGATGAAAAGAAACTTAAAAGAAGAGCCGTACCCTCTGTAGGAAAAGTAGCAGGGAAAAAGAGCCCTACACTCTGGATAAAAATTAATTGGAAGGAACAGCCATACACTCTGGATGATAAGTAACTGGAAGGAGAGCAATACAATCTGAATGAAAAGTTATTGGAAGGAGGAGCTTTACATTCTCGATGAAAAGTAAATGGAACAAAAAGCCCTACACTTTGGGTAAAGAGTAACTGGAAAAAAAGAGCACAACACTCTGGGTGAAAAGTAACTGGAAGAAACAGCCCTACATTCGGGATAAGAAGTTAAGGCAAGGAAGAGTTCTACACACTAAAGGAAGTAACTAAAAGGAAAAGTTCTACCCTCTAAGGGAAGAAACTAAAAGGAAGAGTTCTACACTCTGAATCAAAAGAAACTGAAAGGAAAAGCACTACATTCCTGATGAAAAGTAATTGGATAAAAAAGCACTACACTCTGAATGAAAAGTAATTGGAAAAATGTACACTTCACTCTGTATGAATAGTACCTGTAAGAAAGAGCCCTAAACTCTGAATGAAGAGTAACCGGAAGGAAGAGCTATACACTCTGAATGAAAAGTAAATAGAAAAGAAAGCCCAAAACGCTGAGTGAAAAATAATTGGAAAGAAAAGCCCTACACCATGGAAGAAAAGTACTGGAAGCAAGAGTTCTACACTCTGTATAAAAAATAACAGGAAGGGAGATTTCTACACTCTCAGGGAAGTAACAAGACAAAGAGTCCTACAATATGGATAAAAAGTAATGGGAACGAAAAGACCTAAACTCTAGATGAATACTAACTGAAAGCAGAGCCGTACCCTCTGGATGAAAAGTAACTGGAAGGAAGAGCAGTACATGCTGGATGAAAAATAACTGGAAGAAAGAGCCCTACATTCTAGATAAAAGGTAACTGAAAGGAAAATCCCTGCCCACTAAATGAAAAGTAACTGAAACCAAGAACACTACACTTTGGATGAAAAGTAAGTGGAAGAAAGAGACCTACACTTTGGAGGAAAAGTAACTGGAAGGAAGGCCCCTACACTCTGGATGAAAACTAAATGGAAGGAAAAGCCCTACAATTTGAATGAAAACTAACTGGAAGGAAGAGCCCTACACTCTAGATGAAAATAAATTGAAAGAAAGAGCACTACAAGCTGGATGAAAACTAACTCGAAGGAAGAGCCCTACATTCTACATCAAAGGTAACTGATTGGAAGATACCTGCCCACTAACTGAAAAGTAACTGGAAGCAAGAGCACTACACTTTGGATGAATAGTAAGTAGAATGAAGAAAAATCGTACACTCTCGATGAAAAGTAAGTGGAATGAAGAAGAATCATACACTCTGGATGAAAAGTAACTGAAAGGAATAGCACTACACTCTTGATGAAAAGTAACTGGAACGATGTGCCCTACACTCTGGGTAAAAAGTAACTGGAAGAAAGTGCACTACATTCTGGAAGAAAAGTAATTGAAAGGAAAAGCCCTACACCCTAGATAAAGAGTAAATGCACGGAGGAGCACTACACTCTGGACGAAAAGTAATTGAAAGGAAGAGCCCTACACTCTAGTTCAAGAGTAAATGCATGGAGGAGCACTACACTCTGGATGAAAAGTAATTGAAAGGAAAAGCCTTACACTCTAGATGAAAAGTAATTGGAAGGAAGAGTCCTACACGCTGGATGAAAAGTAACTGGAAGGAAGGGCCGACACTATGAGTGAGTAGTAACTAGAAGAAAGAGACTATCACTCTGGATGACAACTAACTGGAAGAAACAGCCCTACATTCTGGATAAGAAGTAAAGACAAGGAAAAGTTCTACACTCTACGGGATATATCTAAAAGGAAGTGTTCTACACTCTGGATGAAAGTAACTGAAACGAAAAGCCCAACACACCTGATGAAAAGTAATTGGAAGAAAAAACCCTTCACTCTGAATGAAAAGTAACTGGAATAAAATGCACTACACTCTGGATGAAAAGTAACTGGAAGAAAAAGACCTACACACTGGATGAAAAGTAATTAAAAGGGAGAGCCCTACATGCTGGATGAAAAGAAATTGGAGAGAAGAGCCCTACACTCTGGATGAAAAGTAAATAGAAGGGAAAGCCTTACCCTCTAGATGAAAAGTAACGGGAAGGAAAAGTTCTACACTCTCAGGGAAGTAACTAAAAGGAAGAGTCCTAAAATATGGATAAAAAGTAATTGGAAGAAAGAGCACTACAAGCTGGATGAAAACTAACTGGAAGGAAGAGCCCTACATTCTAGATGAAAGGTAACTGATTGGAAGATCCCTGCCCACTAACTGAAAAGTAACTGAAAGCAAGAGCACTACACTTTGGATGAATAGTAAGTAGAATGAAGAAAAATCGTACACTCTCGATGAAAAGTAAGTGGAATGAAAAAGAATCGTACACTCTGGATGAAAAGTAACTGGAACAATGTGCCCTACACTCTGGGTAAAACGTAACTGGAAGGAAGTGCACTACATTCTGGATGAAAATTAATTGAAAGGAAGAGCCCTACACTCTAGTTCAAAAGTAAATGCACGGAGAAGCACTACACTCTGGATGAAAAGTAATTGAAAGGAAGAGCCTTACACTCTAGATGAAAAGTAATTGGAAGGAAGAGTCCTACACTCTGGAGGAAAAGTAACTGGAAGGAAGGGCCTATACTATGAGTGAGTGGTAACTAGAAGAGACTATCACTCTGGATGAAACCTAACTGGAAGAAACAGCCCTACATTCTGGATAAGAAGTAAAGGCAAGGAAAAGTTCTACACTCTAAGGGAAGTAACTAAAATAAAGAGTCCTACACTGTGGATGAAAAGTAGCTGAAAGGGAGAGTTCTACACTCTGGATGAGAAGTAACTAGAAGAAATATCCCTACACTCTGGATGAGAAGTAACTAGAAGAAATATCCCTACACTCTGGATGAGAAGTAATTCAAAGTAACAGTCCTACACTCTGGATGAAAAATAACCAGAAGGAATAGATCTTCACTCTGGATGAAAAATAACTGGAATGAAGAGCCCTACACTCTGGATGAAAAGTAGATGGAAGGAATAACCCTTCACTCTTCATTAGAAATAACTGAAAGGAAGAGCCTACATAAGGGATGAAAAGTAACTTGGAGGAAGACCCCTAGACTCTGAGTGAGAAGTAACTGGAAGAAAGAGCTCTACACTCTGGATAAAAAGTAACTGGAAAGAAGAGTCACACAATCTGAGTGAGAAGTAACTGGAAGGAAGAGTCCTACACTGAGTGAGAAGTAACTGGAGGGAAGAGTTTTACACTCTAAGCAACAAGCAACTTGAAGAAAATGTCCTACACTTTTAGTAAGAAGTAACAAGAAAGAAAAACCCTGCAATCTTAGTGAAAAGTAACTAGAAGGAAGAATGCAACACTGTGAGTGAGAAGTAACTAGAATAAAAAGCCCAACACTCTGGATAAAAAGTAATTGGAAGGAAGAGCCCTACACTCTAGATGAAAAGTAAATGGAAGGACACGCCCTATACTCTTGTTGAAAGGTAACTGGAAGAAATAGCCCGACACTCTCTATGAGAAGTAACGGGAAGGAAAGTAACTAAAAGGAAGATTCCTACCCTCAGGATAAAAAGTAATTGGAAGGAAGAGCCCTACACTCTAGATGAAAAGTAACTGGAAGGAAGAGCCCTACACTCTGGAAGAAAAGTAACTGCAAAGAACAGTTTTACACCCTAGGTAAGAAGTAAGTTGAAGGAAATGTCGTACACTCTGAGTAAGAAAAAATAGAATAAAATATCCTACACTCTGAATGAAAAGAAACTGAAAGGTAGAGACATACACTCTGGATGAAAAGTAACTGGAAGAAAGAGCCCAACACTCTGGATGAAAAGTAACTGGAAGAAAGAGCCCAACACTCTGGATGAAAAGTAACTATCAGTTAACTTCAAAGGTAAGAGTCAATCTAATCAATAGTCATGGAAAATTTTTAAAAAATCAAATCTAATATTAAATAAGGCTTGAATCCGAGTGTTTACACCACATCTCAGCTTCTACTAAGTTTCACTGTCTATAGCCAGCCGTGGGAAGATTGTTACCTTTAAATACCTTAAAGTAGGAATAAAATGAAGACAGCTACTAATATTTCTACTAATTAAACTCTTACCTCATCCTTAAAAAACATATATTAAATAGAAATATAACATTTTGAATAGAACTAAATAAATATAATTGTAAAAAATTTTATATGATTTTCTTTTTAAGATTTTCTGTGATGGTTCACTGAATTGACATCTGTTTGGGTTCTTATCAATAGATAGGGTATACCCACTTATAAAGCTGCCTAAATAAGAGTTTGTGGAGTGAATTAGTGTCTCTGTATTTGAACGAATCTTCATCCAAGTGAGTTTTCAGACAAATGCACATTTAAAAAAATGGCTAAGTTTATTGTTTTATTTCTTTTACATAATTCATACTTCTGGGGTCAAAATTATTTGTATTTTGTACTGAAAATAATATTAGTATACATAATTGCAAAATGACAGTGATTTGCCAAAGTAGATACATTTTTGAAAATTTTAAATAACTCAGTTTTGGTAGTAGTTTACTTTCTTTAATGTTATTTGTAGTATTAAAACCTTTTATATTACTATCGTTGGACATGTATCTATCAATCATCACTTGCCTTTATAAAATAATAAAATTATTCTTCTTGTGTTATTTTACATATATGAGAAAAAGGTTTCATTTTGTTTTTTAAGAATTATATCATTGGGTTTTCATATTATAGTAATAACAATAATAAGTGAATAATTATCAGGATGTATATTCAAGGAATCTTAAAACGATTCAAGAAAATTGTTGTTTGATGGCACCTATGTCTTTGTGATTCAGTGTTCTAATAATATTTTCGCACCTATTTACTTGATACTGTTGAGGAAAGCCTTCCGTGAAATCCTTCTCTCACACACCCATGTAATTATAAAGCATTTCAATTTTCTGTAAAGAAACATGCATGTGTAAAACATGAACAATGAACAACTACTACTTTAAACAGTTTTATAGTATATGAAGAGTAAAATAATGAATTGGTAAATGAGTGAAACACTGTTACATCCTTCAAAATAATAAGCGTGCGACTCGTAATCCGAGGGTCGCGGGTTCGCTCCCGCGTCGCGCTAAACATGCTCGCCCTCCCAGCCGTGGGGGCGTATAATGTGACAGTCAATCCCACTATTCGTTGGTAAAAGAGTAGCCCAAGAGTTGGCGGTGGGTGGTGATGACTAGCTGCCTTCCCTCTAGTCTTACACTGCTAAATTAGGGACGGCTAGCACAGATAGCCCTCGAGTAGCTTTGTGCGAAATTCCAAAACAAACAAACAAACAATCCAATGGAAAAAAATATTTATAAATAAAAAATGACAAAAAACGAAACAAAAAAAAATTTTACTGGAACTTAACATCACAGTTTCTACATGTATTCACAATGAATGGAATAAATTGAAAGTTGACAGCTTTATATTAATCTAATAAGATAACCTTGAAAAAGCACTAGAAGTGCAATCATAGGGAAGACGTATCTATTTGTAAGTGATAATCTTCTGTCAGCCATCAGAGATTTTTTTTATTGTTCTTATGCCTTGCTGTGTACTTATTTAATCAGATCGACTACTCTACAGCTTTAGCCATCCTCATTGTTGTACCCAAAAAGATTCATATATGATACTGAAAATGAACATATAAAATAAAATAATTTTTATTCATTGACAAGACCTCTTAAAGATAATCATAGAATGCAACAGTTTAACAAACTTTATCAACTATTTAAAAATACGTGAAAAATTCCAAAAACCTTTTAAACTAGACATAAATAGTAAAATAATTTGTAAACTTCTAAACAGTTAATAGTAAAATTTAATAGTCATTGAAGATTAAAAAATAACCTGAACTTTAATGTTCCCTTCACCAAAAGTTTTTAATATGTGGTAACAAAAACTGTGAATAAAAATTAGCCCTTAAATTATGGATTGTATTAAACATTACAAGTGTTGCTTGCACACTTTATCATGTTCAGTAACATTATAATTTTACAACTCTTATAGTAAAGAACTTACTGTAGACATTTGGTGAAATCATTTACTTTCTATGTATAGTACAGAAGAAACTTCTGCAGTATCTAGTAGAATTAACAGTAATATTGTTTAAATGTTTGTGTGTGACTCTCACATTACTAGGGACCCTCTAACCAATAAGTTCATGAACCCACCAGCAATTTAGTGAACAAACAGTGCTAAAAGGGTTAATATGACACAATAAGTATGGAAAACTTACACTAACACTTATGTCACAATAAACCTGCAGCATTAAATTCTGTTAAAATAATATGTCTGTATATTTGATATGTCTGCAATAGTACAGTATTTAATGACAAATAAATTTGAAACATTCACCAAAATTCAGGCTAAACTACTTACAAAGTACCAGCATAATAAAACCAAACCTACCATGATACAAGTTTAACAAAGTTCTTGTTTAAAAAAATGCCAACACTTGCATCAAAAATACTGCTGTGAGAATCTCCAATTAAGTCTGATGAAACCACCTAAACAGCCTACGAGAAAAATAAAAAAAACACCAAAGTGTTTGTTGTTCATTGTTGATATACAGGAATCAATTTTAATTCTCATACAGATTTTATTTTAGAAACAGTTTATTAAAATTTTCAAAAAATAATAATTGTGTTTGGAATACAGTATAATTGCAAAATTGTTTTCCTGTTTGCTTAAGAAAAAACAACAACAAAAACACCCTAGTCTATAATCAGTTAAATTTTTGTTTAGCTCATAACAAAATTACATTTTAAAAATAAATGTTTACACATAGTAAACCTCTTACCAACTTTAAATTCATTCAAATTAATTATAGGGTATTAATGTCAAACATTAATTGTAACTTATTCTTACAGCATCTTCTGTGTATCCCAAGATTCCCTTCCAACTGTCACTTTCAGAAGCAGATTTAACAGCATATTTGATATCATCATAAGATGCTCCCTTTTCCATTTGGCAAGTCAGGTGTACAACAGAAACATCAGCAACTGGTACATGGAAAGCCACATCAGACGATTTGCTATGAAACAAAATAATTTTTTTTTTTTTAGAAACAAAGTTGATAGGTATTTATGTGTTCAAAAAAATCTAAAAATCCTGAAAAATCTTATTAAAATAAGATATACAATAAAATATAAACACAAGTATAATTTTACCTCAAAGTAATAAATAAATCATGGGTCAGTGAAATAGTAAAAAAAAAGTAGCAGTTAAAGAGAACATAAACATTTACTAACAAATTATTTAAACACAGTAAAAAATTTCAAATGTATTTTTAACTTTCAGACAAGCTTCAGAAACTAGATAAAATTTGACCAAAATTTTCAAACCTGAATGATAGACCTGCTTAAACGTACAAAACCAAAATGGTCCACATACTTGCTACAAATAATTCAAAAGCATACCCATTTAATTCTGGAATGACTTTGCCAACAGCTTTAGCAGCACCTGTTGAAGCAGAAATGACGTTTTGGCTGGCACCTCGACCATCTCGCCATGCCTGAATATTTATTAACAACTAACACATTAGATAATTCACTCTCACTTTAGCACACTATGCTAACAAAACCAATTCTTTTACTAAAAGATATAAAACAGAACTGTGTTTTTCTTTAATACAACTTCAAGTTGCACACTGTAAATCTGGTTTATTTACATATTTTGTGATGCATAATATTCATAGAAGCAATGTAAAATACAACGTAAATAATAAGCACTGTTTTATCTGAAGCTCCAAAGAAACTTTGTCTAAAAGCAATTGAGCCAATTTACTCGTAAGTGGGTAGAACAAGACCTATTTGAAGTTTGAACGAATATATTTGAGTAAATCAAATATAAAAATGAATTGGATACTTTTACATGTTGATCTAACATAACCATATTTATTTTGTAAATCCCACTATCTAATTATGTCTTACAATAAAGTCCACAACAAGTACTAAAATTACATAATCGTTTTTTTCATATACGTCAATACAAGAAACAGGTTTTTCCTACTATCTTGAAAACAAAATTATTTACAACTCGAAAAAGACTTGTTAAAGTTTGATATAAATTATGACCATAGCTTTCTATACCAAAGTTTATTCTTATCTAAATCAAATTGCTCTTTCTTAATTTGGAAACTCAACTCTACCCTATAATACACAAAATTTAAAAAAAAGTAAGGAATTTCACTTAAACCTTATTCCATTCATATCACGTCATAGTAACATTGTAAAAGTGTTTTTAGAGGTGTGAAATGACTTACCTTAGAACTTGGACCATCAACAGGTTTTATGGGTTGCTGTTATGGCATGAACTGTAGTCTGCATAGTCAAAGTTTAAAACAGAGTATCTATAGACACATAAAAACATTTAGAAAAGAACTGGTACTTTTCACTGTTATTTTTTCACAAAAATGACATTTAACAGATCAAATATACTTACTTAGCTATTCCAAAATTAGAAACTGTAAATAAATCAGATGTTATTCTTAACCAAAAACTGTTAATATTGATTAGTTAGACATTTCTTTACAATAAGTGATTCTGTTAATAGTCAGTTCCTTCAAACAAATTTAATTTCGTATAAATTTTTATAAAGGTCAATTTCAATTTAAAACTATCAAATCAAAATAAATTTAAAGAACTGTTTTCACAAAGTGGTTTAAGTACATAGAGTACAATTAGCCTGGTAATTTCTACCTTTCTAAATACAATGGAATATTTCTGCCAGTTTACTTTTTATGTTGTATAATTTTATTTTCATACAACAAGTTAAGAAAAAAAAAATATATATGCATATTCATATATACCAGTTGTAACATTGAAAATTTAGAATCACATTCAATATTTAAGAAAATTTGTTACTATAAGAGATATAAACTCTTCTATATGAGATACATGGGTATATTTTCATACAACAAGTTAAGAAAAAAAATATATATATATATATACATATTCATATATACCAGTTGTAACATTGAAAATTTAGAATCACATTCAATATTTAAGAAAATTTGTAACTAACAGAGATATAAACTCTTCTATATGAGATACTTGGGTATATCTAATTAAATTATGGCAGTATATCAACACGATGACATATTTTCCATTTAAAATTTGTACAACATACATAAACAATGACAATGTAGTACAACATAAATTATACTAAAAATGATAAATTAAAGCAATTTGTTAATTTACAGTGATATTGTAATGAGTTTGTGAAAAGTAGTTTATGTTGTTATTACACATCATATTTAATCATTCTATGTCAGTTTACTTTGTATAATAATAAGAAGAAGAACAATAGATGATGAATACAAAAAGATATACAAAGGGTTTTTTCTTCCAACAAACTTTAGGATAAAAAAGTAAATTTTAACAATACATATTTATTTGTAAAATTCTTTTCTTACATAAAATTTGAATTTTAATGAAAAAAGAACCTTATAAAGGTCTAATGTATTCTCTGATTTCCTAAAGGGCTACACATCAAAACAAACTGTTTAAAATGGTTACATTGGTTATAGTCCCCCACTGAATGAGGCCAACTTTATTTTTTTACTCTGAGTAGCACCAATGAATAAGCCATGAATTCAGTAAAACTAGTCTGTTCCAGTAAAAGTATCAAATCAAAGAACAGATTACGTTTCTAAATGATATTTTTAATCACCAAACACTTAGTCCATTGAATAATGATGAAAACTTAATGTAATGGTATGTCACTTACTACCCAAATATTTTATATTTCAAGTTATTAGTGTTAAGTACAGGAGTATACATCAAAACCAAATAAACTACTTTTAATACACCATTATACAAGGCCTTTCATTTAGTTATTTATTTTGTTCATTCTTCCAAGCACTACTGACGAGCTGCAACCTCAGTGAAATTAGTCTGTTATGATGGAAGTAGTGAATCAAAGAACAGATTAGATCTCTATTGATCATAAAATTCATGGTTTGGTAAATGAACTAGTTGGCCCACTGAATAAACATAGACAGTTAATGATGACTGTATGATATATTACCCAAATGCCTGAAGTACTTTAGGTCATTAGTTTTGTGTAGAGGACAATATACACTGAAACAACTTGCATTATGTAGTCTGTATGGTTGATTTGTTTGTAGTTTATGTATAAATGTACAAAAACTGAACACACAATTTAAATCTTACGGTTCAAAACTTTCCTGAAGAAGCTTCTCCTAGATGACCCTTCTGATGCAAACCTGCTATCTCAACTTTCTAGAAATATGTATTTCACACTCTCTTTGGTTTACAAGTAAATATAGTAATGAAAAATTGCAACTGGTTGGGGTGTTATCCCTAGTTGTATAATATAATGTTTTGCCTACTTTCAAACGTAGCTTAGAAAATGTCCATATGGTGTAGGATATCTAAAATAAACTTGATACTGTATATCTTTATTTATATATCTATAAAATTATTAGTGATTTTAATATAAAAATTCTTAAGTATTAAAGAAAGGTTTATTACCCCATTGTCTCACCAATTTTTAAATTACCCAACAAAGATCTTGTTCACAAATGTCCACAATGTAACATTATGAATAAAAAAAAACTGTACCTGCTACAGGCACATACCACAAGGCCTTCAACAATGCCAAAGTTGTCATGAATG
Organism: Tachypleus tridentatus; assembly: GCF_004210375.1. Lineage (NCBI taxonomy): Eukaryota > Metazoa > Arthropoda > Merostomata > Xiphosura > Limulidae > Tachypleus > Tachypleus tridentatus. The sequence continues at coordinate 14,042,937 of NC_134830.1, forward strand.
ATTTTGGTAATGGGTGCTAGACAGTTGGTTATGCAAAAAACATCACTGATGATCTCCATTGATGGGTCATATTTTTCATGGTTTACACCAATAACAAACACAGGAGCATTGGCTGAAGGTGCAGTGATAATAATTTGTTTTGCTCCACTCTCAAGTGTGGTTTTGCCTTTTCTATTGTTGTGAACACACCAGTTGATTCAACAATGTAATGGACCCCAACTTTACACTACAGGACGGCATTAGGTTTCATCCTGAAGCATGAGAAAGCAAAGTAGACATACAACATTTCTTCTTACAATATAATTACAGAAGGTTTTATAACATAATAAATATAAAATTAACTAACACAATAATAAATCTTACTGCATGTTTATGTTTACACTACCTCGTGTTAAATATCAAACTAAAATGTTTTCTCGAGAAGAAAATTATTACTCAAGTTCTCAAATTACATATAAACAATTTTCATTAGTTTTGTTGTGATATACAAGAAATGTATAGGGTTTGTGATTATACTTATAGTTCTTGTTAGATTTATATCCTGAAAAATTAGATGTGGTTTAGTTTATAAAATTTCTTTCAACTTTCAGTATTAAAGATATTATAAACTTAAAAAGTATAATTAAACTTTAAATTTATAAATTCCATGAACTCAACAGAAACTAAGCCACTCCAACAGTCTTATACAGAGTAAAAAACGTTTGTATAAATATACTGGAACATCCAACTATAAAATAGAGTTTGTTTCCTTGCATGTATAAGTTTAAAAGCTACTTTATCTATAACTGCAAGAAAAAAAGTTTTATTCAGTGTCACCTACTTGATTTGAAAATTTAGTTTAACATTTGAGTTCACAATGATTCAGATCTTAGAGTTTTTTACTGTACTTTGCTTAAAGTAGTCCAAAACAATAGTCACAAAAAAACATGAAATTTGATTCACTAGAATATCAGTTAACTCATCTGCCACTTCAAGTCCATATTATATCCTTACACACTCTTGGAAAACATGGATTTTATGTCCATCAATAATCAGCATACCTTCCTCTACTTTGATCTCTCCATAGAAATGACCACATGTTGAGTCGAACTTGAACAGGTAAACCTGTAAAATAATTTATTCTCATGTTAGCTTAAAGTAACTGTTAAATTACCTCAAGTTTCATTCCACTGCTTGTCTCTAATCTAACCAGAGTTCAAAGAAATGAGAATAACTTACTTAAAAGCTTTCTTCAAAATTCACTCACTTTTGTTCTTGTTTTAAAATGTTTTGGTGAGATTTATTTTATTTTTTCAGCAAACATAAAATTGTGTGGATATCTATAAAGTACAGTACGTATGATAAAGTTCAAAAACAAACATTTTAAATATAAATTCAGTAGCTTTACATAAAATTTTTTTCATGATATCTTAGCATTTTAATGGAGTGTATTTTTAAAAATAACTACTGGTTTTACCATAACCAAACATTCAAGTAATAATGCAATCGTTACTAGAATACTTGAAACAAATATAGCATTTTTCATGAATTAATGTTCTAAATACACGTAATATTACAATACAGTTTTTACATCCACAAAGCCTCGAATGTTCACAGAATTAATTAACAAACTTTTACTACTCTCATTTTCCAGTTATCATAATGTGTCTGTCCACTTTACAAGATGGTAATTTTGCTAAGAAATCTTACCATGTAGTTGACATTTATGAAAGGATCATTTATAGCTACAACTTTAACCCCCTTGTCCAAACAAGAACGAAGAATCAGACGACCAATACGTCTAAATTTATATAAGGTAATGGAGGAAACAAAATAGTATAAGGTTCACAGGTAAACAGTCGAGATAATTTATTGCATGTATCAGTTTGTGATGAACAACTATTTATTTTCTTTAAAAAAATGTACATACATATTGTGGTTATATGTTAACCTGGAATTAAAAGATAGCTCTAAAGATTCAAAGGTTTGCCAGGTAGCATTAGGGCAGCGTCAGTTTTCTTTTTGTCTCTTGTTAAACTGTTTGAATCAGACTTTAAACGTCACACTCATGAAAAATTCAATCTTACTTTTAAGATGCAGTGTTTAAAAAGTATATTTAAAAAATCAACAAAGCATTATAGTTATATTTAGCACCTATTGCGAGTTGGAGTAGACCATTATGGTGAAACACATGGGGTAGACTTAGCGGTTGAATTTTGTGTGGAAAACACGAAGTACTTAACGTACAAGATGCAAGAGAAATACTATGATAAATTAAGTATGAAACACATACACACATATATATATCAATTTTAGAGTTGAAAAAGGTACAGTGGTATAACTAACTTACCCTCTTCCTACACAATTATCAATAATGTTGTTAGTGGTAACACTTTCTCTTGTAACTTTTTGTTACAGCTAAAGGTCCACTTAGTTTTTAAACAAACTTGTTACCTGTTCTTTTTTACAGTTTGTTTTTTTATTCTTATGTTTAATTAAATCACCAATCTTATGTGGAAAAGACCATGACTGTTAACCTGTAATATTATATCCTGAATCAACAAAGATTTTACATTTCTTACAAAAACACAGAGCAGCAGAAAAAAATTGTAAAGTGTGTGTGTGTGTTTAAATCTAAAATATTTGCTTCTCTGTGCAAATAAACATTATCTTACTCATTGATTCCAACTTTAACCATTGTATTTTAACTGATAAGTTCTTAAGATTTGCTCTAGAAAGGTTAGTCCCTGGAAAAAAAGATACCAAAATTTAATAATTCATGACTGTAAGACACACAATGAATAGTAAAACTGGAAACAATCTGATACACCAATATTCATATTTGATACTCAAAATACTATGATAAAAAACAACATAAAAATGATTTTATTTAAGTTTATATACTATAGGTTTAATCATTAAACATGACATTATAACATCACTACAGAACAAATCTATTACATAATGTATACAATTTTTGACACAATCTTACTGGAAATAATCGTGTCTATAATATTCACAGAAAGGTTCATGAAAAGCCAATAGAACAAAATTCTGTGGTTAGTTACATGCGGCACTGACTGCTTACCCAACCTTACCATTGAAAAAACAGTTGAGCAAGAACAGTTATTCTGAGTGACTGGGAGATGTTATTTTCAGTTACTTTTTTTCATATTATTATTCTTAGAACTTTTTAAACTGCCATGGCTTTGAAAACCTATAAAAAAAGCATAAAAACTACAAACAAGTTTACATTAAGTAAATCATCTTTCTAATTTTTTCACGTTTTTAAATATGTAACGGATTTATCATTATACGTTAATTCTAGTATCTATGTTTGTTTCAGTATAGTTTTCTTTTTTTAAAACGACATACAGTATACCCTCACCTGTTCGCGGTTCCCCATTCGCGGGTTAGGCTCTTAACCCTATCGCATCGTATGCCGGTATACCGGGTTAGCGTTATAACAACGAATGCTCGGTAAACCGGGTTTTTGTAGGTCATAGAGACTAAAAGCGCTTTTCGAGGGTATGTCTGTATTTACTCTCTCAAGCAGTTTTATCGATTGACGTCTTTATCGAACAATTATTACTGAATTGTACTGTACTGTATTATTATTACCTGAACTGTGCGTACTGTATTTATCTGTCTAAGTTTGCTTTTAAATTTGTTCCACTTTCTGTCAATTCTAATACATGTGTTGTACGCATAGAAAATGACTTTACGGTACAGTAATACAATATGGGTAACTATACTATGCGGTGTTACTGTCCTCCTGTACTTACGTTTCTTTTTGATTAAAATATTGTTGCAGTACAAAATTAAAATGTGTTTACATTATCATTACTACATTAGTGAAATACATGACTGCATGCAATATTACTACATTATTACTGTATTAATGAGTAAGAGTGTCTTTAGAAAGTGTCTGAAAAGCATTTAGTACCGTATATAATCTCATACATAGAAGTTTTAAAACTGCATCCAATATTCGCGGTTTTTCGCTATTCGCGGGGGGGTAAAGAACGTAACCCCCGCGAATAGCGAGGGAATACTGTATATTCTTGACAGTGTATTGCGCAAGTTCCGCCTGTTTTCGAAATTTGTAGAAGATTCTTGAGTGTAAGAATCAACAGTGTAATAGGTGCATATATAACACTCGCGATTGATAGTATTGTTGTCAAGCAAAGTTTTGTGAATGTTGTAGAATTTCGCGCGATTATTATTGATCAGTTACAGTCAGTGTCTCGGAGGCTATAACTGTAATCAACGCCTACTAATCGGAAAACTCCAAAATTTGACCAGGAACGTTTATAAATTTCGAACATTACAAACCGTTCAACTTCAGTGAATCACTTTGAACTTTATTATTTCTATGAGAAAATTAAATATCTTCGCTGGAAGGAGTCAGCTTGTACCCGGTAGCCAAGAAAAGCATCGTTAGCTTAGTCGAGGTTTAACAAAAACAACTCGGAACTCGTCGTGGACCTGGATCGTCAATAAAATATTCAGTTCTAGACATGACATAAGGATTAGTATTGTCTGTAAGTTTGTAAAACTGTTGAATATATATACCTTCATTTGTAATAGCTATTTGTAATAACCATAATTATAAATTGTATTAATTTTTTGTTTGTGTATTAAGATATATTTGAGTTAAAAAAGAAAATTGTGTGTATCAATCTTGTTGGCAAATATCATATATTTAATACATATTAACACTTAATTAACTTCGAAACTTATATTTGCAGTTATTTGAAATTGTAATAGGTAACGTAGTAACATAATAAATTGGAGAATCGTTCGAAATAAAACAGTAATTCGCAACAAATAGTACTGACCGACTAAAGGAAATATGCCTCTGATAAAAAAAAAAACAAGAGTTGAATAACATAGTCAAAACGTCAAATAGTGTTAATTATACCACTTGTCGTTAATAATACACATATAAACCAACATACTTTTTAACATTCAAAATTCAAGCTACTTTATACAGTAAGCAAATAAATGTTCAATATCATGCGTGGCAGTAAGCTATTGGGAGACATTTTGGCAGTAGTGAACCGTAATATTTATGCAATGGGCTACATTGTACTATATTACATGCAATTAATATATATCTGAACAACCTTTTGCTATATCGCTGTTCCATTAACTATACTTATGATTATCTACTGGGGTTTCAAGTTTATAAATAATTAAAGTACAAAAATTAAATTTTCCAGTTTAGGTGTAACGGTATAAGAAACTAATTAATAATTACTTTCACTAAAATGAAATATAATTAACACATTTACCTAACAGATAACAAAACACACGCACAAATACGTTTATATAGAAAATTAGTTTACAAGGGTTTCTGGGAAATAATCTGAAAGAATGGTGTAAAAAAAAGCGGTTTCTGCTCGTCGCTGAGTGAAGACTTGATTTTAATGGGCTCCGCAGCTGCATTTCTGAAGTTTTTGCAGTTTGGTTTCATTTTCTTTGAGTCTTGTTGCAAATTATATTCTTACAGTTATTATTTTAAGTTAGATAAACTAAACTATTTGCTGCCAAATCAAATATTAAGATTTGTTTTTAGCGCGGACCATTATGTCTTCCCCTGTAGGGGTGGAAGGTGACATAATGAGGGGTGATGATTTGTGCGATATGAAATCGTGTTTGAAGCGTTCTGTTTTTTTTGTGTCTTGATAATATCGACTACGGGGATTTATTTCGGCAAATATGTGCAGAATATGGTGATGCACCAATCTTTCCAAGACCTGGAGGATTAGAAATTATCTTTGTTTTCCAGAGTGATGCTGATTCGGCTATAGATGATAATGGTGTTATTAACGGTCAGGTTTGTGATGTCCTTGGTGTTGCGAACAAAGTTGTAACGGTTTAGTTCTTCCAAGTACAAGAATACATAACGAATAATAAAATTAAGGACAAATTAATCGAACTAGGTTGCGCTCTAAAAGGTCCGATTGTGTGGAAACGTATTAATGGTATCTATACAGGGATTAGGCATATACGCGTTCAGTTACCAACAGGTGTATCATCTCTATGGTATGCTCTACGCCTTATAGATCCAGTTGGAAAGCCTGCATTCTCTCAGATAAAACAATGATCAGGTAAACGTGTGTAGCAGATGTATGGTTGATGATCATTTATACAGCAGCTGTCTCAAGCGTAAGTGTAGGAAATGTGGAGAGATCGATCATTTTGCGCGAGATTGCAATAACGACAATAATCAACGTACTAATATCGAAAAAGAAACGCCTCTTGAATTCACCGACAACCCCATCGTGTCCGAAGTAGAAGTGGAATCGCCTGTTTTAATTGGTCAAGTTCCTAACGTACAATGGTTTGTTGAGAACACGAGACAAGAAAAACCATTGGAGACTGTTCCCACTTCTGTTATAGAATCAGAAGTTTTAATTTCTACCGAAAGTGGAAAAGAAGATAATGTTACGGACTACGCGAATGCAACACGAAAACGGCTATCGATTGATGAAAATAAACCACAAGAAAATACTAAAGTAAAACAGGTTCGTCTCAAGAAGAATAGCACGAAACATAATCAGAAAGATATTACTAACACTATGTAGTTTTCCAGTTAAAATTATGCCCTGTTTATGTTAATGGTGTATCTGATATGTTTAAGGTAGAAAAAGTTTTAATTTTCCTTAAAAAGATAAAATATGATATTATTTGCTTACAGGAAACATTTTGGCATGTTGCTTTTGTTGATCAAGTTAAATTACAGTATGGAGGGGATGTTATCTCTGACCATACTGAATTACGTGGAAAAAGTGTTGCGATTTTTAATCGCAGAGGTTTAGATATTAGTGATATTAATTATCATATTAGTGGAGTAGGTCATAAGATAGTTTTATCATTTACTTATAATGCTAAACATTTTACAGTTCTTAATATTGACGCACCAAATTTTTCTACAGACGCTGTTCATTTTTCAATAACTTAAATTTTGATGTACCTTCTGATTTTTTTATTATAATGGGTGATTTCAATTGTGTTTTAAACGAAAGGTTAGATAAAAACTCATTTCATCACATTAATAATGACAGATCCCGAACAGTGTTACATGAAGTTTTAAATTCATTTGATATAGTTGATTTCAACTAACGCGAATTCACTTGGTCAAGAATAATCTGTGGTAATTTGTGTCATTCAGTCTCGTATAGATAAAATACTGGTGTCTCAACAAAGTCTATCCCGTTTTACAAAAATTGGCCATGTTCCATTTCCTTAGAGTGATCATAATATAATTGAATGTACAGTTAGTTTTTCTCATGCTCCGCGAGGGCCTGGTGTGTGGTTGTTTAATAATAAATTACTAGAGAATGTGAGTATACTAGAAATATTGAATTACTAATTGGAAGAAGTACACGCAGAAAAACTTGTAAACATGATTTAACTGCTTGGTACGATCAGTTATTTTGTGATACTTATCTCGTTACCTGTAAATATGCAAAACAAAAAGCTCAAAACCGTAAGTATAACCTTGCACGACTAAAGTTAAAGTTACGTTGGGAGAACAATTACTTGTCGAAAGACACTCAGCTTGATCTAAGTATGCCTATTACTTAGAAGAACAAATAAACGATCTACACGTAGTTAGCCAGTATAGAAGGGACCCCAGTTCGGGCACGTATTAAATTGTTTGAAGAGGGAGAAAGGAGTACACTGTACTTTTTTCGTACAGAAAATAATAGAGTAAAAAATACATTCGGAAATTGTATAATGAAAATAATGTGCCTTGTACAGCTATAACAGGTATTTTAAACTGTGTATATTCTTATTACCGGAACTTGTATGAATGCAGCGATATTGACAGAGACTTTGTTTACATTCGTGTCTAAATTAACTAAAAAGTTGTCTTCCGTCGATCGAGAACTTTGCGAAACTCCCATTTCATCGGAGGAAGTGTGAAATGCATTGAAAGGAATGAAAAGTGGTGAAGCTCCCGGTCTCGATGGCTTCACTACAAAATATTTCCAGATTTTTATGCCTTTTATTGTGGACGATTATATTGTTAAATCAGATGTACTCGCAAAACCAGCTACTACCAGTTATTAGAAAAGGGTTAATAGTTTTGCTCCCTAAGGGATGCGACTATACTAGAGACCCATAACTTTGCTATCTCTGTCGTACAAAATTCTATCCAGTGTTCTGGCCTTGCGTTTGTCAAGTGTTATTGCTAATGTCATTTCTGTATATCAAACATGCTGTGTTCCTGGTTGGGATATCATTACCACTCCACTGACATTACGTTCCATAATGGAATATTTGGATTTAGAGGGCGACGAGGGTGGGATTCTAGTCTCTGTTGATCAAATGCAAGCATTTGATAGAGTTGATCATTCATACATGTTTGCAGTTCTTTCTCGAATGGGCTTCGGTCCCAACTATTGCAATTGGATAAGATTATTATCTTATTAGCTGATGACCAGGAATTAAAAATGGGTAAATTGACTATTGGAAATGGCCCTTTAAAAGTTTTGGGTATTCAGTTCCATACAACTGCGGCAGAAATTCATGGTCTGAACTGGGAAGTATTGTGTCAAAGAATAACACGCATATTGGTTGCTTGAAGATATCTGAGTCTGTCATTGAAAGGAAAAGTTATGGTTGTGAACTCGTTAGCTTCCAGTACTATTTGGTATTATCTGATAGTCTTGCCGATAGAAAATAGGATTTATCTGACAATTAAACACGATATTTTACGGTTTATATGGGATGGTGGAGTACAAAAAGTGCGTTATGAAATTTTGGTATCTTCGAAAGACAAAGGTGGTCTCAATTTAACAGACGTAAAGACGAAAAAGGCGGCGTTTAAGTTAAAATGGTTCGTCAGATAAATAGATTATAACACATTTCCATCTCTGTTTATCCTCTTTGTCCATTTTTCAGGCAAGTATGGTGATTTAATTCTTGGGTACGGTATGTGGTATTGTGACACAAGGTGAATGTTCCTACATTGTATTGTGAAGTATTAAGAGTCATGTAAATCGCTCGTTAGGTGTCGTTGAATCTTCCCAAATAACACAGAAATTGTTTCCCGGCAACCACTGTTTCTCAATGTTTTTGTTTCCACTATGGGATTAAGCACATTTTATAATAAAAATTTTATTAGCGTGAGACTAATTCGCTTAAGGGACTTACGAATTTGTCCCTCGTTGGCTTCCCTTAAAAACTATTATCGAGTTATATCAGGATGTATCTAAAAGTGTGATACCTGTTCAAGTCAGACAGTATTACAAAAAATTATATGATGCTATTCCAGAAGAATGGAAAGACTTGATTGAAAGAGAGATTCCCCAGTTACAGGTACGACAAAATTTATTTGTGAAGTGTGTGATTTAGATGGCGAAAATGTTATCCACTTGAATGATCTTCCTTTTAAAAAACTGATTAAGTTGTTAATACACCAGAACTCCATCCCCGCTACTGCATGGAAAGATATTTTAAGAGATACTAACTGGAAAAAAATACATAAATATACTTATCACCCATTTAAAGGCTTTGTCTTTGCTCGTGTGGATTATTTATTTTATCATAATGCTTTAATGACGAACAATAAACTTGTTCATATGCAAAAACATGATACTGGCTTATGTACATTTTGTGGTAAGGAAACTGAAACAGTGAGACATTTATATTGACTGTGTCCAATGGTTCATCCCTTATGGACATTAGTTTTCGACACTATTTCCTTTATCATTCAAAAATCAGTACCAATGAATCAGAAACAGCGAATGCTTATACAGGGCTTCCTAGAAGGATTAAGAAAAGACGACAGCCTACAGTGTATGTTTTTAATTACAATAGCCAAATACTGTATTATAACTGTTAGGAAAATTTGTTTAGCCAAAAATATCCATTTAAATCTGTTGTCATTTTATAAGGGTCAGTGAAGAAAGAAAATAAGTTTTGATTATTCCAGGTATGTTATTCGTATTGATGTCAATTCTTTCTTTCAATTTTATTCTAAACTTGTTTGTCCTTGTTCACAACGTTACATTATTGTGTGTCCTTTAATATGAGCAATTACAGATAGTATTCGGTGCATTCAATTGTATATAACTGTGTATTTGATTATTGCACTTGTTTTGTATGTAATATATGTGATTGTGAGGTCTCTTTAATAGGTTTGTAAATAAAAAAAATCACATCCGCCTTACTCGCGGAAGGCCCCAGGTTCGATCCCTGGCAGGCACATTTTTATTTAAAAAAAAGGGGGTGTAAAACACAGTTTTAACTTCGACGTCAAACTCACAGTATATAGATGTAGAATTAAATAAGCCTTCAGTAATTTGTCTTATTGAGAAGTGTTGCCAAGTCCAGACGGAAATGGAGTTTTTTTCTTAAAACTCACTATAATTTTTTATAGTTGCAGGTTGTGTTTATTGGGTATGTTTTATTCTGAGGTCCTTTGTTTGATTGTTGATTTTATATATTTGTGTAGCAGTTGTTAAATTTAACACAAAATAAAATAGAATATAGAAGTGATTTCTGAAAATGAATGGGTTATTGAATATGTATCTCAGAACAGCTGGTTTGGGTATTAACACTTTAATTGATAAGCAGAGAATAACGTTTCGACCTTCGTAGCTCATCTTCAGGTTAACAAAGAGTTTGCAACAGACCGTTGCCGGACACTCGTCTTAAGGACGAGTGTAAAAACGTATACGGGATGTAGAGGGCGTTGCAGTTGGATATTATGTTATTAATTAGGGAAGTTATAAAGGTGTTCCTTTACATTGGTTTGTTTATCACAGGACAGATAAAACTTTCGGCGCCTGTCCTGTGAAAGTGGGTTTTCGCGGGGCACTCCCGTTTCCCACCACATCCAAATATCAGGCATTGGATCTTTAGATCCCAGCCAAAGCAACACTATTGCCCAGCCCTGAATCGGGTCGTTTCACGTTGATATCTGCTTGTCGGGCTCTGGCCTGGCTCACTTCTTCGGTGCCGCCTTTGTTTCGCTTCCCCCTTTCTCGCTTGTTAATTTTATAATGCCCCATCGCACTTCACCTTAAACAAGTAAAAATTACACAAGGCAAAATTTCAAGCACAGTTAAATAGTTTTTCACGTGAGGGGCCGAAGAGGAACCACAACGTTCCTGATCACCCCTGTTGGGAAGAGAATTCTTGAGACCTCTCTCTCTCAAATAAACCCTGCCAAGTTAATTTGCGTTTTGGTTTGTTTGTTTTTGAATTTCGGGCAAAGCTACACGATGGCTATCTGCGCCAGTTGTCCCAAATTTAACAATGTAAGACTAGAGGGAAAGCAACTAGTCATTACCACCCACCGCCAACTCTTTTACCAACGAATACTGGTATTGACCGTCACATTATAACTCCCTTATGGCTGAAAGGGCAAGCATGTTTTGTATGACGGGGATTCGAACCCACGTCCCTAGGATTGCGAATCGAGTGCCTTAACCATCTGGCCATGCCGGGTCTTATGCTGGTTTAATTTTGGTTCTAGTTGATGTATAAGTAGGGTTTATTTGATTTTGAGTTTCCATTTTTCTGCTTGAATATAGAAGTCATGGCAGTTGTCACATCACAAGATCAAAACAGACCCAGTTTCCTCTTATTCAAGTATTTTGTCTCACTAATGCTGGGCCCTTTTATTTTTGCGTTATCATCTTTAATATTTTGAAAAATTACATCACAAAATGATATTTATAAAACATGATTACAATATTTATATTTATTCCAGATTAGTTGAAGTTTTCATAATCCCACTATCTAAACAGTTATAATGCGAGATATGTATTTAATATTAAAAACGTTTTTCCTATACCTAATATTTCACGCACCACAAATGTGTATCTAACAGTCATTTTTTCAATTCTATTTTTATTCACAGGTTGTCTCACCAATGTGAGACTTCAAAAATTTGCCTATAGGCTCATTGTAATGTTCCCCTCCACGGTAATCTTTAGTAAAAGGCGAAAGATTAATACGAAATGAAGGGAAACCTGAGCATTAAAGTAGTTTGTCCCAAACGCCTCTACTTATATCGATACTTTCTAAATGTTTCGTCGGTGTTACAGGATTTAGACATCGTTATATGGAATTCACCTTCATACATCTTAAAATGTAACACAACTTTCATGTTATATCATTTTATTACATTGTTTTTGTTTTTAATGAAAATGCCAATTGTATTGTGAAAAACGTACCAAACTTCTCGAAATGATAACAATATCAGGCCGTGGACAAGTTCATCCTTACCGTCTGAAAAGGGGAGGGAACTATGCATTTTTAGATGAGAACATTAAAACTGTGGTTTAGAGTGAGACTAATATCTTCTGCTATCTTGTTACACGCAAAATTTAATTTGATGTTTCAGGATTTGTGCTGAATTAAAGGACCAAAATAACCTTTAAATATAAGCGTAAAACGCTAGATATAATCGCGGGTAAACCATATTTTACTTTTAAATCTTATCACTAAACTAGCTGTTTAACTATCATAATAACTGAATAATTTCTCAAACATCTGGGAATTTACTTTCAAACCTTATGATAATCAGAAACATCAATAACCAAACAGTGTATGAAACGTATTTATTTGTTTTCGTATGCCCGTGAAACGGCGTTACTCAGAACAGCATCCAAATTTCTCAAACTCTAATTACATTTAATACTACTTGAGGTTGAAGTTTCTCCGAAAAGACGTGATCGTTGTTTGACATCGTTTGGTGTGAAAAACATTTGGGTCGAACAAACAACAAAGTCTGCCGTTCAGAAGTCACTTTGAATCATTAATTTTAGTAGTTTGGTGGTACTACTTTTGCTCGTGGTGTGTTATTCTCTGTAGTTCACGTGACATGAAAGTACTTCAACCTATGTTTATGTTTTAATGATTCAAAAAGTCCACATTAACTTTGTAATGTCTTGAGTGTTACCTAACTTAAGTATTGATTAATGAATTCTCAACATATTTTCTTAAAAAATATTGGTAGTTTTAATATTAAATTATTTTAAGTTAGTTGACTGTTTTCTTGTTTTGTTTTTATCCCATTGTTAAGCATCAAGTGTCAGTATTGGAGTAATTGTTACTTTTTAAAAGACATTTACCAGCTCAATCTAATGCTGAATTAGACACTTCCACTTGTACAGTTGCCTATGATTATAGTTTACTGCTTTTAAACCTGAAGAAGGTTGTGGTACTTAAACAAACGGTATTCGTAATGGGGCTTGAAGATTTTTCTATAAAATGTTGATCATGATTAGGCGTTTTCAATACCGCTTTGATAGGCCCAACAAAGTGATTGGCTTTATAGCATTAGATACTGTTACTAATCTTTACATTTGAACACAATAATAAATCAATATACAATGGTTAAAGCGAGTGATATGCATATTAAAGAAACAAACAGCGGGATAAAATACTGCGGACAAGAAAAAGAACAGTTATATGTCGACAAAGCTGTTTAACTGTAACTATTGACTTCTCACACACACACACACAATTACAGCAGGTGTTTAGGTATAAGATTAATATTTCTTGCGAAACATCCCCTGGGGTGCTCGAAAACCAGACAGTCCTCCTTCAACCCCGTACATGGTAAGAATTCAGAAAATAACTATGTGAATGGATAATAAGGATAGACAGATTGATGGGTGTGATTTGATTCGTGTAAATGCTAGTCTGGTAGGCGTAGTAGGCAACAAAGCGAAGGCAAAGCAAACCCCCTCCTGAAAAGATGACGAGAAAGCAGGCTGGGTAAAACATGACAATACACAAACGGGCCAATTCAGAGTCGGGCATGGATCAAAGTGCCAGAGCAGGGATCTACAGACTTACGTTTGGCTTTATAAACCATTTCAGGTCAAACATCACTCTAACCTTACTGGCCTCAAGCACACGCATAACGAGAACATGCCATAAAACACTGGTGACCAGTGTGCACGTGATATAATATACGTGGAATTAAAAATTCACCTGTAGAAGTTCAATGAATAAATATTTCAAAATTAAGATTGTATAATTAAATTATACAAGTAGAGTTGATAAATATTCATACTTACAAGGATGTTGTTTATTTTTTGGATAATTTATTACCTATCTGTGTATATACGACTTGCACCGGGCATCATGTATTAAAAATTATGCAAAATTAAAGTATGATTATGTCTTTCAAAGAAATTCGTAGTAAAAGCTTTGCTTCTAACATGTTACGCAGCTATTACTCGTCTGTTTCGTGTAGAGAAAGAAATGCCTGTAAGCGCTAATTACAAAGAAATCCGTGGTACTCGTCTTGTTCTAAATAGAAATAAAAGGCTTGATATAATAACTGAACAGGTTTCGACGTTGAATTAAGAAAAAAATTTTTGAAGTGACATAAACCTTTATCTTTAAAACTATAAGACATACTACTGAAGATGTTAAAAATTGTAACCACGATAAACTTTTGAAATTAACAGTAATATTAAAAAGTAAAATACTGTGAAACTGAAAGGTCAAGAACGTAACGTTTTTTTCAAAATTGTTATCGTAACTTTGAAACAAAATAGACATAAATAGCACGCATTCATGTATTAAATACATACACTATTATTGAAGGGTGAAAAGGTGAACATCTTAAATTTGATACATGCACAAGAAGTTTAATGGTAAATGCTCAATTGTTTCCATCATCCAACACAAAATTACAATTATGTTTGAGAACATTCAAATAAGTAATTTTTATGCAAATTAAAAGTAGTTTTGCTAAATGACAGATCCGATCATGATATTAGCTTAAAACGCGATTAAAATTTAAGTATAAGAAAAAGTACTGAATAAAAACATTTTGACTGATAAGTTGTATTAAATAAATATTTTTTTCACCCAAATCACTAAAAATGAAGTGTAATACATATTCAGATGAGAAGTGCATTTGATAGATCCTGTCCATGAAATCCAGGTAGTTTAAAAGTTTCACTTAAAATAAACATAATCAAGTACTGTAAAACAGAAACACAAATAAAATTATTTATTATATACACTAGCTGTAGGTATTGGTACGGAATCAAAAACTGTATAAAAACAATATCAGATAATGTGCATGTTCCTTGTTTTGTTATTAAATCACTAATGACCTCATTAGATGATAATTTATTATTCTGATTTGTGGAAATTTGGTTTGTTTTCAATTTCATGCAAAGTCACACGAGGACTATCTACGTTAGCCATCCATAATTTAGCAGTGTAAGTCTACAGGGAAGATATTCAGTCACCACCGGCTACTCTTTTACCAATGAATAGTGGAATCGTCTGTAACTTTATAACGCCCACACGACTGACAGTGCGAGCATGTTTGGTGTGACGGGGATTCAAGCCCTCGACCCTCAGATTACGAGTCAAGTGCCTTTACCATCTGGCTATGCTGGGACAATTTAGAGTAGAACCAATTAACAACGTTTTCCAGATGTCTATCTTCCATCCTCACTTATACTCTATCTATGTTTTACTGCTGACTTTTCTATGGTAGACATATTTTCAAATCCTGATTTCGAGTTTCTGAATCGATATGTCATTTTATACTCGCAACATGTGCCATGTCCCGCAGTCTGGGGGTGAGATCTCTTTTGTTTTTTGAACTTAAGATTAAGATAGTATGATCCTTATTTTACCTCTGTGTGAATGTCAGCTCTTAACAGAACGAGTGTGGTCTGTCACAGCCTGGCCACTCTGCACCTGGTTAGGTGTAGCACAGATAGCCCTCGAGTAGCTCTGTGTGAAGTTCAAACCAAAGCTACTCGAGAGTTATCTGTGCTAGCTGTCCTTAATTTACCAGTGTAAGACTAGAGGGAAGGCAGCTAGTCATCACCACTCACCGCCAACTCTTGGGCTACTCTTTTACTAACGAATAGTGGGATTGACCATCACATTATAATGCCCTCACGGCTGCGAGGGCGAGCATGTTTGGCGAGACAGGGATGCGAACCCTCGACCCTCAGATTACAAGTCGCATGCCTTAACACACTTAGCCAGGCCTGGCCCATGCGAAATTCAAAACAAACAAACTGATCTGTAGTGTTTTTAATATTGTTATTTTTTAAAGCAAACCATATAAACCTAATAACAACATCTAATATATAGGATAAACAATGTGATTTGGTAATAGTGCTTTACAACCACATTTTTAATGTAATGTTGCTCAGTAACAAAAGTACAGTGTAATATATTAGTCTATGTACTGAAAGTATAAATGAAATATATAAAAACCAAAATTGGAAAATATTTATTAGTTTCTTAAATTAGAGTATCCATAGATTAAAGACGTTTCTTTTTTACTAAAAATACTTTAATTCAGAAATGATTTAGGTTTAAAGTTGTCCAGGGGCAGTCACTCAAAGTTGTTTGTCTCAACCTGCAAAGCCCACACTTTACTCTTGACAATAGATAGTAAAACAACTAGTGTATTAACCTAATAACCCGAACAAAGCCAGGTACTTCTGGTAGTTATCAATATAAACAAGCTTTAATATTTTTTTCTTTCACTTCATGTTTGTACTGTTGTATCCAAATATCATTATATATAAAGTGTTGAATACAACAAACACACTAAACTTATACAGATATCTTAATATATTTAAAATATTTTCATATTTCCTTTAGGTTCTCAAAGGAATAGAGTTTCTACGTATTAACGATGTAATTCACAAAGGCATTAAAAGTGGTAACATTTTACTTGGAAGGGACTGCAGTATAAAACTAGGTCAGTTTTTAGACATATAATGACTTTGTGAACATGTGTAGTTCTAAGTACTTCAGCTTGTTTCTAACACTTTTCTTTTATCATAGATTACTTGACCTTCTGACAACACATTAGTTCAAATAAAACAAAAGTTTGAGTTATTATTTGCTAATTGAAAACTAATATTAATTTGATAGTTTATTTTTCAAGTGTAATATTAAATTTTGTTTTTATGGAATATTTAGAAGGTGGCTGTTAAATGTTTGATTTTAGGTTCAGAGAAAGAGAAAGGATTTCAAATGCTTTTAATATTATTTAATCAATAATGCATGTTTCATCATTATTAATTACTTTCTGCCAATGATTCACAAGCTTCTGAATGCCACTTCTATAAAAAATCTTGGGGTTTGGAGAAAATTAATGAAGAAAGGGTAGTTCTGACATTTTCATGTGTTCCAAGGTCTTTTCCATCAAGATAGTTCTGCAATCTTCAGAATAGGTGACACTTAGATGGGGCAAGGTCTGGAGAATAAGGAGGATGTTGAAGTTTACCCAGCTTACCTCTTTAATGGTTGAAGATGTGACCCTTGCTGTGTGGGGCCATGCATTATTCTGGTGTGATACACAGCATATTTATGATGAATCAAAGCAGACCTCTTTTCTTTCAGTGCAACACTCAAGTGCTCTAATTGTTGACAATAGAAGTCTGATGTAATTGTTACATTGGCTGGCAGCAACTCAAAATGTATCACGCCAACAATATCCAACTAAATGCTTAACATGAATTTCCTAGGATGGAGGTCCATTTTAGGCTGTGCTTTAGTCAGTTAACCTGCTCTGAGCCATTGACTGCAGCACTTTACGTTTTCATAACATATCCATTTTTTATCTCCAGTCACTAACCTGACCAAAAAAGTTGAGTTATGCTCACAAGAGTGCAGAGAAGTGCGAATGTTCACTCTTGCTCTAAGGTTGGCTTTTGTCAAATCATGGGGGACCCATTTTCCACATTTTGACACCCTTCCAAGTTCTTGCAGATGATGGAGAACTGTTGAATGGGTTGAATTATGTTTCTATGCTAGTTCTTCAACTGTTACAGCACAATCTTCATCAAGTGGAGCCAGCAGCAAGTCATCATTAAACTCAACAGGATGACTTCAACGTAGGACATCACTTAAGCTGGAGCCACTTCATTTGAACTTCTGAAACCACCTTCGACATTTTATTTCACTGAGAGACTCCGTACCATAAACACCTTGAATGTTTTGTGTAGTTTCTGCTTCACTATTGCCTTTTTAAACTCATACAGCATTATATGCCTAATGTGCTCCTCAGACACATCCATCTTTATAAGGATTTATCTGATTAATGATCTGAAAAATTGGAGTTTGGTTAGTTTATTTTATTTGTCTGAACATTTTTATTTTAGTAATTAAAGCCTTTTACAAAGACAGAAATGATGATGCACTCTCTGTATTAAATTTTTGGGCATTACATATGAGTTGACCTGATGTATATTAATGGAAAGTAACATCTGTCTCAAAGTTCTATGAGCCAGTAATATACTAATAGCAAATGAAAAATATAAAGTAATTTTCAAAACATGTTTGTCTAAAGTTTAATATTTCAAGTATACATTGTTATAAAACAAGTTAACTACAGATGTATTTACTTTTCTATATCTTTTATAAACCTCTAATTTTGAACCACAATAAACAAGTTAAGAGGAATATGAAAAATGAAATACATCTACAGTTAACTTGTTTTATAATAACTTTTAACTTGTACAATATTTCAGAAGTTTACATCATTTATATTGAAATATTTAATGTTTTATACCACATGTATAAATAGTGTTTCAGAGAAACTTTTGTATCTCACCATCTAACCAAACTGATGAGTTCTAATATTGAATGAAAAACTTGTTTGGCTCTTACTTGTAGGATACAAAAGATAGATTTGAAATACTGTTTCTCATACACCTTTGATTCTGAGCCACAATGGAGAAACTAAGAACAATGTAAAAACAACACCAACATTTGTTTTTATAACCAATTTCAAGCCAGTTGGTTTTAAATATTTTGTTAATTTTCCATGTTTAACTCATGAATTTTGTTACTTAATTATATTTTACATTTGTAATACCAGTAATTTCAAAAATAAATATTTTATTACAAACTATTTGTTCTGGAACTAAGCAGATTTGTATGTTGACAAGTTTTATTTGTACATTTGGATGTTTAAATACTTCTATTTTACAATCAATATTATCAATAGGACCAGAATAAATTGAAATTATAGTTAACCAATTGAATAATTTTTTATTAATTTATCTGAAACAAATGACAATATAATTTTATTTTGTTGTAAGTCTGAACAAAAATAATGAGAAGTTAATGTTGTCATGTGCCTTCATAATAAATAATATAATATACCTGGCTGGATAAGGTTAACTAGTTTTAGAAATCTTTAAATTTTGTTACCTACATTTAACCTGATGAACTGACAACAAAACTGTAAAAAATTATTAATACACCTTAAGTCGATTTTGTGAGGCTGACTAGAAGTTCTGTACAACTTATTTTTGTTTTCCTCTTCCTTCTCATGAAAACTTTAGTTTTCTCCATCAAACTGCTGATTTTGGATTATGTGCCAAAATATCCCTTGGATGAAATGAATGAACGTCAGTGGTTGACACCCTTCAATAGATGGCTCCAGAAATAATAATAAGAAAAATGTATGGACCCGAGGTTGAAACCTGGTCACTAGGTATTACAGCGACTCAAATGATTGATGGTCAACCTCCTTATCATGATAAAAATTCTTGACATGGTAAGTGTTGGTAACCAGTGCTTACAGCCAAGGAGTAAGAGTAGATTGAATTTCAATTTTCTCCTCCTATGTATGTCTCCTATTTTTCTTCTTTTCACATTGTTTATGTTTTAGAAGTTATAAAAGAACTAAATTAGATAGAAAATGAAAGACTTTGGTATTATAATGATATTAAAGTTTGTTTTAGTAAATTTAAGAGACTTTTCCAGTGAATAAAATTAAAGTCTTTCATGAACAATTTCAAGGTATTAATAATTTGGGTTTCACAATACCCACATTCTTAAAAGCTACACTATCGTACTTTAAAACACAACTGTATATTTTATACAGACTGTCTTTCACCAACTACAGGAAATATATGTAATAAAGACAAAAAGAAGTCTTTGCACATTATTCGTACATAGTTTTATTGAATATAATGATTATAACAACAAGGAACATTTGACAACATTGTTTACAGTAACAAACATGCAATTATTGAATGTACATGTACAACATAATGTTGTATGAAGCAGATAGCATTTTTGTGTTTTATAAGTAAGGTATATTCTGTCTCTGTAATGCTAGTGTAACTAACAGTATTGGTTATAATTTTTCATTATGTATACTTAAATATTTTTATTATCAGAATTATTTTCTGTTTTTAAGTTATTGATTTAGTCATCAAGTTAACACTACTTTTCAGATATATAACTTAATACTAACAAATTGGAAGCCAGACATTGAAAATAGAGATAACCTATCTCCAAGATTTTTTGGTTAAGTGTTTAGAAGTGGAAATAAATAAAAGTTACACTGCCTCTGAACTCTTAAAGGTATGGTATAAATTGCTCATAGTTTCATATATGTTAATTTTGTAATATCCATAATTCCACACAATATCAAGTTTTACTGCAGAAAAACTGACCAACTTTAGGTGAATATTTTTACTTTGTAAAACTTGTTATTATATTTACGTCCATCCATTCACCTTTACTTCAGTTGATCTCTAACTGATAAATGTGGTTGTACTTGATAGCAATGTTCCTGAGATATATTTTCTCATATTACAAAACTCAAAATGTTGTTGGACCTTATATTCATATACTTTCAATTTTAATGCGTTTTTCATTCATTACAAATCACACTTGATTTTGACAATATTTTGTATAGTTTATCTAAGACCTAGTTCTCTATTTATATTTTTCATGACAAAAACTTGACATTATTAGTATTTGCCATTGCCCTTATTCAAAAATTAACATGGCGTACATTGTAAACTAGTTTAGAAGAAGAAAAAAAAACAACTGTTCTGTTCTAGAAAAATATTAATAACTATTATATTATAAATTTAATAAGGTACAATTTGTTTTTCGCTAGTAAGAGTTACTTGTGTGTTTGTTGTATTTCCACAAATTTTCGCATTAGCCATTATTACAGTTTGTAGTTTCATAATCTCAAGTATCTGATATTTATAAAATAAGTATATTGTGAGGGATTTCAGATCTATTGTATCAAAAACAAATTCTAAGTTGTTGGTGCTATGAATGAATTGTACCATATAATGTCTTGAAGAGGAAGTTATACCAAAACGTTACCAATCAGCCCATCATGTCACATGTTGAAGCCTTCCAAATGCAAATAGAAAGAAATGACATACCTGCAGTGTCATGCATTAACAAAAATTTTAATAAGAGTCATGTCAGAGGGTTATGAAACTCTTATAAATAAAGACCATTCATACAAATCTATATAGATTTTAATATGGTAAAGATACAACATCATACTGTTGTTTTGAATACAAAAACATATACATTATAAAGGTAGATGATTTCATTATTAATGTTGTTAACTTGTAATGGAAAACAAATATTTTGAAGCTGGCGATAAAGGAGTTTAATATATTTCTAATAATTAATGAAGAAATACATTTTATTAATGGTTTGAGAAACAGTTAGAAGTATCTTCTAATTTTTGTTTTTGTCGTTTATGTGATTTTGGTACCTGCTGGGAGTTCTTCAAGTTTTATGATATATTATTTTATGTTAGAAGAAGCTGGTAATTTTTGAAGTTATAGATAGACTCGCGTAGGACTGGTAACGTGTAATGAATTTTCCATTTTTAACTTTTTGTAATTTTCTATTTCTTATACTTTTATGGTAAAGTATATATAACATTTTTATCATAGAAATTGCAAACTTTAAGACATTTTCTTACAGAGGATTGTTAAATGTGAATTGTTATATATTCTGCTAGAAGAGTTGTATTACTTACAGAACACTTGATTTGACCTTGTTTATAAAATCATATTGTTAGGGAGTTGGAGTTTTACATATGGAATTACTTAATAATCTTCAGTTGTCAGTATGTCTTTAGAATGTGATACCCTTTAAAAATATTAAACTCATATTACAGTACTATACTAAAGTGTTAGGATAAGGTCAAAAATTAGATTTCAGGCTCCATGAAAAGAACAGTGGAAGGTGAAACCTCAGTTATATTAATCTTTATATTTAATATAACAGAAACTCAGTGGAAGTGCTTGAGTTCAGTAAACACTTAATATTTTATGTGTTCCACTTTTTGCTTTAATAACTGCAGACAGTCTTTCAGGTATTGTTACAAGATATTTAGTCAAAGTATCCTATAAGATTTTGCTCCATGTGGCCTTCATACACTGTCATAAAGTTTCTTTGGAAGTAACTTTTGATTTGTAAAGTTTTTAATCTATCATATCCCAGATCTGTTCAGTTAGGTTGAGATAGGGGCTCTGTGTGGGTAACTGTGTTATTTGAATGACTCCAGCAGCTTGTTTCTTAGCTAAGTAATTTCTGTATGGTTTGGATGAGGTTTTGAAGTTATTATCTTCTTGGTACTAGAATCAGTTGCCAAACATACAAACCACTGGATGCTCTGTGATGGATCAATACTTGTGCTGGTCTATTGTTCAATGTTTTTTGAAATATCTCCTGTCATCTCATCATAAACACACCCCCAAACTATCACACTGCTTCTCCCATGTTTCATAGTAGGTGCTGTGTGGTGAGATAAGTATTTTTCACCCTTCTTCTGCCTGACATACAATGAAAAATTTCAAACTTGAACTCATAAAATGGAAAGAATGACCAAGGATTCCCTTGTCCTAACATTTTTACTCAGCACTGTTTACAGACTAATTTAACATAATGTGTATGATGTATAATAATCACTTTTATTAAACAGATGTTTTTTTATTATTTTTTTCACACAGCATCCTTTCGTGGAACTGGCAGATGGGTGGAATCTTTACAACCATTTAGAGTGTCAATCAGAGATGTAGTAAAATATTATTAATAGAGTAAAAATCAAATATCTCTAAATATATGTTGAAATGTGTTACATGAAGTTGTTTATGAGAGCCAGTACCACTCCAGAACAAGAAAATTAACAGATTGTGTTTGTCAGTTTTCCTCAAGAGTAATAGCGTTTTGGGGATACAACAAATGTAAATAAACATTTAATGTTTTGTTAAAGTGTTATATCAGTAACAAGGTGAAATTGCTTTAACAAATGTTTTCTATTTTTCTGAAGATTTGTGACATCTATTAGGTGCAAGGGTACAAATAGTTTTTCCTATTTTGCTTATAATTCAGTTTCATATATTTTGAAAATAATATTCACATTTTTCTATTAAGGATATTTTTAAAAATTAGGAAGAAACAAACGTCTTACTTAAATTGAATTATTTTTTCGTTTATCACTGAATGTTTTGTATTTTTCTGCTTGAATATAGAAGTCGTGGCAGTTGTCGCATTACAAGATCAAAACAGACCCAGTTTCCTCTTATTCAAGTATTTTTGTCTCACTAATGCTGGGCCCTTTTATTTTTGCGTTATCATCTTTAATATTTTGGAAAATTACATCAGAAAATGATATTTATAAAACATGATTACAATATTTATATTTATTCCACATTTGTTGAAGCTTGCATAATCCCACTATCGAAACAGTTATAATGCTAAATATATGTTTAATATTAAAAACGTTTCTCCTATACCCAGTATTTCATCGAGAAATAAAACGTAATACTCATAACAACAACTTACTAAAATGCATGCACCACCAAAGTGTACACAACAGTCACTTTTTCAATTCTATTCTTGTTAATAGATTGTTGTCTCACCAATGTGAGACTTCAAAAATTTGCCTATAGGCTCATTGTAATGTTCCCCTCCACGGTAATCTTTAGTAAAAGGCGAAAGATTAATACGAAATGAAGGGAAACCTGAGCATTAAAGTAATTTGTCCCAAACGCCTCTACTTATATCGATACTTTCTAAATGTTTCGTCGGTGTTACAGGATTTAGACATCGTTATATGGAATTCACCTTCACACTTCTTAAAATGTAACACAACTTTTATGTTATATCATTTTATTACATTGTTTTTGTTTTTAATGAAAATGCCAATTGTATTGTGAAAAACGTACCAAACTTCTCAAAATGATAACAATATCCGCCGTGGACAAGTTCATCCTTACCGTCTGAAAAGGGGAGGGAACTATGCATTTTTAGATGAGAACATTAAAACTGTGGTTTAGAGTGAGACTAATATCTTCTGCTATCTTGTTACACGCAAAATTTAATTTGATGTTTCAGGATTTGTGCTGAATTAAAGGACCAAAATAACCTTTAAAGATAAGCGTAAAACGCTAGATATAATCGGGGGTAAACCATATTTTACTTTTAAATCTGATCACTAAACTAGCTGTTTAACTATCATAATAACTGAATAATTTCTCAAACATCTGGGAATTTACTTTCAAACCTTATGATAATCAGAAACATCAATAACCAAACACTGTATGAAACGTATTTATTTGTTTTCGTATGCCCGTGAAACGGCGTTACTCAGAACAACATCCAAATTTCTCAAAGTCTAATTACATTTAATACTACTTGAGGTTGAAGTTTCTCCGAAAAGACGTGATCGTTGTTTGACATCGTTTGGTGTGAAAAACATTTGGGTCGAACAAACAACAAAGTCTGCCGTTCACCAAAATTTTATGAAAAGCAATATAGAAACAGAAGTCTCTTTGAATGATTAATTTTAGTAGTTTGGTGGTACTACTTTTGCTCGTGGTGTGTTATTCTCTGTAGTTCACGTGACATGAAAGTACTTCAACCTATGTTTATGTTTTAATGATTCAAAAAGTCCACATTAACTTTGTAATGTCTTGAGTGTTATCTAACTTAAGTATTGATCAATGAATTCTCAACATATTTTCTTACAAAATATTGGTAGTTTTAATATTAAATTATTTTAAGTTAGTTGACTGTTTTCTTGTTTTGTTTTTATCCCATTGTTAAGCATCAAGTGTCAGTATTGGAGTAATTGTTACTTTTTAAAAGACATTTACCAGCTCAATCTAATGCTGAATTAGACACTTCCACTTGTACAGTTGCCTATGATTATAGTTTACTGCTTTTAAACCTGAAGAAAGTTGTGGTACTTAAACAAACGGTATCCGTAATGGGGCTTGAAGCTTTTTCTATGCTTTATCTATGAAGCTTTATCTAGTGCAGATAGCCCTCGTGTAGCTTTGCGCGAAATTAAAAAACAAACAACCGTACGTAATAATTGTCATTAGAGTACTTAATAGTTGTACTATGAATGAGGAGTATATTAAGGTATGAAAGTATTTTAGTTTTATATGTTTGGAGTATCCAGCCAGGTCCTCACAACAACTTATGACATCAGACAGAGGGGACAACTCAGCTTTATATATGTATGTAGATAGATAAATATAGATATGAAAGTTTTCGTCGAAATCTGTTATAAATAAACATCAGACACTTATGTTTATCTTAAACAGAGATAATTCATATAAAAACAAATGGAGGATTCTGGTTAAAGATCTTCTGTGGAAAGTAAACGTCATTTCGATATATTTAGATCATCTTTTATAAGGTTTATAGTGACATGTGAAGGATAGTACACTTCATTTTGGCCTGAGCTAAACATGGCGAAGCGCGTAAGGCGTGCGACTCGTAATCCGAGGGTCGCGGGTTCGCGCCCGCGTCGCGCTAAACATGTTCGCTCTCTCAGCCGTGGGGGTGTATAATGTGACGGTCAATTGCACTATTCGTTGGTAAAAGAGTAGCCCAAGAGTTGGCGGTGGGTGGTGATGACTAGCTGCCTTCCCTCTAGTCTGACACTGCTAAATTAGGGACGGCTAGCGCAGATAGCCCTCGTGTAGCTTTGCACGAAATTCAAACCAATCATTATTTGAATGCCAGCATTATTTTATAATTTCTTTGTCTGTTATGGGGTTTTACTTAGGTTAATATTAATAAGTAATGAAAATTTTAAAATTAAAGTTTATGAAACAAAAACTTAAAATAAAGAAACTGTTAATTATCTATATTTCAAACGCATTTCCATGTTGGTCAGTTGTAAGTTTCTTGACTTACAATGTTAAAATCCGAGGTTCGAGTCCTCGTGGATGGTAAAGTACGAATAACCCAATGATTAATTTTGCGCTAATATCAAAAGATTCGCAAAATTGTGATTATTCTTTTAATTAATAATATAAATGATAGCTGGGATATACTTCCATATGTTAATGTCTATACTCTATAGCATACGAAATCTTTAAATCTTCTTATATAGTTATAACGTAAAGTACCAAACAAGTAAAAACAGTTTTTTTTTTCAAGGCACTTAATTGCTCTCTTCAATTCGCACCCCGTTAGTACAGAGGCAAGTCTACGGGTTTACAACGCTCAAATCAGGGGTTAGATTCCTCTCGGTGGGCTCAGCAGATATCCCGATGTGGCTTTAGTATAAGAAAACACACGCACACTCTTTAATTTATCATTTTATATTTAATGAAAAATAAATTACTGTTTTAAAGTTTCCTTTAAAAACGCCAGTTCGTGATGCCTGGCCCGGCATGGCCAAGCGTGTTAAGTGTTAAGGCGTGCGACTCGTAATCTGAGGGTCGCGGGTTCGCATCCCGGTCGCGCCAAACATGCTCGCCCTTTCAGGCGAGGGGGCGTTATGATGTGACGGTCAATCCCACTATTCGTTGGTGAAAGAGTAGCCCAAGAGTTGGTGGTGGGTGGTG
Source organism: Tachypleus tridentatus (assembly GCF_004210375.1). Classification (NCBI taxonomy): domain Eukaryota; kingdom Metazoa; phylum Arthropoda; class Merostomata; order Xiphosura; family Limulidae; genus Tachypleus; species Tachypleus tridentatus. The sequence goes on from NC_134830.1 coordinate 14,069,546, forward strand.
ATGACTAGCTGCCTTCCCTCTAGTCTTACACTGCTAAATTGGGGACGGCTAGCACAGATAGCCCTCGAGTAGCTTTGTGCGAAATTCAAAAACAAACAAACAATCGTGATGCCTACTAAGAAAAGAAACGAGAGTTAAATTACAAAAACAAAAGTAATGAGATATTAATTAATCCTTCAGATATATAGATGGAAAAGTTTTAGTACAAAAGAGAAAACTCGCAGACTGAGATGAAGAGAATAAACAACTGCATCCAAAATGTTTTCTCTTTGACTAACAAAGAGCTATTCAAGTTAAGATTTAGAGTTACTGAAAACAAAATATGAGAAGACAAATTGCCAACTGTACGACGCCCTCCAAGATTGTTGAAAACTATAATAATGGGAAACACGAAAGACTTATCTTATTGGACCTCATCCAAGAGTTTTTGTTTTGTTTTATATTCAATACTGCTTTATTGTCTGCCTGTTTTGTTTTTCAGCAAACAACTGATTATTTCAAATGAGAGTATCCAATTACAGCTGGTGTGCCCATAGAAGTAAGGATAACAGAAGCAAAAAGAGACATCGTTAGAAATAAAAATTAAATCCTGGAAAATTTAAAGACGATAGTTTAGACTGCATTGATTGGAAAATGGAAGAAAGCCGAAAACATCACTGCATTTTTTTTACTGATTCCCGTAACTGCAATAAGTCAGAGTAAACATGAAAACAATACATGCAATATTAAAAGTTTAATTTATTAGTAAAAAAAAATAAGTCATCTGTTTCTTGATTAAAAATTATCTCTGAAATTGACATCTGAACTTCTGGTATATTTATTCAGTTGCATCGCACTGCCTATGGTGTACTTATTATGTCTGGTGTATACAGAATAACTCTCTTGGTATTTCTACACTTCATGTATCCAAGATTATGAGGCTCCATGAATTTGTCTGATTTTTAAAAAGGGGAACAGCAGAAACATTTTGAGAAACGCTATTTGTAGAATTTTTTTGATCCCATTAATAATATTAGTGTTTGTAGAATATTAATCTTGACACTCTACATTTTAGGTTGTCCAGAAATAAATGTCGTTTTTGAACTGCGAAATTTAGAAAAACTATAAACCAGTGTTGTAAAGGATGCTTTAATCAAAGTTAAGCACCATTTGCTTCAACAAATTTTTGCCAACGTGTAACAATGCTGTTTATGCCTCTGCTGTAGAAATCAGAGTTTCTAAGGTCAGTGAGCTCCCTGAAAGCTTCTTCTGCAGTTACCTGGTTTAGAAAGCGTTTATTGTTCAAAAGGTTGCCAAAGTGCTTGAAAAAAATGAAAATCTCTAGGGGGAATGGTCTGGGGAATAAGGTGGATGAGGCAGAACCTTGATTCCTCATTCGTTCAATTTTTGAAAAATCATCCTTGACAGGTCTTATAACGCAGATTTTGTTGATCTTCATTTAGCTCATGCAGAACCCACTTATCCAACTTTATCGTCTTTCCATTCGCACTCAAGTGGTTGGCAATGCTTGATTTGCTTTTGCCTAGCTTTTCTGCAAGCTCACGCACTGTTGTGCGAGGATCTGTCTCAATTACTTCCCTTGATGTGTTTTCATCTTAGGATGGCTTCCTTCCACGACCTTCATGGTCTTCAAGACTTTCCATGTTGAAACCTTTGGAACCAACGCTGAATTGTATGTTCAGTAATAGATCCATGGTCAGATGCCTGGTTGATGTTACGTGTAGTTTCGATAGTTTCCGTCCAAGTTTGAAGTTATAGAGGAAAAATCAAACAAACGTCCTTTCCATGCTGCCTTGAGGGTTGCAAAACTCACTCCGAGTAGAGTTCAAACAACAGGCAATTAAGACACCTTGTAAGCAACAAACGTTGGATTTACCCATCCAATCAATGATAAGTTACTCAATATTCAGCTTTTAAATGTGATCGTGAGAATTCCAACATTTATTCCTGGACAACCTAATAACATGAGAATAATATCTGTTTCTTACTGGAATAAATATTTTAAAGAGATATTGTTTTTATTGTACTTAAAATAGATAAATATCGTCTGAATCGATTACGAGCAACTGTAACTGAGCGAATCTCCTATAATATAATACGTTATCGGCTGAAAGTAAAACAGTTTTTATGCTCTGTGTACTTATCTTTTAAAACCAAATAACTGTCATCTTTTGTAAGAAATTTCACAGGAAAACAAAAAAGAAATCAGTTCAGAACGATCAAGCACATTTTTAATACGGTTTCTTTTTTAGCAGCTTCAATTTTTCAAGTACAAATAACTTAACACTTAATGCACATTGCTAGTCATACGTTTAACAGATTCATCGGCATTAATAATCCTTTTAAAATTCAACTGTTTCTTTGTTAAGTTCTACAAAGGCGTATTTGCATTATTTTCTGCTGACTAAAGAAATGTCACTGAACGAAATAGTATCAAAAGTCATCAAGCGCTGCATTACAAAATAAAGTGTAAAATTTAATAAAAAATTCCGATTTCTGGTACTTTTTTTAAAATTCTATTACAACATTCCAAATTTCATGAATATAATGAACTGTTTATTGGTATTACTAAATATAGAGAGAGCTTCAGCCTATGAATACGCACTGCAAACCATAAGTAATTTAATTTTTCATATCTGACTATTCAGCACATTTATTCATAACTAAAAATCTATATCACCAAAAGAAAGTGACATAGGATCAACAAGGGTAAATTCACGATTGCAAAAACGTATCTCACAACTGCGAGTCGCGGGATCGAATCCTTGTCTCGTCAAACATGTTTATCCTTTTAATTGTGAGGGCATTATAACGTTACAGTCAATCCCACTATTCGTTGATAAAAGAGTAACCCAAGAATTGGCAGTGGGTGTTGATGGTTAGCTGCTAAATTAGGGAGGGCTAACGCAGGTAGCTCCTGTGCAGCTTTGTGCAAACTTCCAAACAAACGAGAAACTTATCTAACAACGGTCAACATTACAAATATGTACGAAAGAATTATCCCCCTCCAGTGGCACAGCGGTATGCCTCCGGGCTTACAGCTTTAGAAACTGGGTTTCGATAACCATGGTCAACACATTGTGCAGCTTTGTTCGTAATAATAAAATTCCCCAACGACTAAAAAAACTAGCATGTTCGGTACAAGTTTCAATAATGTGACCCGCAGATTGCGAGTTGAACAACCTGACCACCAGAGTATATCAGACCATTTAATTATGTACCTATCTTATTTAATTACTACTTCGGTTTAATCTTTGGTTAGTTTTGTATAGTTTAAAACATTTTATAGTTGTGTTCAATACTTCGCAGCAATTAGTTAGCCTCTCTTTGGGTTTTTCCACTTTTATATAGTTCTAAGAAAGAAGCAACTTTGTTGAACAAAGAAGTGCTTTGTTCGTTTGTTAAAGAACAAAGCTACTCACTGGGTTGTCTGTGCTCTGCCCAGGTAACAAGTGTTTGTATGTGTGTGTTTTCTTATAGCAAAGCTATATTGGGTTATCTGCTGAGTTCATCGAGGGGAAACGAAATCCTGAATTTAGCGTTTCTGCATTTACGTTTGTAGATATGCTGTTGTGCAACTGAGATATCCACTCTGTGCTAATGTTCTTTTTCATTTCTGATACCATAATGCCTTGCATGTTATTTTAAATTTATCAAACATTCATACAGACCATAATATGTACAATAAATAAATTCAATAAAGATGGCGTTAGCACAAATTGACGTGCATATTAAAAAGAAAATAAAAAAGGACACCAGAGTAAACAAGATAAGGAAATGTTTCAATGGAGACTTTTGTATTTGTTAAACGACATACAAAACGCTGTAATTATCCCTTCTCTTAAGAACTATTTTAAAATAAAGAAAATATTAACGTTAAACGATTAAACCGTCCATTTATAAATGTTTATTGTTAAACTTTGCAAAACTCTTGATTGAGACGTTCTTAAATATGACACTATAAAGCTTATTTAGTTGTTTAAACGTGTTCATGCGTTTTTACCAGTTGAAATGGGGTTTAACAGAAAAATATTAAGTCGTAAGTAAATAATTAAACGTTCACTTCAAATTTACTTTTAACGAATATTCCAAGAAGAAGACGGCGTAGTGATAGATTTCAAGAACTGATGTTACGTTCTAAGTATCACTTCTTAGTGAGATAAAAATGTAGATGAAAAAAGAAATGCTAAGCAGCAAACACACTTAAATGATTAAAAATGAAACGATTGCACTGTAAAAGAAAAGTATATATGAGAAACCTGAATTTTAGAAGTTGTACAGGAATTTTCATTTATGTGGCACTTAAAATTGATAAGTGCGTTTTTGTTTAACTTAGAGCAAAGCCACATCTTGTTGAGCCCACCGTGGGGAATCGAATTTCTGATTTTAACGTTGTAAATCGGTAGATTTATGGCCCGGCATGCCAGGTAGGTTAAGGCGTTGGACTCGTAATCTAAGGGTCGCGAGTTCAAATCCACGTCGTACCAAACATGCTCGCCCTTTCAGCCGTGGGGACGTTACAATGTTACGGTCAATCCCCCTATTCTTTGATAAAAGAGTTGCCCAAGAGTGAGCGGTGGTTAGTGTTGACTAGCTTCCCTCTCTCAAGTCTAACACTGCTAAATAAGGGACGACTAGCGCAGATAGCCCTCGTGTAGCTTTGCACGAAATTCAAATAAATCATTATTTGAATGCGAGCAAAGCTACACGAGGGCTATTTGTAGCCATGCTAGGCCTCTTTTAATGTATATCGGAGTTTGATATAAACTCAAGTTAAACAGATATTTTTAATCAGCTACTGCTGTCAACGGGAAACATTTCCTGTGTTTAATATAAAATACTTAAATATTAAACATAAGAAGTGTTTCCGGTTGCCTTAAAATCGCGCTCCGCACTTGCGATCCGGAGGTGTGTTATAAAGATAGTTTCTACTATGTGCTTGTTAAATAAACACATTTTTCTCCATTGAACCGCCCCAAAATGTGTTCGCGGTATTTGTACGGTCTTACAACGCTAAATTTCGTGGTTCGATCCCCGTGATGGTATTGTTTATTTGAGGCATTATGGAATAAGTTTTAAAATGATCCCAAGTAGGTTTAGACAATTGGTTAATTAGCATCTCATACATACGTAAGTACCCGGAACTAGAGAATTGGAATCGTTGAAGAAGTTCATAATTCTTTAATGACTTGGGCCTTTTAAGTTTGGTGTTACTTCCACTGGAGTACCAATAAGATTTTTACTGATGTTTTGGGAACTGATTTTTGCGATGTTTCAATAATGACATAATATATTAACATTAACTTCTAATCAGAGCAAGTTATATACTAAGTTAAAAAAACAACATTCGGTAATTAGTGTATTTAATGGAATATCTACTGAGGCAATATAGTGCTAAAGGTTAATTATTGTCATCTTATCAACATTTATTACCTCTGTATGCCATATTTAACATTTAGATTCTTAGGCCTTAAATTAACAATTTGCCCATTACCTGCTTCAAAAGTGGATAAAATTTTATTTATTAATATAAACCTCAAAGTCTAAATTTCTAAGAGATGGGCTTGAAATTTAAACTTGAATGAAATTTCAGTATTTCTCTTCATAAATCTCAAAACACACACATGCACATATAAATAAATACACATAAGGTCACGAAATGTAACCTTATTGGCACTACACTAACCATTAAGACTACTGTCAATTCATTGACGTTTCATATTATTGATAGATCTTGCTGCAATAACACTAACTATAAATTATATGCAACCCTTCCAACATCATGATTCATTGAAGTACAAAATGATAAAGCGTATTTTGCGTATATTTAAATGAAAATAAGGACTCCAGTTGTAGCACAAACTATTCACAGCCATCTCTTCTTCTAGTAACACTTTCTGTGTTTTACAATTGATAAAAACTGAAAAAATGTATTTCATAGCGTGATAAAATAGCGACCTATGTTTCCTCAAATTTCGTCTTTGAAATTTTAGCTACAGGTAATTTCATTACACCAGAACAATCGACGTTGAGAAACAATGATTGGTTAAAAATTGACAAAACTTTATGTCGCAAAGACGTATTACCTTTGTTGTGTTCAAACAAATTATAACTTTTCTGTAGAATACTAGGAGTATTATATTATTCGCATAAAAACATTCGTGAAATCCATAAACACTAATGATTTTGAAATAAACTAAAACGAAGACATACGATTTTTTTATATAAACAATAAAATGAAAAAAACTAACGTAAAGTGAATTTCAACTCTAAAAGGTTTTATCATTTGAAAAACGATTGCTAGTTCATTTTCTCTAATTCAACGGTACAGTTTTGCCCTTGAAATGAACTGCTTTAAAAAACTTAACTAGTTATTGTACGCTTCCACACTTGTATTTTCTGAAACTGCTTCTTCTGTTGACATCTCTCTCGTTTCAGAGAACAGAGCTGTCTTGTGTCTTGCTGTGCTAGTCAATTGAATTATATTCCCAGTGACTCGACGGTAAAACTGAAACATTATAACGCTAAAAGTCAAGTTTTGATACTCATGGTACCTAGAGCGCATATATTCCATTATGTACTATGCGCTTAACAACAAACAATTTGATTCTTTTCAATTTAAATAAGAATGATTTTCAAATTGCACTATATTGTCTTTGGCTCCTTTCGTTTAACTCAGTGAAAGATAGAAATTCTTATTTAATTTCACACAGCATATTCCGTCGCTTCTCCTACTATTGTGGTTACCATTCTTTTCGTCTTACGGTTAAGTAGTGCGCCTAATAGCACAATAGTGTCTTCCGAACGCATGCTATATGTACTTAACGGAATATAAATATATTGCATGTGCCGGCTGTTTTGTCAGCGGTCTTTGAAATCTATAGGCCAGTAGATGAAGAACAACCAAAAAAAAAACATTGGTTTTATTCACGCGTTAGCTTATTAATACGTTAAAGAATTAAAAAATACCAACAAGAAATTTTAAAACAAGACAGGAGTTGTTATGGAAAATAAATATTAACTTTCATAAATTATTTGTTTTTATCATTATTTTCTGTGTTGTTATAAACTGGGTCATTTTCCGTATCATAAGATGAAAACTATATAGAGTTTTTCGTATTTTAAGTTGTGCCCAATGTCAGGTGTTTATTGTGAGGCGATAGATTATGCGTATTAAAGTTTAATGATGTTTGTTTCACACACTGTATAAATTGCATTAGTTGAACTATGTATGCATCAAGACTTATAAAACCTAAAGAATCTAGTCAATCTCTCCCTCCAGGATGGGAGCAGCGTTTGGATCTGAATTCGGGACGTTTGTAAGAATATTGTTTTAAGTGTTTTATTACTAATATTACTATTATCACACCTACTCAGGCTTCTGGGAATAATTTGATATCACTACAGGCTACAGATAGCCTATTGTTTTTACTTAAAAACAAATAGTTAAAAATTATTAGAAAGCTGTGTTTACTTTAAGTTTCAAAATTAGGTTTGAGTTTTTTCTTATTTTTTTTTTCTGTTAGAAAAAAACAGCACTTTCTTAAACATGTTTCATTTGTTTTATGATATACAAATATTCATGTTAGTTGGTCTAAACTTGGATAGTTTTAACACTGGAATTGGGATGTTATTAATAAAGATAAGACTTGAGGAGAATACTCATAGCATTTTTATCAAAAAGATAACTGCTAGTTGCACATAAAACCTACATGTTTAAATACCACATAATGCTAAACCAAAATTTTGAAATATAAATTAAAAAAGTACAATTCATTAAAAAAAAGAAATTAAACTCTGGTCATATTTCTGTATTTATTTCTACTCATAGAAATAAAAGAGAAATAAATCTTTAAATATATTATTATAACTACCTCTTAAATTTACTCAAGTTCTGTAAGTTTAGCTATGTTTTAATTCATTTATTAAAACGAGAATGAAAAATTTACTGGATGGTCATTTATTCTTGTGCTTAATTCATCTCACTGGTAAAACAAATAGACAGTGTTTTTAAACATACAGTTAAAAGTCTCTGTGATAAGTTTAGAAATTGAAGATAAACATTGTTTGAGAGTGTATCATATCCTCAGTGGAAAAGAATTATAATCTTTGAGTTTGATGCCCTGGTAAGTGTAGACATCATATGTGGCTAGTGTGTAGAATTGAGGACTGATTTCTAAATCCAGATTTGATCTGTAGTCCTGAGCAAGTTCAAGCAACAGTATATGTTTTTACCTTATTTAGATATGTTTTATAATATTTTACTTGTAATCATATTAATCATTAATAAACATTTTTAGATAACTCAAATAGAATATAATATTAATAGAGCACTATCAGTTTAAAAATAAATTTTTGTATATTATGTACAATATATTATTTTCTGTTATAAGTAATATAATGTTTTTAAGGTAGACTCTAAAGTGCCAATAGAAGCAAAGCTATAGTAGAACCAGTTTTCAATCACATATACAGCTAGTTAAAACAAAAACCGAAATGGAACTGTATCTTAGTTTAAACAAGAATAGCTGGTATTGATTTAAAGAGAATTATTTGGAAATTTTAATGAGATAAATGTTTTAATGTTTTATTTGGTATGTATGATTTTATTCTTTTATTTTGTAATATGGATATATTATGTTTTTTTGACAGAAGACATCTCAGAGAGCCAAAATAACTTTATTCACCTATGCTAAAGTATTTTGTTAAACAGATTTTGAAGAAATGACAAAAATAAGAACTATTTGGCTAGTATGAACTTACATGTTCACATTGATGTATTCTCCATAAGATTTATAAAGCTTCATTGACCAATAAACCTCAAAATTCTGTAGTTGTATCTGTTAATGTTTTTTTAATAAGTTTAGAATATTAACATTGTTCAGATTTTATAAGAAATTCTTTGTACATGAAATACAGAAGTTTGTATCATAATTTTGAGAGCATCTAACAAGAAATAAACAATGCATTGTTCTATATCTAATCAATATGAATATATTTCACTCCCCATTGGCTTAGCTTTAAGTTTCTGGGCATATGACACTAAAAAATTAGTTTTTATACCCCTAGTAGCACAACACATAAAGCCCATTCAATAGCTTTCTGCTTAACAACAAACAAACAAAATCAATGTCTTTATAAACATTTGTTCATGACTTTGGAATCCATTGAAAAAGACTGTTTTTCTTTTGACAGTTATTATATCAATCATTCAAAGAAGACCACCTCATGGCAGAACCCCTGTCAGAATCTTGGTTATCAGCCACAAGAAACACATACTGTAGGTATTTTTATTCTTGTTTGTATTGTTTATTAATTCTTTCCTATTATTCATTATTTTGTATTACTATCTGCTAAAATTTAAATCAAAGTAATAGTCAATAAAATTCTAAGACAATATCTCACTTCTGCATACAGAATAGCTATATTCCTTGTGCATCTGCCTATGAGATTTACATAAAACTAACCTTGAGATAACTTCTCTAAAAATTTTGAGTGCATTATGACTGAACCATGTGACAACAATCCTCCACCAATATAAGGGTGACACAACCTCCACATGCAGTAATTCCATTTAAACACTTGTATGCAAAATAACCTCATTCGTTTTTGAACATTACCTTTAACAGATATGTTGATTTTTCAGTCTATTTTTAATTTACTGAGAATTGTGCTCTTCAGAGAAATTTAAATTTTCTTCTACTTTATCTAACCCCAAAGCATCATTGAGTATTATAATTAATTTTCAAGTGAATGTGGTTTCAAATTTGTCCTGTAAAAGTGACAAAGTGGCTGACTTCTGGAAAATTGACTGTTGAATTCATTATAGTGTCAAGCATTGTGGTATGGGTTCTGTTGTGCATACTGGGCTTCCTGTTCAATTGGCCTGATATCCTTTCTCCTCTGTTTCAGAATGATCAGAAAGTCAATGAACTTGTCCCTCATCCAGATTTGCTTTACCATTCAAGGAAATTCCTCAATTTTCCAGTCTATTTCTGGATACAATTTCTCAGCTATGTTCTTTTCTTCCTCTTCTTCATGTGTTATTTGATTCTTTCCATTCTTTACTCCATGAAATTAATTCCCAGGATTACTTTGTCTTTCCTCTTTTATGTAATATTAGGATTCATGCTAATTCCTTTGTTGAACATGTCTACACCCATGCCCATATGCCTTGTTCTTCTATTCTTTTTAGTTCTGATTTACAGCTGTTTATTTTCTAGATTCCCAGTCTTTGGAATCTCTATTGCCTGCTTGGAAAGTGAACCCATTATCTTATGTTTTGTTCTCTTGTGCCCAGTTTTTGTATCTTTCTCTCTTTGTCCCCACCATTCTGGGTTAGTACTTCTCCTCCCTTCTCTTTACTTTTGAGACATTTCATTGTGCTCGAAGGGATTTAGGGCAAGGTTGTGCTTATCACTTGATCTATGGATGACCAGAGTTGATGTGTTGAGTGCCTTTTTACATATCCTGACTGCATTATCCTCCAGATGTTTTCTGTGTATCATCCATTTGATTTGAACCTTTCAATGCTGTGCTCTTCCATTCAACATAGCTTCAGTCTCTTATATTTTCAGCTAGGTTATGAGGGTCTTTGTTTGGCACCTTCACAACTTGGGAATAAGATTTCATTTCTAAATAGATGATTGACTTCTACTTGCCTTTTCTTCTGCAGAAGGCTGCTCATTTGGGATGTTTTGTCAAGCTGTCTCTGTCCTTTCTCACACCAACACAGTATTTAATACATCTGGGTATTTTCTTCAACTCTCATCTCAGTCATTTCTTAGCCTTTCCCTCTTCAACTTTGAGCTATGAAATGTATGGTCACCAAGGTTTATGCCTCTCATTTTCATCCTGCACAATAAATTCTTTTGTTTTGGGGACTTTGGTTTCCATGGAAACACTTATTCCCTTGTTGTGCACACATGTGAAGCATGTACCTCTTCAAGTAGACCTTGCAAGACTAGTTCTATCTTTTTCAGGAACCATTGTCCTCAGATGTAACCTCCCTTCTTTTCTTCTCAGGGGACTGTCTTAATGTCTAGTCAGTGTCAATACTAACACAATTATTGAACAGATCTCCTGTGAAGAAATGATGTTTACCTCTTGGATTGGGATGCATCTTTGAATGATAACATGACCTCTAGCTTTTGAGCATAAAGAAAGTTCATTTCATCTTGAATTTCATCAAGCATTTTCCTATTTCTCCATCGGTTGGGCAATATCCACTCTAACATAATTCTACAATAATTTCTAATTATTAACTGTCAAGGGGGCATCCATACCAGGACTCTTCTTTTACGTGTTGAATCTCTTCTTCTGTATTCATTCTTTTTGGATATGTCACATGGCTTTTCAGGTGCCAGGGCCTTTGAACCTGGTGGCAAATTACCTTTTTCAGCCATGTTCTATCCACAGAGTAGTATCTCCAACCTAAGTTTTTTTATTGGGTTTGTTTTCAGTTAGGACTTTGTCATTCCTCTCAAGTCCAGTCTTCCTCTCTTCTGGCCTTTTTCTGTATTCCTGTTCTACTCTTAGACTCTTCTTGGGTCTTTGTCTTGATATTCACCACTCCTTGTTGGATCCTCCTTGGCCAGCTCAATCCTGGATAATTCTGTTTCTTTATTGGTGAATAATCTTCTCTTTATCTACCATGTGTGTCCTCTTTATTGCTTGAAAGTCACATATAACTTTTCCTTCCAGGGTTATCATTCCTTCATCTTCACAGGTAGGATTTGTCTGGTTCATTATTTTTATGAACAGACTCTTATTGCACAATATTCTTCTTATCCAATTCATGTCATCCTTCTACTTTGTCTGTTAATGGATCTGGTAGATATTTTTGTCATTGGTCCATCTGCTACTCCTTTCCTCCCAGCTGTTTTATTGCAACATGCTTTTCTGCCTTATTCATTTATTTGTATTTCATGGTTTGCTGATGTCCACCATCACTGGTTTGGTTATTAATCAGCCTTGTTCACTACCCTTCATCTTTCCCATTCTTATAGGATATTTTCTTTCCCTGTCTTGTTCACTCTATTTTGATCTCTTTTCTTTACCATCTCCCTTGCCTTACTTCCATGTCTGACTGAAATCTTAATGTAGTGTTACATGTTCTCACATATGCTTTGTTTGACCTATTGGCTTTTTAACACCACCCTTCTCTTAAGACTTTCTTCCTTTTTGTTTTTGACTGTGGCAGCTGTCATGCAGATATTTATGTTCTTCATACTTCTCTATTCCATTGCATTTATTTACTCCTCTATCAAGACCACTCATTTTCTTTCTAAGGCTTCAACTGTTTGTGAGGGCAACCATTCTTCCCTTATCTCCCCTTCTTTTATCTCTTGTCTCTGTTCTTACTTAAACTTTTATCAGCTGTTTTGTCTTGTTTGGGCTGTTCAGTGTTGCTTATCATAAACTACTTTGTTTCAGGGGTTTCACCATCATCTATTCCTACCACAGAACCATTCTTCATCCAAGGGCCTCTAATCAACTACACTTACCATATGGATCTGCCAACTCCTGTGGTTGGTGTGTTTCTCACTGGATGTAAATGCTCACAGGCTCTTTCATGTCTTGTTGTATCAAGTTTGCACCTGTCTCATCCTCTTGCTTCTTATTTTTGTCAGCACTTGGACCAGATCCTTCAGGCAGGCTTGTTGACAACTCCACACATTTGTCAGACATTATCTCTGTCATTTGACTGTCTCATTATCTGTAAGATTGTCTTTCTCCCTAGTTACCATTTATAAATCAACCTACCATATTTGATATGGCCAAAAGTTTTATTTTCTCTCCCTTTCCATCTAACAGGATTTTGCAAGTTGAATGATGTTGCCTCCAAGTGTGTACTTATTTTCCAAACTCAGCATTGGACTAGGGGAAGCATAAAGCACTCAACTCATCCATCCTGAATCTATCAGTACCCATTGTTGAGATTGGATGTTATATAAAACCAATAGATGTATCCTTATGGTCTACAAAATTACCCAATTGCTCATTCCAGGCAATACCATTCCATACACTATCATGAAAAAAATCTGGTACCAGGGAAATGTCTACCTACTTCTTTGACTTGTGCTTGCTTATTTAAAAATAATATTTTCTGGACTCCCATTGCATTGTCTCCAGTAAAGGACTTTTCTGGCAGGTGTGTGATGGGGATTCAGACACTTCTTTGAGTCTCTCAAATGCAAATTCTTCCCCCTCTATAAGTGAAGCATGGAAGGCTCTTACCATTGACCAGTTCCTAGCTGGGGTTGTGAACCTTGGAGAGTTCCTCACTGATTAAACTATGCACATTACTTTGAGAATTAGGACTGTAATGACACACAGCGTATAGTGCAAGTCACCCTTTAAATAGTTCATATGCTTTCTTCCTGCAGCCTCAGTCTGTCCAGTTAAGACTAGGTAAGCACACCCTGTATGGTCTGATTTTTCCCTAAGAAAATTTGCTTAATGGTTTGCAATGGCCATGTTCTTATCCTGCCCGTATTAATAAAACTTAGAGCCTATTTGTCTCTTGCCCCTCTACATTCTGAACAATGAGTATATCCTTGTTAACATGAGATGCAGTCCTCCTATAAAGCCCTTTCCAGTGGTTGTCATACTCCATGGGCTTTCTTTTCAGGTGTTTTTTGAAAAGAGTTAACCAAGGTTTAAATTTACACTAGCTTCTCTACCATTTCAGTGTGAAATTCTAGTTATTCTGTCTGTGGAAGTGAAGTATCATCTCAAAATTAACATCTTCATAATATGAAAATGTATTTTTGATAGATACTTATGTCTGCACACTTTCCCACCCAGCATCTCCACTTTTAATGTTTTCTTCTTGTCTCAGCTAGAAACAAAGTTATTTCAAGTTAACATGCTTACAGAAATACAGTAGTTAAAATAACAGATTAAGTATTAAAAAACACAATAAATTGATTACCTAGAGGCTAGTAATAAGTTAAAGATTTTGTAGAAATGTAGCAGTAACAATAACAATTAAATATAAAATATTTTTCCGAAGAAAAAAATTAATTACCTATATGCTAGTAGTAGGTTATAAATATTTTGTATGTGAAATCTGAAAATATTCTTATGTATAAATGTATTTTTATCTTAAAACCTAAATTACTTTACATATTGGATAGTCAACATAATTTTAAAAAATATAAGAGAAAATATTTAATTAAAGAATCTTAATATTTGATTTAAAAACCTGATATTTTGTGTTCAAAAACCTTGTAATGTTTACCAATAACCTGCAAAAGTTTGTAAAGAGAAGCACACATCATCAAAAATCATAATATAATTACTTTTGTGATTATGAGCTGGGTGGACTCCACCCAACCCATAATATAAGGGTAATAAGCTGTGACAAATTTTACCTACCATTAAAAGTTTACACATTTCAAGGAGTAAAATAAGATAAAGAGTGAAGGACAAGTGCACTTATCAGTTTCAGTTTAAATGTTGCAGATATACACTAGGTTACCACAAGTATTGGGATAGGATACCCTAAATAATGAGTCTTATTGCATACACTTTCGTGCGGGTTAAAAAGGTCGGCATCTGCCACAACTAACTAGCTGGAATCTAAATGTTCTGACAAAAGAAATTCATGAACCTTCAAAGAGAAGCAGTTATTAAACAGTTATTAAATGCAACATTAGTGGTATGAGCATCTGAAATATATTAATGTGACTGTTAACCTAATCATTTCTTAATGCTAGTGTAAAATTTTATTCTACAACCCTAATTTAATCAGTCTTTTCTTCATGAACTTTGAAATGTGATATGAAATTGAACTGTATATCTGCTATTAATCCCATAATCCAGTATTTTACAAAAGTTTGGGGTTGCTTTTTGTCATATCTGTTATGCATAGAGAATTCTGTTCTGCTGGATATTTTTTGTAGATGGACTACAACTCGCTCATACCATGTCTCTCACCAGGTAAGGCAACATTATGTCAAATCCCGAACATTTAAACTGTGGTTAGAACAGTTGGACAATGTCATTTACAGTGATGAATCTCGTTATTCTTTCTTTGCTCTGGATGAACACATCTTGTTTTAACCCATTAACTGTTAATTCACCATATATTGTACAGTCTGCCTCCTGCAGTTGAATGCGAGCATGTTGTGTATAGTATATATATATCGTATAAGTAAGGTGAAAACAAATATTGTATGTCTAGTGTTGCAATCCAGTAGTAGTTTTAAACAAAACAAAGTTAAAATCAATCTGACTATTTGCCTTCCTATCAAAATGGTGCAAGTTATATGTTTTATTTATAATTGATATTTTAGTTAGAATATCTTTTTTGACATATGTTTTTAATTGAATGTGCTAATGTATTTTGTTTCTTTTCTATGTACTTTGAGGACCAAATAAATAAAAAAAACTTTTCATAGAAACAGTGTGATTCTCATGGAGCTGGAACAGTAGAAAATTCAGTTACTGAAATTCAAAATCAGTATCCAGAACTCTCTCCTAAAAAAACGCAGGTTGTTTTAAAAGAGTAAGTTGTGTAACTTACAGTTCATAAAACTGCAAAAATAACTATAATGAAAACTCTTTCTGAGAATTTTATTTTTGAATAAATTCACTTATTTTTCTATTATGTATAGAAGAAAAAGCATAAGATTTTATTCAATATTTCTAACCAGTTGCTACTTTGAGAATTTCTGCATATTTTGTAATCCTAACATAAATTTTGTATGGAAGGTTTGTCTTTATATTTTATGTAAAAGTATTATGCATCAATTATTCAAATAAATTTTGACTTGAACATAAGTAAACCCAAATAGTTCACCTTCCAAATGTAGACATGTTTAATGTTTTTCTTATTTATTTTACTCTTTACCCCTGAAAAAGAAACATTTACCTACTAAATGTGCTTGTGTGTAGGGTTTTCTCTTTTTGTGATTACGTATTTTTTATTTAATTCATAATTGTCATATTTTGAGTCATTGTGATGCACTATAAAATTTAGATGTATGACATTGTATATGTAACATTGTTTAATAAATTTATTTTAATGCACTTCAATTAATTTATTATGCTTACTAAAAGCTCATTGTGAAACATATTGTAAAACTTTATGTTGAAAATCACTTTAAAAATAAGGTACTTAAAAACACTCAAATAGAAGGAACATCTGCATCTCATGATGATGAACAAGACCAGTCTTTTGCTCGGACTTATTTGCCTTT
The DNA here is from genome assembly GCF_004210375.1 of Tachypleus tridentatus. Taxonomy (NCBI): domain Eukaryota; kingdom Metazoa; phylum Arthropoda; class Merostomata; order Xiphosura; family Limulidae; genus Tachypleus; species Tachypleus tridentatus. The sequence continues at coordinate 14,085,754 of NC_134830.1, forward strand.
AGTGTCTGCAGAGCAGGTACTGAGCAACTAGCCATAATTCTAAAGAGGATCTGTTATCCAATTTCCTTTTTTAACGATGAGTTTTTATTTCAAATATTTAACCTATTTTTGTTATATCTGAGGGTGCTAGTGTCACGTTAGACTATTCAGTTCTTTAATTTTTTTATCTTTCACCTTCTACTAATATTTGGGTTATTGTTTTGTTGTTAGAAATGTTAATAGCCTTCATATTTATACACTTGTTGCATTTGTTGTATGAGTGGCCTATTAACAGGATCATCTTCCACTGCCTATTTTAAGACCATAGCCCACAGATTGGTAGACATTGTTTTTCTGTGAAATTATAAACTACATTTTTTCTCCTGATATATTTTAGTAAGTATGAAGTTTCTACATACAGTTTTCATTAATGACTACTGTCACTGATTTACTTTATTACCATGTGGCTGTTATGCTTTTTTGATTCCTTGGCCCACCTGTCATGCTATGTTGGAAGGTACTTGTGTCTCTCCTCTTCTTCAGATATTTTAGTCATCTTCAAAAGAACTTCTTTTCTGCATCACTTTGTCTACAGGAATCTTACTCAGTCTAAATCCCCATTGAAGAGAGGCATGCTAGCAGACACTTATTAGTGTTATAGCATCTTTTCAAAATACCCAGCAAATGATATTCATCCTCCTGCCTTGCCTTCATTGTCTACTTCTTAGTCAACCCCTGATACTTCTACTTGTTCCTTTCATCCTTAACAACTGACCAAATCTAGAAGTAGGCAGAGGAAGGTCATCTCATTTGTAAAACCCCTGGGCTTCTGAGATCCTTAGATTTGAGAGAACCTCCAGTCTGGGTTTTACTGTTTTTGTTTTCTTTGTCCTCTTCATTATGTTATTCCAACCCCTTTTCCAAACAGTTCAATGTGCTCATAAATTCTGGATTCTCTCAGACCTTTAGAAAAGAGCAGTTGAAATTATTTATCTTACTTCTCCAGGATTTTATGCCTATTCCATTTTAAAAGAAGTGAGAAGTTTAGAAGTCCATGTCAACTGTAGACAATTCAGAATGTAAAATATGAAATTCTGGAAGTTTCTTTGTTTTGGCAACTGGATGATAACATGTGGATTATCTCTTTTTCTTTGATCCACTTAATTTTTGCCATTGAGGGTGGTTTATAGTTTCACTTCACTTTCTTTCAGCTCCATACATTTCCTATTGAATAGACAGAGCATTTACCCTTGTGGTCTTCCCCATTCATTTGATATCAGCTTTCACTTTTACATGGATGATTGGCTTCTTCTGAACATTTAATCTACCATGTATCTTACATATACTCACTTGATCACCCAGTTTTCTACATTTCTTCCACAGATCCAAATCTTTATTAGTACTTATGCTGTAGTTAAGTTGTAGTTGGTACATATTGAAGTTCAGATGAACATTGTTGAAGGAATCCTTAAATTATTCTTGTGGAAATTTAAGCCTTAAGAGTCTAATGTACATGCTCTTCTTTATTACGTCTACCACCAAATACATTAATTCTGCTTAGGGTTCTTTGTCCTGTCTCCACATAGACAACTTTGCATAGCATTTGAGGTCTAGGAGATGAAAAATTCATTGTATGTATATAACTACAACAGGATGCAGAATATCTTACAGCTTTATTTTATATTTTCTTACTAATATTTGGTATTCCCACTGAACTGTCCTATTGTTATAAAGCCCATTCTTCTGTCTGTCTTGGTTGTTTTTTTTCTCTCTAGTTACTCAATGATTAAGCTAGGTCTTTTTTATGTGCTTGGTCTTTTGAAATAAAATTTAGATATATTAACCTCAGGAGCATGTCCTGTTATTGGTTATTTCTGATGTTCTCTCATGAGGTCACCTGATTGGTCAGTAGTAAGTTTATAGATTTACAGTGTTAAAATCTGGAATTCAATTCCATGCAGTAGATTGGGAGAGTAAATAGCCCATTATGTAGCTTTGTACTGAGAAAACATCATTATTGTCATCCTATGAAAATCTTTCACTACAGGTACAAAAAGATATATTGCACTTTAATCTTCAATAACTGTAATACTATTTATTGTCTGTAACAGTACCTTAGAAAGTCTATTACTCAGCAGTTACAAAAATGCCACCCAACCTCTTTAATATATTATTTTGAAGGGTATCTGGAATGATAAGATACATTGCTCAGGAAAAATGCCTTTACTTCTGAGTGTTCTCAATTTCACCCAGTCTGTCATGAGGCTGGTCTTCCCCACTTGATTCTTTCACGAATCCAGTCCATTGACCTTTACTCTGGTCTTGGATTTGAGACAAACTAATGTCTAATTTTTAGTGTAGATTGTTATCTTTCTTTCATCAAATATTTGGTGAATGAATGATCCTTATATCTCAGTACCCTCCTCTATCTCAGTGTAGGTATTCTGACTTGTAGTATTTCAAAATTAAGTCAATCTGACTTTAGTTTTAAATATCAGATACATAATAAATTTCAAATAAATGCTTATATCTTAAACACTTTCCTACTCACCCCAAACAAATGATGTGTGTGTGTGGTTTTTTTATCACAATTGCAACTAATAAATCTGTATTATAGCAGGAAAACATAGATGTAAATTCTTCTGGAATTGGTACAGCAAGTCATATGGAAGGCAATAGACTGTAGAATTTTGGATGCTTTAACTCATGCTCTATATTGTATCAAGGACATTCACAATGTAAATTCCCTTGGGTATTTAGGGGTTTGATTCCCCTCATTGGACTCAGCAGATGCCCCAGTGTGGCTTTGGTATAAGAAAATACACAAATACACATGGTTCTTAACTGCATGAGAGAAACTCAAGAAGGAAGAGCTGTAAGAATTTTAGGGGTAGATCTCTGTTTGGAGTTCATTCAATTCTAAAATATAAAAATAAAAGTAACAGCTATAAAAAGAATCTTATCTCCTCATTTAGGTAAGTCCCAAGTGTTTAAACTTATGCTGTGAGGTTTTTTTCATTGGACCTACGTTTTTGTGGTTTCTCACTGATGCATTAATTTTGTTTTATAGAATTAGTTCCTCCTTTTTTCACATTTCATATATTATGTAGATGAATTCAGAGGATTTTTCTGTATTTTTATGGTTTATGCCATTAATGGTTAAATATCGACAGCTTTGATGTTTGCCACTTGTGTGCGATGGACTTTTTAATATCATTACATACTTGCACTGCATAACATTTTTTTGTATGCTATTTTTTTATTGGAAATCTATATTGTTTCAGTAATGAATGATGTGTTTCATGTTGTTATAAACTCACAACTGGGTTTACTATTTGGCTGAAAAATAAGTAGCTGATGAGGTTATTTCAGATAAGATTTTCATTTTATGAAGGTTTGTGTAGTGTCATACTCTGTTGGTGGGGCTGTGCATCCAGTATAATATAAGTAATCTAACATGTTGAATTATAAGGTTTTTCTTTGTTTTTTGTTTTTTTTCCAGGTGAATTTGTAAAACAGTTTGTAACATAGATAGAAGTAACTTTTGAAAATGTTCACAAATTACTGAAAGATTATTATAAATTGTGATTAATTATGCTCCTTTCTTTTTACCTACACAGGTAAATACCTGTGTTTTTCTTTTTGATAATTAAGATGCTAAACTTTAGATGTTGGGGGAGGATAGGAAAAGACCAGTTGATAATGTATGACAGTTCTGTTTGTTGTTACTTCTTTTAATTAACTGGAAGTGTTCATTTTGGACATTCTTGACTCAAAATGTTAAGTTAGGTCTAGCATATTTAATTTTACAAGTTATGTATATTTTAAATATGTTATTTAGGAAAATATTGTTTTTTGTATTCCTTATGTTTCTGTACAGTGGAACCCCTCTAAAGCAGCCACCTTCGGGACTGAGACAAATTGGCCTGATTAAAGGGGTTTCACTGTACATAATTAGGGATTATGAAAACAAAAGAAGGAACTGTGATTGAATGACCGCTTTCAAGGGGTGGCTGCTTAGAGGGGTTCCTCTGTATTGGGTAATTGTGTTCTTGAAGCTGAACAGTGCAAGGCATTGTAATGTTTGAGTTTAAAGTATTATTTTAAAATTCAAACTATAAATATAAAGTTTACAGTAACATCAAGATGCAACTTTTTTGTGAATAAAAGCAGTGTAAACAGTTATTTAATCACATTGTCCAACTTGTGAACATGTACTAACATTTTTCATTAATATTCTAAATATATTCAGTTAACTAGTTAAAAAAAAACTTATAGAAAACTCTCTTTCTTTAACTTATTATTTTGTTTATTTTTATAGATCCAATAATGATATTCCTCAAGCAGTTAATCATCTGAATGAATTACCAGATTCACTGAATGTGACTTCATTAGCTCATTTGGCTGAAAACACTAAACCTGATCAGGCAACTTATCCTTCTGCTATGATCAAAGAAGATGACAAGGCAACAGGTATTGTTAGTTTGTCTTTGTTATCTAAGTTTCTTAAAAAATTATTATAAGATTACTTTTGTCACAATAATATTCAAACTATCTATACTTTTTACATTAGCAAAACTGATATTTGTACACAGTAAAAATGTTAGAAAATTACGACTTAATGTGCCTTTTCAAAAGAAAAAAATAACTAATTGGTTCATCAAACTTAAGTGAAATGTCCTGTTATTTTTAGATTTTTACATTATTTGCTGAATTTCATAAGTAAACAACAAACTTATATGAAGACTTCCTTATTTTCTTGTTTGAACAAGTATTTTTTACACTAACCATGGTATACAAAACATTTGTATTAGTTTTCATGCTTTTTGGTTGAATTTTCCTTTTTCAATTATTTTCATGCATGGCATTTAAGTAACAATTTCTTGCAAGTGTTGTATTAGGTTGATAATCCTGGTTAGTTTGAAAAAGTTTTCTGTGGTTAGATAAACAAACCCATGTAAACGTAACATTACTTAAGACCACACAACTTTATTCAATAAAATTACTCAAAGTAAACAACAAAGTATAGTTATAATATTTCTAATAGAGTATAGAGTAGGATACAGTTATGAACATTCAATATATGACACATTTTTACAGGTTGAAAGTAATAAACTTGCAAAAATAAAGAATAAAACTCAAGCTAAAGGGGAAACAAATAGCTAAGAGATGTTTATAGCAGTTTATGAAATGAATTGAAGCTTTTTTTTATTGTAAAGTAAATAGAAATGTAAAATTGTAAATGTAAACTTAGCTGAATGTGCAGAAACATCTGAATGCTTGTTCACAAAGTGATATGCAACATTTTTGGACAAATTGTGCATGCCTGTTTTAGACCTTATACAGGTCTAAAGTGTCCATAACAGTTGTATTTACTGTAATGTTCTTTTTTTAGGAAATTACATGTGGGTTAAATGTTGTTTTTGTGAAATGCTTTTCAAATAGAAAAATTGAAGTTGAAATTGAAGCCCATTGTCAAGTGATCTGATGAAATTGTGCCATGGTGTAGGGTAATCATTGAATTAAGAACTTTAACTAAGCAAAAAATCAGGTTAAGGTTATTTTTGAATAAAAAAGCCAATATGCAATTCAGACTTTTCAGATCTTTCTAATAATGAAACTTATAACATTTGATTGAGAACTTTGCAAGAAATGTTGAGGTCAGACAAATGCAACATATTATGTATATCAGTCCATGATTATCACTTATGACAAGCTAGACACCTTCAGTATTTTTATAAACAAATTATAAATAGTCCAGTTAAGATAGGAAAAAAAAAATATTGAATGAAGATATTGCATAGTTTCATTATAGGAAACTGTGATCATATTTACTGAAACATTTTATACTTTATGGCTTTGACATAAATTAACCAGTGAACTTTGAAATTCAACTCTGACTGTATGTTCATATTAGCTTCAAATGTATAAATAAGAGTGCTGAAAGAAGTTTATTCTAATATAAATCATTCAGCTAGTCAATAAGATGCTGTCAACAACCCTCCATTGTTGAAAATATTAATTTATAATTATTGTTAATTTCTTTATGTTGTGGTTACTTTTCACATTATTTAGCAGATCAACCTTAAAAATACTACTTTTGGAACAAGACTGTTAAATTATTGTGGAAATTCTTATTTTTCTCTACAGCATAAGAACTACATTTTGTGATCTATCTACAAAGTTGGGTCAAAGCTTGCATATCACAACATTCTAAAGAGTTTCATTCAAAACTAAATGAAACAACTTTATTATTATTATTTTATGCAAATAAATTTAACCCAAAAATCTTGTTTATAGTTATTTTTTTTATATTATCTAAGCTTTAATTTCAAATAGAAATATTTGAAATAGATTCTCAGTCATTTCACCATATCGTGTGATATGCTTGCACTTTTAATGTCCTTGTATTGCATGTTTTTTTTTTTTATTATTGATGTTGAAGTATCCAACCAATTAGAAATACAAGCTGCAATAAAAAAAATTAAACTTTCTGCTTTCTCAGTTAGCTGAAATATCAATAAATTATATAAATCAACCAGAGAAACTCCTCTTATCTTTTTATAGCTTCCACAACAGTTATCTAACGTGCTCTTATCTTGATGGGCATATTTATAACCAACAAAAAGTCCTCTATAAAAGGTTTATTGATTCTTTTGTGGCATAGTAAACAGATGGTTTAAGATTCTTTGTCTATGATCATTATTACTAAACACTGAACAGGTAACAGAATTATTTTAACCTACTTTAACTTAGTTAAGAAAACAAATAAATTGTACTAGTTTGGGATATTCTGTTCTAGTGTGTGTTTTTGGTGTTCAAAGATACATATTTGAAAGCTACATGTATTTTTATTGGAACAACTAAGTTAATGAAAAATATGAAGCCTTAACCAGCAAGTGAAAACATCACGAGCCACTCACTTTGCTACTTGTATTTATGAGATGGCTAATAAGGTCTCACTGCAATTTGATGCTCTTGATGAAGGTAAGTGGTCCAAACTACGGTTAAGAAGTTACAATGAAACAGCTGTGAAAAGTAAGCAGTTGAAATTATGGATATAAGGAAATCAAAAATGTTAAAAATGATGCATTTAAAGAATAAGAAAGGTTGTTTTTTTTACTTCACATTTTTATCTACATAGATAATTTAATTACAGTTAGTGTTTAAGATAGATAAAATAGCAAATAAAATGTAGCTTTAGCAGAAAAATTTTGCATTCATTTAGAAGGATGTAGGGGGCGATTCAAATGAAATGTGAGAACTGAAAGATGCAAATAAGTATTATTCTTAACATGAAAATTGCCTCACAAAGATTTATTTGTGTATTCGCAGTCCAACATTCAGTAAAAATGCCTTATTGTGAAATCAGACAGAGATTTGTTACATTTATTAAAAGCTCACCAAGATGTTTCAAGATGTTGTACAAAGTAAACATTACCGTGTGTATCTTTTCATAGAAACAGTGTTAATCCAATGTACTGAGAAAATGTAGAGCAGTAATATTAAGAAGTACATTTTGTTTCCATTGTTAACTTGAACAGGTGCAGTGATTAGTGTTTTGTAAGTGTTATTGAGTTTTAAGATGAATCATAAAAGTATATTAAAAGCTACAGTGCAATTGTTTATCAAATATAAATGATCTAAAGCTAAAATGTGTGTGCTAGTGATTGTGTCAAAGTGTTAGCATATTTTTAGTTCTTGGATAAAATGATCTAATTATTTATTCTATTTTAAAAAGAGATTTTTAAAGATTTGTGAATAATAAGAACTATTATGTATTAACTGGATTAAAGCCAGTTTGTTGAGCTGAAAACCATGGTAATGCAAGATCAAACTATATTTAATTTTGTACAAGCACAAGATTGGCAGTATTAAAATTATGTGTAACATATGCCAGGTTGTTGTTAGCAAAGATAGTATGAACAAAATAAATAATATTGCTAATGCTTTGTTATTTTCTGTTATTACCCAAGATAATTAACACACTGTACTTGATTTTTTCATAGTTCAAACAATGTTTGAACAGGAATTTCCAGCATTTGATAAACTTGTAATTCAGATGGTTCTGGAAAGTTGCCATTACAATGAAATAAATGTCAGAAACATGCTAACAACAATGGAAAGTGCAAATAGGTAAGTAATGAAATCTAACTAGTTGAATGGTGGGATGTGTTTAGGTAATATTAGATATTTTGCTTGTAACATTGAATATTATTGATGTGAAATTTCTAAGTAAATTTCCTTGTTATAGGATTTCTACAAATAATTCAAGTGTGTTTACAGCTCAGCATGTTAAATTCTAAATAACAGCTATTTAGGCATGGTATGGTCGTGCTCAACTCACAATATATGGGTCATGGATTAGAACCTTCAAATCCCCATTCCAAATATGCTTGCCCTTTCACATTATAATGTGGCAGTCAATCCCATTGTTGTCACCAAAAGGGTGACCCAAAAGTTGGAATTATGGGTGGTGTAGATTTGCTGTCTTTTCTCTAGTTTTTCACTGCTAAATAAGGGATTGCTAGCACAAAATGGCTTTTGAGTAGCTTTGTTCAAAATTCAAACCACACTACATGCAGCTATTACCACTGCATAATCAAAATCTCAAACTTAACTTACAATATGAACTTATAATTGTATTAAAGTGTTAGAAATTAAAGTTTGTACTGAGAGTAGAGTTTATTACAAGACACTGCAGAACAAATAACAGCTAGTTAATACCAATAAAAATATATTAGACTTTTAAAACTTGGAATCTGAGTTTGGGAACACATCCACATAAAATTCCAGTACACAAGATTGAGTTGTTGTGTTTCATTTCCCTCTTACCTTTTACTTACTGTTGAAAAAGTGTGAAGCTTTAGTTTTATAAAGTGTTTATTACGTTTTTTATGCTATTCTCTGAGGAAAGCTCTGTTTAACAGGAATAATTTTTATCATAACTTGTTTTAAGTCTTTTGTGTGTGTTTGAATGACACAAAACAAATGTAAAAATGAAGTATGAAATACAGTTAACAAGTTCAGATGAAGTAATTTTATATAATTATGGGTTTTAGTAAGCCAAAAAAAACAGTATTAAAATTTCACTGTGGTTAAACAATTATGAGAGTATGTTTTACAGTCGAAAACATTAACCTGTGATTAAGTGGCTTAAAAATGCCCAGTTGCATCTGATAAGAGAAATGTTAGCTTACTCAAATCAGATTCATGAATAAATGCTTGTGTCCAGTTTAAAGGTTGTTTAAAATAGTGAATCATAACAGTGGTAAACCATTTCATTACAATAAATTATCATGTATATTTAATTAACTGCTTGACATTTTATTACACATCAAGTTCTAGGAAGACCAATACTGACCAATAAGTAAAGGTCAATTAGGACCAATAAGAAAAAGGTGTAATCTTTCAAGCTGATCCTGAATATATGTACTCAAATGTAAAGTTATGATAAGATAAAGAAATGTTAGTTGAGGTCATTAGAACATGTTCTGTAGAACATTTTAAGTTGCATAGATAGCCCTGAAGTAGCTTTACAAGAAATTCAAAACAAAGATTTTTGTGTGGAGACACAGAAGATAATACAAAAATGTCTAAGTTGTAATTCAAACTTAAAAAATAAAATGATAGTAAGAAATGATCAGAATGTTCATTGAGACAAAAATATTCCATAATTTCTATCTTTTATCAGTGATAATTGAAATGAAAAAGTATTATTAATATACACATAACTTAATGACAGCAAAATACCTATTGGTTCATCTAAACTGTGCTAAATGAAAATAAAAATAAAATGCTTGGAGCTTTTGTCTTTCAAATATTAATCGAGCCCTCTCTTAAGTTCTCTTTAACTATGTATACAATATCTGAAGACAACCCCTTCCAAAGGTCAACCACCCTGTTAGAAAAATAAAAGCTATACTAGCCAAAGATGGCTCTTACCCTAACAAAGTTTATATTTGTGTCCCTCCTTCAGTCTGATGACCATTTTCATCATTCAGTATGAAAAGATGATGATGTGACAACTATCAATTCCCTTAATAATCTCAAACACCAATCAGATCTTTTCTAACTCTTGTTGTTTTTTAGGAGAAAACAATTTCAGAAATTTTAACCTTTCTTTGTATCACAGTCTTTCCATTTAAGGTATCATCTTAACAGCCTTCTTCTGAACTCTTTTTAACAATTCAATGTTCTCTCCAAGATAAGGAGCTCAGGACTGAATGCAGCACTCCAAATGTGGCCTAACCAATGAGTTGTATGATTACATTGATACCTTGTTAGACTTGTATTTGACATTCCTGCAGAAGTGCCCTGCCACTAAGAAATGCAAACTGCTTGGGCTGGCTTAAAAAAAAACTAATCAAACAGAACACTAAGATTTTTTTTTTCACAACACTATTAAGGTTATTCCCATCAAAAGCATAATCATAACTTAAATTGTGATATCCCACATGCATCACAATGTATTTATTATAATTAATAGTCTCTACCATTTAATTGCCCAACTCACCAAATATTGTAAAACCTTTTGTAAAGCAGCCACATACTTCTTACAGCCAGCAACATCTGAAACTTTAATATCATCAGCAAATTTAGATACTTTGTTGACTATTCCTTCATCTGTACATTGATGTCATTTAATAAGAACACTGAACTCTGAGGTACCCCAATTGTAACATTAATCCCGTTTACCTAAACACCATTTGTATCACTTCTCTGTTTTCATTCAGCCAGCTAGTTTTCTATTCAGTGAGCCACCCTATCTCCAACACCTAAAGAGAAATTTATTAACAAGATTTTATGTGGCATCTTGTCAAATGCTTTCTGACAATCCAGATATAATATATCCGCATCCATGTATCCTATCTACAGAGGTAGTAAACTCTCTATAAAATGTTAAAATGTTAGTAATATGAAGTTTTCCCTTAATTAAACCATGCTATAACTATTCAGCAATGCTTGAAAAGAATCGGTGAAAACTATTTTAAAGCAGTAGATTTTAATTTTGATGGCATTGTAGTAACTTTTTTAAAATAACTATTTCACTTAAATTTACTAGATAATATAACTGTTTTTACTTATTTTTGTTGAATTAATAGCAAATTAGAAACTCAGGCTCAAGAAGAGCCTATCTCAGCTGAAGAAACCATGTATATTAAAACTGTTTCATCTCCCAAGGAATGTGCGAGTGTTGAAACCCCTATTCAAAATTTAGATAAAACATCTAAGGAGGAGGAAATTAATTCTGAAAACAACAGGAAGTGGTCTAGTAAACATAACAAAAGTAGGTACATGTTTAATATGATTATTTTGTTTCCCACAGTCTAACTCATGCTATTGACTCTTTATTTATGTATAATGACTAAACATTTGCAATATTTTGGAGACTATATTAGAGGCTGAAAATGAAATTGTCTCACATACACCACAGTAAACATTTGTTACATTTCTATAAGTCTACTTGACCAATAAAAAACAGTGTGTGTATATATATATATATATATATATATATATCAAGTTTGACTTTGCTCATTAGAAATAAGCATGTTTCATTGGCTTGTCTTTTGGACTTCTAATCAAAATGTTGCAAATTCAAGGCTTGCTCATAACATGTTGTGCCTTTGAACATGATGTTTTACCCCAGTTTTCACTGTACCAAACTGTAAAATGGGTACCACTTAATAGCTAGGGATTAAACTGTGATAGACTGTTATCCAGTCAAGGAGGAATGATTGACTAGTTTCATCTCTTTATGTCATTGAAACCAGATTTTAGAACTAATTCATATGTACCATCTCAACATGGGATGGATTGAACTAATTGCTGATGTCAGAAATTATTTTGAAGTATGTATAGTAATATAAATATATATGAGTGTATTGGACAAAGGATGCTTCTACAGTAGGTGTCTGTGACTTGTTGGCAATAAATTTGACGTTAAATAAACAGAACTCATTCTACTTGTTTTTAAAATAATATATATGTTTGAAAAAGTTAAACGTATGTTCAAAATTCATTACATTATTGAGATCATAGTTGTATCTTAAACCTTACACAGTTCATTATGACGAGAAACCCACTTGAAGTAAAAATATATCTCAAGACAGCTGGTATGGGTATTAAAACTTTTTTATTAAAATAAAGTAGAGAACAACATTTCAACCTTCTTAGATAATCTTCCGGTTAACATCTAGAACATGTTGAACTTGTTGAGGCTAATGAGGATTTTGATCGTCCATTTTCACCTCCTAATTTTGCCATGCCTTCCCATAGCTTTTCTAAGGATACAGTTCAACCTTACATGTTTCTTTCTTACTTTATTTCTCAGGCTTGTGATGTTTTATCCCTCACCTACTCCTTCTTTAACATTTGGATCCAAGCTGAACAATTTGCCTTCCTGTTAAATGACAATTTCAGTATGCCTCGTTCTCCGTAGGCTTTGGATCAATCTGTTCCATCTCAATCACTTCATTCACCTTCCTTATTTCACCATAAAGTCCAATCTCCCTCTGTGATAGGCAGTTTCTTCAAATTTATAGATGATTAAGATGGATGTCACCAGCATTTACCTATGTATTCCCATCACAGGGTGGCATACCAGTTTTGTGCCCTACCCTTTGGACTTGCTCTGCACCTTATGTTTTCTGTTGGGTAGTCAGGACTTTTGCTCTTCATGTTCTGAGGCTGCATTTCATTATTATATGGGTCACTGGCTTCTTCTAGTTTACTCTAGATTGTAGTTGGGCAGTCATAATCTCCTTCAAGTGACTGCTTGGAAGGTTATGATTAATCAAATTGGAAAAGTCTTACCCAGTACCTTGGCTATTTAAGTCTTTCAACACTCACCTCAGTTGGGCTGAAGGTTCTCCCTTCCAGATTTATTCTATCAAATTGTTAGTTTACCATGCCTTGTCTGCTCCTTCACTTTTAGGAGTATTGTCTTTTATGACACCACTGGTCCTCCAAAGTCATGCACATATGCAATATGCAATGGAACCTTGCTTGGGATCCCTTGGCTGCATCTATTACACTTCGTTCTTCACTAGTGGATATTCTTTTTAGATGGTTGGACAAGACTTGTACATTGGCAGATGTCCCACTTCTTCCTCCACACCCGGATTTATACCTGTTTATGACCTTTAAGACTTGGGTGCATGGGTTGATTACCGAGAAGCTTTGGGTCATTGATCATTTCCTTGAGCTTCTAGCTATTTATCAAGCTTTGTATCATTTCCTACCTCTTACCAATCATTTTATGGTGATAATTAATTCTGACAAGTTTACTCCTGTGGCATATATCAATTACCAATATAGCTCATGGTTTAGATCCCTCAGGTTTTGTATGTTGGATCTCCTGATGGGTGTACACTTACCACATTTGTTTAATTGTGTCAAGTGTTGGGTGGTTTTGATCTTATGAAGGATCATCTTCCCCACCCTGACAAGATTTATCTGATGGTGAATCAGCTTGAGCTTCTCGTTTTCAGGTGGCTTTGTAGTTGGTGGGTTTTTCCTTCACATCAATGCTATTGCCACCACCCTGCATTACAAGTTACCCCTCTTTTGTTCCCTAGTGCCTCATTCTCAGGCTTTGACAATAGATGCCTTCAGCCATAATTAGTTCCACAAGTTCCTATATGTTTATCCTCCTATCTATATATTTCATCTGGTGGTTTTCCTAGTCCATATCACTCTGTGCCACATTCTTCTACTAGCTCCTTATTGGCCAGCTAAATGGTGTTTTCTTTGGTTACACAAATTCCAGTTATTCCCTCCTGTATCCATTCTTTTATTTCTCACCTACCATCATCAACCCCAGTCACTGGTTCTACATCCTGCAGTTCATGTTCTCCATTTTTACTCAGGGTTTTCATCTGGTCCTTGGCAAGATCTCCCATTGGACAGTTTTCCCCTTGGCTCAGTCCATACATCCTTCTTCCCCAGTGATTCTGTCTTCTGCAAAATTTCAAAGTGATAATTTGGCAGAGACACTTAAGAGGAAATAACATGGGTATTCCATGCTCCTATTGGTGGAGAGGTAATGTATGATGATTGACATGAGAGCATGTTGGAATTGCATGATTCCAATAGGGCATGACATGAGAGCATGTTGGAATTGCATGATTCTAGTAGGGCATGCTTAAAGAGAAAGTTTGTATATAGGGGACAGGAATAAACAAGAATAGTTAATCTTCTGGAAGGGGAAGTACCTATCAGAAGTGCATTTTCCATATAGAAAAATTATAACTTTAGGCATTGTCTGCTGTTTGTATTAATATATATTTTGGTTTTCTGTAGTTTTAATAGCAGTCTTCTCTGTGTCTAAAACTTTTTTAAAGAGACTAGAATATTTTTATAAAAATTAATTATTTTGATTGAATCATTATTAATTATAACTGGAAACAAAATTATGAAACAAATTTTAAGTCTGGTTCGTATATGTTTATGGTATAAAATTAAGTATTGTAGACTGATGGTTCATAACTTTTTCAACTTTAAATAACGAACTACTTGAATAAATAAAACATAGAAAATATATATTTGGTAAAATATTATCTACAAATACTTGATAAATTATAATTTTCAATATAATAGAAATGTAAAACAATTTCATTTTCATATTATTTCAGAAATAAACTTAAGAATCATTAGTTGTGTAGGTTTTGTTTTTTTTATTAACATTTTATATTTTAATGTTCATTTCATAGGAGAAAGTGGAAGACAGGAAACCCCAAGTACAAGTACTCAAAATGATCACTGGCACATCCTAATGCACACAAATAGTGCCAAAGGTCCTGATCCTAGCCTTTGTAAAGGACCTAGTGATGGCCTCCTGTTGTGAGTAGCTGTGTTTGTGTTTGATATTGTTTTCAGTTCTTTATGCACTACCTAATGGCAAAAATGTAGTTTTTATTCTTATAAAGTACAATTCTGATTCTTTTAAGTAATACAATTGAAACCAAACTAGACAGAATGTGAAAGAAACAAGAGTAGCAAATGTAGAAATTTATTAACTAACTATCGTAATTCACATAATGATAACACATGTGCGTAACTCTATCTTTTAAACTACATCTGACCCATGGGAATTCTAATATAAAAGACTTGCTACTTGTTGATAAAAGTTGAACATGTACACACATGCAGGATATGAATGTTTAATTAACTTCTGTACATTTTCTTAAGCATTGCATTAAAAAAATATAACACTGTTGTAACAGTCAAGTTTATAAGCTGTATACAAACAACAGAAAACTAAGCTAAATTTATTCTTACAGAAAAATTTGAAGTGGTTAAATGGTTTTCATTCAGTTGTCATGAATTACAGAGGAGCTATTGTTTTCTATCTAAAATTGATGTTTCAACTACATAATTAGTCCTTATCAGTAGCTAAGTCTTCTGTATCAAGTACACAGAAATTAGGACATTATTGCACATGAATGTGTAAAGTTTTAAATCACGCATTCATTTAAATCACGAAAATCAGAAATAGTTATGGTAGTGATATAAACTTATAAGATTGAGGAAAGTGTGCGTGTTAATTAAGGTTTACTCTTCCATATTATTTATGTCTAATGTGTGTTTTTATTACAGTTTCAGCATCTGTTGTTAGATGTTTCCAGTATTGTAAGAAATAGTTTGTGGTTAAATAACAAATATGAAAGGAAAACGTACTCTGATACCTTAAAACGCCTTTCATTTCTCATGTGTATATCTCAAACAGCATGCTAAGTTTGCACCTTTTAATGTTGAAACAAACGTTTCTGTTCTAATTATAATCTTTGGAAGTATAGAAACCTGTTGACACTTTAGACATACATGCAATTATAGAAATCTTTATCGTCTGTAAACAAGTAGACTAGTTGCTATTTAATTAAGTTAATCCTGTAGTTTTAAGTTTTATCACTGTCTTTATGGTCATGCCTTTATTTTCTTGTTATAATTATTGTAATTTTTTTTCAGGAAAGATTATGTTCCTGTGAATGGCCCAGATCCCAACAATCAAAAAGGTCCAAATCCTGGTCTACGAAAAGGGCCTAATTTAAATAGATTAGAAGTTGGAAGAACTTGAAAACTGCTGGAGTGCCCAGTAATTAAATATCAGTAACTTATGCATTGAGTGACATGAAATTGTTTGTGAATTTTAGTCTTTATAAATGTAACAGATTATAATTGCATTTTATTTTTATTCTTAATATTGAAATATTTTATTACACTCTACTATCTGTATTAATTTTATTATGAAATCTGCCAATGTTAAAATATCATTTCACATATTTATTCCTGCCAATAATTTTTGCTTTTATTTTAAACTGGTTAACTCGGAATCCTATTTGTTGCCAAGTTGTTCAAAAACGTCGAGAGATGATAAGTGGGAAAATACATGAAGTATTGTGGGGTTGTAACCAATCCTGTAGCAATACGAATGAGCTGAATTAAAATAATCAATTTTGTGTCCCAATGTAAAAAGTTAACCCATTACTTTCAAAGCAAATGGTTGAGCTAAGAGTAATTCATTGGCATCTTATGTCAAAAATTCATCAGTTTTTTTTCTCCTTTTTGTTTTGAACACAAGTGGTATTTTTTTAAAATCTAATACACTTGACACAGAAATTCCTCCTTGACAGTTTGAATAAACCAAATAGAGGTCAATTTTTTTACTAACCATAAAGTTTACTTTTGTTTCTTATTTTGATTTGCAACATATTCAAAAATAAGTATTGTGAATTACTCATTTTCATAATTTCAGGTACATAAATTGTTGTGGGGTGATATTGTTGAGATATTTCTAGGCTTTACTTTTTGTTATGACAACCCATTTTCTAAAAAGATATATTTAAACATGTTATTAGGTAGATGTTTTTATTGTCAGGTGCTATTATCAACATAACTGTGAAATATTATTAGGAGCTTCAAAAAACAAAAAGAGTATATTGTTGCCATGGTATTTTAATACATTATTGTTGTAAAGATTCCTATTATACATGTGCATTATATAATGTAAATTTAATATTATTAAAAAATGTCTAATTTCTGAACATTAATACTTGTTTCCTTGATTTAACTAACATGTACTTAGTTTAATTATATAGCTAGACGTTTGTATTTTGTATATCGATTTTTTATGTATTAACTTATCATTGCCTGAAGGTTATTTTTATATATATGAAAATTTGTTCTCAAACTTCTGTATTTAAATTTTGAAATTTCAAGTGTGTTTTGTAATCAAATATTTTTTTACATGCGTATGTAACATCTAGTGATATTTCAGTAGTATGTAATTCTGAATAATGTTGAATTAGTTTAGTATTTTTTTTATAACAATTGTACTTTTATTTGTCTGATCACAACTGTTTTTAATTCATTTTTGAGGTTTATGTATGCACCATAAGAAAAATAATTTAAACTTCTTATAAGATACTTTTGATTTATTGTAATCAAATTAACTTTTATACAATTTTATATATTCTATTATTTTGTATGTAATGTCTTAAAGGTACATAGATATACATGTCTCAATATCATAAAATATTGCTATAGCTGACACAGTGTTGGAATGACTGAAATTTGTACAAAGAACTAAACTTCTACAGAATAAGCAGTAGTACGTTGCAAGCTTTTACACTTTCTACTAATCAAGAGTATAAAAAAGAAATCTTCCATTTTTGGATTCACAAATTCACCTGTAGAAATATCCATTGTTAAAAGGTAAAACCAGTTACCCATTGCACCACAATATAGTTTTTCTTTTATATATATATAAACTATACATTCTAATAGGAAACATTAAATAGTTTCAAGCAGTAGTTTTATATAAATTTAAAAAAAGGAAATATAATTTCTTCAGTAATTGCCAGTTTTACAATGTATCAAAAATTTAACTGAGAACACTTTATAATTCCAAATATACTATTTTTGTAGGTATATAAAAATACACAGGTACTTTTTAACAACTGTTTTAAAACTAGAAGACTTTCTAAATTTTACTAAAACTAATAAGTGTACAAACTTGCATGTTTCAAACTGTTTTTCTCAAAATTTGTAATTAAAGTACAATTTAAAATGTTTAATAAACTGCTTTAATTCAGTATATTTCACTACTGTTGTTATTTAAAAAACTGTTAAGGACATTACTTTCACATGTAAAATTATTAACAAATTATTAAGCTTAAGTATACGAACTCTGTAGGATAACAAAAGTTTCACACACTTCATTATTACGTTTGTAGATCTTTCAAGCCCAGGATAACAAAAGTTTCACACACTTCATTGTTACGTTTGTAGATCTTTCAAGCCCAGGATAACAAAAGTTTCACACACTTCATTGTTATGTTTGTAGATCTTTTAAGCCCCAACATAGGCAGGTGGATAAAAACACTCGACTCGTAATCTGAGGGTCATGGGTTCGAATCCCATTCACGCCAAAAATACTCGCCCTTTCAGCTGTGGGAACATCAAAATGTGACAGTCAATCCCACTATTTTTTGGTAAAAGAATAGCCCAAAGGTTGACCATGGGTGATGATGACTAGCTGCCTTCTCTCTAGTCTTATGCTTTTAAATTAAGGACGGTTAGCGCAAATAGACTTTGTGCAAAATTTAAAACAAACCAAACCAGATCATTCAAAGTAATATTTTTAACAGATCATATTAAAGGCTTAGGCAACTACCATTGGTAAAATACACATCATGATCATATTATATCAAACTGAATAGTGTATTAGGAATAGTGGGAGCCCAGAAATATTACAATAAGTTTGGAGAAAAACTAAGTACAATTAATGTCATCTTTCTTGACTCACAATAGTATGTCTGCAGTCATGTGGATTTACAATGCAAGAAATCAGGTTTGATACCCATGATGGGAAAAACTAAGTACAATTAATGTCATCTTTCTTGACTCACATTAGTATGTCTGCAGTCATGTGGATTTACAATGCAAGAAATCAGGTTTGATACCCATGATGGGAAGAACACAGATAGCCCATTCTCTAGCTTTGAGCTTAATAATAAATATTTGTGACAAATTTATGTTCAATAAGTGTTTAAAGGGAAAATAAATCACTTTTAGAACATCGAATTTACACCAATTTCAAAGGTTTATGCACAGTATAAAAATAAAATTACAAAGCCAAATGCACAATATAAAGCATTGTTAAAATATTTAAGTTTTTAGTGTTACAATAATTTTGCAAATTATGATAAAATATATGAATTTTCAGATTGTCATGCATAAATTACACTTGTCTTAAAAGTTTGGTACTGAAGAAGTGCTCCAAAAAATATGGAAGTAGTTACGGGAAAATGACTTCTTAAACACGAGTAATGTTGAACAAGTAAATAAATTAATAAACTAAATGGTAAAGTGTGAATTATGTTTAGTACCACAAAGATCTCAATCAATGTAATAAGTAATTCACCCTTCCTCATTATACACATTATTATAACATTTGGACAAACAATTAGGCTGTATCGGTGGGCTTAGATATGGAAGTCTAAGTAACTGTTAAGAATTAGTGAAGATAACTACACCACGAAAAATATATAGTTCAAAGTTATTACTACATTTAATATTTCAAGTTATCCATATATAGGTGTTATTCCCCAAGATGCGAGAAAAACTTGAATGGGTGATGATAAAGAATAACTCGAAATGTCTAAATGAAACAATTTTTCTAATTTATTTTGCACAACGTTTTGAGAAGATATATTTGCTTTGTCAGGCAGTTAAAGTCTGTGTTACAATGAAATTAGGCATGGAAATAAATAATCCTTAAATGGTAAAATAATTTAAAAGTTCAAATTGCCCATGTTCAAGGTGGAGCAAAGAGATAAAAATCTAGGAACTGTTAAAACATTATTGAACTTATTATGTAAATGTTACAATTAGTAAGAATATGAACAAAGTATTTAGGACAACAAAAATTGGACTTAGAAATATAAACACAAGAAAATAATAACCAAAATTCGTAAAATAATAGCCTACATTTCCATATCTTTGTCAATTTTAATGGGCCAGGTGAGTTAAGCGGTTCGACTTGTAAACTGAGGGTCGCAGGTTCGAATCCCTGTCGCACCAAACATGCTCGTCCTTTCAGCAGTGGGCGTTACAATATGTTGGTCAATCCAATGAACAATAAAAAAAAGAAGTAATCAAAATAATAAGTTATTTAAAGTAAGGGTTGTAATTTACCATTAAAATGATAAGACGTTACAAGAATAAATAATGCTAGTAAGTGATTATATCTACTTAAGGCAACATTATATTTTCACATTTTATCAAAAGTATTTTTTTTCATCAATTGATAAAAGAAATAATTAGATGAAGAGTTTCTGCAGTATATACAATAAAACAAAATGATAGGCCTAATCTATCAATTAAGAGATGGAAAGCCAAAACTTATAAAAAGTAATTAAAATGTCCTCCTCCCTACCTGGTAAAGAAATAGTCCATAATTTTGAGCAAGTAAGATAATACCAATAAGGAAAAAGAAAAATTAACAAAGGCAGTTATTAGGCGTTTTTTGTTCAATCCAGTAACAGAAGACCATTTACTGATGACACTAAAACCCTGGTATTTCAACATATGATCTTTATTTCTTTTGTTCTGTTACATGAATAATGGAAGAAAACTTAAAATGTGATTTACTTTAGTGAAAGTAGTAGTATCAACTTAGAACTCTTATGTAGCTTCTAGTTAAACCTTAATATAAGTTTTGGACTGAGCTTTAATTCTGAAAACTTAAAGTGTAAGCCTCCATAAATAAATAATGTAGCTAATTTTGTTCCAAAATCACATTTGAAACCAAATACATACATTCCCAGTTTTAGCATTTATTCTCTCAATTCCTGTTTATGTGACTAAATGTACACTTCTGTTATTTAAGTCTCTGATGCCCAACAAATGTATGTTCTTTGACATCTCTCTTAAATTTAGTCTAGTAACAACAATGGTTAAAAAGATTGTAGCTGTTGGTTTAAACAGCCCTGTTTAAGTTAATCTGATTATCGTTAAAACAAAAGCCAAAACTATCTTATTCATTATTTCTGATATTTGAATGAAACTTGATCAAGTATGATTTATGTCCTAATAATGGTGAAGCATTTCAGTTTTAATTAACAATAATACCACACATTCATATGAATTTCCAAATGTTTTATTCATAAACCTGAAATTTAACAAATTCTGTAGCTCTAATACACAATATTAGACAGAATTAAATAAATGCTAAAAAGAGTATTATTATTTAAAGAGCTGGTCATAAAAAAATTTATCTTCCAGTAAAAACACACAAAATCATAGCAAAAGTTTTGTTATAAAATATATTTCATTTATCAAATGCTTTACTTGAAGTTCACAATAGTTTCTAGAAGTAACATATACCTCCCCCTTGTGTGTTTTTCAGCATGTAAGTAAAATTTCTTATTGTATTTGCTTTGGTTATTACGTGTGTGTGTTTACAGCCATGGGGTAAAACAACTGCGTAAATGAAAGCTTTAATCATTCAAATCTATTTTTCATAAGCACTCCAGTGAACAACTAGCACCTGAAAGTGGTGTCCACGTGTTAAGTTCTATAACTTTATATGTGTAAATATATCTATATAAATATATATCTGACAAATTCTTTACCTTGATCATGAAACATTCCAATATTTAGCCATAATAAGACATTTATAATAATTGTGCAATGAAGTCAGAAGCATCCAAAACATATATAATTTCATTATGAACGTTTAAGAAAACACTCTTTGAACCTTGATATGCAGTTCTTTTCTAATGCAACATCTTTATTTGTTGTTAGTCACAGTTCTAGTGGCAAATAAAAAAAAATGTTTACAGTTATTTTCCAAGTTGGAAATTTTGAAACAATCAACATATTTTTTGCACAATAAGTAGAAATAAGAATAAATCTTCATGGATAATTGTAGTAATTTCTGTTTGTATACTCCCTTATGATTTTGCAATGTGATAAAGCAATGGGTCCAGATCTTTGAAACATGTATTTACAAAATAAAAACATTCATCATATTTTTCAAACTAACATAAAATGGTAGAACAGTAGCCATATGAAGCTGTTACATAAAGGTTTAATGCAAGTATTACCAAGCCAATGCACATTTTATTTAGAAGTTGTTTGTGACACAAAAGATCATTTACTTAAAGGATTGAACTTCTGTAGTTTAGTCAGATTAATAAGCAAACTACAGGCTGATTACTTCATTGTATAATATTCACATTGGTGTTTGATCAAATATGTATTTTTTATGAGGGATGGAAGTTCTATTATACAAAAATATTACTTCCTGTGGCCATAAAAGTTCATTCTTAGCAATGAAATAACAAAAACAGTAATAATAAAACACTAACACGACACAAAGTTCAACATTCACAAACTTTAATAAAGAAAACAACTACAACAAAGTATATGCATAAATCGAACACTTTCCAAGTATGTGTGTGTGGAACTTCCACAACTTACATCACAAAGTGTAGCTGGACAAAAGTTCATTATTTGATATTAAGACACAGAATAATAAATTTATTACAATACACAAGTTTTTTACTTCATTAACACTTGTTTATTGATGTATATAAAATGACAAAATAAAGAATGAAACCTGGTGAATTTTGTTTCCTACAGCAAAATGTTGTCCGTACTTTTAAAATACCAATTTCAATGAACTTACATGTGTGTATAATATAAAGAAAACAAGAAGAAAATTGAAATTTTTCTGTGTAAGATAATAACTAAGAGCTAACTGTAAGATGTACTCAGTAAATAACCTCGATCTTTCCACACATTTATCATCAGTATGCTGATAACATGGACGATGCACACTGGAAGTGACTAAAATATATTTAAAGATCAAGTTTATTTACTACTTACCTGAAACTATGTTCTGCTAACTTAATCTGCCTTGTCGAAATTTACGTAATTCAAATTTAAAGATATTTTTATAGTGAATGAAATGTATGCATTTTTACATTTCTTTCTACCATATCTTACAATTCCCTAATTAACAGCAAAAGACTACTACAATTACTAATTACATAACAGGAGAACAGGGTTATGGAACTGTGTCAAAAAATCAAACATTGAACATTACCATGAAATCAACATGAAGAACCACAACTGCATACCTTTTCCAAAGAACATCTCCAATATTTGGGATTCCTATTGTCTTTGAACATAATGAAAGTTTAAAGTAAAATTTATGGACATAATTATTTAACATGATATGTATATTGATGGACAGACAGATAATAAAATTGCTAAATAACCTATTGGCAGCACAAGACAAACCTATACTTAATTCATTTAGAGTTTTTTTTTATATTACATTTGATTTCCTTTTCTTTTGTACCAAAAAGTTTTAATATAGAAGACTACCAAGTGTTCAGATGACATCCTTCCATATGTAAACAGTCTAATAAAGGTTGTTACTTTCTAAATGTTCAAAACGTTTCACTTTTGAGTTATATCTGCAGACCTTATGAATTATAGATGTTTATAAGTACCTTTTGATAACAATAATAGTGAAAAGAGATCAGCATGTCCTGGTTTTAATTTTAAATATTTTTGTCAAATATAAAACAAAGATGATTTTTTTTCTTTTAACAGTAACACAAATTTGCTATTAAACAAAACAAACTCTATGCTAACTACTCTTTAAAATCTGTACTTTATGAAGATCCTTGGGGAAATGTACAAGTTTGTGGTTCAGAAAACAGCAATCAGAGAAATGCCCAACAATAAAATCTATATGTATACTATTCTAATAATAGTGATACTAACCTACACACCCAATAACTGCTGCATATAAACAATAAATCACAATGCAGGCTATTATAAAATTATTTCTTAGTATGTAAAGTTAACCTAATTTGTTGTACCCCACTATCAATACAAAAGGGTGTGCAGGCACATTTTAAACTTAGTATTAAATGTATACTAGGGCATAATATTCACCTACATGTAAACAATAATTCCACCACTTTAGAGCTAGTAATCAACAGTTTTACACGATTCTCCAACTCCATATATGTGCTACAAAATAGGCAATGGTCAGGATAATCACTGCAAAATTGTTGTAAAGAAAGAAAACAAGTCATCAATTTAATATCAAATTTATTGTGTTATTAGTTAACACCTTTAAAACAAAAATGTTTTTAAGAAACAAACACATAGAATTACTCTAACACTTTTGCTACCCTTCATTTTAACTTTTCTTCTCTTATCGGGGTAAAAATACCAACAATATTTTTATATTACTGCTTCAAAATGGCTAACAGCTCTCTTGAACATGCAATCTAGTTGCCCAATCAACATTAAATAGCTCAATTATTGTGACAAACTACCTAAATACAAACTGAGGAATTGAGCCATTTTTGTCAAACTATAACTTTTAAATTTTACTCACTAGTTTTTCTCTATAAAATGCAATGAGAGGTACTGTTTTTGACAGAGAAATAAATTTATATAACAACAATGAAAAGTACTGATTTACATCAATCGTAGTAACACATCATGAAAAAGAAGTTTTAAGACACATCTAACTATATTTAGTTTTTAAAAATGTACATTTGCAGTTATCATGGTAAATGCGATCCAAAAAAAGAGCAAACTTCAAAGTTTTCTAGTCAATCTCTTGCACTAAAAATGGCCCCTGATGAATGCAATTTTGTTATGACAATGAGTTTGTTTCGTGAATAAAAAGAAGGCAAGTACTTACCACAAAAAATTTAAAAGTACATATTTTGTGTAGAAAAGCATAACACCCAGATGATGTATAACAGTTTTTAAACATACATCATCAGATCCACCTCTACATGTGTAAAAACACTATGGTGGATACTGCTAAGTTTCATTCTGCAATACGATGTTATCGTGATACGAAAAAAAAAGAAAACTTCTAATAAAACAAAATATTACAAATGTACAAGTACACAAACGTACATGAAAAAAAAAAAAAACCCTTCTTAAAAGGCATCACTGACATAACAGTCACAAACTTTTTTTCCAGTGTGGTTAACTTATTCATCTGGGATACTACTAGTCTAACAGTTGCAAAGTTTGCAGCATCTCCTAACACTCAACTATTGAGGTAAAATTATTTTATTCTCACACCATAAATATCACAACTGCCAGAACTTTTATTGTACAGTGACAAACTAAGTAGCAACAAACCCAAATGTTCATCTCCACGATATTAGTAATAAAAGTCAATTTCAACCTGGGAAAAACAAAAACAAAAAACACTTCATGACACATTCAGTCTTCACATTTTAAACACATAAAACCCATGTTGAATGATTAACTAGAACAAAAACATATCTGCAAAACAATGAAAATTATTTAACACAGCTGTTAACACTTAATAAAGGAAAAAAAGAGAGGAACTGTAACTGCTTTATGGTAGTTAAACTATGTAATTTTGACAGATGACCTTATTTAGAACATTCTTGTACATGTAGTGGTTGTATTCTTGAAGTTTTGCACAATAATCTGCTTTCAGCCTTAAAAGAACAATTTTAGAAGACACCACGGGCAAAATCTTGAATTACTTGCAGTACTTTATCACTGAAACCAGCAACGTCTAGCATACCTGGTTCATTAGGAGGGGCAAGAGAAAACTCCCCACTTGAAAATGCACAAACAATAAACCTACAAAAAAACAGTATTAGAGAAATCTTATAAAATATTAATGTTAAATAAATCATTCAAAGTTCCATATCTTTTAACTGTAGTAAATTTATCTCAAAAATGTAATGTAGCCTCTCTTTATCAGAATCTATTTAATTTGTCTAACTATTTTACTTAATAAAATCAGGCTTAAAACAATATACATTATATATCAGTACTTGAGATTACAACACACCACAATAACAAGAAAGACTCTCATAGTTTGGTAAAATTACAATCCTTAGCTAATTTTTTTAAATTATTTTAATAATAATGAAGCTTTATTGTTACTACTAAAAAGAGAAAAGGAAGCTATTAGACTGCCAATTCAAATTGAAAGTGTTTTACAACCAAGAGAAATAAATCTATCTAAACACAGCAAATTTCAAAATACAGTAGAAAGAATCTCAGATATTTCCTTGTTTTGTTAAAACTGTAAAATTCAATGTTTTTAATTTTCTTAAGTTTGAATTAAATGATGGTTAAACTTGTATAATTGAAACTTGTAATACTCAAGTATAAAACATATGTACAACTTTAGTGCTTATAACTTTTATTCAGATACAACTGATATTATGGACAACAAAATGATATGAAAAAAAGTGTATGAAAAAAAGTGAAGTTACAATTTTTAATGTAGATAATGTTATAAAAATAAATTCCTTTGTGTAAAGTTCAAGCTATTACTTTTCAACTAGTTTTATTTACATTTCATTAAATTTAGTTCATCATTAGAATTACTTGAAACTTCCTTCAGAAATGTTTTAACAATTACAATACACACACACACAGTGTGCAAATCAAAAGAAAAAAAAGAAATTTTTTACATTTTCAAAATGTTTTCTAAAACAAAATATCTTTCTGTTGCTGATCATTGGTTGGCTTTGTTATCCTAAAACATCTTGTCAAAATGTTCATTACACTATTTCCACTTAATACAAAAACAAAAAAATACAAAACCTGTCAGTTCCCTCTTTTCCATTACTACCTGCTTAAAAGCAAAATTTTGGTTGGTTGATTTAGTATTTTATGGTACAAAGCAGCTAGGCTATCTGTACCAAACATCTGGTAAAAAGTTAAAAGTAAATTTAGTAAAATTCATAAAAGGAAATTAAGGTAAAACAAAACAAAGTTTAAAAAAACACAAATAGCATAAAACCAATGTTTACATCTAGTCTACAACATCAAGAGAAAAACTACAGTAATTCAGGTTATAAAGGACTTTATGTAGCGTAACTGTGATTATCATAACTCGCCAGGAAGACTAACAGATAATTACAAAAACCACCGTCAGTCACCTGAAGTTGGCTTTTCCAGTCCTGGTATCGAGTTATTTAATGCTACGGCCAGTTTTTAATTTCAAATCGAACTAGAAGAACTGTGATTTTTAAAAGGGAGTCACATTAAAAAGGTCTAATGTATAAATTAAAAAACTTAAATGGCATTAAAAAGATTAATGGCCTTTAAAACACTAAAAACATTACCAAGATGGACAGTGTCACTATCACCAATAACACTGTCTAACGTTATGGAAAAACCTTGGGATAGAGAACATGCTTAAAATGGTGCCGTCGTTGAGAGTCGTAATGATGACAAGAAAGTAAAATGTGGCTTACAGTGATTTGAGTGTTACACAAACTACACACTGGTGCATCAATTCCAGATAAAAGAAAATGATGAGTAAAAAACTGTGACTAATGCATAGTCTAGTTAGAAAAACTCCCTCTTTCCGATCCTTACAGAAGCAAGACAGCCAAAGTCCAATATAGAGTTTTATTTGAAAAAGCTTGATTTCTCGTTGCTCACTTCAAGTCAACTGCCAACTGGCATGGAGCCGAGCCTTGAATACAGGACCATAGTCCATGCATGGGACAGGCACAAGAGTGATAGTGCCAGAGCAAATAGACTTAGCTGCAGTGTTGGCAAGCTCGTTCCCATGAATACCAATGTGGGCCAGTATCCAGAAAAACTGGATAGAAGTAGATGTTAAAGAGAAATGGGCCAGTCGGATTTGAATATTGGCGAGAACAGGGTGTGATCCAATGTGAAGCGATTCCAGGGCCAGTAGATAACTAAGCGAGTCAGTATAAATAGTGCAAAGGTCAAAAGGAGCAAGGGCAGTCTCATCTGAAAAAGTATGGCCCATCAAGGAAGGAAAACACAACCCCAGGTGGGATGCTAAGAACTTTATCTCAGGATCCAAAGGCAGCACAACTTCACCAATATGGAGTTCAGGATCAAGGTAAATACCCCGTTGGTTGCAAAAGTGCATGTAAACGGTTTTAGAGAGAGGGAAGATAAAGCTGTTTGTTGTGGTCCATTTCAGTAAACAATTGAGGGCAGTCTGTAGCTGCTGCTCAATATACCTCATGTTTGACAACTGACATGGGATGTGAAAGTCCTCAACATAGAGCCCGTATGCAGTGGTGAGAGGGTATTGTTCAGTGATGACACTATTTTTTATACTGAAAAGTGTGACACTCAGAACACAGCCCTGAGGGATGCCAAGTTCCTGTAGAAAAGAATGGGAAAGTGTTGAACCTACACAAACTCAGAATCTCCTGTCCATTAAAGAATTTTTAATAAAAATGGGCAAATGGCTACATAACCTATATATATGGAGGTCTTGCAAAATGCCATACCTCCATCTTGTATCATAAGCCTTCTCAATGTCAAAACATATTGATACAAGATGTCGCTCGAGAAACGTTTCTCTGATTGATGTTTCAAGTCAAATCAGGTGGTCCAAGGTGGAGCGCTGTCATCGGAACCCACACTGGGTGGGCAAGAGGAGGTTGTTTGATTCGAGGAACCAAACAAGACGAGCATTAACCATCCTCTCTAAGGTCTTACTGAGACAACTCGTCAAAGCAACTGGACAGTAGTTTGAAGGAATCTTGGGATCTTTCCCAGGCTTAGAGAAAGGTAGGACAATAGTCTGGCGCCAAGCATAAGGAAAAACATTCTCCTGCCAAATACTGTTAAAAACAATTAGAAGAATAGCAAGAGAAGCAGGAGATAGATGGAGCAGCATCTCATAGTGTACATCATTAGGTTCAACTGATGTACTGCCAGACAGACAAAGGGCCAGTTTGAATTCCACCAGCGTAAAGCGACGATTGAAGTCATAGGACAATCAGCTCGAAAGGAAAGAGGTGATCATTCTGCCTAAGTCTTGATGGCTAAGAAAGTGGAAGAAGCAGAAGTCTTAGATACCCGGCAAAAGCTTTCACCAAGAGTATCGGCAATGCTCCAGGTATCAGCTACTTCTTGGCCATCAGAGAGAAAGATCAAGAGAGGGGCAGAGTTATATTGTCCACTGTTCTTTTGAATCTTGTCCCATATGATTTTGAAACTGGTGGTAGAAGATATGCTGGTTGTGAACTTAATCCAAGATTCCTTCTGGCTTTAACGTCTTACCCATTGAGCATGTGCACGGGCCCGCTGGAAAGTGATGTGTTTCGTAAGTGTGGGATATCTATGGAAAGTATCCCACGCTCATTTTTTAGCCTTCCATGCCATGTGGCAGGCAGGATTCCACCATGGATGAGAATATAGTGGAAAACGTGTCAAGGTTTTAGGAATACATTGAGCAGCTGCTTGTATAATACAGTCAGTTACTGCTGCCACACAGTCGTCTATCAATGGCTTACAGACGATAGCAGGATCAAGTTCTGCAAGAGCAGTGAAAGAGGGCCAGTATGTGTGATCCAGCTTCCTCCAGGGCATGCGGGTTGGGTGGCACTGACCATGGCCAGTCTCTCTCAAAATTATAGGAAAATGATCACTGTCTTGTGGATTATTGTCAACCCTCCATGAAAAATGGGAAAAATAATGAAGGGAAGCAAATTGAAAGATCATTTGCAGTAAAGGACTGATTAGGTGCATGGAAATAAGTAGAAAAACCAGCATTGAAAAGAGAAAGGTTGTGATCAGAGAGCATATGCTCTACAGAGTAACCCCTCCTATCAATATCAGCACTTCCCCAGAGGAGATGATGTCCATTAAAGTCCCCCAGAATGAAAAAGGGAGAAGGCAACTGTTCAATGAGGTAGGTAGGTATTCAATGTTTATTGGCACAAAGCTACAAGGCTATCTGTGTCAGACAAGATGTGGTACAGTATAGGTATAGGGCAATTAAGGTAAAAAGTAAAATGTGTAAAATTAGGAACTGCCAGGAAGACTGAAGCAAGAAGTACACCCTTGCAGTCAGTTATCTGAAGTTGGCCTTTCCAGTCCTGGGTTCAAGTCAAAATAAAAATTGAAATGTGTAAAAAAAATTGTGTTAAAACATTATATAGTCTGATAAAAAAAACCTTAAATTAATTGTAAAAGACTAATGGCTCTTAAAAATGTAAAAACATGAGTGAGATGGGCAGTATCACTTATAACATGGGCCAAAGTCAAGGGCAAACCTGCCTTAAAAATATCTTTAAAATGGTGTTGTCGTTCTAGGTTGTAACAACGGCATAATAATCAAATGTGGATGATTGTGATCTGAGTGCTACATAGACCACACATTGGTGCAGCAGTTCCAGATAAAAGGAAGTGGTGGGTTAAAAAACTGTGACCAATGCATAGCCTTGCCAAAACAATCTCCTCTCTTCGATCTCGAGCAAGAGGGCCAAAGACCTAGAGAAGGTTTGATTTGAAAAAGCTTGTTCTTGTGTTGCTCATTCCAGGTTGCCTGCTATATGGTGTACAGTCTGGATTTGATAACTGGACCATATTCCATGTATGGAATAGGTACTGGGATGATAGATCTAGAACAGACAGACTTTTCTGCTCTGTCAGCCAGCTCATTCTTACAAATACCAACATGACCCTGTATCCAAAAGAATTGGACAGAGACAGTCCAATTGGACAGTTGCAAATGGCAAATATATAGAGGGGGTTTATGAGATTCCACATACAAACTTTGCACGGGAAAAGTACAAAAATCTCCAATGCAAAGCCAAAGCCCCTGGTGATGGACAGGATCCAACATTTTCAGTGCTGAGGTTGTGGAAGAACCATAAACTACAGACCGATAGTTAAGTTTGGATCGGACAAGTGCACAATAAATTTTGATCTGCTCCCCAAGAAGTAGAAGAAAGGGCACGGAGAATGTTCAATACTTTTAGACAGTTGATACGAAGTTGCTTGATGTGCAATATAAAATTTAATTTACAATCAAATATAAGACCTAAGAACTTTGCCTCAGGGACAACAGGAAGTACATCATCATCAAGACAGAGTTCTGGATCTGGGTGGATACCCTGTTTGCAGCAGAAATGTATATAAACAGTTTAGGAGAGTGAAAGTTTAAAACCATTTGCCGTGGTCCACTTCAGTATCTGACTGATTGCAGTTTGGAGCTGCTATTCAATAAACTTCATGTTTGATGACTGACATGAGATGTGAAAGTCATCAACAAAAAGACCATTTGCAACTGTAAGGGGTAGCTGTTCACTGATGGCATTAATCTTTATAATGAAAAGTGCAACACTCAGAATATAGCCCTGATGGACTCCAAGTTCCTGTGGGGAAAAAATGAGAAAGTGCTGGGCAACATACAGACTTGGAATCGGCGCTTCATTAAGAATTACTAGATGAAAAGAGGTAAGTTTCCACGCAATCCATACAAGTGAAGGTCTCGTATGATGCCATATCTCCATGTTGTACCGTAAGCTTTTTCTAAATAAAAAAAAAACAGTAACAAGATGTTGTCGCCTTAAAAAAGGTTCTCTGATTGATGTTTCAAGGCAAATTAAGTGGTCTATCATAGAGTGTTGTCTTCGGAACCCATGCTGAGTAGGTGAGAGGAGGTTGTTTGATTCAAGAAACCAAACGAGGCAGGCATTGATTATCCTCTCTAAGATCTTACTGAGACAACTTGTCAAAGCAATGGGATGGTATTTCAAAGAAATTGTTGGATACTTCCCAGGAAGTATTGGAAAAGTATGTATGATAGTTTGTCACCAAGCATCTGGATAGACATTTTCTTGCCATATCTGCATTAAGACAGCTAGGAGAATAGTAAGAGAGTTCTGGGAGAGGTGGCACAACATCTCATAATTTATATTATCAGGTCTGACTGATGTATTGCCAGACCAATGAATAGCAGGTTTGAGTTCCATCAGTGTAAGAGGGCAATTGTAGTCATAGGAATGGTCAGTTGAAAAGGAAAGAGACAATGCTCCACCTGTATTTTAATGGCTAAAAAGGAAGGGGATAGGTTTGAAGAGCTAGATACATGAGAAAAGAAGTCCCCAAGAGTATTGGCAATGCTCTGTGCATCTGCAACTTCATGGCCATCAGATATTAAGATAGAGAGGGGGGCAGAAGTATATCTTCCACTCACCCTCCAGATCTTGTCCCATATAACTTTTGTGCTGGAGGTGTATTTAATCCATGATCCCTTCTGGCTTTGGTGTCTAACTTGCTGAGCGTGTGCACAGGCTTGCTGAAATGCAATGTGGTTTGAGAGAGTGGGGTATCTTCGAAATTTATCCTAAGCATGCTTTTGAGTTTTCCATGTTATAGTTGATTGGTTGACTTAGTGTTTTATGGAACAAATCCATGTTATAGAACAGGCAGAATTCCACCAAGGGCAGGGATGCCATAGGGAACATGTTGAGGTTATTGAGATGCATTAAGTAACAGCTTGTATAATATTGTTGGTTACTGCTGCTATACAATCATCTATGGATGATTTACATAAGATGGCAGGATCAAGTTCTGAGAGTGTAGTGAAAGAAGGCTAGTTGCCCTGGACCAACTTACACCGAGGTACATGGGTCAGGTGGTACTGATCACGGCTAAGCTCTCGTAAGATGATGGGAAAATGATCACTACCTCGTGGATTAATGTCAACCTCCCAGGAAAAGTGAGTGAGCAGCAAAGGGAAACAGACAGAAAGATCTATAGCTGTAAATGACTGACTAGGTGCATAAAAATATGTGTAAGAGCCAGTATTGAATAGAGCCAGGTTGTGGTTCAGGAGCATATGCTCTATGGCTCGCCTTCTCATATGTTGTGGACGTCCTATGCTGGTACTCAGTTGATCCTGGCCCAAATGGACTAGCCGATTGATCCTGGGAGGGCCACCCCAAGACCGCCTGTTTACAGGAATTCAAGGCCAAACTGATGTGTTGGAGTTGGACCCCTCAACCACCAGGATTCTCTCCTCCCCTTCACAGGTTACCATTCACGTGGATGTTTAGATCCCAGAGGAGGTAAACTGTAAGAACAGAACCTTCTCTTGAAGGTTCCCTTACCACGTATAAAAATCCACATCGGGGGGGTGTTCAATGAGAGCATCAAGGTCAGATTGATCATATGTCTCTCCAGGTGACAGGTAGAGAGAACAAAAGTGATGGTATGACCCAAGGAAACACAGATGGCTACGGCCTCCAAGGGTGTGTCGAGTGGCAAAGACAGGGTGACCAAATGCTGATCAACCAACAGTACTACCCCTCCATGCACTTGTCCATCACACAGTCCGTCATTTCTGTATAAAGAAAACCACTGAAAGGTGACTGTATTGGCAGGTTTCAGGAATGTCTCCTATTAGGAAAGACAAACAAGATGGTAGGAAGCAATCAGTGTTTTGATGTCATCCAGATTAGAACGTAACCTCGACAGTTCCATTGTATCAGGGTGGCCATTTTTATTTACCACCACATCCTTTTTTGTTACTGTCCTTATTCAAGGGAGGTCTATCATCTTCCATGGATCCTGCCCTGGGTCAATTGGGCAGGTCTTTGCTGTTGGAAGGGGATTCCAGAGACTAAGGATGTGAATCAATGATTGTTTTGCATCCTGGGGTGAGAGAAGAAAATGTATCCAAGGAAATAACTGTACCTGGAACCAAAGGATGTGGATCTTGGGGTTTGGTGGAATGTATATAAGGTACAGAGATAGGTGTTGAAATTCATTCATCAACTCTTTTAACCATGGAGGTCAAAAGACTTTTCATTTTTTTGAAGGATGATTCTTTAGGAGGCACAGAGAGATCTGCCTGCACTCCCACTGTAGTTTTGGAAGGAAGTACAGCAGCATATGTCTGAGATGAGGTGGTGGACAGCAATTTTCGAACCTCAGGATAGGTAATTGTTTTGTGAATTTATAAATTGTTTTCAAATGTTGCACCTCTTCTTCTTCCAACCATTTAGGGCAAGAACAAAAGTAGGACAGGTGAGAGCCATTGCAATTGATGCAATGAGAGTCCATTTCACACTCGTAGGTATCATGATTCTTGCCACTGCAACGAGCACACGTCAAGGAACCACGACATGACATCTTCAAGGGACCGAACCGTTGACACTGGAAACATTGGAGAGAGTTTGAAATGTATGGTCGTACTCTGCAATTAAAATAACTTGCCTAAATGGTGGTAGGTGGACATGGTGGCATAAATATGAGAATGAGGACATTGGTCAGCACCATAATTCCATCTTTGCAAGTGGAGATAAACCTCACAGTAGAAACTCCTTGGGTGGAGAAACCAGCAAGAATCTCAGACTCTGGGATGTTCTTCAAAGTAGCATGAGATGTAACCTCATTAAATATATCCTCAATTGTCTTTGAATGCAAGAGGAGTTCACTGTGTTGAAATGTGGATGTTTCCACCAATATGTCACCAGATTGAAGCTTCTCTATTAACTTTGGAGAGCCAGCAAGTCCCTCTAGTCTCTTCTGAATAAAAAAGGGATACATTTGCCCTAAAGGTTTGTCTAAAAGTGAATGCAATATAAGAAAATTATGTACAACAGGTAGTACAGATGGTGAGGACAGCTGCTCAGAATCTTTAAGACGTGGTCATTTACCTATAGACTGTTTTTTCACTATTTTCTTAAGATTTTTAATTGGAGTATCCATAATAAAGAGAGGGAAATTTTGATGCCCACTGACCCCACCTACCATGGAGCCCTATGAGGGGACGCACTACAATGTCAAACAAGGAAACTGCAGAAACGCCAGGGTTTTGGAAGCACTATACCCAAACACCAGCATCAGATATAATGTCCACAACACCTGTTGAGAACATCCAACAGTGGTACTTGGTTGACCCTAGCTCGAGTGAACTAGCTGTTTCACACAAGGGGAGCCCACCCCAAGGCTTCCCATCTACAAAAATTCAATGACAAAGTGGTGTGTTAGGATTGGACCCCTCAACCACCAGGATCCTCTCCTCCCCTTCACAGGTTGCCATGCATGGCAAACACGTGGGTGGATGTTTAGATCCCAGAGGAGGTGAACTGAAAGAACAGAACCTTCTCTGGGTGTTCCCCTCACCATGTACAGGAATACACACCGATGAAAAATGCTAAAAAGAACCACTCCTGACTGTACATTGATAATGAAAGTGTGGCATACCAAGATACAAAAAACTTTAAAAAAAGACTGCCTGTTCTATGTAACAATATTATAAAGGTATGTAATAGTTTGCCCCAAATGAAATTCTAAAACATCTTAGCTACTGATGTGTAGCATGACACTCTACAAATATTAGCTTCACATTAATAATCCTTCAATCCCAGAATAGTACTAACCTTGCCTGTGGCAACTTTAAGTTCAGTCTGTACTCTTTGAATGCATCAGCAGGATGAACATCTCCTGACTGGATCTGATTTGCAGTACAAACCAAAATAACATCAAATGGTTTTTTCTTGTCTTGTGCCCATTGTAGAGGAGCAGCTACATTGACAGGACCCATTGGAGTCTAACAAATAATAAGTAGGTAATAAAATTTCTACAAAGCACATCTCAACAGTATCTTTGAAACTGATTATAAGAAGATAGCATGACTTATAAAACTGTGAAAAGGTACAAATTAACATACAACTATTTATTTTAGGTTATGGTTATTTTCATTTTTAAAGGGCACAAAGATTACAATTCATTTTATTTCTAGCAAACTTTTCATATATGAAATCTTGCAGTTTGTTTTTTTTATTAGTGAAACCAATTCACTTAGTTTTAAAAAATTTTAAACTACAACACATACAGCAAAAGTCAATCATTATTCACCACTGATCTAAAATTTATTCTATACAACTGATGTTAAGCCTCTTGAACACAAAGCAAAATCTTGCATAAATAAATTTCAACCAAAGAATTTGTTTAAAAATCACTGGCATAATAATTTTCCATAATTTCACCAGCAATTAACCAACAATGTTGCATTATGAGAAACCTGTGAATCTTGAAATAAGCTCAGAGCACATTAAAAAAAAAAGACATCCATTGATTTGCTATTATGTTTATTAATAAATGGTAACAATAGAATTAAAAAACAAGCATCAAGCCTACAACTAATTCAGGGTAAAACCAATTTTTGAAATAATGACAAATGTTTTCCTTTCTTCATGTTACCATAAAATTCAAGCATGATAATGTGTAAGCAGTAATATTTATTTCATAATATGAATTTATACATGCTAATACTTATAACATTTCCACAGTTTCCAAGCAGTACAACAGCTTGAAGCTAAAAGTAGGTAAAATCTGGTGTTATACAATTTGAATTTTTCATATTTTACTTTAGAAACAAATGGTGTGTCATATATTTTGTTTACTATTGCTCGTTGTTTACTGAGAAAGTATCAAAAATCACAAAATGTGTGGAACACAGCAAAGGCACATGGAGCCATAAAATATTAAGTAAAATTGAGACAATGAAAGTAAGAAATATTAACCAAACTTCACTATATAAAATATTCACGTTTCTTTAATATTTTTACCCAATCAAATATTGGTAATATATATTTGCACCATTCATGGCACATGCACACACACACATTGGTCATTCAGTAAAATTTAAGGTTTTAAGTTTTAAAAAAAACAATAGAAAAATTACAAGAAAATTTTTTTTAATCTATTGAATGGTAAATAACACATTTTACAAAATGCAAAACTATTCTTTGATAATAAAAAAACATTACATTGCATTCTTATTCATCATACTTTTAGACACTTGCTTTAGTGAATCCAAAATTATTCAATAAGAAGAAAGTTTATGTTGAATTGTCATTTATTATTGCAGTTTTTATTTAACCTGCAGCAAACATTTTATCATGACTCTTATTAATTGCAATTGATAATTTTCAAAATCCAGGAAAATCAAAAATCAAGTATTAACTTTTACCAAATTTTACCCATATATAGTAAAAACAAACCTATCATACCGAATTTTTTGTTACAAAGTCTGGAACTAAAAACAAACTTATTCATACTAAATTTTTTATTACAAAGTCTGGAACTAAAACAGGTCTTATCATACTGAATTTTTTGTTACAAAGTCTGGAAGTGAAAACAGTCTTATCATACTGAATCTTTTGTCACAAAGTTTGGACACTAAAAACAAACTTATCATACTGAATTTTTTGTTACAAAGTTTGGAACGAAAAACAAACTTATCATACTGAATTTTTTGTTACAAAGTTTGGAACTAAAACAGTCTTATCATACTGAACATTTTGTTATAAAGTCTGGAACTAAAAACAAACTTACCACACCGAATTTTTGTTACAAAGTTTGGAACTAAAAACAAACTTATTGTACTGAACTTTTTGTTACAAAGTCTGGAACTAAAAAACAAACTTACCATACTGAATTTTTTGTTATAAAGTCTGGAACTAAAAAAACTTATCGTACTGAATTTTTTGTTACAAAATTTGAAACTAAAAACAAATTTATCATACTGAATTTTTTGTTAGAAAGTCTGGAACTGAAAACAGTCTTATCATACTGAATTTTTTGTTACAAAGTTTGGAACTAAAACAGTCTTACATACTGAATTTGTTGTTATAAATCTGGAACTAAAAAACTTATCATACTCAATTTTTTGTTACAAAGTCTGGAACTGAAAACAGTCTTACCATACTGAATTTGTTGTTACAAAGTTTGGAACTAAAACAGTCTTATCATACTGAACATTTTGTTATAAAGTCTGGAACTAAAAACAAACTTACCACACCGAATGTTTGTTACAAAGTTTGGAACTAAAAACAAACTTATTGTACTGAACTTTTTGTTACAAAGTCTAGAACTAAAAAACAAACTTATCATACTGAATTTTTGTTATAAAGTCTGGAACTAAAAAAACTTATCGTACTGAATTTTTTGTTACAAAGTTTGGAACTAAAAACAAATTTATCATACTGAATTTTTTGTTAGAAAGTCTGGAACTGAAAACAGTCTTATCATACTGAATTTTTTGTTACAAAGTTTGGAACTAAAACAGTCTTACATACTGAATTTGTTGTTATAAATCTGGAACTAAAAAACTTATCGTACTCAATTTTTTGTTACAAAGATTGTAACTAAAACAGTCTTATCATACTAATCTTTTGTTATAAAGTTTGGAACTAAAAACAAACTTATTGTAGTGAACTTTTTGTTACAAAGTCTGGAACTAAGAAACAAACTTCTCATACTGATTTTTTTGTTATAAAGTCTGGAACTAAAAACAAACTTATCGCACTGAATTTTTTCTTACAAAGTTTGGAACTAAAAACAAACTTATATGGAATTTTTTGTTACAAAGTTTGGAACTAAAACAGTCTTATCATACTGAATTTTTGTTACAAAGTCTGGAACTGAAAACAGTCTTATCATACTGAATTTTTTGTTACAAAGTCTGGAACTGAAAACAGTCTTATCACACTGAATTTTTTGTTGCAAAGTTTGGAACTAAAACAGTCTTATCATACTGACCTTTTTGTCATAAAGTGTGGAACTGAAAACAAACTTACCACACTGAATTTTTGTTACAAAGTTTGGAACTAAAAACATTGTACTGAATTTTTTGTTGCAAAGTTTGGAACTAAAAACAAACTTATCATACTGAATTTTTTGTTAGAAAGTCTGGAACTAAAACAGTCTTATCATACTGAATTTTTTGTTGCAAAGTTTGGAACTAAAACAGTCTTATCATACTGACCTTTTTGTCATAAAGTGTGGAACTGAAAACAAACTTACTGCACTGAATTTTTGTTACAAAGTTTGGAACTAAAAACAGACATTGTACTGAATTTTTTGTTGCAAAGTTTGGAACTAAAAACAAACTTATCATACTGAACCTTCTGTTATAAAGTCTGGAACTAAAAACAGACTTATTGTACTGAATTTTTTTTACAAAGTTTGGAACTAAAACAAGTCTTATCATACTGAACCTTTTGTTATAAAGTCTGGAACTAAAAACACACTTATCACACTGAATTTTTGTTACAAAGTTTGGAACTAAAAACAGACATTGTACTGAATTTTTTGTTGCAAAGTTTGAAACTAAAAACAAACTTATCATACTGAATTTTTTGTTACAAAGTTTGGAACGAAAAACAAACTTATCATACTGAATTTTTTGTTACAAAGTTTGGAACTAAAACAGTCTTATCATACTGAATATTTTGTTATAAAGTCTGGAACTAAAAACAAACTTACCACACCGAATTTTTGTTACAAAGTTTGGAACTAAAAACAAACTTATTGTACTGAACTTTTTGTTACAAAGTCTGGAACTAAAAAACAAACTTATCATACTGAATTTTTTGTTATAAAGTCTGGAACTAAAAAAACTTATCGTACTGAATTTTTTGTTACAAAATTTGGAACTAAAAACAAATTTATCATACTGAATTTTTTGTTAGAAAGTCTGGAAATGAAAACAGTCTTATACTGAATTTTGTGTTACAAAGTTTGGAACTAAAACAGTCTTACATACTGAATTTGTTGTTATAAATCTGGAACTAAAAAACTTATCATACTCAATTTGTTGTTACAAAGTTTGGAACTAAAACAGTCTTATCATACTGAACATTTTGTTATAAAGTCTGGAACTAAAAACAAACTTACCACACTGAATTTTTGTTATAAAGTTTGGAACTAAAAACAAACTTATTGTAGTGAACTTTTTGTTACAAAGTCTGAAACTAAGAAACAAACTTCTCATACTGATTTTTTTGTTATAAAGTCTGGAACTAAAAACAAACTTATCGCACTGAATTTTTTCTTACAAAGTTTGGAACTAAAAACAAACTTATATGGAATTTTTTGTTACAAAGTTTGGAACTAAAACAGTCTTATCATACTGAATTTTTTGTTACAAAGTCTGGAACTGAAAACAGTCTTATCATACTGAATTTTTTGTTACAAAGTCTGGAACTGAAAACAGTCTTATCATACTGAATTTTTTGTTACAAAGTCTGGAACTGAAAACAGTCTTATCATACTGAATTTTTTGTTGCAAAGTTTGGAACTAAAACAGTCTTATGATACTGACCTTTTTGTCATAAAGTGTGGAACTGAAAACAAACTTACCACACTGAATTTTTGTTACAAAGTTTGGAACTAAAAACATTGTACTGAATTTTTTGTTGCAAAGTTTGGAACTAAAAACAAACTTATCATACTGAATTTTTTGTTACAAAGTCTGGAACTGAAAACAGTCTTATCATACTGAATTTTTTGTTGCAAAGTTTGGAACTAAAACAGTCTTATCATACTGACCTTTTTGTCATAAAGTGTGGAACTGAAAACAAACTTACCGCACTGAATTTTTGTTACAAAGTTTGGAACTAAAAACAGACATTGTACTGAATTTTTTCTTGCAAAGTTTGGAACTAAAAACAAACTTATCATACTGAACCTTCTGTTATAAAGTCTGGAACTAAACACAAACTTACCACACTGAATTTTTGTTACAAAGTTTGGAACTAAAACAGTCTTATCATACTGAATATTTTGTTACAAAGTTTGGAACTAAAGCAGTCTTATCATACTGAACTTTTTGTTATAAAGTCTGGAACTAAAAACAAACTTCTCATACTGATTTTTTTGTTATAAAGTCTGGAACTAAAAACAAACTTATCATACTGAATTTTTGTTACAAAGTTTGGAACTAAAAACAAATTTATCATACTGAATTTTTTGTTAGAAAGTCTGGAACTGAAAACAGTCTTATACTGAATTTTGTGTTACAAAGTTTGGAACTAAAACAGTCTTACATACTGAATTTGTTGTTATAAATCTGGAACTAAAAAACTTATCATACTCAATTTGTTGTTACAAAGTTTGGAACTAAAACAGTCTTATCATACTGAACATTTTGTTATAAAGTCTGGAACTAAAAACAAACTTACCACACTGAATTTTTGTTATAAAGTTTGGAACTAAAAACAAACTTATTGTAGTGAACTTTTTGTTACAAAGTCTGAAACTAAGAAACAAACTTCTCATACTGATTTTTTTGTTATAAAGTCTGGAACTAAAAACAAACTTATCGCACTGAATTTTTTCTTACAAAGTTTGGAACTAAAAACAAACTTATATGGAATTTTTTGTTACAAAGTTTGGAACTAAAACAGTCTTATCATACTGAATTTTTTGTTACAAAGTCTGGAACTGAAAACAGTCTTATCATACTGAATTTTTTGTTACAAAGTCTGGAACTGAAAACAGTCTTATCATACTGAATTTTTTGTTACAAAGTCTGGAACTGAAAACAGTCTTATCATACTGAATTTTTTGTTGCAAAGTTTGGAACTAAAACAGTCTTATGATACTGACCTTTTTGTCATAAAGTGTGGAACTGAAAACAAACTTACCACACTGAATTTTTGTTACAAAGTTTGGAACTAAAAACATTGTACTGAATTTTTTGTTGCAAAGTTTGGAACTAAAAACAAACTTATCATACTGACCTTTTTGTCATAAAGTGTGGAACTGAAAACAAACTTACCGCACTGAATTTTTGTTACAAAGTTTGGAACTAAAAACAGACATTGTACTGAATTTTTTCTTGCAAAGTTTGGAACTAAAAACAAACTTATCATACTGAACCTTCTGTTATAAAGTCTGAAACTAAAAACAAACTTATCATACTGAATTTTTTGTTACAAATTCTGGAACTCTGATTATATTGAATGATTTATCAATAGTAGCTCAGGGATTTGAAAATTCAATAACAATTAAAAAACAATCTATAAATTTTACCCAATTGTGATTCATATATCAAGTGAAACGTTATTCATAAAAAAAATTTGTGGTTACTAACTGTGTTGTATTCTATATTGCTTAGTATTCACTGATGTATTAGTGTTTTGGACTACTTGTTAATTATAGCTTGCAAACAACACATTACAACCATTTTTGACCCAATTGTTATTTTAAATAGATGGGTGGAAGTTAAGAATAAATAGAAAAAGGTATATAATCATCTAGGTGACTGCACATACTAGGTTTCAAGATTGATAATTTTATATTAAATAAAGTAAAAGAAAAAAACTGAAAGTGTAATACAGCTAAAATTTAGAGTTATGATACCTGGTGGATATTTATATTTCAGTTTGCTTTCACCAGTTTGTACATTTATGAGATTGTGATGAGTTTAATTTTGTTCAGTGATTACCACAATTTTGTTTTGCAAATTTCAACTACACAAGTTACAAACTTGTTTTTTTTTTCATTCAATAATTGCTTTTTCCATTTCACAAAAACTGTAATTTTTACCTGTCAAATCATATAATGGTTGTGCAAACTGTGACTATACAAAACCTAAACTCTTCATGCTGTGTATTAACAAAAACAACACAAAAGTGATAAATATAATACAACTCTGTAATAAAACATGGTAATGATTAATTGCAATCTTAATTATGCAGAATGCACAAATTATTACTTCTCTTAATCTTCTGAAAAAGTCATTGTGAGTCATCTTGTTATTAATTTCTATGTCTTTGAGTCCATCTTTAGAGAAAGCAAGGGCTGTTACTTTTCCACTTTCAGCTCGAGACAATGCCATTAAAATAAGACATGCAGCATCTGCAGGTGACACGTACTGACAACCTAAAGTTTTTTTCCCATGGACCATAGAGTTTCTTACATCAATGGCCACCAGATAACGTTTACCTGTTGAAGGAACCATCTGAAAGACAAAAGAGATAACATACTTCAATAGTTGTGAATCAAATCATCACAATTCAAGTTTGAGTTTTTAGACAACAATAAAAACACAATTATATGTTTCCATGACAGCACTGATGCTACTGCCAATAAAATGTCTTGGAAAAGATCATATACTAATAATTTAAAAAAACTGCTCATGAATATTAAATTATAAAGCACCTATTAACCCCACTCATATTAAAGTGATTTTATGAAACTTATATTTCTATGCAAAAACCTCCTTTTTGTACTATGTACTATGTTTTGGTTATCAGTGTAAGAATTCATGGTTAAGCCATATAAGAAAAAATTTTAAATCTAAAAGCCAACTTTAACCCTTAAACAGCAGCAATCATCAACTGATGCTGCTGCCTACAACATATCCACGATTTGCATCTCAGAACAGCTGGTCAGGGTATTAACACTTTTATTGATAAGCAGAGAACATTTTGGCCTTCCTAGGTAATCTTTGGGTTATCATCCTTCCTAGGCCATCATCAGCCTCAAGATACATTTTTATTTCAAGTGGGTTTCTTCTCATCAAGAAATCCCACTATTTAAGGGTTAATTTACAATTTAACAAGTTATATTTTTTTCCTGCAACAAACAGGTTAAATATGTTTAAAAAAAACTTAGCTACCAATTTGACCACAGGTGACAAAAGTGCAAAAAAATTAAATAACTTTAATTCTAAAAGATGTTTTGGCAAGCCTATCACTTAAAAGGTCCATTTAGGAGGTAAAAAATGCTCAAACAAACTCGTTACAGATAATTCATAGGATGAAAGATGAAAACAACATAAAAATAAGATTTACACCAGTTAAGTGATACAGCATCAGTCACCTTGCTACAACATTCAAAACTTCACATCTGTTGATACAGATGACCACAGTAATGCTGTTCTCACAGAACAAGGCCATTTGGGTACTAATCTCCAGGATGTACAGGCATAAGATAAGGCACATGGCCTACAGCTCTGTGAAAGAGATACAAGACAGAACTAGAAACAAAATTAAAAGATCAAGTTGTGACTGTCTACAACAACCACACAGATTCATTGGAGCAT
Source organism: Tachypleus tridentatus (assembly GCF_004210375.1). Taxonomy (NCBI): domain Eukaryota; kingdom Metazoa; phylum Arthropoda; class Merostomata; order Xiphosura; family Limulidae; genus Tachypleus; species Tachypleus tridentatus. The sequence continues at coordinate 14,129,420 of NC_134830.1, forward strand.
TCAAAAACAAGTGTAACTGAGGATAGGGAACAAAGGCGTGACCTCCAATAGTGATGTAACTTCAGCTTAGCTTACAATATACGCTGACAATACTTAACACGCAAAAAAAAAAAGTTGTTTTAGGAGGTTCTTTAAGATGATACACTCAGTCACAGACATTTGACAAAACTGTTTAAGGAATACTTCAGCCATCTATAAAGTTGTAAACCTTGATGTTCCATGCTCTTCTGACTTTCCTACCTACCATACAAAGCTTTACTTTTCCTTTTGAGGATGTTAACTTCACTCCAAAAAATATTTCTCTTGGGGTGAATTCCCATGCAACGTATCTAGTGGTATTTCTCTTCAGATTTTCCATCTCTTCCAGTACTACAGAGTACCTTTAACTTGGCTCAGTTAAGAGTTTATCACTGCATGTTTCATTTTTCTACTTCACCTGATACAAGTCTGCCTTCTGGGGAAACTGTTTTTTGGTTCCTGGTTTCCTCAAAAATCATTACTTCACATCACTCTTTCGAAAAAACTGGGCAGCTCATTGTGCTTGTCAGTAGTTTCTATTCTCCTAATCCATCACTGTATTAATTCATACAATTTTATACAATGGTGACGTGTATCAATATGTAATGAAAAACTCAATTTCTTAGCCTTTGTTTCGCTGCATTCTTTCTTAATACTTGACACCATTCACATCATACCTATCTCCAAACCTGCAACATGCTAAGTGTCAAGAACAATTTTACATGTTCTCTTTTCAGAAAACTTCAACTTATTTTTTGAGAATGGACACTTCAGCAGTTGTGCCAACAGCTTAGTTGTCCCTTGAGTGATGTCTTTACGATCACAGATAACCATATTCTTCATTTTTGCTATTCTCCACCTGTAGCCCCCACTTCTCTAGAAGAAAATATTTTGAACCAGTATTGAGAAGCTTTATCTATACATCTTTTTCTTTCTCAAATATTGACTGAGATTAAGTAATCAAAATATTGAATGCTTTGTACTGGCTGGCTTAAATTTTATGTTTCCTGCTGCACCATTCATCTCAAGAAGATCCCATTTTGCAACCTCTTTGAAAACATTTTCTGTGGCACCTTCAGAAAACATCCATCTTTCAGACATTTGTCATTTACAGATTTACTGCTACCTGTTATGAGTACATTTATAAAAGCTATATTTTCTTTTTGAGTAGCTCAAACATTATCACATTTTTCATTCTTTCACCCTATTTTGCTGAGTCTTAGAAATTCTCTTCATTGTCCATTTTTCTAACTTCTCAATATACTGCCTTCTTCCTTTTTTTATTTCACAACTTTTCTTTTTTTCTTGCAGGCTACAGAAATACCATTCCTTCCACCTTTACCTTCCACTAATATTAACTCTTTTTTCTCTCTCTCTTTCATCCTGACTTATTAATAATATTCCATCCTTCTACTATGTTCTCAATGAGACACAGGTTTCCTTCTTTTGTACCTTCAGGGATTTTCTTGTTATATGATCTTATACTGTAGAAATATTTTCATCTGTTGTTTGCTTGGAATTGAGGAATATCTGTGAATTTTATGCCCTCACTGCTTCTTGTATATTTTTTTCTAAAATGGGGCTATATTCTGTGAGAAAATTTTGAGATTACATCTCATCACATTTACCATTTTGCAATGTCTTTGCCTTCTTGGTCTCAGTACTCATTAGGGGACATGTTGCAGATCTGTTTGTAGAAAAATTCAAATACATTAGCAGAATTATGTTTCACATCATATTGCTCATTGCTTTCCCAATAGCTTTTGGATTCCAAAGTCTGTGATTATTCTCCAAGCCAGAAAAAATCCACAGTAAGTAAATTATTCTCTATTACCTACATATTTACCATTGTAGACCTTGCCTATTGTAACCTAGTTATTTCTGTACTGCCCAAAATCCCTGTTAACATTTAGTTAGATGTGTGGCACTAAGAGGTAATTTAATAGGAACCCTCCAATAAAAAAAAACCACAAAAAAACAATTGCTCTTTCTTGTGTTAGGATATTATGTTTGTCTTCTTAGAATGTTTGTTTTTGAATTTTGCGCAAAGCTACTCAAGGGCTATCTGTGCATCTTCTCAGAAAGACACTCTTTTTCTGTTATTTTTCTTCTTCCAAACACTTTCAATCAACTGCCATTTCTTCATTTCTTGGTGCACTGATTTAAAACTTCATAGAGTTATACCTTGGTTCAATACACCCATCTTTGCAATTCTTTTTTATTTAGGAATTTTTAAGGTTTTGATGGGTCAAAGGTCAAACAAAGAAAAAATGTATATTTTGCTTTTGTGTACTGTCACATTTGCAGCAACCAAGTGAAAAATTGGCACGAATATAAATTTTCATGTACCCAATGCTGGATTTACTAATTTTGAATCTTTTTAGATGGTGATAGCTGAGGAGTGGCTTATTTTTAAGGTTTTTCATCAATCACTCAGTCATATTTTTGACCAATTTATACTGTATTTGGAACAGATATTGTTTACAGGCAACACACACTGAAAAATAAAAATGCTGGATGTGTCCAATTTTAGTAATTATAAGGCAGTAAAATGCCACAAAAAGCATAATTTTAAGGTTTTTGACAATTATCGTGCTGCATTTCAGCCACCTTACATGGAATTTGGTACAATGATACTTTTTTTTACTGGTCCCATACTTGTACACACAAAAATATGGAATATTCTCATTTTTATTCACTTCAGGGAGAGTCAAAAGGTTCAATAAACTCATAATTTTAAGGATTTTGGTCAATTACTTAGTCTTGTTTCAATCAACTTGGAATTTTGTACAAATATACTTTTCTACACACAGTGATATATATATTGTTCTATTTTTCTGTGTTTTTTACAATTTTTCTGGTGTCAAAAATGGCCATGTTTGGATTACTTGGTGGAACATTTTGACCATGAATGTTAGTCTGTTTAATTTGATTTATTTATTTGCTGCTGTCTTTGCTCTTGTTACATGGATAATTTGCAATTATCCATTTTGCTGCAGATTCTACCCTTATTTAAATATGTCCAGTCAGACCTTTTGAATGATATTTACAAGGATGAATTTTATCTATATATAATTCCACCCTCTGCACTAGTGCTTCATCAGCAAGTGATACCTTCTGAAAGTGAACAGAAGATGCCAAGACAAGTTCATATTCATAATCTCTTGTTTTCCAACTGAAGATGAAATGTCTCCAGGAAAATGACAAAAAATATAATTCAGACAGGTTACCAAGTTCCAGCTGTCCACAAAAACACAAAGAGTAAAAAGCTAGAACAGTAAGGTTAGGTTCACCTTTCTGAAGGAAATTTGAAGTTTTCCGATCTAGAAATTGTAAGCAACTGAATAAGGAGGAGACAAAGACATTATACAGCAGAGTGAAGTGCCTGTCAAACCTACATTAAGGATCATACAGAAGAACCAAAAAATGATTCTAGACAAATGAAATATGCATAATTTATAGTTCATATGAAAAATCACCTTGCAGGAGGACTATTTAGAGACTGAGAAAAAATAACTACATTATATAAAACATTTGCTTTTTATTAGAAATGGCTGAGAAAATACAAATTAAATGATTAATTTTTCTAAAACTACAAACTTTTAGGAACATTTTTTGTCAAAGTTTAAACAAAAGTGACATTAATTGCCAAGAAGCTTGACAACTTGGTGTTGTAGGGTTAAACTTTTACATCATAGGGCACTGTGCCAATTTCAAGGATTTTGTGTATTGTTTTTTTGTTTTTTTTTCATTTCGCACAAAGCTACACGAGGGCTATCTTCACTAGCTGTCCCTAATTTAGTAGCGTAAGACAAGAGGGAAGGCAGCTAATGATCACCACCCACTGCCAATTTTTGGGCTACTCTTTTACCAAGGAATAGTAGAATTGATCGTCACATTATAACGCCCCGACAGCTGAAAGAGTGAGCATGTTTGGTGTGACAGGGATTCCAACCCACGACCCATGGATTACGAGTCGAATGTCTTAACCCACCTGACCATGCCAGGCCTTGTGTATTGGATTTAGCTTTTTAAAGTTTTAAAAAATCATCCACAGTAACATTCTTTAACTGTGAATGAGTGAAAGATATCACCCACAACAAGATACATTTACACAAAAAAGAATATTGCTGCAGCCTGTGAACCATGACAATAAAAATATCTAAAATATTACATACTTTATTGGAAAAAAAAATAATGCTGTTAAGTAATCATGTGCTGTAATTATAAAATTCTAGTTTTTAACAACTTAAAAATAACAGTAATCATATTTTTACAACATGAGTACAACTAGTCCTTGGTTCTAGTACATTGTTAAATCTTTACAGAACTAATACATGATGCCTATCAATAAGAATCAAATTAAAAATAAATAGCCTTTTAAAATTGATAATGTTGAGTCCCATTGTTACTGTCAGTAAGACAAGAACATGCAAGAATATTGAAATCTTTTTTTTTTATCACAACCTCTATAATTAAATATTTGAATCATTTGATAAACCCTGATTAAGGCCACCAACTACTTCAACCTACATATAAACTTTTGTTTTAAATATTATTTTAGGACATCAAATTAAGTGTTCACCTACAAGTCTTACACATTTCAACGTTGGAAAACTCTTGGATGTAGATTTAGTTGTTACTGGAAAGCTTTATGAAAATATGTAAAAATGCACTAAAATTTAATTTATTATAGAATGGTTAAAGAAAGGATTCTAGAATAATACCTTGAATGAAGCAAGGTGTAATGTCTGGAGGGTGTCATCCAGTTGAGAAAGCTTAGAATAAGTTTGAAGAACAGTTTTGTCTGCTGGGTTCTTCTGCAACATTTCTAACTGCTTAGCAATAATGAATGTTTGTAATGGACCAAGGTGACCGTCATTCATTGTACTATCACTGTTTAGCCTCTCTAAGATGGGCTTCAGAACAGGGCTTTTGTGCTTGAGAAAACCTAGTCGATGCAATCTAGGAAGTTGAGACAAAAGGAGCTGGACTGGGAGTCTAGGAATCAGGCAAAGCCAAATCTAATCCATAATAGAGATCAACAGAAAAATACTGGACCTTCAATTGTTGCGAAAAATGTGTAAGAATAAGTCTGTCAAATAATAACTTCAATGCTTATCTTACTTTGAATTTGATATAATCATTTTATAACAAAAAAATAAGGGTACTAAATGGAATTCATGGATGTTGAGATGTTCAAATACATTATGAATGAAGCTAGAAAAAGCCATTGGTGTAATCCAGCTGAAAAGACCAGCAGTTATATACTTCATGTTAAACATACAACTTCTTTGTTTATATTTCATTGCATTTAAGATTTAAATTGACCATACCAAACAAAACTAGATTTACCCACTAATATTTAACCTTAAAATTGCAAAAATGCAAATCCAAAGCTAGTTAAGTATATGTTCTATCAGTTAGTATTTAAGATATCAAAACTGCTGACATACATAACATGCAGCAATTTATGAAAAAAAAACCCCTAAGGAACCAAACTTCTCGCATTCTTCATGTAAGAAAAATGGACATTTATCATTGCTATTTGTTTTACAACAAAAATCTGGCTTTTCTACTCACTTTTAAAAGTTCCTCGTATCTCATTAGATTTCAATTTACAGTGAGGCATGAACTGCTACTGTGATTTATGCAAAAATACAAAAAATTACTTATAAGGGCATGCTTTCTACCTAAATTTTATTTTTGTCATTGAATCTTTCATGTAATCCTTTCGGCCAACATACATGTTGTTTTTATAAGGTCAAAAGACATTACTAAACTTTGAGCAATTCGTCTAATTTCCCCTATCATATCAACTACAAAATAGAACTATAACTAAAATATTCATATTTAGTTTTGTTTTATACACATTTCTTTTGAATACAAAATTTACACTTATGCTTTCTTGTATAAAATACAAAAGAAAATTGCAGATCTGTGGTGTCTGTACGTGTTTTTGCTTATTTCTATCTCAAATGGCTTTTAAATATCACATTTTTAAAGTTGGCAGTGACAAAACTAAAATTCAACTTTGTTCTACAAATTCCAAGCTTAGCAAAATTATAAATATATCACCTGCAAACTGGGATTATTTTTTCCTTGCAACCAATTCCCCATAAAAAACTCTTTTGTCCTTATACAGATTATAGATTTTTAAATTTTCTTTTCATGTCAGCTGCCTTTCACAATCACAAAACTTTAAATCATCCAACTTATATCATATTATTTTTATGTTACACAAACATAATAAATCAACTCTATTAGTTTGCTGGTTGTTTGTTTATTTTGTTTCAGAAACTACTTCAGAGTCTATCTTCACTTTATGAAACTCCTGCTTGTAATTTGAAACTAATGGTACATTGAGGTGAACTTTATCTAAACATGAGCTCAGAGATTGGAAGGAGTTTTTATAGCAGCTGCACATAATTTCTAAAAGGATTATGAAAGTAAATTTTATAAAACAGATAAATAATAAAAAACACCTTATCTACATTAGTGTTAATAATGTTATTTTATTCAAAATTCTTTAAAGAAAATGAATGACCTTGCATATAACTTCATGAGACTAGAAACTATATTTTGTTAACAAGTACTTGCAAAAACTAACTTTAACCTTTTCATTTTAGGCTCATGCAATTTGCAGAAACTGAGTCACAAATTTCACTTGTTTACCAATACATATGGTAACTCTGAGATTTCTTGATACATTCTGTTAAAAAAAATTGATTGTAAGTTTCTTACACAAAAATAATGATGGTTTTATAATTACATGTTTTTACTAAAAATATGTTGTCTTTAAATTGTAGTTACTCACACTCAAACTATTAAGAAATCAAGTGCAAGTGATTTTAATTTTAAGTTTATAAATACTTTTCTTCATCTTACTATTTTAATATTTTTTTGTATAATCATCTACAACCTCTTAAACAGATATGAAATACCTGTGTTTTTAAATTTTTATATTTTTTCATTTTCTGTACTGTATCACTTACTGTAACTATTATCATTAATGTACAATGCAATGAGAAATTAATTAACATTAGGGAATATAAAAAACATCAACATACCTTTTAATTTTTTAGAGAATATCTTTATAAATTTTCCTTTTCTTAAAATCATAATTTCAGTTCTTTTCACATATAGTTAATTTTTTACCTTTCCTTATTTCTCTTTTCCCACTTATTATTCAATTCAATGCAATAATGCTCTCGAGGCATATTACAGTTTCTCTGGAAGACATGCACAACCATCTGGCAAAATGTTTGTTCAATACAAAATATCCTGTTTTGAGAATGGAAGCAAAGTATGATGTACATTTTATACACTTTTTAACCTTTTACTTATACATTTTAAACCATAACTAATACGTCATTACCTAAGATATAATAGTAAGGCTTAAAACACAATTTAAGCTTTATCTCTAACGACAATACATTTAGGTAAAAAAACAGCCATAAGTGCTTTAGTCCATCAAATAACCAACCATACTATAGCCAATTTCATACAATCTATGATGACAAATGCACACTAATTTCCAAGTAACCATTGTTAGTTTATAATATAATATGCCCTCTTTCTATTTTCTATACACATTTACATGGAGACTACAAAGTTGAAATGTATCTGTTGAAGGTGGGCGTGACAGCTGTTGAGGATTTAAAAAATTATTGCTTTTTAAAACTATTTAATTCGAAGAATTTGAAAACAATCAAAAAGATTATCTAAACATCTCATTGTTTAGACATACCTCTATAGTAATGCCCTTCTATTATTAAAGATAGAGTGCCAAAGTAGGGAATTTTCATACCTCATTGGTCACGTGACAACGTCTGATGTTTTTAGTTTTTAAAAGTTTATTTTAAAATATAAAAACTTTAAACTTGGACAAAACTTTGAATTATAACATATTGTAATGTTAATTTTATTTACATACATTGATATGAAAGGTGATTAATTAAATTTTGAATGTAATGCAGACATGTGCAAAAAAGCATTTAAAGGGGCTACTACTGCAACAGGGTTAAGGTAAACAGTTATAGATGTGTTGTATAACGGTGATGTAAAAGTTATGTCACATAATGGTTTATATTTCATTATAAGTTGCAAATATACCAGAAAACAACTCATTTAACCTCACACACACTCAATGGTCATCACTCTATTTTTTGAAGTGTCTGTGTTTCAGGTTTAATTTTGTTTTTGAGTTATTTGTCTATATGTAAACGCAGAAGTGGCCCACATAATACCACATAGCTAGAAGTTAACTCTCAAATACTAATTTATTTAAAGTTCACTGCCAGTGAGGTTCCTAGTAGATCACATTAAATAGTTTTGTGTTTTTGCTTGTTAAAACACTCAGTATAAAGAACTAATAAGAAAAAAATGTCGAGATCACTCACTTTCTACCTGAAATATGCAGGTGACACCAACAGTAATTTATAGAATTACATGCAATATTGACAGCATTTTTTGGTCAACCTTTTCTATATCTTGTATGTTATTAACAGGCCACATCAAGCCCTCAAAATATAACAAGTGGTCACACTTAACTATAACCATATATTGCAAAAGTCAGCAAAACTGTACTTGGGTAATGATCTTTAATCACAGAAGTCATGGACTCATTAGAAACTGGTGTTAAAATAGTTTAGAAAAATGTGTTTAAAAAGCCAACAAGTTCACCATGAATTCTAGGTTTCATTTTGAACTAAAACAATGTAATTAATAAAGTTGTGTAAGAACATTTTATTTTTTCTTACTGTATGTATTAATACTATAGAAAATAGTAATTGTAGTAAAAGGCAAGTTTCCTGTTCTTGTTTGTTCAAAGGAAGCAAGTGAAAGCTTATTAACTTTACATTTTAGTTAGAATAAACTCTTTTTAAGAGTTTTGGAAACATGTGCCTCTTATATTAAAAAAAGTGCTAATATTTTTACCTCTTTGGACTTAAGCAATGGGGTTGGTATGTGTTCAAAACTTAGCTCATGCATCTCAATTAAACGAGCAGCCTTCTGTTCATCAGCAGTGTGCTTCAACTCGTGAACAGCCTTCAGATACTCCAATAAGTCCTTTACTTGTGGTGATGCATCAGGTACACCAAATTCTTTTTCAGCAGCTTCATATCCATGAGTAACATATTTGTAAAGGGCAGCCAAACCTGAAAATGTGACACATTCAAAATTAAAGGTTCCTTACTGATGACTAAAAGCAAACTGTTAAACCACACTCCACACACACATTTTTAAATACTAATACCAAACATATTCACTGAAGTATAATTTCATTAGTTTTAAATTGCAACATCTGGCTTAGAAGGTTGAAAATTAGTACAATAAATTAGATAAAGAAAATCAGACAACAGGACAGAAGATTTGGAAAATGCTAGATAGAATAGATTTTGTCAAAACATCTTATTTCTGTAAAAGGATGATTAGTTTGTTGAACGAGTTCCTGTCCACAGTGACATAGGCTAGAACCTCATAAGAGTTTAAGAGGGACATTGATGATTTCCAGAGAAATAAAGTTTTTTTTTAAAATTTCCTCACAGATGAGGATGCAAAAAAAGCCTAAAATAACCAAATGATCCCTTGTTGTCCATAAATTATCTAAATAATTAATGTTTGTTTCATCCTGTTCTCTGTCCTTAAAATACAAAGGCATCAATAAATTATAGATTTCACTTTTTGAGACTATCAATTGGTACTTTCTTCAGATTTTGCTCCATAACCTCACATAGTTGTCACAGGTTAGGAACATTTTTCCTTCACAACATTATTTTTTAAATGGTACCACAATGTTTCAACTGGAATAGCAATAAGATTTTGGAATGACCATTTGATTATATAACCAGCTCTTTTCTTCTTTAACTACCTCACATTCATTACTACAATATGTTTTAGATCATTATTATTCTGAAATTTAAACCAAAACAAACATTGTTCAATTATACTGAAAAATGGACTAGGTTGTTGCAATACCACCCCTTCTTCACAACACCATCACCTTAAATTTTTATAGTATCTCTTTGTCTTGTTTGATAAAACATGATACTATGTTCTTTTTTACAATCATTTTCTAATAATCTTCATCTATAGTGCCAGTTAAAAATAATAATTTTAAAGGCACTTATAAAAGCCCCAACACTATTAGAAATAATCTAACTTCAAATAAACCTGCACCAAAATAGTAAAACAGGGTGTGTAAATTTTACCTGACCAATCATGTGAAAAAGGTGAGTGACTCTTAAACAAGGACAAATACAAAAACTACTGAACAAAAAAGGTGTTAAAAGTGAAAATATAAATCATGCATTCTTTCCAAATATAAGCAATTTTGACCAAAGTGATTACAAAACCAAAAAAATTAAAGAAATGCGAGTTAATTTATCAAAAGCTTGCCAAATTTTTACACCTCCCATTGAACTGTCTCTTGATCACTTATGTTCTAAGAGATATGGTCTACCATCAATTAAGTTATATTGACTAGTTTCTTCTCATAAAATATAGTAAATAGATCACATGCATATGTCAATAGATTAGTATTCCTGCAAGTCTTTTGAAAAATCATAATTTGTTCCATAACTTTTTCAAATATTAACTATTACACACAAATTTTGTTTTATTAACAAACTCTTTTATTACTATTGTTTTTCTTCATAAATGTTACATACAACATTAACTGATGATACACTAATTTAAAACCCATTTGTTTAAACTTGTTTTTATTTCCTCTTTAGCAATCATACGAGTTATTCTACTAAAATTATGTTAACCTTATAATTATAAATGGCCCCATTCTCAAAAACTACATGTAGTATCATGACTTTGTTGGTTATAATGCCCTTAAGAACATACAAGGCACACAAAAACATTTCAACAAAAATATCGTAAATATTGAAATTAGTCCCATTAATTACTGATCACTTCCTCATGTGTCTTCTACACGAAAGGTGTAATTTAATTCAATATTTTTGGTCTACACAAGTGTTGTGGCAGGTAAAAGCAAACTTTAACATGATGCAACATATAGACCTTATTGCTAATGAAGGGTATAGATACAAGTTAGTATACCAAAAAACATGTTCCTTGTACTATGTTTAAGTATGCCTTCAGTATGTGTTGTTTATATTTTATAAATGTGTAAATTGACAATAGGTTTTTCAAGGGTATTTATACAATGTTTTAAGGTTGTGAATCAAGATTTCTTTAGATTTCTCAAAAACAAAATGGTAGAAGTCACAAAAAACTCAATTCCCATCTTTTTCGATATGTTTTCTTTTAACAAGAATTGAATAAGTGGTATTCAATCTCTATGGACTGAGTCTGTGTGAAGGAATGAAGGAAGTTTCAGTCTGAGACACAAGTACAGAAGTCAAAGCATTGTCTGTTTTGAAACTCCAGGCAGATACAGCCCATAAAAAATTTAATCCATTTACAATGTACTTTATTGCTAGGTTGTCTCAAAAATAAAAATAGTGCACAAAGTTAAAAAGGATCAATGTCACACCTGTGCTGAAATTATCAATTTTATTCTCTTGAATAAAACTAAGTTTAAGTACAATTGCTTCTCTTACACGAGAAATGGTTTATGAAAGAAAAATATTATCCAGCATCCTGGTTTTACAGAAGACACTATAATATTACAATCATGATTTACCTTCAGGTTTTCAAAGTTTCTAAATTCTCTTATTTATAATCAAAACGTTGCATTTACCAAAAACTTTGCAAGCACACAAATATGAACTATATTTTGTCTAACACTTGTTTGGAAAACAAACATTTATTTTGTTGCTTTTACTTTGATCATATGGTTATAAACACAAATCTTCATGTCTTTTCTAGTTTTACCACTTAACTTCCTCCTTCATATGCTACTCTTCATGGACAAATTTAATTTGAAAAAGTTTTCTTTTTCTTGAACTGTTCATTTCCTATATTGTTTGAATGGAAATTAGTGAATATAGCTTTTGTATACTGACTGTCTGAAGCTTCAACACCTAGAAAAATAGTAGATTTATATATGTAAATAAATACATAAACGTTTTCAAAGGTTTATAACATAACAATTCTGTATCTTTCTACAATACATGCATACCTCACAATTTTAGCAACTCTTTTGGCACAGTTTCTTTTTACACGAGTCATTCAAACAATGTATTGTACTTTTGTGAACTTTAGTGGTGATTTTTATAAATTATGTTGAGTAATAAAGATAATATGAGGCTAAAATAAAAATTAGGTTTGTCTCCTTCAACTGACCAAACGGCTCATAAGGTATGAGAATCTTCTGTTAAATTAAATAAAATTTAGCATTAATTTTTTGACTTATAGCAAGAGGTTCCAAATTTTTTGTTCACTTTTCTAATCAGTTCTTCTCACTACCAATAGCATTTGTAACATGACATCTTTCCCTGTTTGAGCAAATAATATGGCACAATGAGATGAAAATTCCAATTACAACTAATACTCTCACTGGAATTGTAGATAAGTTAGAGTAACAAATATTTAAAGAAGTGGTAAAACGATAATAGGACTGATCAGGTTATTTTATGATTTAGAAAGGGAATATGAGCCTGAAATTTGAATGTAACAGTAATAACACATAAAAAGATGTACTATCATCCAGGAGTTCCAAGCAAAATTCCTGCTTTAGGTTCAATATACTTCTATATGCTTAGATTACTCCTGGTAAAAAAAAGTTTTTTAGCTTTCTTTACTACCCATGGTGAACAACCAATAGTCAGTTTCCACGTAATCTGTTTTTTTTTCTCCTCTTAGAATGACATTTTCCTAGCTTTAGTTATGGCTCAACACCAGTTTCTTCAAAATTACAATGCCTTCCATTTCTTTTACATTCAGAAATAAGAAAGCTTCATGTGGAAAGTCTTGTAATCCTTAGTGAAAGACTCAATTTTAAAGTGCCATCTCCTCTTTCAAATTACTATGCTTTGATGAAATTGCTAACATAGTACAAGAGCTTTTAATTTATGTAGTTCTTTGTCACAGGGATAACCAAGAGGGAGATGACTGAACACGGGTTGTGTACAATCCTCTTAATACACTGTATAAAGTTTACATCAAAGTTCATCCATTCAGTTCCAGAAGACAAAATGTGTGTGTGTGTGTGTGTATTTCTATTACCTTCAATAGCTAAGATAATTTTTCTCCACTTGAACATTCTTTTCAGGGTTATATTCTTCAGAATTACCATGATTGGAATATCTACAATTTCAAATGAAGGAAGTTACATGGTTTATCTATTTCTGAAGACGGATTCAAAGAGACACAGCAACTTATGACAGAATAAATAAACTACATTGAAAACAGGTGCTAATTCATACAACATACCTGTTTTTGTATTTGTGCAAAATTATACAAAATATTTGAAATATTTTGGAGATCAAATTAGAGATGATCAAATACAATAAGAAACTATCATATTGTATACTTTCACTGAAAATGCTTTCTGAATATCAGTACTAAACATATATGGGTGCAAGTATACAGGTTACCATCAAAATACATCATTACATTTTATTCCTTGATCCATTACAGTTATGAAATTGCTAATTGTAACCAATTCAACAGCAAACTCATGAACTGTGTAGAAGTCACAGTGAGTGTGTCATGACAAAGATGTCTAACTAGTCAATATCACTCAAATTAAGTAACTGATAGATAGTTATGTATTCCTTAAACAATTATCTGTAGTTAAGTCACTACTGCAACGATCTTAATGATTTTGTTTCCTCTGATGTGCTTCAGATCCATAAAAAGTTTGTGATAATACATACAGACTTCAATCCCAATCCAACAACAAAGATCAAGGAGTAAAGGTGCCAGGAACACAGAAACTTTTCTTCCTGCTTCCCAATTACTTCTATTGAAACAAGTCTCTTGCACAACTCTTTATCTAATAAAAAACATTTCTTGCTGTTCTTTAGTATCTTCTGACCTCCAATCAAGTCTGGATACACTTTCATTAAAAGTCAAATTTCAATTTCATTTTGAATTTTGCAATACTTCTTGTTAACAACTGTATAACTGAAACTGGATATAAAATTTGTGTTAGCCATAAAACTTCTTATTGGCAGACAATGAAAAGCAGAATAATTATGAAAGGTACATGTTAATTAACAAGGAGGTTATATTCTACTCACCATGATTTTTAGAAAAGTTCAGCTTCAGTTGAACACAATCAGGCTTCTTCAAAGGCATCATTTACTGAATATTCAGTATTTCTAGTCTACATTATGATTCAAGCAATATTACACAATCCAGGTAGCAAAGAGCAATATGTGATTACATGGATAATCAGACATTTACTAAGCATACATAAAACAAATATTTGTCAAACAGTATAGGATAGCTATTTAATGCTGTAATTACCAATGCATTATTAAAAGTTGTCTAATTCCAACTTACCTTTAAAGAATGAGAAACTTAAACTCTGGACACATAAAAACAACTAAGTAGAAAGATCATAAGGTAGCTTATAACACCCTTACAGGAGATGTGATGACAAAATTAGTTTTTATGACTTTCTAATGAAGGTATATATAACCACTGAAGAATGCTATTTTGTTTTAATGTTCAATAGACAAGAAGAAAATAAATAATTTAAGTATATTTTACTAAAAGTTACAGCTTTTAGAGCAAGAAAAATTATTTTTAGAATAAGATACAAGTTTCAATCACTGGTCCAATAACTCTCAAGTACACAAGTAATACAGATGCTTGAGAATGATCACTTGGTAATCAAAACATTGCACCTGTTCTAAGAATAATATTCCTTACTACAAAAGCTGAAATGTGGAATTAATTATACTTAATCAGTAATGAAATTGAAAATAAAAACAAAGAATTTAATTATTCTCCAAGTTCCAATGCATTTCTCTTTAAGAATGACTCTTAAACTAATCTTTGTTGTTCAGATATCAAATTTAATCAACTGTTGCAATGTAACGTTTGAATATGCATATTTAGCCTTTTCAACAATAGTTAGAGAACAAATGTGTTGTAGTACCCCTGCATCTCCCAGATAAAAAGTACGACAGAAACATTAGACATGCTAAAAACAAAGATTCTGTGACCATGGGCTTTAATGTACATTTCTCACCGAGTTCTGAGAGACAGGTTGAAAATAAGAGACAAAACACAGATTCCAGCCAAAAAACAGTGTTTAGTAATCTTCACAATAAACAAGAAGGCAACTGATCATGTGTTTTAAAGTAAAAATTGCAGGAGTAGAAAGAATGATGGACACTTTTTACCAAATGATATAAAACAATCAAGTTAACTGTGTGAAATCCAAGTTCCTACTTGAATATCAAAAACTTTTACCAAATATTAATGCTAAACTATTCAGTGCAAAATTGCTATAGTATTCACTTAGGTAAATAAAAACAATTTAATGAAACACAAATAAAAGCTGAAAAGTGCTTTCACAAATGAAAATTAACTTCAATCCTACAAAGATACCATTTTTAAAATCCTTTCTGCACATGCTACTGAGTTACATGTAAAAGTTAATTAAATTAATATTACCAAGTATATTCTAACTCACAGTTTTAAATCATCTAAAGTTTTTATTTTTTTACTTCAAAAGAAAGGTCTAAAATATTATTTAAAACTTGAGTTTTGTTATAGTATAAGCTTGTAATTACAAATTTCAACTTTTACAGGTAAAATGCAGATGATTTTGTGCAAGCTTTTAAAGTACAGTATATGGATTGTTCAGCAATAATTTGAGTATCATTCTAGAATTTGTCTTAGAGTGAACTGTTCAAAATAAGTCAAGCCCACTTGTAAAGAAGAAGCTTTGTTGACAGTTTTAATTTGGATGGTATGCTTATAACTAATAAAAAAAAAGCAGATTTCACATTGTATGTTGTAAAGACAGGCAAGTTAGTCAATGTATTGATTTTACTAAAGAAATCAAAAGGAATCTTTGTTTGTTATTGAAAGTAGTGTCTCTAGTGCTTCGCCATTTATCTCACCTTATACGTACTTGTTTGATAGACACTTAAATTACATTTTGGTTTTTATTTTAATATCTTAGTTAAAAATGTACTGTTTATGTTCTACAATTTAAACATTTAATGATTTACTTAATTTATTCTACACTTTGCCTCCCTAACCAATTATTCACAGTTATAAGTGCAAACAAAAGTTTGCTAAATGTCAAACTGTTCTTACTGATGTTAACATTATATAACCCACAGACCCCTGTTTGTGTGTGTTAACATAAATAATCAAAAATAAAGATTAGGGAAATAAAACATTACAAATAAACTAAAAAGTTAAAAGGTAATGATGTTAAGTTAGGCATGTGACCCAAAGAAGTTTTAAGATTATTCAAATATCTAAAAAGTAAGTACATATATTCTTCAAAAAAAGAAACGCAAAAGGGATATTTTTGTTATTTTAAAGAGAAATATATGTAATAACGTTACAAGCTCAGAGTATGTGATGTTACACGTGTTAAGGCACTGATTGTCAGACCAAAATGACAATAAAAGTTGTGCACTTTGAAAACGGAGGAAAACATCGGATTTTTCGCCAACCGCATTCGTGTCCAATATATTTGTTTGATAAATTTATTGCATGTTCTGCAAGTGCAATATGTGCAAAATCCCTACACAAGTGACGGGTTCTCGGTTTCCATAGCTCAGTGTTAAGTCACCAACACGCAATACAGTTACGCCAAGACTGACTGAAGCACAACGCAACAATGCCATTGGTTGCTTGGAAGCAGGCAAATCTCGATCAGATGTTACCAGAGCTGTGAATGTCCACCCAAACACCATCACAAGGCTACAGAATTGTCACCAACAACATGGATCAACTTGTGACCGTCCACTCTCTGGCAGATCTCGTGTGACCACGCCCGCACAAAATCGCTACATCCGGTTACGTCACCTTCGGGATAGGACCACCACTGCGACGTCTACTGCCATTCCAGGGCTGCGTAGGATTTCTGATCAGACCGTACGCAATCATCGACGAGATTCTTAGGCCCCATGTGCAACCCATCATGGTGAACGTCAACGACGTTTTTCAACATGACAACGCTCATCCTCACACAGCCCGACTCACCACTGTCTTCTTGAGACACCACAACATCAACGTTCTTCCCTGGCCCTCCAGATCACCAGATTTAACCCCATCAAACATCTTTGAGTCGAGTTGGACCAACGTCTGCGACGGCGACAACCTCAACTACAGACTCTACCTCAGCTTGCAGCAGCTTTGCAGGCTGAGTGGACAGCCATTCCACAGGATGTGATTTGTCATCTCATCGCTTCCATGGGCAGGAGATGCCAAGCAGTTACTGATGCTCACGGGGGGCATACTCGTTATTGACGTTGAGTGACGTTAAACTTCAACTAGTGAGCGTTGACTTCGCCTTTTCAGACTTTGGATGTTCAGCAGTGAATGTGCAAAGTTTCACACATGTCATACAGAACTACCCAGAATAAACTTGTTAACAATGTCTCAAATTTTGCCTTTTGCATTTCTTTTTTTGAAGAGTATATTTCTATTTCTTAATATTAAGTATTTCAGTGTACTGTTCATTGATGATAATAGCTACAGTTAGTGATATGATAGAGAAAATTGGGTGTAAAATATCAACATTTACCTTAAAAAGTTTGATATTTATTTAGGTGGTTCTAGACATCATGCAAACAATGTAAAGAAAAGAAGATAAAACAAAATTGATATATTTTTGGCTATATCTATAGTGAAAAAAACTAATACATGTTTAGCACAAATTAGATTTTTAATCTGTAAAATTTACACTCAGTTACATATCTCTTCATATACAGATAAATGTAAATACCTTCCTCACCATTGAATTTTGAGACTAAAACATACACATGGTCACTAGCTCATATCAGAACTTCCTAAAGTAGCATAGATCCTTGAATTCATATGCAAACAAAACAGCAAAGACAGCTAGTTTAAATGTAAACTATGCAGCAATCATGCAACAATATATTAGCTCTTTGTCACTCATGTGAAATGAAAACTAACTGAAAGAGGATGACAGCACACATAAGTTAAGTAGACCCAACAGCTAATGAAACATAAGTTGCATAAGATTGAGTCGTTATATCAGATAATTTAATTTCAATTGTTTTTGTGGAGATAAAATATTAGAAAGAACAATAATAAACCTCTTTAAAGTGTGTGGATATACTTGTTTGTACATACAGGTTCCTACCACCCCAGTCACTAGAGCCAGGTTATTAGAACAATTTCCTAATTCATTAATCATCACATGAAACCAATCAATTACTCTCACATGAGATAGCTAAAAACAAAAATGGTTTTAGATACCCATTTAGATGCTTTATGTTCAAACAAACAAATATAAGAGCAATAATCAGAAACCATAATTCTTACTTATCAATTCAAAAGAGTTAAGACACTGATCAACTAAGCTGAACTAACCTCAGTCAATAGAAATCAATAATAAAAATCACAATGGGAAATCTGAATTACTGCACATTTGGAAGAGTTTAAGAGAGTAACAATTTGAAACACTAATCTGGATTAATTATTTTCCTAGCCTACCAAAACATATTTTGAATTTCCTGAATAGCTGAAATAAACAAAAACAGCAATAACTGAAATACTAGTTGATTATTTTTGTGAAGTTAACTGATCCATTTGTAATTCTGATTATCTTAACTAAAGTTAACTGATGCTTATGAGTAATAAATTATGTTGATTAATCAAGTTAGTCACCCATCTCTTCCCATCACATTACAAGTATTTATGGATAATGGAAGACAGACATACTTTTCCAACAATGGTTCTCATTCTTATGGTATTATAGCATAATTATTGTTCTGCATTCTTTTCTGTAAACTCCAATTTACAGCAGTAATACAGTTACAGTCTACAAGCAAGTAAACAATCTTGAGAACACAAATCAATTATGTCCATGACATTATATGCAAATAAACCCTGGTGTATAATACAGGTAAAACTCCACAGAGACAACAGGACAGGAAATAGCAATGACACATTATTTTTATATGCCTCTGATTTTGAACCACAATGGACAAATTAAGAGGAATGTGTAAAACTGGGCATCAGAGGTTAACTTGTTTTTATAGCAATCTTAGTCCTATGACTTCCCAATATTTACCAACTTTTGGGGTTTACACCATAACTTAAATTATTTATTGCATAAATAAACAGTGCTTCACAAAATCTTCTGTCTCTCATAGTCCAATCTAAATGATCAGTTCCAATATTGAGAAAGGCTCATTGAGCAGTGACCCATAGGTTACAATAAAAAAAATCTGAAATGCTATTTTTACACCCCCTAGTTTTGATCTCCAATACCCAAAGTAAGCAGAATTTAGTGAAAAAAAGTGGTAACTGGTAACTATTTTAGGCCTGTTGGTGTTATACTATTTCACCAACTTTTGACATCTAAACCATAACGTTTGACGTGTTATGTTGCACATATAAATAGCATTCCATAAAATCATTTGTCTCACTCACTCTGGTCAACAGACAAGTTAGTATATGAAATCAACAAGTCTTAGGGTGGTGACTTATGGGAGATAAGAGATTGATCTGATTTTCAGTATTTCAGCTCTTAAACTGTTTAACTTTTAATACTTTTATCTTTATTTTTTATAGTTTTTTTGTCAATTCCGAAGTACAGAATTATATTTGCTTAAAAGTTCTCATTTATTAAAAATATGATTTTTTTTCTCATTTTTATGTCTTTTCTTCTCTGTTAGTAGGTATACTACTCTAGCCCTTCATTGTCATTCTTTTATCTTGTCACAACATCTAGATGAATAATTACTAAAGAAGCTCAGCACTTTAACCCTTTCAGCGCTGAATAACGTCTTTTAATGTTTGGCATGGTGCTGAATATATATGTTTGATACTTCAACTAATTACGATATCACTACTAAAAGCATGATATCTCGGCAATAACTCAACAAAAGTCCCTAAAATATTCAGTGATTGTGCCCAATACTATACATGTTAAATTCAATACATAAGCATAACAGGAATAAAGGAAGGTCGCCTGCCGTGCTGAGCCTTCAAGCCGACTGTGGTTAAACATACATTTATATGCAACTAGGTTAATCCAAGTTGATAACATTGGTTCAGCAATAATTTATAGTTTCTAGAGAAGGAGCAAAGAAACAATGGAATCTAATAGGAAACGTAAAAGGTTTAAGAAGAAACCATAGATCTGAATATTCCTAAACAATATCATTGAAGCTTGCTTAAGTTTAACATGTAAGGTAGTAAATGGCAAGATATTCTTATAATTCACATTCTTATCTATTATAAAGAAAAAATATTGTTAGACATGTTGGTAAATCAAACTTAAATCAAGAACACTGGTGGCAAAGAAAGGTAATGGTTATGTCATTTCAAAATGTAACACCCAAAATCACAAATATAGATTTTTAAATTTTTTTCCTTTTTTTCACACTAAAATAGTCACAAGTGATGACTACTGCAATTACCAAAATATAGTATCAGAAGAATAGTTTTCTCAGCAATTTTAATCTGCAAAAAGCCTACAATGTTCTTTCAATCCAAGTTTTCAAGGAGGTAGGTTGTGTCTTTAGTTTGCTTGAAGTTTCACAATTTTTAAAATTTAAATAAATCTCAGTTACTAAGCTTAATAAATTATAGTGGAAGTATATTGTATCAGTGTAGTTATTTATGATTCTTTCCAACTGTATACATATACAAAACCTAAAACAAATTTGTTTGATATTCTCCATGTACAAAATTTTGAAAGGTTTAGCAACCTATATCCAGCAACAACCAAGTACAAAGAACAATAGATAAAGTAAATCATACATATCTCTTCTCAATAGAAGAGATAATTGTTTGCTTTACTTTATCTATTGTTCTATATTTTAAGAAAAATACATTTAATAATTTATTTCTAAATAGTAGTAATCTGTATACATATATACACAATGTATAATAATTGAAATGTGGCTGTATATTACAAAATACTAGTCCACTAAAACACAACCAAGATAGGGAAGACTAAAGGTCAGTTTTATATTGAATATGTAACCTGTGTGCATATGCACTACATCATTGATCCAAGTTATGTAATGTTAGCCAGGCATGACTAGAAAGTCAATATACTATATATATATGTGTCTACATATATAGCATTACCATACTTAAGCTACATAGACCAAACATTTGTATTTTTGTGTTATAACATGTAGTCATTCTAGCATAAAAGCAGCATAATTTATATTTATTTCTTTTCTTTTTTATGATGGTTATGAGGTTGGCTAAGTGAGAGACTTCACATAAGAGTACAGAAAATAAGAAAATAGTCTTACTGAAAAAAAACACCACCAAAAAAAAAAAACATTTGAAATGCATTTAGGAAGTTTTAGAGAAAATCACAAATAATAATGAGAGTTTTGGAATGAAGAGTAGTTTTTTTAGATCAGAACATAAAATAACTTTGCACTCAGACAAGTAATGAAACACTATTTTCACAAACAAATCTTTTATAAAAATATTTCATTAAAAATTTGATTCTTTTTGTATATAAAATACTTTTAATCTTTACTAAAAGTATGCCAGATTTTATGAAGATACACTTGCTGTGTCAAAAATTATAATGCAAATACTTAACATGTCGAACTGTGTAGGTGAACTCAAGTATATTATACTAAGCCCGTAGAGAAAGGGTTAGTTTTAACAAGATCACTGCAATAATTAAACAAAACTGAGTCTAAACTTTGATTCTTCTCACCTTTGTTTTCAGTCTTTAAATGGACCAGTCGAAACAAATCTTTATGGCTCCAACCACGATGAGACATAACTCTAGTCACTAAAGCTGCCAGTTTCTTGGGATCTGTTTTGTACCAGTTAGACACAGCTGTTCGACGGCTTCTACCCCAGCCTGTGGTTGGCTTGCTCACTTCCTCAGCAAAATGAACAAAACTAAATAACTCTGATGCAGTTGGACATGCTTCTTTCAATGCTGAGTAGGCTGCTTGTTTAGCTTTTATATTCTGTGATTGCGAACAAACAGCAAGAGCAAAAAGCAGTGCATCAGGATACACCGATGACCCTTCTTTTGCTACTCTTATGATTTCTTTTACTGCTGCCTCTTGACTACTGGAATCAATGCAGTGTATATTTTCTAATGTTAATTTTCTGTCACCTGGGATATAACAATTTGTTTCTGATCCTATATATAGAAACCGCAGTAATCTGTTGTGACCAAAATTAGGTGTGTTTTCAGCCATAATCCAATTTTAAACTGTACAAAAACCTACAAAATAAAAAAAACAGGAGCTTGTAACACATACATGTTCAGTATTATGTTTCAATTGATATTTATACTTAAAACTTTGATGCATAAAAAGAATGATTATCAATGCTGTACAAATTACTGAAACCAACTAATGATGAGCATATTTGACTATTAAACTTCTATTACATCAGTAATGGCTTAAGGCATAGTTAAAGTTGTAAATTATTATAGATGATTAACTGTAGTATTAAGATGAATAAATGTCCATATTGTACATTTATTAATGTATGACTATATGTAATAATGTACTGTATTGTGTACTATAATGTACTATATTTCACCATCATACATCACAGATAGTTAAATAATTTGAAAGATATTAAACAACATGTTAATGTACAATAGCTATATTATTTACATTTTTATTTAAAAACCAAAAACTGCAAGGGTCATCAGTCTCTGTTCACTCTTTGCAACTTGTCATTATCCTGTAAAAAAAAAAAAAATTGAAGCTACAGAAATACTAGTGACAGCACAATATCGTACAAAGTTATTTGTGAATTAAACCAACTACAAGTTGGGAACACACTCAGTTCCAGTTTTCATTCCTTCAGAAAAATTTATAACTTTAAGATGTGACATCCTTAATATTTCTGTAGGTAAAACAATTGAAAGTTGCACATGAAAATTAATATCTTTATTGCCCAAAAATGTACTTATAATAGTCAATCACCTCTCACACAGTTGAGCTGTCCCTCCTGTATGTCTGCTTTACAAATACGCATGACACTAGCCTAATCTCATATGATCTAATGTGAATTGTACTATCACATGAAGATGCAATCATTTGGCAAAGCCCTCCACCAACAGGAAGACAAACACATCACTATGAACACTGATTTTCTCTATGCGTTTGCAAGTTAACCATTCTTCTTTGAATGAAGAGGTAAGAAATACAACGGTGCAGCAGAAGTGAGAAGGATGAGTGGAAATGTATAAGAGGCGAGTATCTACATATCTAATGGAAATACATTTCCAGGTAAGAAAAATGTTAACTTCTGAAACAACTTAGCACCAATGCAGCTAAAATTCCATGTTTAAATTGTGAAAGAGCTGGTGTAAAGGTTTATATAGATGAGCTTATTTCTGAGTGGTAGAACCTGATAAAAAATGTCTGGATCCCCATCAGTCCTTCAGCTGGGAAGGTTCTTTTACTGGAGACAGTGCAACTGATAGCTGCAAGCTCAAGCTCAGGAAGCAGGCATGACACCCACTAGTGCTGACTTTTTCTATAGTAGATTATAAAATAAGGACAGTTTTAATCAGAAAAAGTAAATATATAAATATACCATGAAGATACGTCAAGTAGTCTTTCAGAACATCCTATCTCATAGTAGACGTATATGAAGCCACAGCAAATGGTATGAGAAATTAGCTTTATCCTGGCTTAATGAAAATTTTGGGAAATATATAGACCCTGCAAGACATCACCAACCACCTGTTGGGTTCATATAAATGCAAAAGGGGCTCTGAAAGAGAAACAGTATGGGATAATAGAAGAATGTTGACCTATGAAAGCCCAAAACAATCAGAAGATAAAATACCCAAAAGATGTCGAAAAGATGAATGTGTAAAAAATGTCCATATGCCAGTCTAGAAGGTATTATCCTATGGCTAAAAAAAAGGATATGAAATACATGGAAAAAGGCAAAAAAAATTGAATGCAAAGAAATGTGAGACTGTAAACTTCCCCAACTTGAGACAAACATGTCAAACAGAGCAGGTAACAAACCCAACCAGTAAAGGGAGAAGAAAATGGTTCCATGGAAAAAAAGCAAGTGTGTGAAAACACACACTGATCTTATCAGGTCACTGGACTAGTGTTTCATGACAAAAAGCAACTAAGCTATCTGTGCCAAACATCCAATAAAAAGTTAAAATTAAAGTAAAATTAGTGAAATTCACAAAAGGAAATTAAGGTAAAACAAAACAAAGTTTAATTTTTGAAGTAAAAAAAACATAAATAACATTTAAACCAATTTTTACATCTAGTCTACAGCAGTAAGAGAAAAACTTCAGTAATATAAGTTGTAAAGGACTTTCTGTAGCAAAACTGTATCATAAATCGCCAGGAAAACTAACAGGTAAGTTCAAAAACCACCGTTAGTCACCTGAAGTTGGCCTTTCCAGTCCTGGTTCCAAGTTATTTGGCGTTATGGCCATTTTCTAATTTCAAACCAAACTAGATGTACTTTGCTCAGATGACTTAAAGATTGGTCACATTTGAAGACTGTAATAAGCCATGGAGGGATGGGCTGACCAGTGGATACAGCAATGTTATCCAAAAACAACACACAGACCAAACTCATCCCACTGTGCCTGTATACAAAGGCCAAATGGTAGACTATCTATTCTGAAAAAGCATGGCCCAACAAGGAACAAGCACAACCCCAGGTGGGATGTTTTGATAAAAAACAAATTTTTGAAGCATATAGTAAAGTCATTTGCAAATGACAGAGGTGCAAAGAATGTTCATGAGACTCTGTGTATAAGCTCAAACTGGTGAAATGTGAAAAGCCCCAATGAAGAACTGAAATCCTTGATGATGAATGGGGTACAGCATCTTTAAGGTCAAGGTCCTGGCAGAGCCATAGACCAGTGATCCATAGTTGAGTTTCGATTGAATAAGAGCATGATATATCTTCAGCACAGAACATTAATCCCCCTCCCAAGTGGTGGAAGAGAGAACATGGAGGATGTTCAGTGCTCTTGTATATTTGATCTGCAGCTGCTTGATGTGTGGTATAAAAGTCAGCTTACAGTCAATGATAAGCCCCAAAAACTTTGTCTCAGAGACCATAGGCAGTACAGCTTCACCGACACAGAGTTCAGGATCAGTGTGAATACCTTGTTGGCAGCAAAAGTGCATGCAAATGGTTTTAGAGAGAGAGAAGGTAAAGCAGTAAACAATTGAGGGAAGTCTGTAGCTGCCACTCAGTATACCTCATGTTCAATGACTGACAGAGCCTATTTGCAATAGTAAGTTCAGTAATGGCATTAATCTTTATACTAAAAAGTGTGACATTCAAAGCAAAGCCCTGAGGGACTCCCAGTTCCTGTAGAAGAGAATGGGAAAGTGTCAAACTTGGAATCTCCTGTCCATTAAAAACTTTTTAATAACAATGGGCAAATGGCCACATAACCCATATATATGGAGGTCTTGCAAAATGCTATACCTCCATGTTGTATCATAAGCCTTCTCAATGCCAAAACATATTGATAAAGCTGTTGCTTGAGAAAGGTTTCTCTGTTTGACCTTTCAAGTCAAATCATGTGGTCCAATGTGGAGTGCTGTCATTGGAACCCACACTGGGTGAACGAGAGGAGGTTGTTTGATTCAAGGAACCAAACAAGACGAGCATTAACCATCCTCTCTAAGGTCTTACTGAGACAACTCGTCAAAGCAATTGGACAGTAGTTTGAAGGAATCTTGGGATCTTTCCCAGGCTTAGAGAAAGGTAGGACAATAGCCTGGTGCCAAGCATAAGGAAAGCATTATTCTGCCAGATCCAGTTAAAAACAATTAGAAGAATAGCAAGAGAAGCAGGAGATAGATGGTGAATTTCATAGTGTACATCATCAGGTCCAACCAATGTACTGTCAGACCGATAAAGGGCCAGTATAAGTTCCACCAGTGTAAAGGGATAATTGTAGTCATAGAGACAATCAGCTTGAAACGAAAGAGGTGATCATTCTGCCTAAGTCTTGATGACTAAGAAGGTGGATGAAGAAGCAGAAGTGCTAGATACCTGGCTAAAGCTTTCACCTAGAATATCAGCAATGCTCCCGGGTATCAGCTATTTCCTGGCTATCAAAAGCAAAAGTGAGTGGAGAACAGAATTATACTGCCCACTGACCTTTCAAATCTTGTCCTATATGACTTTGGAACTGGTGGTAGAAGATATGCTGGTTGTGAACTTAATAAGAGATTCCTTTTGATTTTGACGTCTTACCCACCAAGCACATGTACGGGCCTACTGGAAATCGATGCAGTGCAAGGGTATGGAATACCTATGAAAAGTATCCTAAGCCTGTTTTTGAGCCTTCCATGCCATGTGGCAGGCAGGATTCCACCATGGATGAGAATATAGTGGAAAATGTGTCAAGGTTTTAGGAATACATTGAGCAGCTGCTTGTATAATACAGTCAGTTACTGCTGCCACACAGTCGTCTATCAATGGCTTACAGACGATAGCAGGATCAGGTTCTGCAAGAGCAGTGAAAGAGGGCCAGTATGTGTGATCCAGCTTCCTCCAGGGCATGCGGGTTGGGTGCCACTGACCATGGCCAGTCTCTCTCAAAATTACAGGAAAATGATCGCTGTCTTGTGGAATATTGTCAACCCTCCATGAAAAATGGGAAAAAAGTGAAGGAGAGCAAATTGAGAGATTAATAGCAGTTAAGGACTGACTAGGTGCATGTAAATAAGTAGAAGAACCACTATTGAAAAGAGAAAGGTTGTGATCAGAGAGTATATGCTCTAAAGAGTGACCCCTCCTATCAATATCAGCACTTCTCCAGAGGGGGATAATGTCCATTAAAGTTCCCCAGGGTTAAAAAAGGGAGAAAGCAACTGTTCAATGAGAACATCAAGGTCTGATTAAGCATGGGTCTCTCCAGGCAACAGATTGAGAGAACAAACAGTGATGGCATGATCCAAGGAAACACGGATGGCTACAGCCTCCAAGACTGTGTCGAGTGGCAAAGACAGGGTGGGCACATGCTCATCAACCAACAGTACCACTCATCCATCACACAATCTATCATTTCTGTATAAAGAAAACCACTGAAAGGTGACTGTATCGGTAGGTTTCAGAAAGGTTTTCTATAACAAAAGACATGCAGGATGGTAGGAAGCAATCAGTTTTGATGTCATCCAGATTAGAACGTAAACCTTGACAGTTCCATTGGATCTGGGTGGCCATTTTGATTTATGTGTAGAGGAATTGGGTGGAGAACCCTTCTGTCTTTTTTCTTCACTGTCTTTATTCAAGAGAGGTCTTCTGGCCTCCATGAATCCTGCCCTGGGTTGATTGAGCAGGTTAATGCTGTTGGAAGAGGATTCCAGTGACTGAAGATGCAAATGAATGATCATTTTGCATCTTGGGGTAGGAGAAAAAGATGTACCCAAGGAAATGTCCATACCCAGAACCAAAGGAAGTGGATCTTGGGATTTGCTGGAATGTATGTTAGGGGCAGAAAAGTGTGAAGTTGATTCATCAACTTCTTTAACCATGGAGGTCAAAAGACTTTCCATTTGGTTTGAGAATGATTCTTTTGGAGGCACAGAGAGATCCGTATGCACTCCCACTGGAGTTGCTGAACAAAGTGCAGGACAGCAACTTTCAAGCCTCAGGGTAGGTAATGTTTTGAATCATTTTCAAATGCTGCACCTCTGCAATGAGGGTTCGTTTCACACTTGTAGGTATCATGGTCCTTGCCACTGCAACGAGCACACGTCAAGGAACCACAACATGACGTTTGAGTGACCAAACCACTGACACTGGAAACATCTGAGAGGGTTTGGAATGTATGGTTGTACCCTGCAATTAAGATAACCTGCCTTGATGATGGCAGGTGAATGTGGTAATGTAAATGTCAGAATGAGGACACTAGTCGGCATCATAATTCCCTCTTTCTGAGTGGAGATACGCCTCTCTGCTGAAACTCCTTGGGTGGAGAAACCAGCGAGAATCTCTGACTAAGGATGTTCTTCAAATCCCTTTAAACAATAACTTTTTGTGATAATTTCAAAGTAGCATGAGATGTAACCTCAATAGGTATACCCTTGAATGCAAGAGGAGTTCACTATGTTAAGATGTGAATATTTCCACCAATATGTCACCATATCAAAGCTTTTTTACTGGCTCTGGAGAGCCAGCAAGTCCCTCTAGTCCCTTCTGAATGAAAAAGGGAGACATTTACCCTGATTATTTGTCTAAAATAGAATGTAGTATAAGAAAATGAGGTACAACAGGTGTTACAGATGTTGAAGATTGCTGCTCAGAATCTTCAAGACATGGTTGTTGTGGACTGTTTTATCACTATTTTATTTGGAGGATCCATAATAAAAAAAAGGAATATTTTGGTGCCCATTGACCCCACCCACCATGGAGCCCTATGAGGGGATGCATTACATTTCCAAACAAGGACACTGCAGCAATATCCATACACCAGCATCAGATATAATGTCCATAGCACCTGCTGAGAATGTCCAACACTGGTACTTGGGCTAGGGTCAGCCAAGTGGACCAGTTGACTAACCCAAGGGGGGTCTCCCCAAGGCTGCCCATCTACAGGAATTCAAGGCCAAAGTGGTGTGCTAGGGTTGGACCCCTCAACCACCAAGATCCTCTCCTCCCCTTCCCAGGTCACCACACACAGCAAACACATGGGTGGATGTTTAAATCCCAGAGGATCTGAACTGAAAGAACAGAATCTTCTCTGGGAGGTCCCCTCACTACTTACAGGAATCCACACTAAGGTGCACATCATTGGAGCCAACCTGGGCCCAAATGGACCAAGAGGCAAGAGACAGAAGGGAAATTTGAAAGAAGCAGAGTCAACCTCTTGAGCAGTGAAAGGTTGAGGTATTAAAGGTCAGACCAGCAAGTAAGATAAAGAAATACAGAAGAGGATGTGAGATGCAACTACAGGTTGGAGATCCTAACAATGGAAAAAGTATATGAGGATTAGGTAGCAAACCAAGATAACAAAATGATAAAGAAGGCAAGAAGCCAAGGCTTAAATCAGGAATGCACAAGAAAATGCAAACTGTTAAGGTCTCAGTCAGTCACTGGAGCAGAATGAAGGGAGGAGAAAAACAGTGTGTAAAGGATGGGAGAACAAACACCCTTTGATACCAGGAAAATATCTAAATATAATGCCTCTTAACAATGAAGCTAATGATAAACAGTCATGGAAAAATGGCAGAAAGTGGTCACAGGATTACTGCTAGAAGAAAAGTAGCAAAGGATGGAGAGAGAAATGTCAAAAGACATGCCATAATATTCAAAAGAGAAAAAAGCAGAAAAGAGTGACACAAAAGCATAAAGTCCAGCATAATGGGTGATAGTTTGGGTAAATTCCCTGCACAAGGAGATAGGAGGATAACTTTTGAAAAAGAAAGCTTGAGTATAAAGCAAGAAAGAAAAGAAAAATATAGAAAAAGAAGGTTCAAATTCCAACAGATGACAGCTGAGCTGGACAAAGAGGCATCAATAATAACACTCGAGAAGGAAAGCAAGCTGCAAAGAAAAGAATGTCAAAGAGTAGACACATAAAGGAATGGACATATAGAAAATGAGAAGACCAGAACATGTTGAGTAAATAGAAGACAAAGCTAAGGAGTAAAGGACCAAAAGGAAGGAAGCCCAGAGCTGTGAAGTGTTAAGTGTACAAAAAAAGGGTTGTTCAACCAAGAGCAAGAGAAAAATCCCATGAAAGACTTCCATTTGTGATCTTTCTTTAAGTAGTCTGAGGAAGAGTGGGACTGGCTGAGTATTGGAGACAGCAATGTCATCCATTGAGAGACTTGATTCAGCCAGATTTCCATGCATACAAAGCCCAAAAGAAGGAATTACAAACCATCTATTATGAAAGAGCATAGCCCACTGAGGAGAGAAAGACACAACTCCAAGTTGAATGCTTTGGTAAGGATTGAATTTTGGTAGCATACTGCAGGGAAAGATGCCAACAGAATAGATGAAGAGGAGGTCTGGGGGACTAAGTGTACAAACCCTGAACTGCTGGAGAAGTACAGAAAACCCCTTTGCAGAGATTAAGTCCCAGATAGTGGATGGAGTCCAACTTCTTCAAGGCAAAGACCCTGGCAGAACCAGACCAGGGACCTATATGTCCAGTTTGAATTGAATAAGGTCATGATAGATATTGTGCATAGAACTCAGATTTACTCCCTAAGACATGGAAGAGAAGCCATGAAAAATGCTCAATGTCCTTGTATGCTTGACAAGTAGCTGATCGATGTGAGAAATGGAAGCAAGCTTTCAGTCAAAGATGAAGCCTCACATACCTTGCCTCAGAGACCATAGTAAGAACAACATCATTGAGATGGATCTTAAGATCAGGGAAGAGACCTCGTTGGTATTAAAAGTGCATGCATGTGGTCTTGGAAAAAAATATAGTAAAACTTTTTGCCTTGGTTCACTTCAACAAGCAAATGAGGGCAGTTTGAAGATGTTGTTTTAACCCTTTCTGGATATAACCCTGTGGAGTTCTCAGTCAAAGAATGTAAAATTTGAAAATAAGGTACAGGAATGAACTTAGATAGTGAGAGTGGAACAGAAAGCTCTATAGATGGTTGCTTACCAAATTTTGTTTCCTTTTTTTAAGATTTTATTTTTATTAGGAGGTAGAGAATTGATAAGAATAAGAAAAATATTCAGTGCCCACTGACCCCACCACAGAATCCTATTAAGGAATACACTACAATGCCAAACAAGGACACTGTATCAACACCTGGGCTTTGTGATGTCCATAACACCCAAATGACCCTAGTCAAAAAGACCAGCCAACTGACCATGGTAAGGCCATTTATCTACAGGAATTCAAGGCCAAAGTGGTATGTTGCAGTACCCCAGACACCACTCAACCACCAGAAACCTCTCCTCATCTTAACAGATCATCTTCTCCACAGGAAAAACAGGTTCCAGGGAAGTCATAGTCTCCAGAAGTAAAATGACCTCTTGTGTAGCAAAAGAATTAGAAGTGGAAAACCTGGTGGCTAGATGTCAGAGGTTGCAAGAAACAAGGTTGAATGTAGTCGAGCTAGAGAAAAAGAAATGTCCATAAGTATCAAACACTGAATTTTTTGACAAAGGATGTAAATCCTAAGATATGTCCCTCCTCAAGTAGCCACAGGAAAGAATAGAGATAGGATGAAAATGACAGTCGATATGGATACAAGGAAGGCAAAAAGGAAATAGAAAGAGGAAAACAGCAAGGAAAGAAAACAAGGTAGAAAAAGGAAAAACAACTGATGGCAGAAAGCAAGACCAACTGCAGGAACAAAAGGATATCTAATGAATTGCACACGTCTAACAGTCACTGATAAGCAGAAGAACGAGCCAGACTATAAGTACAGGGACAATAAGAAAAAAGAGGATAGCTTGACATTTAGAATGAGAATGTAAGAAGGATAAAGATCTTGATGAGATAAAGGAGCAAAGGGTAAGTACAAGAAAGAGAAACAAAACCATCTTTGAAGACAGAAAGCATAAGACAGCAATCCAAGTCACCACGAGATAAGAAACACCACAAAAAATATCTGGGCAAAAAAGTGAGCCAGACAAGAAAAAAAGGGATACAAGGGGTGCAAAAAATAGAGGAAAATAACTCATGCCAACAAATCCTAACATAACTGGATTAAAATATAAATAATCAGATCAGCAGAACAGCAGAAGTGGAACAAGGTAAACAAAAAAGAGAACAATTGCTTGCTGAATCCAACAAAAGCATGAAGAAGTTCCTCAGATGAAAGGCACAGGTAGGAAAGGGAACAATGAAAAGAGAAAAAGATGACAAATGGGAAAATGAAGGTGAAAGAGGTAAGAGGACTCCAAGTGATGAGAGAGAAATACAAAAACCAGAAAATCAAGAAAGGAAAGAAAACAAGTATAGGACAAACCAGGCATTTAAGCATAAGAAAAGAATAAAAAGGAAACAGCATAAAGCCTTATGATATACAGAAAAAAATAGACAAAAGAAACTTGGGAATAACAGATGACAAGGTGAGAACTAAATTTAAAAGTAAAGAACACAAGCAAATGAAAAGAAAAACAAACCTGACAAGAAAAATCCAGAAAGAGGTTATAAAGCTGTGGTTGTCTCACAAATAGCAAAGTACTGCCTGAAAGAAATCAAGTAAAGGAGGTAGCCCTGTCAATCATTCCAGACTGCTGAAAAAAAAAAGGGCAGCAGGACAGGAGTAGGAGATCCATTACAACTATGTCAAACTTCAATACCCTATATAATGGCTGTGACAATCCTGACAGTTAATAAGTGTCCATAAGCCACTTACAAAGTGAGGTGAAAGTGTGAACAATGTTACACACTCAAGGCCAAATATACATTATCACTTTTTTGAGAATTTACAGTAAAAATTAAAATTTTTGATACAAAAGCTAAAGAGAACAAAAACAGAGTTACATCAATGTAAGTCTCATGAAAAAGAACAAAGGCCAAAAAATTGTTAAACAAGTCTTGTCAATAAAGTTCTGTGGAAACAAATGAAGATTCATGAGTGTAATGCTCAGAGGAAGTTAGTGTATAGGAAGGTATGTTACCCTCCTTCTTTTGTAAAGGGATTTGCCACGTGACAATATATTCATGCATTAGTACAAGTTAGATCACATGAAGTTAGATGGGAGTTCCCTCAAGGCTAATGACATGCAAATCTCTTAGATCAATAGATAGGATAGCTTAACTGTATGAAGTGTTTATCATTCTGGAAATCTTAATACAGCCATTCACATACTTATCTAACAAAACTTCAAAAGAATTCAAATTACTTGTACAAAATACATCCTTACACAAACTATTCCACAAGTTTTAAACTCATAACAAAATTTCTTTAAAAATTCCATTAAAGGACAATTCATACAAACCATTCTACAAATTTATAGCTTTAACAAAACATAGTAATCTCTGCACCCAGGCTTCAAAAGCTCAAACTTGTACCTTGTATCTAAGTTAGTATTTGAAACTTTTTCAGTCACTTCTTAAATTTTGAATCCAACACAAATCCTATTATAGGATCTCATCATACTTTTCAAAAACTGTGTTACTTTACCAATCTTGACATGTTTTGACAGGACTTTCACACTTTTATGAAAGGGAAAGTTTCTGATAAGGTGCCCCAGAATATATAAATTTGTATGTTGATTGCTTCGGCAATTCATGAGAAAGTAAATAAACAGATGGAAAAATATATTATTGGTAAGTGTGATTTATAAATGGCTTCAGAAATATGTGAAAAGGTGGAGAGAAAATTGGCTTAAATTATTGAATGAATTTTCCTACAAAGGAGAATACACTCAGTAAAGACTTTCAAGAATGTATAATATTTCATTACTTATGTAAACATTTTTGGTAACTTTGAACATTTATATTCTTAAATTCAAGAACAAAGTATGATTTAAGGATAATTAGCCTATTTACATAACCAACCCTCTCACTCACCTAAACATCAATATTAAACTAAATGTAGTTCACATACCCAGGTGAAAATTAATCAAGTCTACAGTTTAATCAGACAGGCCTGCTAACAAACTAGAGGCTCACTCAAGATATTGATTATAGAATAGTTCTAAGTCTCTTACTGACTGAAAACATTTGTTATTCAACACCAAACACAATATTTGTACTTGCTGTTATTTACACCTGATGATTACCTTTTCCAAATCATTGGACTGATCACTGATAACCAAGTTCTACAACACTATATTCAATTTTACAGATCATACTGATCAAATACGATGTTTCTTGGTTTGTTAAATGCTTCGTACTTACTGTGAGCTAAATTAATCACCCACATGACTAATCTTTCTCACTACAATATAGTTGGGGCACTAACTTCAACATATCATCTGAACAACCATTAAACTACTCATCTGTTGACCTACAGTGTGTCATAATGAATAATATCCAAGAACAATGAATCAAAGGTAATTTAAACCAAGATCAACTTAATAGTTTTCTCAATCATTTATTATTTATACGAAACTAGCACATACTCAGAACAATGAATTCAGAATAAATAATATAAAAATAAGATAGAAATCTATGACATATTCCTGAAGCACATTCATACATGTAAATATATATTAGAAATATTGAAATTAAAACCACTTATACACAAACACAAATACATCAATTTCAGTTAAGCCATTCCAAAACCTTACAACAACCACAGCAAAAACAAAACAGGGCCTTGACTGTATTAGTGATGATGGGCTAGGATATAAAAAGTTAATATTTTCTTACATTGAAAATATATTTCTGATAGATATTTACTTTCTCTCACAATTATAGCTATTCTTGAGCTGACTGTCTTCTAGAGTAAAAATTTTTGTTCTCCACTAGCCTTAAAAATCCCAATTAATTCTACAAGATTCACCTTCATTTGAGCATGTAAAGTGGCATGCAACAGCCCTCTGCCAATAGGAGTACTATAAACCCTCTTATCACAGCTACCTCTCTCTAGACATGAAAACAACAATGAAACTAGGAAGGATGGGTAGGTGTTGTGTGGGAATGTAAGTCTATTGGAAATATATCAATATCAAATATGATTACTTACCTTTTCTTGCAGTAACAGAATCCAACACTCAGTAGGTGAAAGAACCACTGTAGAATTATCTAAATAAGCACCCTTCAAACATGTTTGAAAAGCACTCATATAGTATACCACCTCTAAGGAAAGGGAACATTTGTAGGAGACTGCATCACATCTGAACCATGTATATTTTTCACTCCTGCAGAGCCAACAGGTGTGGTGTCACAATCAAAAAGCAGAACAAGGTAACATTTTTCAACTCAATAAAGAAGCAGAATGAGTGTAGAGTGGCTAGAGTGTATCTGATGATAAGCAAGAGGTCAACTCCAGTCCAGACCTGTGGGAATCACAAGAAACTAGACCAGTCCATGGCAGGAAAAGAGCCCTCAACCATTCACCTCAAATATAGGAACCAGAAGGGAAGAAAAGCCTCTGTTATGAAAACCTAAATCATCATAAGCACAAATCCAGCACAACCTGCAAAAAAGAAATCCCGAGAATGTAATTCCAGATGATTTCAAAAAAGATGGGAATACAATGTGGAGGGTCAATTTCAGTCCAAAACCAATCAACATTAAGGATGTAACATCCAGCATCATGGTAGGAGGAAGTTTCCAGCACACTCCCACATGAGGATTTCTAATGACTAGATCAGCTCCAACCAAAATCAGTTGCTCAGGAACTGACATCCAGGTGGCAGTAGGCAAGAGGATTCCCAGCCACAAAGGCAAACCGCAAAATGGATAGAAAAATCCAATCCAGACTGGCTGCATCATACCCACAGCAAGAGGATAGTCATGCCTTCTAAACAGGTAGAGTGAGTGAAATTATGCACACATGTGACGATTTACCCATGATCCACTGCTCTAACAGCTTGGAGCTGATAAGTGGCAAGGACTCCCATACTCCACTGGAAGAAAGGAGAGAAGAAACTCATTGGAGAGTCTGGAGGAATGCATCATTTGAGAAAATGCAATGTATGATCACAAAGCCCTATTTGGAAAAGGATACCCTTCCCTATTTGACAATCTAAGGAATGTTAGAGATGAGAAGCAATCTTTTTCTGCTCTCTTGTTGTTACTTTATAAACATAATTTATAATGCAATATGCTGTGTGGAAGAGCTTGCAAATAGCCTTGTGGAATAACACATCTCAATTGGTAGCATTTTAGACCTTACAGATCACCTGGTGCAAAATATGGATACTGTATCGAAGTGGGATCCATTACATGTAAAGTAGCCCTGATGAAAATTGAATGTATGTCTGAAGATTCCTTGGCTCACATGAAAGCCATATCCAAACAAACTATGGCCAACAGCTCCTCTACCGATAATGCCATTGTCATAGAGAGATGACTGCTGATAACATGTGTAGCCACTGTAGTCATAATATAAAATTATGAATACGTAAATATTGACTGACTAACAGTAACTGAGTGAGAAATATAATTCACAATCAAATAAATAAATCCAGCTCTGGGATTATAAACAATACTTTGAAATTCAAACATCAGTAACTGAATATTATCTAAATGTGTTACTTAAGAAAAATCATGTTTGAATTAAGCATCAGGTCTTATCACTGTCATGCCAAATGAGAAGTGAAAATTGGATTTGACTGTACAGAACAGCCAGTAACGATAGGAAGGTTTGTCACACTCCTACTGGGGGAGAAAGGCTGTATGCTAATTTTCTTGCTTAAATATAGCAAAATCATGAGGCGGAAGTTTCAAGGCTAATGGAGAGCAAAAATTTGCACACTGGAGGGCAATCAAATTGAGAATAGCTAGAACTGTGAGTGAAGGTAATTGAACTGGAATATTTCTCATATTTGACAAATAAGTTAAACATTTAGATATAGTAATTTTATAAATGGTTTTTGTGAAATGGGAGCAT
Source organism: Tachypleus tridentatus (assembly GCF_004210375.1). NCBI lineage: Eukaryota > Metazoa > Arthropoda > Merostomata > Xiphosura > Limulidae > Tachypleus > Tachypleus tridentatus. The sequence continues at coordinate 14,165,983 of NC_134830.1, forward strand.
TTCAGTTATCTAAAAAATAGATGATTGAAGTGTAATTACTGATAAAATGTTAAAGCTTCTGTAAAGAGTTCAGCTGAACAGAAAAGAGAAGATAAAGTTTTGAATTTATTTATAATACAAGAAATTCAAAAACAGTATTGTTATTATAACATTTAGTAATTCTTTGAGCAGGCCTTAAATGGAATAACACATGATGGTAGAGGATAAATCTTCTGATATACACAACAGGTACAGTCCTTATAACAAAAATAATACAGTTCCAAGAAAAAATAACAGGATGTCTCATAAACATTATAAAGGGTACAATTAAAGAAACCAATTATATATATATAAGAAATTTAATGCTATGATGAAAGATTTAGAGAATTACAAAAAACCAAGAGTTGGTTAAATGAGAAACGAAGAAACTGAAAATAGCTATATGAAAAAAAAAAGATTGTTCAAAATGTAAAAATTAATAGTAAAAGATTTATTTAAATACATTAAGGATAAGCAAGTTACTAACATGGGAGTAGGAACTTTCAGGGGTGATACAGAAAGGCTAATATGTGATGATTATGAAATAGCTGGGTTACTACATTACACATTTCTCAGTTTTTGGTAATTAAGATTTAAACACCATTTCTCATCCTGAACAGATCCTGAATGGAAACAAACTTCAATGGAATTATCAAATTAATTCTGAGCTTGTCACGAAAATACCGGAAAGTTGAAAGAATGATTAAACCAACTAATAACTGTCCAAAAATTTTGAAGGAGATGAAGGACCAAAAATATGAACCACTTGCTACTACTTTTTCTGTCCTTGAATAATGGACAGACAACAGAAGACAATCAGTAGTTAAAAACCAATTAGCTTCACATCAGTTGTGGGAAAAGTTCCTGAGAGTCTGAAAAAGTCTTTGCTATATAATTTAACAAAGTTTAAAATGCTATTGAATATTACTAATTTTTCTTGTAAGAACAGGAAAAAAACAAAATTAAAACCTTAGCCATCTCGTACACTTCCAAAAATACTCTTCATCAGAATTATAGTAGATCTACTAAAGCACGAATTACTATTTGCAGTGTTATTCTGACAGCCGTTTTATTTTTGGAAATATAGTGCAGAGATAATACACGCTTTTAGATTTTTTCTCAGCTTTCAGAATGGAAGGGCATACATATGTAGGATTACACAAATCATTTCTGTTAGTAACCACTGCTAATGAAGTTTTCCAATGAATTTGTGTTGTTAGGGTTTTGTTGTATCTTCATATCTCAGAAGTACTTTGAGCTTCCAAATAAGTAGAATTAAACTGATGTGAGAAAAACATGTTTATACAACTTTTACTTTTTTTATCTTTGTTTACAATATAATTATATATCCTGCAGTAAAACTTCCTGTAAGGATTTTATTAGACTTACATATATAACACATTGCAGACATATAGTTATTGAAAACTTAATTCATGCCTTAAAAAAATAATCAGCTTAATCTAAGCTCCTTTGCCATTTTATCCCACATTTAATTAAGATGTCTAGAACTTCCCAAATACCCTAGTGCCTAACATGCTTAACTAAGAGTCCATTTCTAAAGTATAATTTACTGTTAGCTAGCTATTCATAGGTCCAACCTGTTGCTACTGTATCTCTCTGATAATATTTAATATAAACCTTGAATCCTAGCCTACTGAAGGTATCTTAAAAATGTCAAATGTATATTTATATCTCCAAAACATCTTAAAAGAATGTTCCTTAGTACAAGAAACTAGTGTCCCACATCACTATAATTTCTGCACTTTATCAGTTGGCATGCAAATTCTAATTTATCCACAGCTCTCACTAAAAACAGTCTCACATTAAGTAAACTATTACATTAAACACTTTAATAATTTCTACACTCTTAGAAAGCATTTATACTGTTCCTAATTATTTCTAGATTTACATACTCATTTTATAAGTTATTTCTTATGCTGCAGTCAAGTTTTACATTGCATTTATGGAAAGATATTACACTATTATTATTATAGATTTAAATTGCCAACACCAATAAAGAAAGTAGCACAAACACTTCCTCAGCAAGATTCAAAAGATTAGAATATTTCTTACAAACTGTGCTTCAAATTATTACCCAAGTTCTATACACATATAACATGGGAGCATTATATATATATATTGCAAAAATAAGATACATTTGAATGCCAAACTCTTGTGTGAAAAATAATAGGATGAAATATTACAAAGGTTGCCAAAGCTTGGTATAATAATAAAATAAACATTTCAACTTAAATATAAGTTTAGTCTCAGGTTTGACCTAAATATTTCATCTACCATCTGAATTTTAACACCTTAAAAATAAAAGTCGCTTAACATGGCACTGAGTATTATATGATAAAGTGAAATAACTGATAAAAATTATGAAGACGTTCTTTGTCAAGTTTAATGTAAAGTTACGCCACAGATTCTTCAGAAACACGAAAAACATTTGTCATTACTAGTTAATAATAATAATAAACATTTTACAATTAAGAGTAAAATTACCAGAGTAAACTAACAAAAAACGCACAGTTATGGATTTTTATTTTATTTTTTTTTATTAAAAACCTTAACAAAAGTAAGTAAGAATTGTGTAAAAAGTAAAATAACTAAAAATATATATACATACATATATAAAACTTGATAGATACTGATAGTAACATTAGTCAAGTAATAATAAGTTTGGTAACTCGAAGACATTGGTTACGAACTTTGTGAAATACGACTCGTGAATGACAATAACATTAACAGCACCATAGTGCTCTGTACAGTTCCAACTATGGTAAAAAAAAATCTACAACAACACATATAAAGAGTAACGGAATAGCACCTGAATATCATCATGGTATAGAATGTAACTTAAAAACAATTACAAAAAATCAAGTTACAGGTAATTAACATGTAAATTACAATAACATAAACATACCAAACTCAAATGCTCAAGTATAGGCCTAATTATAACACAGCTTACAAACTACGGCATGCACTGACGTCATTGTAATGATTTATTATTCTTTTTATTAAATTCTAGTTTAATTTCAATAAGTAAAACACCATGTTATTCATTATTTATTAGCATTTTGCTATTTTGACACCACTAAAACCATTACTTTTATTTTTGTCTCAAAGCAGTTGCATTGTTTCATGACGTCATAACATGGGACATTTAAAATAGGAGTCACGAAAGTTAAAAACGCTTTCACATGTTTTTAAGGATCATGAAAATGAAAGAGGAGGGCGAAAATTTCAGTTCTCTGAAATATAGACATTACAGATAAAATACACGATATTGTGCATTTTGCTGAAAATGTTGAGACGTTTGAGTTTAGCCGTCTGACAAAAGAATTAGAAGGAATCCTCAACAGCCATGACACTTGAAATTTCAAGTAAATTAATCTAAGATACTTTATTTTCTTATTACTAACTATATTTTGTGCGCCAGCAATACAAAAAGTGGAGCGCGCGTATACCCTTCTTGATTTTATTACTTATCACAATCACTACCAGCCTTAAGGCAGGATCAGAGTAAATTAGCTTATGATACCTTTCGCATGGTCAAATATACCAGCCATTAGAGTTTGACTTCTTGAGTCCAACATTGTAATTAATTCTCATATTAGTCAAAATATAACGGATATGTGGGCTAACACTTTGTGCTTGAAAAACTCAGAGCTATTCTATGGCCAGGAAGCTAAGGCATTCGACTCGTAATCTGAGGGTCGTGGGTTCGAATCCCCGTCACACTCAACATGCTCGCCCTTTCAGCCGTAAGAACGTTATAATGTGATGGTCAATTCCACTATTCATTGGTAAAAAGTAGCCCAAGAGTTGGCAGTGGGTGGTGATGACTAGCTGCCTTCCCTCTAGTCTTACACTGCTAAATTAAAGGTGGCTCATATCGAATTGCACTGCTTACCTAAAGGAGCTATTTTTGGTAGTTATATCATAATTTTCTGGTACCGCAAAGTAAGATGTGAGCGATGGAAATTTTATTATGTCTATGCGTTGAATCAAATGTACTATGAGAGCTGAGCTTCACCACAACATCTAACGTTAAAAGGAAAGACATAGATAAAAAATGTCAGATAATGAGACGACGCTGAATAATAATAATAATAAAAGTATATATATATAATTGGAAAATTTACGTATTTTAATGTATAAATTATCCCTAGTAGCTCAGCGGATCCCTCTCACACTAAACATGCTCGCCCTTTCAGCTATGGGGTGTTATAATGTGAGAGTCAATCTTACTATTCGTTGGAAAAAGAGTAATTCAACAGTTGGCAGTGGGTGGTGATGACTAGCTGCATTCCCTCTAGTCTTACACTGCTAAATTAGGTATGGCGAGCGCAGATTGCCCTCGTGTAGCTTTACGCGAAATTCAAAACAAATCAAACCAAACTCAGCGGAAAATATCTCCCATAGTTTCGATACTATTGGGTGTTTTTTCTTATAGCAAAGCCATATCAGGTTATTTGATGAGTCTGCCGAAGCGAGTTGAACCGTTGCTTTTAGCGTTGCAAATCTGTAGACTTGCCGCTGTACCAGCAGAGGACTTCGTTACTCGTCGTTGGCACAGAACAGATAGCTCATTGTTTAGCTATATGTCTAATAAGAAACTAACGTGTGTAAATAATTCTTTACACCTATAGGAAATTATTATTTGAAAAATTATTATTTCATAATTGATACAAATATAACAAAGTATGAACATGTAAGCAAAATAAATGTTATTAATAAAAATGGTGTTATTTCACATTAAAAATATAAACAATGTAAACTACATCTCTAACAATAGTATATCTTATTATCAAACAAAATAGTTTGAAATTTATGTTACCTGTTAATCGCACAAACACGTTAGTCTCCAGGTATCAGAATATGAAATTTATTATATTAGGAAAACAACCTGTATATTTTCTCAGTATGATATTAGATCTTTATTCAATAGTTACGCACGTAATAATTATTATTTTTAAACTGTATGCACGAGTTTGACATGATTTGTGTTAAAAGGTAAAAACGAGAACAACTTCAGTGTTAGCTCGACATATACTTTTATATATATATATACATATATATACTTACTGAAACTAGTCGACTGAAATATCTATCTGATAAAGATTTTATCTTTTATTCAATTAGAAAATATCGTTTTTGTTTTCTGCTCTACATATAGTGCGTGAAAAGAAATTACGAATTGTGTCACCTTGATATGTTAGGAAACAAATTTTGTGAACGTATGTTAATGGAAAACGTATTATTTATTAGTTTATTTTAAATGTTTACTCTCGTTAAGTGAATTAAAAGGCGTAGTTCGTTTTTTGTTTTTTTTTGTATATATTTATTTAGACAGACTGTACTTACTAATGTTAACAATGCACGTTTTATACTAAAACCTCTGGTTAAATATGTGGAACTGACAATAATTCGACTTCACATTAGAATGACCTTTCACTACCTCGTGTTTTATTTTTGCTCGAGCTTCAGGCTCAGAAGTAAAATGTTATTGATATATAAATACCCCAAAGATGATACTTGAGGCGGCTTTTCTTGCAATGCACGTAATTACAGAAGTAGTGTCGGTAAAGACTTTCAAAAGATCATACTCTAAGAAAGTCACGTATTGACCACGTGAAACAAAGTCCGCTCTTTGTTTAAATTTTTATTTACATTTTGTGTCTAGTAAAATGATTAGAAGGGTAAGGTCAAAAGAGCAACGTAATTAAGATTTTTAATTAAGATATAAGAAAGAGTAATTGAAAAACAGAGTTTGTTATCGAGAGATAATTGGGTTATATACTTTGTTCATTTTTTTCACTCCACGACTGAAAGTTGCTGGTGCAATGGGAGTTTTCTTGTGAAAACACGTCACTTAATAAGTATAAAAAAATTGTTATTTTTCTGGATTCTTGTAATAACATTTTTATTATTATTTTTATTCCATCTTTGGTTGCTTTATGTTAAATTATGACAGTTTTTGTACATGATAGGAGTAATCTCACAATCCAGTTGGTTTACTTTTTTAAATAGTGAATTTATTGAGAATAAATTAAATATTTTTTACTATTAGATCATGAGAAAGTACAATTGGCACTATAACTTTAGCTTTAAAAGCTTGTTTTTTGTTTTTTTTTAGAAAACAAGTAATAGCGTTCGGTATTGAATAATCTCTTAGAAACTGTTATGGCTCATGTAACAAAATTTAGAGTACGAACAAAGGAGCGGGTTTCTCCAAGCCAGTGGTTCTCAAGCGTTTTTGTCTATAGACAATTTGAAGTATTTTGATTTTTATCTCAGCGAATCACAAGGGGATCTAAGCATTATGTTTCCGTTTCATTTCTAAAATTATAAGACCTTTCTACGGACGAAAGATAGAGAACCCCTGCCCTAAACTACTGTTTGGTTTGATAATCTTTGTAAGACAAAACGTACTTTGTTTAAAAATCGATCAGATCTGACAATAGCTAGATAACCTTGTTTAAACTGACTTGTTGTCTTTTGTCAAGATAATTGGCACTATTAATGCTTCAAAACGAACTGATTCCCGCATTATTGTTAATGGATCAGCTGCTGACAGAAAGTTAATTACAAAGGTACATCTATATAACGAGAGTTGCCACCTCTGAGAGGCTCAAAAAAAGCTAAATACTGAAACCGTTGTATAAAAGAAGGCCCACCATGGCCAGGTGGGTTAAGGCGTTCGACTCGTAATCTGAAGCGCGGGTTCGAATCACCGTCGCACCAAATATGCTCGCTCTTTCAGCCGCAGCTACATTATAATGTGACGGTCAATCCCACTATTCGTTGGTAAAAGAGTAGCCCAAGAGTTGGCGGTGGGTGGTGATGACTAGGTGCCTTCCCTCTTGTCTTACACTGCTAAATTAGGAACGGCTAGCGCAGATAGTTCTCGTGTAGCTTTGTGAGAAATTTAAAACAATCAAACATAAAAATACAGAGTATTGTCCACATATCCTGAAAAGAAAGCTCTTTTTAGTGTGACCTTTTCCACAAAATCGAAGAAATAAATGTTTAACACTATGTAATCTACTCAACGATACAAAGTACAGTAAGATGCAAGGTAACGCTTGAGCGTGACCATGTTCTGCTCTGTTAATTGGTTGTTGCCACTATGTAGATAGCCAATAAAAATTAAAAACTGGTCATAATACGAAAAAAAAAAAAGGTGCACTTATGCCTGCCTAAGAGGCACATAAAATATGATATCAAAGGTCTGGCAGAACAGCTCACAGTTCAGGAAGAGGCACATAAAATATGATAACATAGGTCTGGCAGGACAGCTCACAGTTCATGAACAGGGACATAAAATATGATATAGTAGGTCTGGCAGAACAGCTCACAGTTCAGGAAGAGGCACATAAAATATGATATCATAGGTCTGGCAGAACAACTCACAGTTCAGGAAGAGGCACATAAAATGTGATATCAAAGGTCTGGCAGAACAACTCACGGTTCAGGAATATGCAGATAAAATATTATATCAAAGGTCTGGCAGAACAGTTCACAGTTCAGGAAGAAGGAAGAATAGCATGTAAATGCATTATAACGATAAATGTATTACTTGTAGCACTGAGGAGCTGCCAAAAAACAGGACATTTAATATCCTAGGAAGTCTTGCGCATTTCTTGAGACAGTTTCCTCAAAAAAGAACGATCCAAGCAAAACTAGAGCAAGTGGAAACCCTCTACAAAATACACATAACACCACGTGATAGGCACGAGAGTGAGGAACTATCATGAGAGATATACGTACATAAACTGTTCTCTACATTATTATGTTTTTGTTGTTTTTCCTTCACTAATCTTTTCAATTTTGTCTGTTTCAGAAATGATGAAGCAAGGCAGAGCTTGGGCTCCGATGCGTGACTAGCCGTATTTTTCTTCTACGATTGTTGTTTGACGTTAAGCACAAAGCTACACAATGGGCTATGTGTTTTCTGCCCACTACGAATACCGAAACCAGGTTTCTAGCGTTGTAACTCCGCAGACATACCGCTATGTCAAAGGAAGTGCACTTGTCCAATCATCAGTTCAGTAATTGTCATAATATTACATTTTTAATTATTGAGCGCGGATTACTTTCAGAGCATTCTGCAGAGAAAGTAGCAGCTGTCAATAAAGTGTATTTACATCGTAACAAACGTCTTTATTTTTACACTTGAAGAATCTTGTTTTGAAATATCACAAAATTTTCAGAATCACATTTCCAAATACCGGCAAAATCACTGTATTTATTGTTTTTGAATTTCGCGCAAAGCTACAGGAGGGCTATCTGCTCTAGCCGTACCTAATTTAGGTGTGTAAGATTAGAGGGAAGACAGCTAGTCATCACCATCCACCGCCAACTTTTGGGCTACTCTTTTACCAAGAATAAAGGTCAACAACACCTTCACAGCTATAAGGACGAGCATGTTTGGTGTGATGGGGATTCGAACCCGCGCCCCTCGGCATACAAGTGGAGTGCCTTAACCACCTAGCCATGCCGAGTCAACCCTGGATTTATAAATAAGATTTTCTTTTAGAACACTCATATATCCAGACTTCATAATCAGTTATTGCTATTATAAAACGTAATTTATTTTAACCTATTCAAGTGCTGAATTTTATGCTTACTGTACCTGTGCGTCAGCGATTCAAATAACAGAAAATTCACTTTATTTTTTATCCTTTGATTATTAAGTTTTGCTAGCCTTTTTTTGTTTCTTCATTTCACCTTTATATTCTGTAGACTCAAAAAAACGTGGCATACATTTTGAACGTTGTTCTCAATTTACCCCTAAAAACTGGCATGACATTGTATTAAGTTAATCATAGCAGTCAATAATTTAGTGAATAGAAAAACCAAAAACTAATTAATCAATTATATATAGCTTTTGTATAGAGTGTATTGTTTAATAAATACACGGAGAAGATTTGTTTGATTGTTTTTTAATTTTGCACAAAGCTACTCGAGGGCTATCTGCGCTAGCCGTCCCTAATTTAGCAGTGTAAGACTAGAGGGAAAACAGCCAGTCATCACCACCCACCGCCAACTCATGGGCTACTCTTTTACCAACGAATAGTGGGATTGACCGTAACATTATAACGCCCCCACGGCTGAAAGGGCTAGCATGTTTGGCGCGACAGGGATGCGAACTCGTGACCCTCAGATTACGAGTCGCACGCCTTAACACGCTTGGCCATGCCGGCCCCCACGGATAAGAAGAAATAAAAAAACAGGTTGAAATAAACGTGCCCCTAAGGTTATGAAATATCATTATTGGTATGCGATTTTATAAAGTTGTTGTTCCAACTTCACTCCACTAACTAGATATTAGTTTGTTATTATGTGAAATGAATTTAAATTCTTGGTTTACACTTAGTCACGTATGCTATTCAGAACCGTATTGATTTTTGTTCTTCAGATGTACTCAAGAGTATAGAACTAAAGTTATAACAAGAAACGTCTTCCTTCTACACGGCAACAAGTGACAGCGCGACTAAGCTGTAAGGGCGCGTAATTCCAAATCGTAATTTCAGGAATAATTTTGTGTTATTTTCGAGGCATAAATGCAGTTTCTGAAGTTAACAATGAATGACTTCTTCACATTACAAATACATGAACAACCTTCCAAAGGTGAATATGCTTTTCATGTCATTTTCATAGCACACAGACTTTTATTATCGTTATTTTCAATTCATTATTTTATTTTTTTCAAAAATACGTTTTATCCTCTTGGAATATTAGGTGACGTGTAATAACGTACAGTCAACAACAATTTACAAATACTATCCTTGCAATTTCCGATACTACTTGAAGCTAACCATTAGATTGTGAATTCCTTAAGTAAGATATACTGTAGTCTTTATATTAAGTTATTTCCGACACTACTTGAAGCTAACCATTAGATTGTGAATTCCTTAAGTAAAATATACTGTAGTCTTTATATTAAGTTATTTCCGACACTACTTGAAGCTAACCATTAGATTGTGAATTCCTTAAGTAAGATATACTGTAGTCTTTATATTAAGTTATTTCCGACACTACTTGAAGCTAACCATTAGATTGTGAATTCCTTAAGTAAGATATACTGTAGTCTTCATATTAAGTTATTTTCATAAACATTAATGATTAGAACAATAGTTCCCAGACTATTTTTTTGGTACATGCCCCATTTTAGATACCATCTTTTCGAAGACATACATCAAACAGTTCCTTCAGTTTTCGCCCTGCATGGCCAGACAGTTAGCGTTCTTGAGTCCTAATATGAGTGTCGCGGGTTCGAATCCTCATTTCACCTAACATGCTCGCCCTTTCACTCTTGAAGGCGTTATACGGTTATGGTTAATCCAACTATTCGATGGTGAAAAGAGTAGTCCAAGAGTTGGCGATGGGTGGTGATGACTAGCTGTCTTCCCTCTAATCTTACACTAATAAATTAGCGAGGTCTAACGCAGATAACCTCATATAACTTTTCGCAAAGTTACAAAAACAAAAAAACATACCTTTTATCTTTGATGTATATCATGTTTGGTTCACTAAACTCGTTGTCCCATCAGAGCTTTCCACGACACCAGCTTAAGAAACCACTGACTTGAAATGCTTAAAAAATACAGTCATATGAAAAAGTTAGGACACCCTATGAAAGCCTGTGTATTTTTGCAACATTTTTGGATATATAGATATTTAATTTCAATTTCAACAATACTGAGAGATTATAGGAATATAACTAAACAATTAAAACTGAAAAAAGTCTTTATCAAGATCTTCTGTAAATGTAATTCTACAAAAATGCATATTCTAACTGAGGAAAACTTTAGGACACCCTACCCCTAATAGCTAGTGTTAACCCCTTTGGCTGAAATAACTGCAGTGAGACGCTTCTTGTAGCCATCAACCAGTCTCTGACATCGGTCTGAAGAAAGTTTGCCCCACTCCTCAATGCAGAATTCTTTCAGCTGTGAGATGTTTGAGGGGTTTCTTGCATGCACAGCCCGTTTCAAATCACCCCACAGCATCTCAATGGGATTAAGATCTGGGCTTTGATTCTGCCATTCCAGGACTCTCCATTTCTTAGTTTTCAGCCAGTCCTTGGTGGATTTACTGGTATGTTTTGGGTCATTGTCGTGTTGCAGAGTCCAGTTCCGCTTCAGCTTTAATTTTCCTACAGATGGTCTCATATGATCCTCAAGCACCCTCTGATACACAGCAGAATTCATAGTGGATTCTATGATTGCGAGATGTCCAGGTCCTACTGCAACAAAGCAGCCCCAAACCATGACACTTCCACCTCCATGCTTCACAGTTAGTTCTTTTCCTGGAATGCTGTATTTGGTTTACGTCAAACATGTCCTCTGTTCTTGTGTCCAAATAATTCAATTTTGGACTCATCTGTCCAAAGAACATTATTCCAGAAGTCCTGGTCTTTCTCTACATTCTCTCTGGCAAACTTCAGTCTGGCTTTGATGTTTCTCTTAGAGAGCAAAGGTTTCCTCCTTGTACACCTCCCATGCAAGTTAAACTTGTGCAGTCTCTTTCTGATTGTAGAGGCATGCGCTTTCACATCAACAGTATCCAGAGCCTGTTGTAGGTCCCGTGATGACATGTTAGGGTGTTTGGAGATCTCTTTTAGCATCTTGCGGTCTGCTCTCGGGATGAACTTGCTTGGACGACCAGACCTAGGCATGTTGGCAGTTGTTTTGAAAGCCCTCCACTTGTTGACTATTTTCTGGACAGTGAAATGGCTGATTTCAAAGTATGTTTGGATCTTTTTAAATCCCTTACCAGACTCATAAGCTACTACAATTTTCTTTCTGAAGGTCTCAGACAGCTCTTTTGCTCTCACCATGGTCCTCACTCTGACTTCAACAGTCAGGAGCACATCAAACTAAATGTCTGAGGTTTAAATAGGGCAAGCCTCATTCAAAATGCTGAGTAACGATCTTTTAATCATGTGCACCTGGTGTGATACACCTGTGTGTGAGTTGAGCCATTTTAAGTGGGAATAAATGTGGGGGTGTCCTAACTTTTTTCTCAGTTAGAATATGCATTTTTGTAGAATTACATTTAGAGAAGATCTTGAAAAGTTTTTTCTTCAGTTTTAATTGTTTAGTTATATTCCTATAATCTCTCAGTATTGTTGAAATTGAGATTAAATATCTATATATCCAAAAATGTTACAAAAATACACAGGCTTTCATAGGGTGCCCTAAGTTTTTCACATGACTGTAAATATATGTTTTTATTATTATATTCAAACTATAGTGTTTATGGTCTTAAACTTTTGACCAGCTAGTATTTAGACTATTTTCATAGTGCTCACATTTTCCCTATTAAATGCTAAAAAAGTTTTTTTTTATTTTCCCTTTTCTTATTTTCATCTTTTGAAGCTCCACTCAAATAAGTGGTTGAGTCTAACAACGCAAAATGCGTATTTTTTCTTTATGTTCATTGGCTTTGGCCAACAGCGTTTGTACATATTTAAACTATTGTTGGTATCTGAGGAGTCCATTCTGAACAAAAGCGATTACAGTGTTTAAAGATCTAAATAACTTATCTTGTTATTCTTAGAAGAGTTATTATTATACATTCATACAGCTTAATAAGAAACTTAAGTGCCATTTACTTGTTCACTTTAGGCTTCGAGAATAAGTTAACTTATTTATGAATTGTTTGACCTTATATTATATATAGTTCTTTACGTTTATTCCTCTCTCATATTTTGTACATGCTTATGTACAAGATATATTGACCAGAGAGTATTCAGTTCTTTCAAAACTCAAATATGTTATCCGGCATTGCCTATTAGCTCATTTTCAGAACTGTGGTTCCGGAGGTTTATGGTTCGGAGACTGTTGTCGCAAAAACGCTTTCCGCAGTTTGAAACCGTAACAGTCAAATCCTACTATTCACTCAGACAAGAGTAGCTTAACAGTTGGCGGTTGGTGCTATTTGAAAAGCTGCCTTATCTTTATTAAAATTAGAGACGATTATGAGCAGATAACTCTTTGCATAGTTTTGTCCTAAAATTCACAAATGAATCTTATATGAACGTAGTATGGATGGTAGGTGGTAGTGTGTTGCTGACTGGTATTTATATTATGCAAGATAATATAAATACAAAATACGATTACATGCATTAAAATATCACATCATGTTAGATATATATACGACTATGAATGAAAATCTCCAGTAACTACTTTGGCTCAAGAGGGACGTCTAACTGATAATTTATAGAAGAGTTTCGTTCCATTTTTCAGTGTGGTTTGTTTTGAATTTCGCGTAAAGCTACACAAGGGCTATCTGCGCTATCCGTCCCTAATTTAGCAGTGTAAGACTAGAGGGAAGGCAGCTAGTCATCACCACCCACGACAACTCCTGGGCTACTCTTTTACCAACAAATAGTGGGATTGATCTTCACATTATAACGTGCCCACGGCTGAAAGGGCGAGCTTGTTTGTTGTGACGGGGATTTAAGTCCAGTTGATGATGCTAAGTAAACCTTGTGAAATATAGTTTTAAAATGAATGTAAGATTTTTAAAAATATATTACTTGTTTTATCCGTAAATAAAACTTTAATATTAATGTCACATGTTATTTCTTTAGTTTAATTCAGTATTAACAGCTATGCGGAGATAATCCTTGTGCAGCTTGGCGCGAAATTTTGAAAGAAACAAACATAGATTATAATTATCGTCAATCAATATTACCGGAGATGCAAAACATTCAGAAAATTCAGGCAAACCAGAGATCACTTAGTTCGATTGACTGAATATATAGTAGAGAGCTTCGGTAAAATACAGTACTCTGTCGCATGCTTTTTCGATGTTGGTAAAGTATTCGATACTGTATGGCACACTGGTCTTCGGTTCAGAATGACAAATAGAACTACGGCGCTGTATAATTCGTTGTCTGTCCAATTTTCTAGAAAACAGAACGGGAACCTACTCGAAGTATTTCACTCCCGAGGCAAGTGTCCCTCAAGGAGTGGGGGTTATCTCTAATTTATTCATCATTTACGTCAATAATATGCCCCTCAATGATGCAAATAATGGTTATGCCTCGCAATTTGCTGATATATTGCCATATGAAAGAGTGTATTGGCCCCAGCTGTAGCAACCACAATAAATAGTTGAATATTGCTCATTATATCGAATTAAGATAAATATTAAAAAAAAATCAATTAATGGTGTTTTCAAAACGAACCATATTATATAGATATTCCCATGAACTCTATATGAATGGTACACTCCTCCAAACGACAACATCAACTAACTATTTTGGTCTTACTTTCGATCAAAAACTAACGTGGACTAAACCTATAAATAATATAAAACCAAAAGTAAGGCAACGCACGAACTATGTACGATGTCTAACAGGCAAAAACAATGGAACAACAGTAGAAAATACAATCAAGATATACAAAACATACATTCGCTTTGTAACATAATATGCACGGCCAGCTGGGATTAACACTCAACACGTAAACTTACTGAAAACACAAACACTGCAAAATCCAGTACCAACAAAAACCTACAGAGTACCACAATCAACATCCTTAGTATTCCTACGAAAATATGGAACCTTATAAATACCTCCTGATAGACTCATAGATAGTTCTCTAAATTACTTTTTAAAAAGTTGGCACAAAAACGACCTATTCTGCGAACAATACCGTTCTTGAATGTATGATGAAATTAGTTCTAAAGGCCTTTCATCACATAATTTTTATGTTAGAAGTAAACACAATTTGTTTACTTAAAGCTAAGACAATCTACCTTACCATTTATGTAACAACGACAACAGTGAAAAGTTTTTATTATATGTACAACGCTGCAGATGTAATGAAACTCTTGAAGCATGTTTGTGACTACTAGAACTATTTACGGTGTCTGAACTTCCATATAATAACGAATGAATGCGAATTTGTCAGCATGTTAAATATTTTCTTAATTGACATACATGAAATTGGAAGATAGCAGATTACGTACATACCATAAACTGTGATTCTCATGTTATAATTAACAAGATATTGTACAGTTGTAAACAAACAAATGTAGAGAAGAAGGGAAACGTCCAGGAGAACTTGACCTCCTCAGGTGAAGAGACCTGAATGTAGAGAAGAAGGGAAACGTCCAGGAGAACTTGACCTCCTCAGGTGAAGAGACCTGAATGTAGAGAAGAAGAGAAACGTTCAGGAGAACCTGACCTCCTCAGGTGAAGAGACCTGAATGTAGAGAAGAAGGGAAACGTCCAGGAGAACCTGACCTCCTCAGGTGAAGAGACCTGAATGTAGAGAAGAAGGGAAACGTCCAGGAGAACTTGACCTCCTCAGGTGAAGAGACCTGAATGTAGAGAAGAAGGGAAACGTCCAGGAGAACTTGACCTCCTCAGGTGAAGAGACCTGAATGTAGAGAAGAAGGGAAACGTCCAGGAGAACTTGACCTCCTCAGGTGAAGAGACCTGAATGTAGAGAAGAAGAGAAACGTTCAGGAGAACCTGACCTCCTCAGGTGAAGAGACCTGAATGTAGAGAAGAAGGGAAACGTCCAGGAGAACCCGACCTCCTCAGGTGAAGAGACCTGAATGTAGAGAAGAAGGGAAACGTCCAGGAGAACTTGACCTCCTCAGGTGAAGAGACCTGAATGTAGAGAAGAAGGGAAACGTCCAGGAGAACTTGACCTCCTCAGGTGAAGAGACCTGAATGTAGAGAAGAAGGGAAACGTCCAGGAGAACTTGACCTCCTCAGGTGAAGAGACCTGAATGTAGAGAAGAAGGGAAACGTCCAGGAGAACTTGACCTCCTCAGGTGAAGAGACCTGAATGTAGAGAAGAAGGGAAACGTCCAGGAGAACCTGACCTCCTCAGGTGAAGAGACCTGAATGTAGAGAAGAAGGGAAACGTCCAGGAGAACTTGACCTCCTCAGGTGAAGAGACCTGAATGTAGAGAAGAAGGGAATCGTCCAGGATAACTTGACCTCCTCAGGTGAAGAGACCTGAATGTAGAGAAGAAGGGAAACGTCCAGGAGAACCTGACCTCCTCAGGTAAAGAGACCTGAATGTAGAGAAGAAGGGAAACGTCCAGGAGAACTTGACCTCCTCAGGTGAAGAGACCTGAATGTAGAGAAGAAGGGAAACGACCAGGAGAACCTGACCTCCTCAGGTGAAGATACCTGAATGTAGAGAAGAAGGGAAACGTCCAGGAGAACCTGACCTCCTCAGGTGAAGAGACCTGAATGTAGAGAAGAAGGGAAACGTCCAGGAGAACTTGACCTCCTCAGGTGAAGAGACCTGAATGTAGAGAAGAAGGGAATCGTCCAGGATAACTTGACCTCCTCAGGTGAAGAGACCTGAATGTAGAGAAGAAGGGAAACGTCCAGGAGAACCTGACCTCCTCAGGTGAAGATACCTGAATGTAGAGAAGAAGGGAAACGTCCAGGAGAACCTGACCTCCTCAGGTGAAGAGACCTGAATGTAGAGAAGAAGGGAAACGTCCAGGAGAACTTGACCTCCTCAGGTGAAGAGACCTGAATGTAGAGAAGAAGGGAATCGTCCAGGATAACTTGACCTCCTCAGGTGAAGAGACCTGAATGTAGAGAAGAAGGGAAACGTCCAGGAGAACCTGACCTCCTCAGGTGAAGAGACCTGAATGTAGAGAAGAAGGGAAACGACCAGGAGAACCTGACCTCCTCAGGTGAAGAGACCTGAATGTAGAGAAGAAGGGAAACGTCCAGGAGAACCTGACCTCCTCAGGTGAAGATACCTGAATGTGGAGAAGAAGGGAAACGTCCAGGAGAACTTGACCTCCTCAGGTGAAGAGACCTGAATGTAGAGAAGAAGGGAAACGTCCAGGAGAACCTGACCTCCTCAGGTGAAGAGACCTGAATGTAGAGAAGAAAGGAAACGTCCAGGAGAACCTGACCTCCTCAGGTGAAGATACCTGAATGTAGAGAAGAAGGGAAACGTCCAGAAGAACCTGACCTCCTCAGGTGAAGAGACCTGAATGTAGAGAAGAAGGGAAACGTCTAGGAGAACCTGATCTCCTCAGGTGAAGAGCACCTGAATCCCCATACGGACGTCAGTAAATTATCATTAAAGGTAGGGGTCTAAAATTGTACCTGACTCCCTCAAATCAATTGTCAAATATCTTTACGACGCCATGCGTTTCTGAATAAATCACTCGTTGTAGCTGCATGTGTAAGTTTACAAGCTGTTTTTATAAATAAAATAACTTATACTTCACAAAATTATTATGTTATACATTAATCATTTCTTATTTCATAAGAATGTTTTATAAATAAATTTTGGATACAGCAAATACATTTGAAGCAAAGTGTATAATTCTTGCAAGCTGTTATACTTTGTATGAAAGCCAAAGGGAATACTCAATATCGGCGGTTATAACTAGAGCTACCAGCTAAAAAATTGTACTTGGAAAAAACAAAAATTCAGAGCAATTCTATGAGCCGTTGTTCTGCGGTTACAGATTATATTGTGTGTTACAGCAATGGCTCAATTCGTTCAAGTAAGAAGCTCTCTGTCTCTCGGTAGAAAAACAATAAGTTTACGGGCTTATAGAATAAAATTCAGGGTTCGATTTTCTGCAGTAGCCTATCGTGTAACTTTGTACTTAAAAACAAACAAATTGTGTATCCAAAATTTGTGTTTGCAATCAAAAGAAAGAAATTGCAGTTGGAAAGTCGTAGAAAAAAGATTTACGATCTGGTGGGTGTAAATGAGTGTTAGAAAAGTTTCGTTTTCCTTAAAACTTTATTTTTTGAGCACATAGCAACAAGACCATGTTTAGTAAACATAGAAGCTTTGTCTTTTCTTTGTGAAGATACTCCATATCGTAACATATTTTGCTGTCATTTCCAGTGTATCTTGTCATTCGACTATATTTTTCAGATAGTATGATCCGTGTAACATAGATTGCCTAATGATGAACTTCGTATGAAAGTTTTCTTTTATCACTACGTTCTGTTCATCACAAGGCAATGGAAAATTATACTTGAAACTTATCGTAGTTTCTTGAAAAAAAAATGTATTCATTTGCAGGAAACCCCTTTTCAATGAGTTTTCACTCTAAAAGTCATTTTTCATACGAAGTTCTGAAAACTTCTTTTATCTTTTACTATATTTAATGGCTTACTTATGGTCACGTGGTAGCGGCCATTGAAATCTGACAGCAGTAATGGATGAAATAGATGTTTTAAAAAAGTGTCATTTTCTGATCAATCTGAAGTGTGTGTCACCCGCTGGTACAGCGGGAAGGCTATGGATTTACGACACTAAAATCAGGGGTTCGATTCCCCTCGGTAGACTCAGCAGATAGCCTGATGTGGCTTTGCTATAGATGTAAAGTGTGTGAATACCTTAATATTATTGATTTGCAAATTAAGAAAAAAAATTATCTTTACAAACACCAAAGAAAAGTTGTTAACAAGGGTTGGAAAAAAAAGAACAAGGAAACATTGCACGAGGAATGTGTTCTCATGTGAAGAACATAGTTTGCTAAATTAAAAAAAACATCTGTTTACAAACAATAAAGAAAAGTTGGTGGCAAGGGTTATAAAAAAAGAAGGACAAGGAATCATTGCACGAGGAATGTGTTCCCATGTGAAGAACATAGTTTGCTAAATTGTTGTTTTTTGTTTTGCTTTAACACATTTCTCGCATGTATTATCTAGCTGCCTATTTGCCGCTCAAAAAATTCACAATTCTTATGTTTTTCTTGGATAAAAGTTTAAATCATAAAAACAAAGACATTAATTCTTTGTTTTGATATATGGATAAGGTCATTAATAATACAATTTAGTTGTCATACACGATGAATTACTGAAATTAAGTACACAATATATCTGTCAGATTCAGTCGGTTACTGGAACAAAGTATACTATTTAGTTTTCAGATTCAATGGGTGACCGAAACTAAGCTTGTTATTTAGTTGTCAGACTCGTTAAGTAACTGAAAGTATCTATATTATTTAGTTGTCAGACTTGGTAAATTTCTGATACCTTATGTATCATTTAGTTGTCAGACTTGGTATACTACTGAAATCAAGTATACTGTTTAACTATCAGACTTGGTATATTACTGAAAACAAGTAAACTATTTATACGAGGTTGATTGGAAAAACCTTATTTTTTTTAGTATTTAACCACGCTTGTTGATAGAAAGTGCTTGAGTAAAAGACAAAAATGTTGCCATCAAATCAAACATTGATTGAAAACATCACAAGAATGATAGTCAAGACATATCTTAACCATATAGTTGAGGTTTAAGAAAGTAACCTTCACATTTTTAAACAAGACACTGTCAAGAAATGAAGAATAGATGTAACCTAATAAATGATAAAAGTATTGACTGTTATATTAAACATACTTAATTTGTTTGTTTGAAGATGAGCATACACAGCTACACAAGGGACTATGGGTGCTCTGCCCACCACGAGTACAGAAATCCGGTTTCTAGCATTGTAAGTCCGCAAACATACTACTATGCCACTATGGGGCCGTATATTTAGACCTGATTGCAACATAAATATTAATAAATTTGTAAATCACATCTGGTAAGATAAACCACTTTGAAGACGTTATTATGAATTCAGCTCATGTTTCCTGCGTTAACTTAACAAACATTATAGCCTTGGTAAGGTCAACATCTGAAGTATAATAACAAAGAAAGCACATTCATATATTTATGGTTCATGACTGCATTTCATTCCAGTTTGTTTGTTTGAAATTCGCGCAAAGCTACTCAAGGGCTATCTGCGCTAGCTGTCCCTAATTTTGCTGTGTAAGACTAGAGGGAAGGCAGCTAGTCATCACCACCCACGGCCTACTCTTGGGCTACTCTTTTATCAACTAATAGTGAGTTTCACCGTCATATTATAACGCCCTCACGGCTGAAAGAGTGAGCATGTTTGGTGCGATCGGGATTCAAATCCGTGACTCTCAAATTACGAACTCCTTTACCCACGTGGCCATGCCGGGCTCCATTCCAATTAGGCTTATTTTTGATCAGTAGATAAGGGTGTGGTATTTCATTTGAGTTTCTGTTTGTTTGTTTTGTCTCAGGGCAAAGCTACACAATTGGTTATTTTGGCCCTGTCCATCGAGGAAATCAAGCACCAGGTTTTAGCTTTGTGAAGTTAGAGTGAAAAGAATGCGTTTCTGTTATCAAGAGGTTTAGACGTATATACTTTGATATGCTAGATTGG
The DNA here is from genome assembly GCF_004210375.1 of Tachypleus tridentatus. NCBI lineage: Eukaryota > Metazoa > Arthropoda > Merostomata > Xiphosura > Limulidae > Tachypleus > Tachypleus tridentatus. The sequence goes on from NC_134830.1 coordinate 14,186,224, forward strand.
TATCCAATTGTACAGTTTATTTTAATTTCTAATTTGTGTTGTTTTTTTTCATACACTAATATATTAAAAAACGGAAATATGTGAGCAAGCCTTGTGTTATATTGTTGATATTTAGTTGTCGATGGTAAACATTACTAACTTCTTATTTGTTTTATTGTTTGTTTGAAATAACTCACAAAGCTACACAATTGGCTATCTGCGTTCTGCCCACCACAAGTATCGCAACCCGGTGTTTATCGGTGTGAGTCCGCAGACACACCGCTGTGCCACTGGGAGGCATTTGTTTTATTATTCGTTCCTACCATCCTATAATTGTACTTTGCTTTCTTTCTGTATCAGTGACCAACATCTTGTGTTTATTGCGTATTAAGCTAAAACTTTTTAGGACTGGTTTGTTGGGAACCCGAATTAAAAATTATAAGAATCCCCACCACCGAATATTAGTCGCAAATTTTGCAGACATTTACAATAAAGGTAAAAAAAAATCGATATAAATTAAGAAAAGTTGAATCATTTAAATTGAAAAAATTGTGTAATTACGTCCACCACTAAACCATTGTTTAATTACGTCCACCATTGTTTTACATAACAGTGATATTCACTCTGTTACGTTTAATTGAAAAAAAAACAAATTAAACTCACTCAGATCAGAGAAACATTCCAATAAAATGAGAATAAAAAATCATGAATAATCATAAGAATGTAGTTAAATGTTATAGTTCACCAATCCAGATAGGCTACTTATCATCAACTCAATTACACTTAGTAATCATATCGTTTAAACATTTTGTAATTTGGTTTGCAGTATTCAATAGTGTTTTGAAAGGTTTGTTTGTTTCTTTTGAATTTCGCGCAAAGCTACAAGAGGATTATCTGCGCTAGTCGTCCTTAATTTAGCAGGGTAAGAGTAGAGGGAAGGCAGCTAGTCATCACCACCCACCGTCAACTCTTGGGCTACTCTTTGACCGTAACATTATAACGCCCCACACAGCTGAAAGGGCGATAACGTTCGGTGTGATGGGAATTCGAAACCGTGACCCTCGGATTACAAGTCAAGTAACTTAACCACGTGGCCATGCCGGGCCAATTTAAAAGGAATTAAATGCTAACCTGTTGAAAATATATATTTACTGATAAGACACCTCGTAAAGAAGAACACACTTAATGGTTTAATGTTCTAACGCAGAGAAAAACAGTGTTATAAAACTACAACTCCACCATGAAGCTGTATAACACTTTTGTACAATAAGGTATGTTTCGTTGTGCACTGTTAAATACCTTAGTATCCTTATATATATATACATATATTATTTTTAATGAAAAACAGAGAAATACGAAGATAACAAGTAGAATTTTAATGGTAATAAGCTTTAAAATATTTAGTTTTAATTTTATGTTTTCTTGGCAATGTTTTAAGCAAACGCTTTTTTACAAACCAGGAACATGACTGTCGGTTGATGACAATTTCTTGCAGTACACACAAAAAAGTCTTACGTCAAATGTGTTTGTTTGTTTGAATTTTACGCAAAGCAACTCGAAATCTCTTTCCGTTAGCTGTTCCTAATTTGGCGTTCAAAGACTTGAGGCGAAGAAGCTAGTTACATCGTGGCACCATCTTCCGTCAACTTTTGGGACTACGCTTTTATTCAACGAAGGATGGAATTGACAGTTTGTTATAATACTTGTGACCTTATAGTACGAGCATGTTTGATAAAGGGGTTAAATCCTGTGACTCGCAGATTGACAGTCGATATTAATTGTTCAGATTTCAATAATTCAGTAATGCGGTATAACACATCTAAAATATAGTTTTGTGCTGTTGTTTGAAGAAAAATTGTCTAAATATATATATTAAATAAAGATATATATTAAATAAAATTCAACATAAATAACTTTAACATTTTTTGTATATGTTGATACATTTTGTTTTCTGAAAAAGTAGAGAACAAACCTATTACGTCACATGACAATATAAACAAGTATATAAAATTCCGCTTTTTAAACAAGTCATTTTCCTCCACGTATACCATTATGGTAATTATTTATAATTGTTTCTTATGGAAATACAATTAATGATTATTACCATGATAAAAATTAAAATAAAACAATGTAAATTTCAAACATAATAGAATATACGATAATAGACACATCGGAAGTATAAGATAAAACATTTAAGTTATTACAAAAGGGTAAACATTCTAACTAAACTATTCATTTATATGCTGTATAACATTTACGTGCTTTAACATTTAAAACTAAACGGTAAATAGCTGAATTTGTTATTTTAAGTTTGTAGAAATGCATCCAAATATCATTTTTAAAGCCAACTATGCACATTGTACACTAACAGCGGTGCTTTTCTCAGTTATAATAAAGAGTGCATAATTATATTACTTACTTTTAAAATTATACTAATGTAAGAGAATTACTGAAAAGCTTTGAGTGTTTTTCTTAATTTCGCGCAAAGCTACACGTAGGCTATCTGCGCTAGCCGTCCCTAATTTAGCGGTGTAAGACAAGAGGGAATGTAACTAGTCATCACCACCCATCGCCAACTCGTGGGCTACTCTTTTGCCAACGAATATATCAACAAAGGGAACCTATCTCCTCTCAGTTACTTCATAAGCACTCGTATATCAAACTATAGAAATCAACAAACATTTTACACATAACCTTGTGTACCTGTTTGGATAATTAGTCAGTCCTTAACATTATGATCATCGGTAACTCAGTCTCTTTATTGTAGAAACATGATTATTATCAGTTATACTTTAACTTGAGAAAGAAGCTTAAAAGACTGTAATACATATATTGTCGCCCCCCAGTGGCTCAGCGGTATGTCTGCGGACTTACAACGCTAAAACCGGGTTTCCATACCCGTGGTGGGCAGAGCACAGATAATCCATTGTGTAACTTTGTGCTTCATTCGAAAGAAAAACAACAACATATAATATCAAACTGTATATTTGTATAACTCAAACAGATATATTATAGATACAAAGAAGAAAACATGGATAGATAAACTACAATTCTAGGTTTCACTTCAAGATGGGTATGTATAACAACACTTGAGTTATTTCCTTTTTCTCGCAAGGTGTTCTTTATTATTTATTAACAATTTTATTTGTTTTTGAATAACATTGATAATTGCACTTCTAAATAATGAGTTGTGACTAGCAATAACTCAAAAGATAGCGCCAACCTGTTTATTAAGGAAGCGACAACGCATGAAGTAATGAAAGTCTGTTTATTGAGACAGTAACAACGACTTAGGTAAGACAGCCTGTTTATTAGAAAGGTGATAACGCTTAATCAAGACGGTAACAACGCCTGATATAAGAAAAATCTGTATCTCAGGGTAGCTGATATGGGTATTTAACACTTTCAGGTGAACCTGAAGACGACCTAAGTAGGTCGAAACGCTGTTCTCTGCTTATCAATAAAAGTGTTAATACCCATACCAGCCGTTCTGAGATACATTATTACTTCAAGTGGGTTTCTCGTCATCACGTAAGAAAAAATATGTTTATTAAAACAGTAATATTTTTATCAAGACAGTAACAACACTTGGTGTAATGTCAACCTGCTTTTAAGACAGTAACAACGTATAAGGTAAGAAACCTGTCTATTAAGACTGAAAAAAAAAAAAAGATAAAGTAATACAATATATTTATTAATACACGAACAATGCGTGAGATTAACTGAAACCTATTTATTAAGATAATAATAAGGCCTAAGGTAAGGTAATGTTTTTATTAAAACAGTAACAATGTCTGAGGTAAAGACAACTTGTTCATTATTGTTTGTTTGTTTGTTATGAATTAAGCACAAAGCTACTCAATGGGCTATCTGTGCTTGCCCACCACGGGTATCGAAACCCGGTTTTTAGCGTTGTAAGTCCGCAGACATACCGCTGAGCCACTGGGGGGCGCTTGTTCATTAAAACACTAATAACGTTTGAGGTGATGATAACCTATTTGTTAAAATAATAGCAAAACCTGCGGTTACGACACGTTTATTGAAACAGCAACAAGCCCGGATGTAGTGACAAGTTTATTAACGCGGTGACAACACTATATTTAAGGCGACCTGTTTATTACAACAATGAAGACATACGAGTTAACGACAACCTGTTTATTAAAATAGTGATAACGCTTGAGGTAACACAATTTGTTTATTAAGACACTATTTAACTACATGTCACTAGAAAGTAAATTATAATGCAGTAAAACACAAAGACGATTTAACTTCGTTTCATCATTGCAGTGAGTTGGACAACGTGTGAACGAGAATGAAGTAAGAGTTGGAATCGATGTCACCTCCTGCATCGAATATTAACCAAAGCACAGTCTCTGAGTTTTTGATAAGTTAAGACTACTAGAACTGTGACAACTAAAGATACTTTGTACAAATAAATAGTCTTAATATATCTCAGTACATATATATATATATAGTTTTCAATTATCTTGAGCATGAATATATAAAGTTACATTGAGCATAGCAGGTTGCGAGCGACTGCCTGTACGTTTCTCGATAGTCGTCAGAAGGAAATTATTTTCTTTTTCTTGAGGTTTCGCTAATGATAACAAACATGTTAACGTTCATCTCGCGTTTCCGAAAAATATGGACCCACTGATTAATATAGATCAGGCATGATATTTATTATAAATTACACGGTCGTACCTATCAATCAGATTAGGTTAGGATACAACCAAGATACTAAGATGACGTAATAATATACATTTATTTAACCTAAAAAAATAATGCCATAGCAAGCTATGGTGCTTGTAAAAAATGGTATTTGATAGTGTAAAGAAAAAAATATTTGAAGTAAGATTTGCACTTTTAGGTTGCTTCAAGTGTTGTTGTGTCAACACACGTGCATATAATTCGAACTTACAACGTTAAAATTTGGGGTTCGATTCTCTGTGGTAAAGCTAAGAAAACTGCCATACTCTTGAACGCAAAGACAGCCAGATCAATACATCTAATACTAACATCTACTTGTGTACTGTGCTAAAGGCTATGTTTCCCATTATTAGACTTCCATATGCCACAGTTAAAACATAGAACATTTATATAATGAATTATTCGTGTAAACTTAATTGAAAGTAATCATCAAAAATAATTAAGAATTTACAGTGAAGAAACAGGGATGGGTTAAAGCTATGCAAAAAGACACGCACGGAAACATCATTGTGAAATTATATCTCAGTTAGAATCTATGAATTCATATCTAGAGAGAGAAATTGAAAACTATCCTCTCTGCTTACAAATAACTATTTACTCTCATCTCTTTCTTTGTGACGACTAACACAGAGTATGCAGTTTCACTCTTTGTTTACAAAGAAGTATTTACCCTTAGTTCTTTCCTTGTGACGACTAACACAGAGTATGCAGTTTCACTCTTTGCTTACAGAGAACTATTTACTCTCAGTCTTTCTTTGTGACGACAACACAGAGTATGCAGTTTCACTCTTTGCTTATAAAGAACTATTTATTCTCAGTTCTTTCTTCGTGACTACTAACACAGATTATGCAGTTTCATTCTTTGTTTACAAAGAAGTATTTACTCTTAGTTCTTTCCTTGTGACGACTAACACAGAGTATGCAGTTTCACTCTTTGCTTATAGAGAACTATTTATTCTCAGTTCTTTCTTCGTGACGACTAACACCGATTATGCAGTTTCACTCTTTGTTTACAAAGAAGTATTTACTCTTAGTTCTTTCTTTGTGACGACTAACACAGATTATGCAGTTTCACTCTTTGTTTACAAAGAAATATTTACTCTTAATTCTTTCCTTGTGACGACTAACACAGAGTATGCAGTTTCACTCTTTGTTTACAGAGAACTATTTACTCTTAGTTTTTTTCTTGTGACGACTAACACAGATTTTGCAGTTTCACTCTTTGTTTACAAAGAAGTATTTACTCTTAGTTTTTTCTTTGTGACGACTAACACAGATTATGCAGTTTCACTCTTTGTTTACAAAGAAGTATTTACTCTTAGTTCTTTTCTTGTGACGACTAACACAGATTATGCAGTTTCACTCTTTGCTTACAGAGAACTATTTACTCTTAGTTCTTTCTTTGTGACGACTAACACAGATTATGCAGTTTCACTCTTTGTTTACAAAGAAGTATTTACTCTTAGTTCTTTTCTTGTGACGACTAACACAGATTATGCAGTTTCACTCTTTGTTTACAAAGAAGTATTTACTCTTAGTTCTTTCTTTGTGACGACTAACACAGATTATGCAGTTTCACTCTTTGTTTACAAAGAAGTATTTACTCTTAGTTCTTTCTTTGTGACGACTAACACAGATTATGCAGTTTCACTCTTTGTTTACAAAGAAGTATTTACTCTTAGTTCTTTTCTTGTGACGACTAACACAGAGTATGCAGTTTCACTCTCTGCTTATAGAGAACTATTTATTCTCAGTTTTTCTTCGTGACGACTAACACAGATTATGCAGTTTCACTCTTTGCTTATAGAGAACAATTTCGTGACGACTAACACAAATTATGCAGTTTCACTCTTTGTTTACAAAGAAGTATTTACTCTTAGTTCTTTCTTTGTGACGACTAACACAGATTATGCAGTTTCACTCTTTGTTTACAAAGAAGTATTTACTCTTAGTTCTTTTCTTGTGACGACTAACACAGAGTATGCAGTTTCACTCTCTGCTTATAGAGAACTATTTATTCTCAGTTTTTCTTCGTGACGACTAACACAGATTATGCAGTTTCACTCTTTGCTTATAGAGAACAATTTCGTGACGACTAACACAAATTATGCAGTTTCACTCTTTGTTTACAAAGAAGTATTTACTCTTAGTTCTTTCTTTGTGACGACTAACACAGAGTATGCAGTTTCACTCTTTGTTTACAGAGAACTATTTACTCTTAGTTTTTTTCTTGTGACGACAAACACAGATTTTGCAGTTTCACTCTTTGTTTACAAAGAAGTATTTACTCTTAGTTCTTTTCTTGTGACGACTAACACAGAGTATGCAGTTTCACTCTTTGCTTATAGAGAACAATTTATTCCCAGTTCTTTCTTCGTGACGACTAACACATATTATGCAGTTTCACTCTTTGTTTACAAAGAAGTATTTACTCTTAGTTCTTACTTTGTGACGACTAACACAGATTATGCAGTTTCACTCTTTGTTTACAAAGAAATATTTACTCTTAATTCTTTCCTTGTGACGACTAACACAGAGTATGCAGTTTCACTCTTTGTTTACAGAGAACTATTTACCCTTAGTTCTTTTCTTGTGACGACTAACACAGATTATGCAGTTTCACTCTTTGTTTACAAAGAAGTATTTACTCTTAGTTCTTTCCTTGTGACGACTAACACAGAGTATGCAGTTTCACTCTTTGCTTATAGAGAACTATTTATTCTCAGTTCTTTCTTCGTGACGACTAACACCGATTATGCAGTTTCACTCTTTGTTTACAAAGAAGTATTTACTCTTAGTTCTTTCTTTGTGACGACTAACACAGATTATGCAGTTTCACTCTTTGTTTACAAAGAAATATTTACTCTTAGTTCTTACTTTGTGACGACTAACACAGATTATGCAGTTTCACTCTTTGTTTACAAAGAAATATTTACTCTTAATTCTTTCCTTGTGACGACTAACACAGAGTATGCAGTTTCACTCTTTGTTTACAGAGAACTATTTACCCTTAGTTCTTTTCTTTGTGACGACTAACACAGATTATGCAGTTTCACTCTTTGTTTACAAAGAAGTATTTACTCTTAGTTCTTTTCTTGTGACGACTAACACAGATTATGCAGTTTCACTCTTTGCTTACAGAGAACTATTTACTCTTAGTTCTTTCTTTGTGACGACTAACACAGATTATGCAGTTTCACTCTTTGTTTACAAAGAAGTATTTACTCTTAGTTCTTTTCTTGTGACGACTAACACAGATTATGCAGTTTCACTCTTTGTTTACAAAGAAGTATTTACTCTTAGTTCTTTCTTTGTGACGACTAACACAGATTATGCAGTTTCACTCTTTGTTTACAAAGAAGTATTTACTCTTAGTTCTTTCTTTGTGACGACTAACACAGATTATGCAGTTTCACTCTTTGTTTACAAAGAAGTATTTACTCTTAGTTCTTTTCTTGTGACGACTAACACAGAGTATGCAGTTTCACTCTCTGCTTATAGAGAACTATTTATTCTCAGTTTTTCTTCGTGACGACTAACACAGATTATGCAGTTTCACTCTTTGCTTATAGAGAACAATTTCGTGACGACTAACACAAATTATGCAGTTTCACTCTTTGTTTACAAAGAAGTATTTACTCTTAGTTCTTTCTTTGTGACGACTAACACAGATTATGCAGTTTCACTCTTTGTTTACAAAGAAATATTTACTCTTAATTCTTTCCTTGTGACGACTAACACAGATTATGCAGTTTCACTCTTTGTTTACAAAGAAGTATTTACTCTTAGTTCTTTTCTTGTGACGACTAACACAGAGTATGCAGTTTCACTCTCTGCTTATAGAGAACTATTTATTCTCAGTTTTTCTTCGTGACGACTAACACAGATTATGCAGTTTCACTCTTTGCTTATAGAGAACAATTTCGTGACGACTAACACAAATTATGCAGTTTCACTCTTTGTTTACAAAGAAGTATTTACTCTTAGTTCTTTCTTTGTGACGACTAACACAGATTATGCAGTTTCACTCTTTGTTTACAAAGAAATATTTACTCTTAATTCTTTCCTTGTGACGACTAACACAGAGTATGCAGTTTCACTCTTTGTTTACAAAGAAGTATTTACTCTTAGTTCTTTTCTTGTGACGACTAACACAGAGTATGCAGTTTCACTCTTTGCTTATAGAGAACAATTTATTCCCAGTTCTTTCTTCGTGACGACTAACACATATTATGCAGTTTCACTCTTTGTTTACAAAGAAGTATTTACTCTTAGTTCTTACTTTGTGACGACTAACACAGATTATGCAGTTTCACTCTTTGTTTACAAAGAAATATTTACTCTTAATTCTTTCCTTGTGACGACTAACACAGAGTATGCAGTTTCACTCTTTGTTTACAGAGAACTATTTACCCTTAGTTCTTTTCTTGTGACGACTAACACAGATTATGCAGTTTCACTCTTTGTTTACAAAGAAGTATTTACTCTTAGTTCTTTCCTTGTGACGACTAACACAGAGTATGCAGTTTCACTCTTTGCTTATAGAGAACAATTTATTCCCAGTTATTTCTTCGTGACGACTAACACAGATTATGCAGTTTCACTCTTTGTTTACAAAGAAGTATTTACTCTTAGTTCTTACTTTGTGACGACTAACACAGAGTATGCAGTTTCACTCTTTGTTTACAGAGAACTATTTACTCTTAGTTCTTTTCTTGTGACGATTAACACAGATTTTGCAGTTTCACTCTTTGTTTACAAAGAAGTATTTACTCTTAGTTTTTTTCTTGTGACGACTAACACAGATTATGCAGTTTCACTCTTTGTATACAAAGAAGTATTTACTCTTAGTTCTTTTCTTGTGACGACTAACACATATTTTGCAGTTTCACTCTTTGTTTACAAAGAAGTATTTACTCTTAGTTCTTTTCTTGTGACGACTAACACAGATTATGCAGTTTCACTCTTTGTTTACAAAAAAGTATTTACTCTTAGTTCTTTCCTTGTGACGACTAACACAGATTATGCAGTTTCACTCTTTGTTTACAAAGAAGTATTTACTCTTAGTTCTTTTCTTGTGACGACTAACACAGAGTATGCAGTTTCACTCTTTGCTTATAGAGAACTATTTATTCTCAGTTTTTCTTCGTGACGACTAACACAGATTATGCAGTTTCACTATTTGTTTACAGAGAACTATTTACTCTTATAACACAGACAGTTTTTTGAGTGTAGTTAAAATAAGAAAAATGATGTGACAAAATTCTTTGTTTGATTAATTTTAATTTTCTATTGCTTTCCAATAATCTTGGAATATAAATTAGTTTACAGTTGTACATTTATATTCTTTAAAAATGTGCTTACTCAGTAAAAGAGTGTTTAATTAATTAAAGTAAAGTACTTTGAAATAAAAAAACAAAATGACATCTAAAGTTCCCAAAAGAATACTTTTATATGAAAATATAAGAATTTCTTCCCATTAAAAATATATATGGTGATAATTAATTACATTTTCCACGGAGAAAGTTAGTGTTAGAACACGAAAATCCAAAGTTGTTTTGTTAATCCCGAAAGAGAAATGTTTAATAGGATCAAACCATCTTCTGTGTGGCTAGAGAGGTACAAATAGCACGAAGACCTTTAATCTTTAATGTTAATATAAGAACAAGTTGTTCAGGTTGTTTTATTATAGTATCGGAGCTAATGATGATGTACTTCACTGATAACATCCTAGGATCTTCCTCAAAACCTATTTTTATCTTCCATTAACTGGAATTTCTTTCATTGTTGTTTTATCCTTTTTAATTTGATGATATACATAGTTATACATTATAACAGTAATCGTCAATAAACTTTGTACAGAAATATCATTTCATTTGTTATGTTGGAGTGATAATTTTCGAACTTACTAGGACCAAAGCTACAAATGTTTCAAATATCGTCATGATAGAAACTGCATGCATTTTTTAAAGCTATTCACAAGAATACTTGGTTTTCTTATAAATGCTTAAATTGTGTTCGAAAGCAGTTTTGATGAAGTATTCCTAGAAACAGAAAATTAATAAATTCCGGAAAAGCTTAACTCGTTTTGTAATTTCAGTTTATATTTTGGTCACAAAAATTGTTTGTTTGTTTGTTTTTTGAATTTCGCACAAAGCTACTCGAGGGCTATCTGTGTTAGCCGTCCATAATTTAGCAGTGTAAGACTAGTCATCACCACCCACCGCCAACTCTTGGGCTATTCTTTTACCAACGAATAGTGGGATTGACCGTAACATTATAACGCCCTCACCGCTGAAAGGGCGAGCATGTTTAGCGTGACGGGGATGCAAACCCGCGATCCTCAGATTACGAGTCGCACGCCTTAACACGCTTGGCCATGCCGGGCCTTGGTCACAAAGAGCTGTGGGATATCAATGAAGGAACATGTCAGGAAACATGCGTCATCACTGAATTTTTTGTTATTCAATTTTTGCTTTTTTAAAATCTTAGAAACTCTAATAAAACACATAATCTTCTCGTAACTGACAGATAAGATACACCACGAGCACCAGTTTTGTTTTAATGCCAACACAGTTGTGTTTCTCTCTAAAAGGTTTTACAATTATGTCTCTTGTCATGTAGATTATAACGAGTACATTGAATAAAACATCTTTCGTACGTAGTTACAAACATCGTTGGCCCTCGTGTCGTCTCAGACGTTTACGTTGAGAAATCGATTTAAAACTGGAGCTGGTATGTTAAAAGATCGTTGTCAAACGTACTTCCACATCCTCTTCTCTCACAATAGCTGCAAAGAGCGAGTCGAAAGACTGAGATGGCATCAAATATAAGACGTGTTGGAAAATATTCTAGAAAACAGTCCATCCCAGTATCTTATATTTGAAAGCAAAACAAAAATGCAAAACAGTCTGAAGTAAAACTAATTCCAAAAATGAAACCATAGAAAAAAAGCAAGTGTTTACAACAAATATTTATAAAATATATGCATTCAATTGATTTTGTTTTATTTCAATTATGTAATTTTAAACCATTCCTTTGCTTTGATTGCGATGTTTTTTATTTAAAATGTTTGTTTGTTTGTTTTTGAATTTCGCACAAAGCTACTCCAGGGCTATCTGTGCTAGCCGTCCATAATTTAGCAGTGTAAGACTAGAGGGAAGGCAGCTAGTCATCACCACCCACCGCCAACTCTTGGGCTACTCTTTTACCAACGAATAGTAGGATTGACCGTCACATTATAACGCCCCCACGGCTGAAAGGGCAAGCATGTTTGGCGCGACGGGGATGCGAACTCGCGACCCTCGGATTACGAGTCGTACGCCTTAACACGCTTGGCCATGCCGGGCCCATTTAAAATGTAAAAAAGTTATCTCTGAAATCATTTGCAAACGCATTCTTTATTTAGTATTCTTACACTTTAAGTTGTTTTTTACCCAATAAATACTGCTCATTAATTTTGAAATAACGCAACTTAGGAAAAAAGGGCTTGTATTAGCATAATTTTCTATTTCCACTTATATAATTTTTCAACAAATACATTTTGTGATAAACATAATTATATAAACAGAAATCATTTTTAAGGAATACATTCTTTCATTTTATTTATTCATATATATAATCACTTTTTCAGATGAATAATAAGTGAAAGGTAATGTGAAAATAATATCATTTTAAATACTTTAAAGTGAAACAAAAAACTAAAAATACTGAATACTAATGTGTAACAAATATGCAACTTGTTATTGTTGTTGTTTTGAATTAAGCACAAAGCTACTCAATGGGCTATCTGGGCTTTGCTCTCCACGAGTGTCGAAACCAGGTTTTTAGTGTTGTAAGTCCGCAGACATACCGCTAGCCACTAAAAAGATATACAAACAAAGTATGATCATGAAATAAACTTGAAAGAAATGACACGTTTTGAAAGTTTAATTCGCTGTCTCTTAAGACTAAACAGGCCCTGCATGGCCAAGAGTGTTAAGGCGTTCGACTCGTAATCCGAGGGTCGCGGGTTCGAATCCAGGTCGCACCAAACATGCTCGCCCTCCCAGCCGTGGGGTGTTATAATGTGACGGTCAATCCTACTATTCGTTGGTAAAAGAGTAGCCCAAGAGTTGGCGGTGGGTGGTGATGACTAGCTGCCTTCCCTTTAGTCTTACACTGCTAAATTAGGAACGGCTAGCACAGATAGCCCTCGAGTAGTTTTGTGCGAAATTAAAAACAAATAAGACTAAACAGGATACGCATCGCCAGCTGGCTAAGGCGTTCGACTTGTAATATCAAGCTCGCGAACTTAAATCCCCGTATATGCTTGTCCTTTTAGGTGTTGGAGCGTTAACATTTACGATCAATCCCACTAGTTGTTGATAAAGGAGTAACCCAACAGTTTGCGATGGGTGGTGACGACTAGTTGCCTACCTTCTAGTCCTTTACTGCTAAATTAGGGACGACCAGAGCAAGTAGCCCTTGTGTACGTAGCTTTGCGTGAAATTCAAAACAAACAAACAACGCTAAATAATGATAGAATTTTTTAAACATTATTTTAATGAAAATCATTATTGAGTATAAATCCATGACAGAGACCCTATATTGTTGCTTTTTCTTTATGCGTAAGCAATACATTTCCATGCGAAATTATTTCTGCAGTATATATCAGAGAAAAATGTAACCTAAAGCTTAAAAAGCCTAAAGGCCTCATCCCAATGTCAATACCCTAAGTATTACTGCAAATAGAGAAATACTAAATAAACGTTGAAGCAACATAAAGCAAAATCACAATTGTATAACAAGTGTTTATGAAACTAACATAATTAAAATTCGAATATAATACTATCCGACGCTTAAATTGAAATTTTATTACCAGTAAACAAATATTAAAGTAGTTATATAGAGAAAATGTGTTCGAATCCCCGTCACGCCAAACACGCTTGCCCTTCCATCGGTGGGGGCGTTATAATGTGACGATCAATCCCACTATTCGTTGGTAAAAGAGTAGTCCAAGAGTTGGCGGTAGTTGGTGATGACTAGCTGCCTTCCATCTAGTCTCACACTGCTAAATTAGGGACGGCTAGCGCAGATAGCCATCGTGAATCTTTGCGCGAATTTCAAAACAAACAATAAAAAAAATGTGAATATTTTGTAAGTAGCTTTAATTAAAATGTAATGAAATTTAAGCTTCACCATTTATGCCTTATGGTCCATAGTTTTAATTAAATAAAGTGTTCATGTTTTGTTTTAAAAAATAATTATTTTTTCATCTCAGTGTTTTTATTTTATTCAGATAAACTGATTACATGCTTTAAGCGCGTTAGATGTTTGGCTTACCTTTCGCTTTTGCAATTTTTCCTTTTCTGGAGCTGACCAGACACGCGACACCGATGAAAAGTCAAGTATTACTTCTAATGAGTTTTCGTATCTTTGGTAAAGAATATGGCCGCCAGCTGTCTTATGGTGTTGTTTTTGTACGGGTTTGCTTGCCATCCTCTCTTGTTTAGAAACCAACTATGTACATCAATCTATCTATGTATGTGCACATAAGAAGTTTGTTTGTTTTTAAGCTCAACAATATACAAGGTTTATCTGTGCTGTGTCTATTAAGGATATCCAAATCCAATTTCTAGCATTTAAAGCTTTCAGACTTTCTGATGAGCCACCGGGGGCATAAAAAAGTAAATACCTCTCACCCCACAAAAACAACCGATATGGAAATATATATAAATTCTTTACCTTGAGAAATGTTAATGATATACTATCAAGAAGAAATTATTGCATTACTCTGCAAATAAAAAAATGAAATTCTTAACAGCTGTGTTTCGCACGTTATTTAATTTTGAACCTGTGATTTATTTATCGTGCCTAGTGAATGAATATGATATATATTGTGGTGCCTATAGACAAATCAACTACACCGAACGAACACTTTAAATGGAAACTATGAAAACAGACTCAAATACTATGTGTATATGTGGTATTCTGAGGCCAATATCGATTGCTGGCAAGCTATTTCACAAGATATTTTTCAAGAAGAGCCGGAGTGTTTTTTCAATCTATGATAGGGCAATAAAAAATCTCATTTCAATTATTACAGCAAAGAAAAAACTTTGTATTTTACGCAAAATAAGATGTTGAAGGATTATGGAACAATAAGTGTTTAATAGAAAAACATCTGTTTTATTACAAAAAACATGTTTTTTAATGCAAGCAATTAGTTTGCGAGATCTGACAATGTTCTGCTTTCATTGTTTTTAAACATTCTTAAAGTATTTCTTTTATGACGTGTCAGATGGTGAATTATTAATACTGTAAACTGTAATTCATTCGTGGGCTGCATAGATGTTGCTGTGACATTTGAATTTATTTTATGTGTCTAGCAGCCGAATCATTATGCTAACGTAACCTTTAATAAGGTTATAGACTTTGTAAAAACTAACTTTTCATAATGGCTTTCGTTAAAAGCGAGGAATGCGGTTAGGAAAGATAGTGAATAAGTTTGTTTAGATGTGAAATTAATATACATTTTAAGTTGATGCGAGGATAGGTAAAAATATTTATTTAATTTAAAACAAAGTTTATTAATGAAAAAGTTCTTAAAGGCAGAGTGTCTTCTTGCGGCAACGGTTAGCATATGATGAGACCTCGGATTTACAGTCTATGTATACTATCTGCTTAACCATGACGTAAAAATTGTCTCGTGGAATTGTTTGTCCTTCCCATATCGTATTGTTTCAGGTTACGACTTTATACTGGAAATGAAGAAAATCATTTATTTAAAAAATGAATCAGAAGGCATTGTCTACGCCTTAGTTCAAGCAGTGATTTTCATTTAAACATTTTCACATCATATTCTCTGGACTTATGTGGCTTCGATACTCGTATTGGACACAAATATTCCATTGTGCAGCTTTGTGTTTAACAACAATTAAATAAATCTATCTTACTAGAAGAGTCAATATTTTTGAATAACCCTTTCACACGAATGCATACACAACAAGTTTGTTAATATTCGAAAAGGAAGCGCTTCCATAAAGATGTTTATTATCAGTGGTCAAGGTTTTGTATGTTAAGAATTGTTTTATCCTTACTTTTGAATAAAATAGCTATAGTAAACTAAACTATACAGTAAAGCCACATTGGGCTATCTGCTGAGTCCACCGAGGGAAATCGAACCCCTGATTTTAACGTTGTAGATCAGAAGACTTACCGCTTTACCAGAGGAAGACAAACCAAAAGGAGAAAATAATAAAAAACGGATAAAAGTAGTATGCTTATTTTGACATCCTTTGTACGACAAATTTTTGTGCACGTGCCATGCATTTCAGAAAGTTTAGCTTGTCGCGTTTATTCTGAGCCAAATATATGTTTGTTGTTTCAGTGAAGAGTTTTTTATTACGT
Organism: Tachypleus tridentatus; assembly: GCF_004210375.1. Classification (NCBI taxonomy): domain Eukaryota; kingdom Metazoa; phylum Arthropoda; class Merostomata; order Xiphosura; family Limulidae; genus Tachypleus; species Tachypleus tridentatus. Next base: position 14,202,304 of record NC_134830.1, read on the forward strand.
ACAAATTGAGGCAATTTAAAATAACACAAAACATGTTTTACAATAACATAAAACGTGTTTTAAAATAACACAAAACATGTTTTACAATAACACAAAACATGTTTTACAATGACATAAAACATGTTTTAAGTGCCTTGAATTTTTCTTCGTCTCTTCACGTGTTTTACTACTTTAAAAAATATGCTAGTCTTCTTTTTGGAAGTGATTTCAGGGTAATTTGAAAAGCTGCTCGTGCGTGCAAGTTCAAAACCAAATCAATCAAAAGCTAGCCATATATATATATGAGTAAGTGGATAGACAGATGGATCGATAGGAATATTTCCATTTACTTTGTTATTTATAAACTTTAATCCTTACGTCTTTTATTTTTATTTTCCTCTGAACGATAAGAGAGCAGAGAGCAAGATTTTCCTGTTATATTATATTCTAATTTCACCCAGTAATAATTTCAGGGAGTGTATGCAATCTAGGAAGAATTATGATTTCATTTTTTGGGTTAAATCAACAGGAAATGCCAACTGAACTAGTATCCACCAATGTAATGGAAAGCCGATAAAAGCAAGCAAGAAATAAAAAATGAAAGTAAGTTTTTCGTATACAAATATGAAAATATAAATTGCGAGAAAGGCAAGGCTGAATGATACTTAGCGAATAAAGAATTAGAAAGAACACAAAATAGCTTTATTTTCTACCAGAAACATTTCTCTACCATTGTTTTCTGATAATAATGGATTTGCGTGTGTGTGTGTTTTCTTACATCAAAGCCACATCGGGCTATCTGCTGAGACCACCGAGGGGAATCGAAACCCTGATTTTAGCATTGTAAATCTGTAGACTTACTGCTGAACTAGCGGGGGGGAAGGCGTAAGAATGAATTTACAGCACTAAAACGATAGAAAACTTTTCCAAATATTTCTATATCACTATTTCTTTAAAAATACATTTTTATTCTAGTTATTCAGTACTTGTGGCATGGAAATCCATGAAAGTTCTAAGTCAAAGCACATCAGATAATTATCAGAACTATGAACTGAATATTTCATGTTTGTTCGCCTTCAGTTAATAAATTTCCAAAGTATTTAAATGAATTATTATTCTCTCTGTATTTGAGTGTTTATTTCATTTACATATTAAGTCTGCTGTTTCTCATCGCATTTGGAAATCCATCTATAAAACATTCTGTTCTCATTTTTATCAACTACACTTTTTTACTTAAACAATTCTAAAACTTCTTTCTGATTTTTATTTTTACCTTTCTCGTAGAACCACTAACTCAAAAGATACATTTCTGTTATTTTCTATATTTTTCTTTTATGACTCTGATAAAAAACACGTCTGGTTGCTTTCCATCAAAGCAGGACAAATATGTTCTTCTGTTCCTTCTCAATATCAAAGCTTCTTACACTTTTCTTTCTCTTGATTTCTTTGCGTTTCTTAATTTTTTTCCTATGTATTTTGTTATCTTATTCATGTTATTAGCTCATCAAACCATCGTTATTGATTTTAGTTTTTTTACTGAGTTTTTATTGAAGTCCTTTCTTTCAGTCTATATCAACATTCTCTAATCTCTTCGTCTATAAAGTAACGTGATTATTTATTTTTTACTGTTTTAATTGAAAAGGCAGACACGCTCTATTTATTTTTCTTTTAACTTTTTCTCTCTATTTTATTTCTCAAAGTATTTCTTTTCGTTTTTTTACCTCCTACATTTCTTATTTACCTATATTCTCATTTATCAGTCATCTCACTTCTACATTTCTTATTTAACTATATTCTCATTTATCAGTCATCTCACTTCTACATTTCTTATTTAACTATATTCTCATTTATCAGTCATCTCACTTCTACATTTCTTATTTAACTATATTCTCATTTATCAGTCTTCTCACTTCTACATTTCTTATTTAACTATATTCTCATTTATCAGTCTTCTCACTTCTACATTTCTTATTTAACTATATTCTCATTTATCAGTCTTCTCAAATTCACAATTCTTTGCCACGTAGTAGCACAGAGAAATGTCTGCGGACTTTCAACGCCAGAACTCGGGTTTTGATACCTGTGGTGGTTAGAGCCCAGGTAGCCCATTGGGTAGCTTTGTGTTTAACTACAAACAACAACAACTGTTTTTTGCAATAGCTCTTTTTCTCTTTCCTTCATGTAATCTAACAACTAAAAATTTGTTATCAGATCAAAAAGCTTTTCATGAGACCGTATGCTACAGTTCATTACAAAAATTACCGTTGAAATGTTAGCGAGCACAATAAATTGTTCAGAATAATTTGCTTTTATTTACACAATTATTCGTTTATGTTCAATTATTCTTGAAGGAACATTTTTTACTTATATATGACAATAGCTCAGAACAACTCAACAAAGCATTCGAAGAAAGAATGAATGGTTTATGTGCAGGAAATGAATGACATACCAACATTCTACTGGTAATTTGATAGGCATCCCAAATGGAATGCCACAGTCGGCAGAAGATGTTTCATATAATATATATAACGAATCTTTATCCAGTTTGAAGTATGTTTTATAGAAAACTTTATCTTATTTAGTATTTTGTAAATTGTAGCACTTATGAATTTTTTATTTCTTCTTAACAGTTAATACACCGTCTTATACAAAACAGAATTTCTGTCTGAATGTTATATAGATACTTTTGAACTTTGTATATTTTATAACGTTCCAGTTAACAAAGGCCAAAGGATGGCCACAAAATATGTTTAATTATTTACTGATGTTCACTGTGGTAAAAACAGTGGTAAAATAACGTTACTGGGTATTCTAACCAGTAAAAATTTGGTGGAGTTTCTTTGAGATTTCGCGCAAAGCTACTCGAGGGCTATCTGCGCTAACCATCCCTAATTTAACAGTGTAAGACTAGAGGGAAGGCAGCTAGTCATCACCACCCACCGCCATCTCTTGGGCTACTCTTTTATCATCGAATAACGGGATTGACCGTCACATTATAACGTCCCCACGACTGAAAGGCAAACATGTTTAGTGTGACACAGATTCGATCCTGCGACCATGCCGAGCGAAGATGATGGAAAAAAAGTTTCGTTTTCCATAAACCAGCATACAATATTTTAATTACGAGACATTCCGTGAGATTATTCAGGGAGTGTACTAAGTTTATAGGCCTGGCATGGCCAGGTGGTTAAGGCACTCGACTCGTAATCTGAGGGTCGCGGGTTCGAATCCCCCTTCCAGAAAACATGCTCGCCCTTTCAGCCGTGGGGACGTTATAATGTTTCGGTCAATCCCACTACTCGTTGGTAAAAGAGTAGTGTAAAAGTTGGCGGTGGGCGGTAATGACTAGCTGCCTTCCTCTAGTCTTATATTGCTAAATTAGGGACGGCTAGCGCAGATAGCTTTCGAGTAGCTTTGCGCGAAATTCAAAACAATATTAAGTTTATAGGTCTATGAGGCGATGACCAATTTTATTTTCATGTGTTTATTGGCTAAGACTGATGAATGTAAGGTGATTACGTTTTATACATGTAACTTACTTACTGGATTATTGTAAATTAATTCTACGGTGTAAAAGTTTGTTACTTGTTGCGAATACATTGGTATTTAGTTTTAAAAGAATTATGACGAACTTCTATGTAATTTATCCCTTCTAAGTTGCTTGTTTAAGAAAAGTGCAAAATTACAATAGTTATAATATTTTATTTTAGTAAACTTAACGGTTTCTGTATATGTTTGTTTGTGTTTATCTCAAGTTAATAATTGTTACAAACCATCAGATATAATTCTTCCCCTTTTCCCTGAATAATTTAACGACATTAATACACCAAGTAATAACTTGTACAACTGATTTACTTCAAAAACTATTATAATCGGGGCAAAGCAGCTAGCTACACCATTCAACGCCAATTCTGGACTACTTTATAAAAGAAAAAAATGTCACGTTATAATGTCCCCTTGGCTAAAAATACAAGCATGTTTGGATACTGAATTCGAGCTCGCAACACTGAATTCAAGAGTCTAGCGCCGTAACTACCAGACTATCATAGCAAGAATGATGGTATTTTGTAATAACAATACCTTTATAAGGCGTTGAAGGACGGTCCAGCACGGCCAGGTGGTTAAGGCACTCAACTCGTAAGCTGCGGGTTGTGGTTTCGAATCTCTGTTACAACAAAATTTTGACCAGTTAGTATTTAGAATAATTTCATAGTGTTCACATTGTTCCTATTAAATGCAAAAAGTTTTTTTTTTTTATTTTTCCTTTTTTTATTTTCATCTTCCGAAGCTCTACTTAAATAAGTGGTTGAGTCTAACAACGCAAAATGCATATTTTTTGTTTATATTCATTAACCTTAAGATTTTAGCCAGCAGTGTATATGTATAAGATCTTTTGACTATGGAATCAAAGTTTATTTTGATCTACTTTTAGTTTCTTTTGTTGAAACGTTTGAAGACTTAACCCCAAAAACACAATTATTTCTTGTTTGTTTGTTTTGAATTTCGCGCAAAGCTACTCGAGGGCTATTTGCGCTAGCCGTTTCTAATTTAACAGTGTAAGACAAGAGGGAAGACAGCTAGTCATCACTACCCATCGCCAACCATTGGGCTACTCTTTTATCAACGAATTGTGGGATTGACCGTAACATTATAACGCTCCCACGGCTGAAAAGGCGAGTATGTTTGGTGTGACGAGGATTCGCATCCGCGATCCTCAGATTAGAAGTCGAACGCCTTAATCCACCTGACAATTATTTCTTCAAAAACATATTTTATTTTAATGGTTTGAAAAATTTAACATAACGTGTAAGTTCAGAAAGATGAAAATCGGGTAAACTCGAATATCTTAATCAGTGTAATGTAAAATATAACCGTTTATTTTAAAACATTCATTGTTTTTTATTTGTTAACACACACACTTATCTACAAGTGCTTAAATGAATTGTGTAAAAAAAACAACCTTAGCAGTAACTCAGCATAACCGAGTGTGTGTGTGTTTTCTTATAACAAAGCCACATCGGACAATGTGAATATATAAATAATGTTTCAAACCACTTCTAAAGAGATCTGGATTGGGCTAAGCAAAGTTACAGACAATGGATATGATGAACGTAGAGTGGTGGGAAACCTTATGTTAGAAATAGAACCCGTCTTTACTCTTTAAACTACACAGGTTTCGTTACTAAGTGAATTTAACTATTAGGGAAATTAACTGTTCGTGCGATTAATTTCAATTACAAAAAAAAACATCTGTTTAAACATATGTACGCCCTCCAGTGGCTTATCAGTATGTTTGCGGACTTACAACGGTAAAAACCGGGTTTCAATACCCGTGATGGACAGAGCACAGATAGTCCATTGTGTAGCTTTGTGTTTAATTCAAAACAACAACAACATGAACATATGTACTAAGAAAAATTAATTGCTACAAGAACTCATGGTGCATGTATTTATTTCTGTTACAATAGTGTCTGGATAAAAAGTTCCATTATTTGAGCAATGTTGTTGTTATTCTAAAATCCTTAACATACTGAAATTATGATGAAAATCTATTGAGCTGAAATTGAATCTTAGAAATTGAGAATAATAATACAAGCACAATTGGAGGACTCACATTTGATTTATTGAGTTTTCTTCTGTGTGGACATATTTACTTCCACGCTTTGACTTATGGAGTTGTTGGATGGATGTTCTTCTGTTTAGCAGTTTTACTTCCACACTTTGATTTACACCGATTTGTTGGCTGGGTGTCATTCTGCTCAAGAAAGATATCACATTGAGAAGCCATACTTTAACAGTGTAATGCACATTTATATATACGTTTGACTTTTTTTAAGATAATGTATTAAAATTTTGTGCTGTTTGTATATTGTTGAAACATATCGCCAACAAGTCACCGACACCTACCTTAGGGATTGTGGCCCATACATGAAATTGACAATGTTTAAAATTAGATAAATACTAAGGAAGCCAAGTGAAGTGCGAAGATATAACTAGCTACATGCTTAGTGTATATAACTATCTATCCTTGTAGAAAGGTACTGCAGTATATTCACAATGCTACCAAGCCGCTTTATGGTTAAATTCACCAATCATGAATTCTAAATTTAACTATTTATATCAAATTACATTTTCAACGCATATTTGCATTCCAACAGAGGCCAAGAACGTTCCACGCACCACTAATTATTATGCAATCATACTTACTTAAAACAAATGGAAAAACCCAAAATATTTTAGTTACACGACACAATAATGTAACAATCTTCAATTAAAAATAGTTGAACTGTACAACTATATGATTCGTAAATAGTTACGTAAACAAACTATCGCTTCTGAAAATGACTAAATTCAGTACTCGCTCTATATTAAACTGTCTAACTAATAATAATCGAATAAATGTAAATTGAAACATTCCTTTATATCTAACAAACATACACGTATATCCCACATTTTAAGCAAATATCTAGTTATATACATATATATACAGTAAAATAGACTTTCTCAACAGTTATTAAAATTAGATTGATAACCGATAATTCTCTCGATTCTACTTTCCACTGTTAGCTATTTTAAGTTTCATTAGTTTAATTTTAGTTTGTTGAAAAATTTCAACGTCAGATATGAAGTGCTTTCAAATAATGTCATACTTACACACGCACATGCTCTTTAAAATCTCCAAAATGAAGCCAATGGTAGTAGTACATCAATTGATATAAAGATATCTGACGAGTTGTCAAAGAACGTTTTTAACTGATGATTCAAACTAGAATCAACAGTTGGAACTCCTCTGAGAAAAGCACATATTTGTCGTCTTGAAGCATGTTAAACGCTACAATCTTTTAAATTTATTCAGAAAAGAAATGAATTCCATAATACAAATGCGTACAAATGTCAGGTAGAGGTCATTAAACCTCCATTTCGTGTATAACATCTTAGTGCCATGTAAGATACATTCACTACACACATATAGTTTCTAATATTTTAACCTAGTTCGTATAGCAAGTGCCTTTATTAAACTTTAAATATCATTGTGTTCGTTACATGTCAAGTGTAGTGGATAAATATTATTAATTACGAAGCAGCTGAAGATAACCGTGCTGGCAGAGGAGCTTTACTGGAAACAGAGACTCATAGTCTGGAGCTTTACTGGAAACAGAGACTCATAGTCTGGAGCTTTACTGGAAACAGAGACTCATAGTCTGGAGCTTTACTGGAAACATAGTTTGTTTTTGTTTTCGGAAAAAGGAAAAAAAAAATAGACGAAAAGGAGGAAACAGAATGTTGAACAGATTACCCACAATTCCATTTTGTTTACATTACGTATGTCACAACAATACGGAAGATTGTTATTACTGAAGTAGGTGCGCAGTCCTTGCGAGTTTAAATGTGGTACTGTGATATTTTTATGTAAAATTAATAAACATAGATCTGAACGTAAAAATGTTAGGTTGTTCTATAGCGTACACCATTTAAATGTATTCCGATTACTGGAAATAGTAATGGATAATCATTTCTTTTGCTCATTATAAAGACTTAGGAGATTCAGGAGATGAGGAAATTTTTGGAGCAATGAAAAACAAGCACTTAACAACTAAACATCTGTATGAAAGTGTTCCATCACGTAAGTTATAGCTAAAATGTTACATACATAAGAGAATTAAGTACATAAGATTTTAAAAATATTTACTTAGTACTTAAGTTTCAAAAGTAAAACTGATTATTTTTTCTTGGTCACTGATAGGCGTTTAAACCAGATAACAATAACTGTATACATCTGATAAATTAACACAAAGTAGTATAGGGACACTAAGGGACACTAAGCTGTCACTGATGGCCTATTCTTCATAAAAAGTAAAAGCTTTAACTCACCTTTTATTTCTCAGAAAATTATCGATTACCCACTTTAATTCCACCTCTGCCGACAGCAACTTTTTCGATATATTAATCACTCTGTTAAAAATAAAACTGTCTTAACTGGAGCCAGCCTGTCTTTTTCAAATGTTAAACATGAAGCTTATCGTGCTAATGTCTTCATAAAAGAGTAACAGAAACCTGAAGCCTTTATCCTGGTAATACCCTGGATAGTCTTGTAAACTTCAATAAGATCACTCGTGCACTTCTTTCCAGAAGAGAAAATAAATTAAAGATATCTCAGCCTATTCCCGTTACATAATCTTTATATTCTGTACGATAACGTTGAGATATATTTTTTCAAAAATTAAAATACATTAGTAATGTTTAATGTTTTCAGTTTTTCATATATTATTTATTTCATTTATTATTCATTAGCACTAATACTCACTCAGAGTAATGGAAATAATTAACGAAGACACACGTGTCAAGTTATTTGTTTGAATTTCGTGCAAAGCCAAACGAGGGCTATCTGCTTTAGCTGTTTCTCATATAGCAGTGAAATGGCAGGGAAGGAAGCTAGTCATCATCACCCATCTCCAACTATTGGGCTACTCGTTTACCCACGAATAGTGGGATTGACTGTCGCTTGTAACACCACCATGGCTTAAAGGATGAGAATGTTTGGTGCGGTGGGGATTCGATCCCGCAGCTCTCGGATCGCGAACAAAACGCCCCAACCTCCCGGCCATGCTGGGCATACATATGATACATAAGCAGAATTTACAAATAACCAGTAATTAAAACTAATTGGTTAATTTATTACATCATTACAAAAATAAAAGAGAATAATTTGTACATGTATTATCATTTTGCATGTTAAGTCGTGGTTCTACTGCAACTTGAATCTCTTCATCGTCAACATATCGTTTGTCACACTTCCTGTAGGTTTAATTTCATTACATTACTGTAAGATAAATCGTATTCCTGGATATTGTATGATGGATCATAATCTACCTCTACTTATCAGCAGTCAAAGTGCCATCAACTTTTCGTAGATTACTGACCCACAAAATGTTTCCTTTTAGATATTCCATTCAAACAGCACATGTGTAAACTATAATATTCCAACAACACTAAATTTAACACTAAATTCAATGTACATTGATTAACAGCGTTTCGTCTTTAACACGAATTGCTCATATTACACATACAGATCATTTTACACTGAAGCTTATTTTACCTTTATACTACATGTTTATGTTCAAAGTCTTTCGTTAAATTTAAGTGCAATAATATTGACTTTGTTTCAACATTATGTTCCTTTTAGATGTTTAACAAGCACAAATATTCCATAAGTGCTCACTGTAAAGAAGTATATTAGAAATTGATAGAAATATCAGTAGAAAATGTAACTTAACTTCTTGTCAGTGATTTGGTTTCTGAATTTCTCGCAAAACTACACGAGGGCTATCTGTGCTAATTTATCAGTGTAAGACTAGAGGGAAGGCAGCTAGTCATCACCACCTACTGCCAACTCTTGGGTTACTCTTTTACCAACGAATAGTGGGACTGACCGTCACATCATAACACCCTTACAGCTGAAAGGGCAAGCATGTTGGGTGCGACGGGAATTCGAACCCGCGCCCCTTGGATTACCATTCGAGTGCCTTAACCACCTGGTCATGCCGGGCCCATATTAGTGAATTTGCATCAATTACACTCATGGTTTATGATGACTGACAAAAGAATTACAATCTGTTAAGTACAAGGACATTTGCACTTATATTTAAAACAAATATTATTTATTTTATAATTTACATCTTTTTTTAAACACTGATACTACTTTATTATCATGATTTATTCAAGAATCGGATGAAAAATATGGTCATATTCTCCCGAATTTGTAATTGCTTTTCTTATCAGCTCGATTCACTGTAGTAAAATTATCTTTGGTGTTGTTGTTTTGAATTAAGCATAAAGCTACACAATGGGCTATCTGTGCTCTACCCATCACGGATATCGAAACCCGGTTTTTAGCGTTGTAAGTCCACAGACATACCGCTGAACCACTGGGGGGATATCTTTGGTGTGTTACAGTTTAAGATACTTTAAATAAGATATTTTAAGATTTTGAATTTTTCTAGAAGTTTTATATCTTATAATGTGTTTAGAATCACCTACTAGTAAACTTTAAGTTTTCCTCTACACATGAAGAACGGCTCGGCATGGCCAGGTGGATAAGGCACTTGACTCGTAATCTGAGGGTCGCGGGTTCGAATTCCCATCACACCAAACATCTTTCAGCCGTAGGGACGTTATAATGTGACGGTCAATCCCACTATTATTTGATAAAAGAGTAGCCCAAGTGTAGGCGGTGGGTGGTGATGACTAGACTAGCCGTCTTCTCTCTAGACTTACACTGCTAAATTAGGGACGGCTAGCGCAGATAGCTCTCGAGTAGCTTTGCATGAAATTACAAAAACAAACATGAAGAACACGTAAATAATACATTATATCATTTTTTTTTACTATTACACTCTTGAAATGGAAAACATCATCTAATCTCAGCATATCACTAGTTTTAGGTTGTAATTAACAACTTTCTCGCTCAATTCTATCCAACAGTTCTCAAAGAGATTACAGTTTGGATATTTTACTGGTCATGGCAATCTTGCGCTAGCATATGTCAGAAATATCGTCTTCACGTGATACCTGTAGAAGGTGCCCTGGAAGATACAAAGAGCAGTTTTCCACCATGATAAATAGTTTCCTGCGCATGTACTGCACCATTCCTGTGTGTTCCCAATGCGATATACAGTCTTCTCTCATCTGTTCTTTAGTCAAACGATGAACACTAACCCTACCAGCAGTTTTAACAAGCCTAAATCAGGACTTATCTGGAAAGATAATGTATTGCCAGTTTCCTAACTGTAAGTTGGCATGCTGTCTTGACCAAGTAAAACATGACGACAGTAAATTCTGGTTCGTATTGGTTTACAGATATTCCTTCTTGCAAAATAACCTTGTTTGAACATTTTCGTATTCACTGTTCGTTTTACATGTTTTTTTTCGAATACACGCTATCCTCGTTATTACTACTGAAACATGTTGATGTTTGTTTCATATAACAAAGCCACATCAGACTATCTGCTGTGTACACCGAGGAGAATCGAACCCTTGTTTTTAGCGTTGCAAATTCGAAGACTTACCGTTGACCCAACGAGAGACCTGAAGCGTTTACTTATTAACTACTCCATGTATGTTGAGAATATATAGTAATATGTAAACATTTTGGCCGAGGCATAAGAATGTTCTGAACAAAGTTAATATACGATTCACAGCTATTTCAAAGTGCCGTTGGTCATAAGTAAAATTATCTAAAAATGAAATTTTAGAATCATGTTCACAGTGAACAGTAAATTTTATGTTTGTGTATTTACGTTTCAAATGTTACAGACATTTTCCAAAATAAATTTTGCTTGAAAAATAGCAAATATGATATCAACCTACCATTTTACAATGAAGTGGCTTAAGTTCTATTTGGCATTATTCCAATCATTATACTTAATAAAAAATCAAAACCATAATTTTAGTTTCAATACAGTCTAATGGGGTTGAGTATTAGTTAGCCTAGAATCTAGATGTTCCTTTTGCTTAAGATGTAGTTGAGATTTTAGAAAAAAAAATTATGGAAGTAAAATAATTTTAAATATTTTAATAATATTTGATCTAACAACAATTCTTGCTCTGCATAGATAAATTATTTATTTAAATTCTGGATATTAGATATGGATATAGCCCCCAAGTGGCTCAGCGGTATGTCTGCGGACTTACAGCGCTAAAAATCGGGTTTTGATACCTGTGGGGGTAGAGCACAAATAGCCCCTTGAGTAGCTTTATGCTTAATTCAAAACAACAACAGATGTGGATATCAAGCTGTATAGACTTTTAGGAGTGTTTAAAGTGTTTTGTATATTGATAAAAATGTTTTTTAGAATATTTCAAGCAATGCAGTTTTTAGAAGCTATTCAATATTTTTAAACTTTAATATTACATCATACAGAATAGCTAAGTCTCGATTTTATGAAACGTAACAAACTTAGATTATAAGAGTGCAAATGAATTATAAACATAAGTTAGGTAGGTTATTTAACTTTTATCAATGTTTGATATTTCCGTTTCGAAATAATGCTTTATCAACTTAAATAATTTACTTGAAAAAAATGTACTAGTGTTAAACCAGTATAATATAAATTAACTATATATATATATATATATCTTATATCCACTTCGTTTTAAACAACTTGGAAATTCGTTTACTGATAAATCTGATTATATGGTCTCTAAAGTTCGTAATTTTAAACTTAATAAAGTAGGTACATAGAAAGTTAGTTATTTGGGCTTACTTGTAATGCGCTATACTTTAGTAATTATTAGTCGACATTAAGGTGTTTGTTAAAATGTTAAAAGAACTGCCAGGTATCTCCTTATGTTCATTGAAACTGTGATACACTGAAAACCACTGTTAGTAATTTAGCATTTTGCCATTTTTACGACCACGATTCGGAAAATAAATCTTAAAATATGTCTCAAGAAGAGCATTACATTCTTATTAAAGTTGAAAAACCGTATTGGCTTACTTATAATAAATCCAGATGAAGGAAATTAGCTATAATCTAGAACAAGTATTATATCAATAAAGCGAACGTTATGTTCGCACCTGGTCTGCGAGTTAGAGAGATATGTTTCGTGAAATGATTCCCCCCCCAAAAAAAACACCTTCCGGTTCTCTCTTATTATAAAAACATTGCAATTCAACAATCCACACAAAACACGGTAGTGGCCATACACATTGAAATATACAAAGCTTGTATCTTTAGCTACATAAAGCTGTTTTCTCCGCGGTTGTCGTTGATAGAGATGGCCGAGAAAGGTTCAATAACACTTAATTGGCACTATTAAGTGTTTTCGCTGAGTGCGGTAACTGTCCGAACATAAGTTTTTAAGCTGTTTTGTGTTAGAGGACACGGTCTGGTTACCCCCTCCCTCAATTTTACATCTTTATAATAGTGCATTATTGAGAAATGAGCTCCTCTGATAGTAAAGTGTGATTTTTGAAGTTAACAAACTGAACCATTTATTAAAGCATATTTTACCTGGTTCTAACACAAACTGTGACACCCTTTTGTATCTCACCTACTCCCTTGAACTCGGTTTCATTGACTCGTAGACTGGATGTTAAAAAGTCATTAAATAAAGATTCAATATATACAGAATCTGCGTCAGTTAATTTAAAACGTATGTATATATATATATATGTATGTGTGTGTTTAAACATTAAACAAGCTGACACTGAACATAACATGTATAACCAATAGTTTCAATTGGTTGCACTTATTCTCATAAATTATCCGTTTTTATTACTTTTATCCTTAAATATTCAAAATAATAAATTCACCATTAAAGATAGTATTGACTTATCTACATCGGTCCAGAGACCGATGTTTAATCAACATATGCACGTGGCAGTCTTTCTTACAGAATCTCTTTATCGTAACATTACAGTCCTCTAAGAAAGGCTATTGATTCTGTCTCAGAACTGGTGTTAAATTCATCAGAGACAGCGAATGGCCCTTTTAATTATGTCTTCTCTAAGTTAATAAATCGAATTTTATGTTCGATAGAATAATTTATGATAAGACTGACGTGTTAGTGTGCGATATAAGTTAAACCTGTTATAGGTGAATTCTTTTTTGCGCTTTTATGAAGGATGTGTTTTTAAATTGTTTCACAAAATTCAAGCCCTTTATTACAGAGGTTGAGCACGTTATATTAAAACAGTTTTAGAACTTCACCACATCACTTCTCTCTGAAGGCTGTCCAAAGTCCATCTAGTATACCAGAACAACGAATCACACAGAAATTCATATTCAAGTGTATTGACCAAGAGGTATTTGAATGGAATTAGAAAGTTAAAAAATGGGTCCCTCTATGCACTTTATGTTGAAATAAAAAGGAATATTGATCACTTTGTGGTACCAAGACCATGAAGAAAGAGACCTTGAACAAGTCATATTCCAACCATGATAAGTAAAGTGCAGCATCTTATAGGACGAACACAAAGGTCATTTGCAAAATCCATTAATGTGGCCCAAGCAATAATATACAACATATTGAAAAAGAATTCCCCTCTGGAAAGAAGGGAAGTCTTCAGCTTGTGGGTTCACCATGAAAAATTTTCAGACGTACCTACTGTTCAACTGTCGCATACTTCAACAGATGGTGAATGAAATGGACATTCATGATATTCCATTCAAATACCTCTTAGTCAATACACTTGACTAAGAGTTTCTGTCAACTTTAATATTCGTTGGCAAAGGAGTAGTCCACGAGTTAACGGTAAGTGGTGATTACTAGTTGCTTTCCCTCTCTCCAGTCTTACTCTGATAAATTAGGGATGGCTAGCGCAAATAGCTCTCGTATAGCTGCGCGCGAAATAGAAAAAACAAAAATCAAACCACCACCTTCAGTTTAGCTTTAAGAAAGAAAAAGTACAATGGAAAATATCCTTTGATGTAGTGATGCCACTCAATAGATCTTAACTAGAGTTTTGTTTTAGTGGTGAATGAGGTTTTCGAAATTCATCTTCCAAAAAGTAACCCATTCCTTTTAATAAAGGTATGTCACAAAAGAATGATTTGATGTCCAGGAGCCAAATAATTTAGAGTTTAAAAATAGTTTTAAATATTTAGGTATTTAGTTTGGTCACCACATTTCATGGACATTTAATGTTCAAAGACTGTGTAACAATTGTATTCAGAAATTTTACTTACATAAATAACTTATTGCTTCAAATTAGGGAGCGAACAGAGAAACGCAATTACTTGTATATAGAGCACTTGTTAGGTTCCATATTGACTACGAGTGTAAAATCCATGACTTCACTTAAAGCTTAGTGAAGCTCTCTTTAGGACTAATGTGCTTCAGAAGCTTATTATTCATTCTATTTAAATCAAAGTTGGCTGCAGTTAAATGCCATTAGTTTAAGACATATGTTTCTTTAGAAAAAATATGTAATATTAACTATATTTTAAATTGAATTTTCAGCCGCTGGCTCATTGTACAAGGTTCTTTACATTTTCACTTTGGTAACTTTACGATAAATAATAATCTATTGCTTATAAAGTCAATCGCATTATTTATAAATTTGAAGTGTCTGATAACACTGTCATTGCACGTCCAGCATTTTCTAAGAGAATCCCCCGAACGTCGTGTAGTAATATTTAAGGACTCCCCTGAGATTTTTCTTTCGTATCATAGGAACTTCATTTTCAGGAACAAATGTTTCTAACCTCAATAATTTGACTTATTACATATCCGAACTAAAGGTTTTCCATGATGTCAGACTCTTCAACTACAATTCTATTCGTAATTCTGATGTGACAACTATTCTTGAAACCTTGTTATGACGAGACAGAGTGTGTGATTTTTTTAAAACTTGCTGATTATTCTTCAGTCTTTATTGGCAGCTACTGCGACTGAATATTATCTTTTAGGGAATTTTTTTTATAATTATTTCTATTCAGTACCTTTGGGATGATGGTACGGTTTAATTTGCTTAGGTCTGTGGTCACGTTGTGAATTCAAGAAATGAATGGCTTGATAGTTCAGCTAAATCTGCTTTAAATATTGAATATAAATTTGAAGGCACGATTAAAACACTCCAACAGGTTTCAGTTATTAAAAACTATTTGTAAAAGCGATGTGACTTTGATGTCACTGGGATCTTGTACGACAGAATGTAATCCTTTAAAAAACACACTAAATTTTGAAGTAAAAGTAGACAGAAGTGTCTCTCAAGTTTAAACTTCAACCATAGCTCGATTACATGGAACTCGGTTTAAAATAAGTTTATACCATAATTGTTTGTTTGAAATTTCGCGCACGAGGGCTATCTACGCTAGTTGTCCATAATTTAGCAGTGTAAGACTAAAGGGATAGGGGCTAGTCATTAGCTACTCTCGGGCTACTCTTTCAACAACGAATAATGGGATTATTCCTACCTTATGACGTCCTCACAGGTGAAAAAATGAGAATGGTTGATATGTCGGAGATTCGAACCCATGACCCTCAGATTACTAGTCGAGCGCTTTAACCACATGTCCATTTACAACCCGATAGGGGGGGGTTCCATTTATTTATCCATTATTAAATTATGTCAAAATAATGCTTCAGGAGATATTTTTAATTATTACTATCGTTACAATAGCTTATTATGAATAATTAAATGAGTTAAATAGGAATACGAATTTCACTAACTTAAGATGAAGATTTTAACCTAAAATCCATATTAAGATCCTTTAGATACAAAATGGACTGCATGATAGGTATTATGAATTAATGAATTTTCAAATTATACAAAAGGTACAAGATGTAATATAATCAATAATGAATTATGTTTTGATTGGCCATTTATATCAAGCATCTTAACTGGAAAAGCTGAATACGATGTTTACGGGGAATCAACAGTTTTTTCTGTGCTTTTAGAGGAGAGGATGTGTTTACAAAGTTGAATACAGGAAACTGCGATTTTTTGTTAAGAATTTTGCGCAAAGCTACTCGAGGGTGTCAGAAAGTTGTTTAACTTGAACTGACATTTGGAGGTGTTGAACCGGACGGACTTTCGATAAAGCAACTTTCTAATATTTTTTCTTTTTTATGTAGTTATTTTTTTGGTTTGGTTTTGTTTGTTTTGGATTTCGCGCAAAGCTACATGAAGGCTATCTGCGCTAGCCGTCCCTAATTTAGCAGTGTAGGACTAGACGAAAGGCAACTAGCTAGTGATAACCATCCACAGCCAACTCGTGGGCTAATATTTTAACAACAAATAGTGGGATCGACCACACGTAATAACGTTCCCATGACTGAAAGAGCGATTATGCTTGTTGTGACGGAGATTGGAACATGCGACCCTCAGATTTTGAGCTGGCCCAGATATGTCAGAATGAAAAGTACACACGAAAGTGTCAAAAATATTTTTTTTTTAGTTTTGTGTCTTTTGTTCTATTTAGTGAAGATACGTTCACTCACTTTATAACTGCTATGTACGGTATTATGTTCTTTTATTACTCATCGTAGTTCAATTCTTATTAGTTTTTAACAACTAGGTAATCAAAGAAATGATAATGTCACTTGAAGTCATGATTTTTGCTTTTAAAATTATTTTTATCTCCACAAAATCTGGTTTCTAAAACCAAAAAAATATATTTGATCTAAATTCTTAGTTTGTTTTTTAAGGCACAAAACACAAGTGTTGCAGCCCGGTTTTAAGGAACCCTTGACCCTCATATTACGAATCAAGGGCTCTAACCAGTTGGCCATGCCGAAGGCTGGCGAGTTTCTTAAGGAACGTAAACAAAGGATTCACTTAGATAGTGATAAATGAAAGTGTTGGTGTATTTAATGATAGGTGACTACAGTATAAGAGAAGGTAGAGCAAGAGCAAAATATGGAAACATAAGAAAAGAATGAAACATAGTTTCTCGGAGCATTGACGAAGTATTAATAAAACTTCTAAGGTTACATTAGATTGCTAAACAAAAAGAAAACGTTGACTATAATAATTATTAGAATTCAAAAAATAAACACATTTGGCAGCGCTGTTATGAGATTCTACGGGAGTTGAAGTCTTGAATGCGACTAGGAAGATAAATGGTGTAAAAAACGGTGCAAGAATGACTTCAAGTTTCAAAGGAGATGTGGTGGCTCTTATAAAGCTAGGAAATTGAGTTTACTAAGTCAACATTTTAGTGAAGTGAACAGCGATGACAACTTTGAAAGCGAACTTTTATTTATAGACGTATTTAAAAAAAAAATATCTTTCAAACAACGGGCATGAAGAAAGCTCTCCTAGTAATTATAAACTTAGCATAAAAGGGATCTAAACATGAACTAAACAAGGTACGGACATAACTTCATTCTGTAGTAGCGCAGATAGCCCTCAAGTAGCTTTGCGCGAAATTCAAAAACAAAAACAAATATTCAGTAGTACTACCGGGTGGGAAACTGAACATTCTTGCCCGTTCAGCCATGAGGTCGTTATGATTGTTTTGTTTTGTGGTTTTGGAATTTCGCACAAAGCTACTCGAAAGCTATCTGCGCTAGCCGTCCCTAATTTAGCAGTGTAAGACTAGAGGGAAGGCAGCTAGTCATCACCACCCACCGCCAACTCTTGGGCTACTCTTTTACCAACGAATAGTGGGATTGAGCGTCACATTATAACGCCCCCACGGCTAGGAGGGCGAGCATGTTTTAGCGCGACGCGGGCGCGAACTCGCGACCCTCGAATTACGAGTCGCGCGCCTTACGCGCTTGGCCATGCCGGGCCGGGTCATTATGAATATCAGACACTCTAGAGGATTGACCTTCTTCGGTCATCGTCAGGTTTACAAAGAAAGAAAGTTGTAACTGACCGGAAGCTGACCACATGTTTGAAATGAGTTGTGTAACTGAGTGTCGGAGTGTAGAGGGCGTGCTTAGATGTTTGAATATATAATTTGAATTCGTGGGATATTATTTATAATTATTATTTATTATTTTATTTTTAACATAGGTATAAAGGTGTTCCTTTGTATTGGTTTATTTTGGGCTTGAGTTGTTGTATAAGTAAGGCTTCTTTAAGTTTGCGTTTGTTTATGTTTGTTTCTTTATTTAGTATTTGGGTGTTTTTTATGGTTATGTTGTGTTTGTTTGATTTGAATGTTGAAAAACGTGTGAATATGACTTTTTGTGTTCTGTGAATCTGGTTTCCATTTTTCTACTTGTTTCTCCAATACACAAGTCGTGGCAGTTATCACATTGTGTTTTATAAATAATGTTGGTGTTGTGTATGTCAGTGTAGTTTTTACATAGTATAAACCTCAGTTTTGTGCCTGGTTTTTGAATAAATTTGGTATTAACTGGAATGTCATATTTTGTTACTAGTTTTTGACAAATGTTGGTTATTTTTCTGCTGATATCAGGAATATGGTATACAGCAGTATATGGTTTCGTGATTTTTTAATTCGTGGGATATATTTACTTTTGTTAGTTGATTTTGCTTTCTGTCTAGGTGTGTGCGTATAATGTTTTATTTTGTCTAATTCTTCGTTAATTTTATCTGGTGAACATAATTTTATGGCTGTGTTTATTTGGTTTCTTTTGCTCTCTTATCACAACCTTATTTTTTCAGTATTGAAAAATATACCTATTATAATGCCATTACTCTATTAATCTGTTCCAACTCCCTTCTTCATTATTTTCCTATGGTGATAGGCAATAATCTATGATTCAGTGATATTTGCCCATCATTCTGAGAGTAATTGGCTGAAGTTGTTGACACCCAAGTCATGTATTATATATAGTGAAAGCTGAAGAAAGCTAGTTAGCCATCTTTAATACACTGTCGTAGCTCGATCCTCCCATTGTTAATATACCATTTGTTAAAGAGTGTGTAAAAACATTAGCAGAAGGTTCCGACAAAGCGGTTGTCGTTACGGTTTAGGAAACCTTTACGCGTTTACCATTGCACTCTCATCCATAGTAGACCCCTGAATACCAATAGAAATGGATATGGGATATTGTCCACTCTTACCAACTGCATAGTGTTTTATAAAACTGGTGGTTATATCTAGCAGGTAAGAGTTGAAAATATGAAGGAATATTGGGTTAAACTTAGATTCAGTTTTTCTTCCATGAATTCGGAGATCTTCTGGATAGGATTTGAAGGTACAAAAAGTGTTCTTTGTGCTATATTAAAATGAATTTGAATATTTAAATCAGTTATATAACAACCACAGCAGATATAAAGTTACAAATGAATGGTATGTATCAGACCTATACTTTGATATTGTTAGCCTATTAAACATTTACTGCTTTTGGTAAGGATATGCAACTTTACCTTCTGATTCAAAATATTCTACATAAGGTTATAAATATGTTTTTATCAAGGATTTGGAATTTCTAAAATTGAAATATACCCAATACTTACCGGCATTAGAAAATAAAGAAACATTGATGAACTTGAAGTAACAGAATCATCCAAAAATGTTCAGAAATAACTTGTACCCCAGCAATAATGTGTGGAATATTTTATCATAGGTTATAATCCACAAGCACAAATGTCATGCGCAGAGCCATCCATATGTTCAAAAAAAAATCTCTATCTGGAAAAGTAGCACAAGCCATGTGCTCACAAGTTTGTTCCATGACGTGTCCCTTCAACTGTTGCTCACTTGACTTAGCTGGACTATAGGTATTCATCTATTCAATAGAAAGATATACTACTAAAGTTAACATAAAATGCCTATGGACTTCTTTGTGTTTGTGCTGTTGAAATTAGCACTGCAAACCTATTGTTCTTGTATACTAGGCGACTTATGAAAAGCATGAATACAGATATGGTTTACTTTGCACATGACAACATTGTAAGTGAACTTTTTTCCAAAGGAAACTATGCTGTGAGCCTAGTGTGAGTATGCAGACATAACGACATAAGCTTAATAATGTGTTTAGGCTCTAAAAGTATTCTTACTATAACAACTTAACCTTTGTAAGTTGTATCCCCTGTTGATATTCGGAAAGAGGAAGATTTTCCAAATTTATGGTTTTATAATATTGTAGTTACTTTCTCTACATCTAAGAAGGACTCCATGGTTCCTTCTAATTATAAACCAAGTACTTTGACTGGTTGTTTGTGCAAAGTTTTGGAGAAAACATTCAATGTTGTTTCTTCAAACAGTAATTCATTACCACAATTCACTTCAGGTGGATGAAGATATTGATAAAAGTCAACCTGTGAAGCATAAGCTCTCGTATCACAAACTTAGTTTTTCAAATACTTATATTTATAGGACTATATTCACTTTTAGAGTAAACTATTGTTTATTCCATTCATTAAGCAGTCTAAAATCAAGTGTATGAAGACAATGAATATTTTTCTCATCGTCTCTCCTATTTTTTGAGGATCAGTTAGTTTCCATATGGTCAAGATCTATTGTACCCTCATTCAGTGTGAGCTGAACTATTTCGCTCTGGTCTACACTTTGTACTGAAGACGTTGATTCTTGTGGATCATAGAGGAGCTCTGAAAAATAACGTTTTTCATCTCTCCAATTTAGAATTTGAAAACAAAGTCCAGTGAATAGCCTCTTCCCTAAGATGCATTCAACCTGATTCGCAACATGCTGTCATACTATGAGCAGTTCTAATGACATCACTCTGAGTTTGCTTTTTAACAACAAATCAAAGTCATCTGGTTTTGTGGTCTTTTCATGGTTTTCTCACAAGATCCTCTCTACAGATTCCCAGTTCGCTTTTCAGTTGTATTTAATTCATTTTTCTCTGCTTAACATATTTTTTAGCTGCTAAGCACTACTCTAATTGTATTGTCTGTACGAAATAAGCTGTTTGAGGCTTTAGGATCACTTAACATTAGTTGACACTCAGTTTTCTTGGGTTAACAGAAAAAAAACTGGCCCATCTTTTTCTCATCTACGTTTGTTCACGTTTTTTTGAATTCTTGGTCATGTTAGAATTCAACGAAGTGATTTCTCTGATTTCTTAGCAAAATCACCAGCCTCTACTGATAATGCCAGTCTTGCCTGTTCAGTGTTTGACAGGTGTGATGAACAACGAATCAATAAACTTTTCCACATAAACGTACTTTCACTAATTGGCTGTATTGTTTCAGTAGTAATTAAAGGAAAACACTTGTCATCTCAAAGTTATGCGTTGGTCATGATTTTATTAGACATCGTTATTTGCTACAAAGGAATGATCTGCCAATGAGTGGAAAGTGTGACACTCAGATCAGAAGTGTTAGCAATAACACCATTTTAGACCAGTTTCTAGCTCTCTTGCCCCGTGAACATTCAACAGTATAATGTGTAACATATATACTGTCCAGGTTTATCTTGTTTTTAATTTTACAAATCATAGGTGTTTTCGATCGATTTATTTTTTAACCTTCTGTGGATATTGTCTATATACATACATTTTAAATTAGTTCAACTGATTTACTGAATTACCATTTATAAGACTTATCGATGAATTTTACACTGTTTTACGGACATATTTAAACTGTGAAAGAAGTTGTTACGAGTGAACAATTGGGTAGTAATTTCAATTGAATATAAAGATATGAACCACAGCTCAAAATAGGTTATGAAAGAAAATTAAAACCTATTGTGATTGGATATGCTTAAAAAATTAAGCACCAGTTTCTTCCTAAAGAAGTTGTCTGATTTTAGAAGATATGTACAATTCATGTTGATAATCCAGTTCTTTTAAAAAGCTTAAAACGTATTAATACTTCTTTATCCTAAATTTATGGTTCACCAAAAACGTAAAAAGAAGACTGTCCCACTAGACGTGTAATTCCCAACGTGGGGTCCAACACATATACTTCATCTAAATTATTAGTAGAAATCTCACCATGACACATCCGAAACAGTGTAGATTGCATAAAAAGAATTAAAAATATTGACAGAAGTAAAGAGAAAATGTTAAGTTTGATGCTTTATTTAATAATAATTTGCCAGCTGACAAGATAGTCTTGAAAAAGCTACTTAATAATAACTTATCATTGTTTGTTAATATTGTTATGTTTTGTTTGTTTAGAATTTCGCGCAAAGCTACACGAGGACTATCTTCGCCAACTCCCTAACTCAGCAATGTAAGACAATAGAGAAACAGCTAGTTTTCACCAGCTCTTGGGCTACTCTTGGGCTACTCTTGGACTGCTCTTTTACCAACGAAAGTGGGACTGACCGTTACTTATAACGCCCCTACGGCTGATAGGGTGAGGATGTTTAGCATGACGGGGATTAAAACCCGCAACCTTCAGGGTAAGAGTCAAAGCATCTAACAACATGGCCATGCCAGGCCTGTTGTTATGGAAATTACCGATCGTAAAACCAACAAACGAGAAATAGCCAATTTACAATAATAATTGTTCATAAACGTATAAAATCACAATAAGAATAATTTTGCAGTGAGAATCTCTGCACAATTATTAATCTAACAATACTTACACAATTATAAAGCAATATAAACACATTTACAAAATACTAAAACATTAACTGACTTGATCAAAATCAAGAATTTATTAATATAATATGCCTTAAAAAGTCCAATTTCACCGTCAGCTACAATACCAGCTTTTTCAAACTGTCACACAGTCTGCAGTGACCTCTGTCCTAAGTTATTCACTTCCTGATTATTTTCTTTCTCAGCAGTAAGGTTAATCAGACTCAGTAATTCCGCTTCTGAATCCATGCCAGATGTATACAAGGACTCCTTTGTCTCATCTCAATTCTTCTTACTGTTAGACATAGGAAAAGTGAACTCATTTTCACTGAGCTTACTGAAGACGGTATCTTCTAAACCTTCATTTAAAGTCAACTATCTGGTCAATGGGTTTGACATCATCAAGAATCTCTTCAGTTGAGAAGTTTTGCTCATAACCCTGGTAACTGCACGTGCATGATAAATATCCTGAAGTTCATCACCCTCACAACAATCCTAATTACAGTGTTCCAAGGACACAATCGGTTTGTGACGACTTTGCCACCAACTAGGTCGTTGTCTAGCAATAATGAAACACCTTCTGCTAGAAGAATAGGTCAGACACCCACTGTTACAGATTCAGAAGCAATGCCTGACTTCAAATTCATAACATGGAGGGGACATTTACAAAGTCCAACTCTACATGCTGAATAAGAACGCTTGATATAGCTGAAGACTTCTCAGACAGTGGCAGAATGCCCTCCAGTAACAAAGACTGCGGTACTCAATATTTTAATGGTTTGTAAGCTGGCATCGACACCTACCAGTAACACAAACCCTCTGAGATAAAGGAATAATATTTCTCCATAAATTCAGGCTTTCATTTTCTCACTTTCGCTGAACTTTTAACACTCGAGGGTTTAACAGGACCTTTTACCACGGTAAAGGCCACTTTTTTCTTTTTTTCTCAGAAGGATTCAACACTCAGGTATAATTAATGTGCCCATTTTTCTTACAGTAGATACATACAGGTACATATTTTCTTTTAAGCTAATTTTTTTCAACCCAAAAGAACCAGAACTGGAAGGCTTATTGACATTTTTTGAGTCTGCTTTAGTTTGGATTGGAATTGAGTTATCTGATAGGAAGACCTTTTGCTTGGTCCAATCCTACTAGTAACCATGTTATAATTTTGAGTGTGTTTTTCTGAACTGAGCTTGTGCATAAGAGTTGTGCCGGATTTACTATTATATATCTATTATAATATCGATGCTTGTTTAAGTTAAATTTATGTTTAGAAATGTTCATAACTTATATTTTTAAATCTGTATTTTGAAATTCTCGCCTATTCGCTAAAGGTGTAGGAGATTCTCGAGTGTAAGAATCGACAGTGTATTATGTGTGCGTAAACAGTAGTGTATCGTAGTATTGTTGTTTTGGCTGAACTTTCTAGAAACTCTCTCTACGCATATAAATATAACCAACGCGATTATTATTTTTACGAAAACGTTATATAAGTACATTTGTGAAAAATTCGATGGAAAACGCAGAGCTAGTTAGCTCCCTAATAAATGAATTGTACCTATACTAACTCAAAATTAAATAGCTAATCGTGAACCTTCCATAACATGACCAGTTTCAGACCAGACAAAAAATTCAATATTATGTTATGTATTATAACTTATCTAAGAGAGTCTCCGATTTATTACATTACGTATTACAACTTCATATAACCGTAAATTTGAATTTAAATTTAGAGTTGAATGTCGATATAAATTAACTATAAATGATATTTGCCAACAAGATTGATAGACACAATTTTCTAATGTATGTTTTGTAATGTATATTTCACATTACAAATAACAATACAATGTATAATAACGACTATTATAAATAATAGTGTACTTACAAAAGTTTTACAACTTACAAACAATACTAAGTCTTTTATCTGGTCTGGAACTAAATATTTTATCAATGAATTTCATGTTGCTACATAGGTACAGGCCTGGGATGGCCTAGCGCGTAAGGCGTGCGACTCGTAATCCGAGGGTCGCGGGTTCGCGCCCGCGTCACGCCAAACATGCTCGTCCTCCCAGCCGTGGGTGCGTCATAATGTGATTGTCAATCCCACTATTCGTTGGTAAAAGAGTAGCCCAAGAGTTGGCAGTGGGTGGTGATGACTAGCGGCTTTCCCTCTAGTCTTACACTGCTAAATTAGGGACGGCTCGGTACAGCTGGCTAACAACCTACTCACTTAAATACTTGTTGAAGAATCCGCAAGTGATTGCGGCCCCATGTTCCTAGATGGAATCTAATGGTGATAACTAACATAGGTACACTTCACTTGACGGGAAGAAAGCAAGCTTCTTTACACGTGAATTTTTTTCCGAGCAAAATATCTAAAATCCTCGTAGAAATATTAACGTCTGAAGTTAATTAACTGAAGTTCGTAATGTTTGAAGTATATAAACGTTCCTGGACAAACATCTAGAGTTTTGTAATTAATTAGTGTTTGTCACAATTATAACTTCCGAGGCTTTTAGTATACCAACTGTAGCAAACCAACAACACAAAGCTATCTCCTCGTGTGTTGCGATGGCTACCTTTTATATTCATCAGGCGAAGTTTTCGAAAATTCTGTTAGCAATAATACTGGCAATCACTGATATTTTATATACACACATCGCACATATATTGATGATTCTTACACTCGAGAATCTTCCACAAATATAGAGAACACACGCTTAACAATGTACATTACATGCATTTATAAATATATATTAAATTGAAACAAACATAGATATTGAAATAACTGTAAAACAGTAAATCCGTCACACCTTCTTCCTTGGAGAATTAAATGATTTACGTCTAACCACGATAGTATTAATATTATTATTTATTATTAACTGCACTGCGTAACGCTATTGACACTTTTTATCTCTGTTACCGAAATATGTGTAAACAGTAATGTATCTGCCTGCCTTGATCAGTATTTTATACAAGTATTCCTCAATAACCGTGGCACTTGAAATTTTCTGAGGCAGGATTAGAGTAAATTAATCAATGAGACCTTTATCTTCCTCTTTTATTAGCTATATATTTGTGCACTGGCAATAGCGAGTGTGGAGCGCACGTGTATCGATTCGATTTTATTATTCGTAAGGTTCACTACCAAACTACCCCCAAAGTAGAAATGTTTTAGGCAGGATAAGAGTAAATCAATCTATCATAACTTGGGAATGGGCAAATACATCAATCGAAGGGGTTTGACCTCCTGAGTCCAAAACTGTAATAAGATCTCAAATTGGTCAAGAGAGTGTGTGTGTGTGTGTTTTCTTATAGCAAAGTCACATCGGGTTATTTGCTGAGCCCACCGAGGTGAATCGAACCCTTAAATTTAGCCTTGTAAATCCGTAGATTTTCCTCTGTACTAGCGGGGGGCGGTCAAGAGAGAACGAAACTATGAGCTAAAAGTTTGTACTTGAATGAAAGAAAAACAACAACTCAGACCCGCGACTAAAAACATTGAACTGCCATCGGAAAACCACCTTCTCTTGGACAATAGTTAAATGGAATATACTTCCTTCTATAAATATAAACATTTAAGAAACTTCATGGTTCCAATATGTTGATGATACATTTTATGTATGGCCAAAGTGACCTTCAAACCTCGATCCCATTAACCCTATATCAAATTTAAAATTCAATGGATGGGGTAAAGATTATTATATAGTTATTATATAGTTTTATAGCCAGAACAAACATGGAACCTGACCCATGCGTATAACCGAAAATCGGCAATATTTTTAAAATTATATTCAGTTAATTTTAAACCACCATAAACAGGTTAAAATATTCATTGTTACTTCTTTTTTCCTACGTCACATAAAATGTACCATCCGACAATACATGAGCATGAAGTTAAAAACATCTGTGCTAGTTTTAAATAACCCCATTTTCCACAACATTTTATAACAATTGCCATCTTAAAGTAAAAAAAACAAACTTAGTTTTATGAAGTCAAAGAAAAATTAATCAATATAAATATGAACTGCTTGTTCGTTATAACATAAAATTGAGCCCGTTTATGAAGTAATACTAATAGTTCGAACGAATCAGACACAAATATCCAAGACCCCAGTGGTGGATCAGCATTGCCAGGTGGATAAGACACTCGAATCGTAATCCGAGGATCGCGGGTTCGAATCCCCGTCACACCAAACATGCTCACCCTTTCAGCCGGGGGATCGCTATAATGTTAGGTCAATCCCACTATTAGTTGGGAAAAGAGTAGCCTAAGAGTTGGTGGTGGATGGTGATGATTAACTGCCCTCCATCTAGTCTTACACTGCTAAATTAGGGACGACTAGCGCAGATAACCCTCATGTAGCTTTGCGCGAAATTCAAAACAAACTGAACCAAAAAATAACTACATAAAAAAGAAAAAGAAATGTAGAAAGTTGCTTTATTCGAAAGCCTGCCTAATTTCAACACCTCCCAATGTCAGTTCAAGCTAAACAACTTTCTGACCACCTGTGTCAAAAAGGAAATTTAAAGTTCCGAGGTCTTACAACTGTTGACCAGTATTTTTGTCAAGAAGTCTACATGAGTTTGTTTGTGTTCTGAATTTCGCGCAAGCCACTCCAGGGCCATCCTCGCTCGCTGTTCCTTACTTAGCAATGTAAGACTAGAGGGAAGGCAACTAGTCATCACCACCCACCGCCAACTCTTGACCTACTGTTTTATCAACAAATCGTGGGATGTAACACCTTCACGGCTGAAAGGGCGAGCATGTTTAGTATTACGAAGATTCGAACTCGCGACCCTCAGATTACGAGTTAGTCCAGCGATGTGAGCGTGAAGTGCATACAAGAAACTGTCAAAGTTTCTTTCTTTAGTTTCATGTTATATGACAGGTTGTTCTATTTACTGAGGATATGTTTACTATCTTTGTAACTACTATGTGCAATAATGAGTTCTTTATTACTAATCGTAGCTTAGTTTCTATTAGTTTTTTTAACAAGTAGATAAATATAATCAGTGTGTAGATAAGTAACGTCGCTTATTTTGCATTTAAACTTATTTCTATCAGAAGTTGCAAGTAAAATAGGAAATTATCTTTTGTCTAAGTTCTTCATTTTTGTTTTTAAATACGAGCATTGCATCACGATTTTAAGTTCCCTCAGATTTTCCTCTGAGCCACTGGGGGCAAAATCTGTTTTGCTAAGAAGCTTTTAAATCAACTGCATGAAACATTCTTAAATTTTGACAGCTTATATTTCATAAATCTTAATCTTATCGAATGATTTAACAAAGTTTACAAGATAGTTCTTTCTATACTAACAATCTTTAATAAGATAATGGATATATCTAAAGCAGCCTTTAAGTATTTGACACAAATATGTATAAAGTTTCTATTTTATTTTAACTGAGTTGTGTTGGTTTTATAATCGAGAAACTATGGAAGATGGCCCGGCATGGCCAGGTGATTAAGGCACTGGACTCGTAATATGAGGGTCGCGGATTCGAATACCTTTCGCACCAAACATGCTCGCCCTATCTGCCGTGGAGGCGTTATAATATGACGGTCAATTCCACTATTCGTTGGTAAAAGAGTAGTCCAAGAGTTGGCGGTGAATGATGATGACTAGCTGCCTTTCCTCTTGTCTTACACTACTAAATTAGGGATGGCTAGCGCAGATAGCCCTCGTGTAGCTTTGCCCAAAATTCGAGAAAAAGGTCATAATGGCATCCTTGAAATAGCCAATGTTACTAAAAACTCATTACTATTTAAGGTACTCACTCAGCAGTTATCTCTTTTGTTATTAAAAGCTCAAAATATGTGAACATCAGGCTAGGAAAGATTTTATGAGATGAGATTTTTTAAAGTAAAAGTTGCAAAATTATCGTTCCTAATCTCTCCTGAAAACGATTGCACAAAGAGAACCTGTATTCTAATATCGTCAACAGTTTATGTATTGTTCCAAAACGGCCAGTTATAAAATACGTTTCAGTAGCAGTATCTTAGCTCTTATTATGTCGAGTTTTATTTTCATTTAATTTTTATCTAATAATAAAAGCTGCTAAAAATTTGTAAAAATGATGGAAAATGCTTGTTATGTCAAATTTTGTTTTCATGTGTTTTTATTTAAATTATAAAAAGTGCTAGAGGTACTTAAAATAGGAAATTTATTGCTCGAAAATTGTTTAATGTTTTGTTTCGTAATTTATTTGTTTTCTTCTATTTAACTCCAAGATACACCAGAGTGTCTGCGCTTAATGCTAATAGCATTCCTTTTAAAACATGAACAAATATAGCGATCGAAGTAATGAAAAATCATTGTTCTTAACAATGATTTTTACAAGTAATCCATCTCTTTTTGTACTTGATGTATTTCTTCCTCGAAGGTTATAGTTTCTAATTGAACTCTATTTCATTTTATTCGCATACTAAACAGTACAATGTGCTGTAAATAGGTAATAATTCTAACTGCATTTAATTTAGTATATGGAAACAAAGCACAAAATAGTGAAAAAGATATTCCTTATACAATGTGTATCTCCTCTATTACGAAAGTAATAATATTTTTTAAAAGTAAAATAAACATTTCTACAAAAATACATAAAAAAAATTTTGTGCATATTTGTAGTAAATATATTTATATTTAATTATAAGAATAAGTTATGAAATCGTAATTTCAACAGATAGTTTTCGAAACAAAACTTTACTTTTTTAATAGATAATTTATTTTATATCATTGGGTATTCCATTCATTTTTAGCATTATTTAATTTAGTTCATGTTGAAATTAGTTAATATATTAATTAGATAAGTAACATACAAACTTCTTAAAGATTACTTTTTGTGATAAGATTTCTGTCTTCATTAAAATAAAATTTTAAATACTGTGTAGATTTTAAAAGAGTTGTTGTTTGGTGATGAAAACGTAATGTTGTCAAAACGTTGATGGAAATGCTACATTTATCTTAAGAGAATACAATACATAGAATACAATACAATTATCATAGAAGTTCAATTTGTTAGATGTTGTTTGATTAGAAGTTTATTTTTTTGCAGATTTTGATGTATAGTTCTTTGTTCATCAGTAATATCCTAAATAACGTTCGGCGTTCAAATAATATACGGCATTACTTTTGTTTGTTTGTTTGGAATTTCGCACAAAGCTACTCGAGGGCTATCTGTGCTAGCCGTCCCTAATTTAGCAGTGTAAGACTAGAGGGAAGGCAGCTAGTCATCACCACTCACCGCCAACTCTTGGGCTACGCTTTTACCACCGAATAGTGGGATTTAACGTCACATTATAACGCCCCCACGGCTGAAATATACAAACAACAATGCAATTTATGGTAACGGTTACTATAAGTAGTTAATACAAATAAAGATTCATACACAAAAGTTTTACAAATTCATAAACAATACTGAGTCATTTATCTGGTCTGGAACTGAATATTTTATCGACGGCTTACGATGAGGGAATTAATTCTTTGTTGATGCAGATACACTTCACTTTCCTGGAAGCGAGCTAGCTTCTTCACGGAGCACAAGTGAGTTTTTCACTGACGAATATATATAATGTTCTCGTAGTATTAGTACCGTTTCAAGCTAATTCACTTAAGTTCAATAGTTTGTAATGTTCGAAATCTATACACGTTCCTAGTCAAATATCTGTAGTTTTCCTATTGATAACAGTTAACTATCGTTATAGTTTTTGAAGTTTATTGTATATCAACTGTACCAAATCAATAATACATACTGTCTCTTGGCGCGTCGCATTAGTTATATTTATAGGTGTGAGAAGTACTTTAACACAACTTACAACAATGGTTTATGTTCAAACGTTTTACAAAGTTACAAAGAATACCGAGTCTTTTATGTGGTCTGGAACTTCCTTGATATCTTTTCGAGGGTTTGCGATGAGCAAATTAATTTTGAGTTGATGCAATTATAATTCATTTAACTTCGAGCTAGCCAGCTCTGTGTTCTTCGCCGACCACATGTTGAGTTATCCATCCTTGAAGTTATATGATATTTCTTAAAGATTTTAATGTCAAATCTGAATCTACTGAAGTTCAATGATTTGTATTGTTAGAAATCTAGAAACGTTCCTGATCAAATATCTGAAGCTCAGAATAAATAAATTTTATTACAATTCCTGCCTTACGGTATACCAACTTTTGGAAACCAGTAATATATAATCTCTCTTTGCGCGTCGATTTTTAAACTTTAGGCGATGTTCTCTAAATTTTAGTTTACAACAGTAAGCTAAATTTAGTGAATAGGCGGAAATTTTGCAATACCAATTTAACAGTATAAGTTACATACGTTTGTAAATATATATTTAACTGGAAAACATCGATATTAAACTAAATATATAACGGTGAATCCGTCACATTATTTATTAACAAATGGTTCTTTTATTCACCAAAACGTTTAACTTCAGTGGAGAAGAAATACTTCGTGAGTAACAAAGAGGCCAAATCTATTATTTGATTCGTTACTCTCTCTGTACCAGACTAGTTTCGTCATCAGTAATACTTGCAAAAGCTGAGCAAATAAATATATTATGCCGCATATCGTAGTGGAATGTAAACAATAAAACTAGTTCTACTGCAGATAAAGTCATAATTAAAACACAGAGCTGAAGTAAAACTAAACTCTTTATTCTTATCCATACTTGTATAAAATAAACTGTGAAATCATATTTAAATGTCAATATCTGGTAGTAATGTAAATAGGTATTACGTTACAATAAACCTAATGTAAATAACGATTCGGTTAAGATGTATATTGTCGCTCCCATTGGCACAGTAATATATCTTCGGACTTACAATGCTTAAAACTAGATTTTGATATCTGTTGTGGGCAGAGCACAGAAAGCCCATTGTACACACTTGTACATTTCATCAAAAGCGGCTTGATGATTGTGGTTTTGAAGATGGAAGCTTTGATGGAAAGTAGCGGCATAGAATAAACAAAGTATGTTTGTTTGTTTGTTTTTGAATTTCGCGCAAAGCTACACGAGGGCTGTCTGCGCTAGCCTAATTTAGTAGTGTAAGACTAGATGGAAGACTGCTAATCATCATCACCCACCGCTAACTCTTGGGCTACTTTTTTTAAAAAAACGAGCAGTTGGATTGACCTTCACACTATAACGCCCCAGCGACTGAAAGGGTGAGCGTGTTTGGTAAAACAGGGATATGAACTTGAAACCCTCAGGTTGCGAGTTGAACGCCATAGCCACCTTGCCATGTCAGTCTAAAGTTTTATCTCTGAACATCCCAGTTGGGAACGTAAAATATCTTTTATTAAAACTAAATACCTGCCATAGTTCTTTCTTTAGGTCTAAAGAACGAAGTATCGTGCACTTGAAATATTTTAACTTGATTGAAACTTTGGTGAAATATATCGTCAGGTACGTCTTATAACAAATATTATTTAAGAATCGGAAATATTATAAATGGAAAAAATAAATGTCTCTTTTAATTCGTATTATCGCAATTATTGCTATAACCTTTAATAAAATTACATTTGTTTTTCATATATGTTTTATTGTTTAATTAATACACTTTAAATATAAAAGACGCAATCTTTACTTACTCGAATATTTAAGACACAAAAGAGATGAAATTGAATATTGCATACAGCTCTAAGAAATTTTGATTATTGGCCACACGTTACGATGACTTTAGGGGGTAAGTATTGTTGTATGATTTTATATAAAGTTCCGAAATGACACATAGAACCCGATGCTGAACCCCGATTTATTTGGTAAAAGCAGATGAGGATGATGCTACACGCCTTCTGGATAGGATGTCAGTCTCTTGCAGTTTAACCCCAGCTAGCAGTTAGTACACTAAATGTTTAACATCAAGAGTGAATACATATCATAAAATAATATTATTGACAGTAATTAGATTTACTATACATTTATTCAAATAGTTTAAATAATTTTAATTGTTAACTCTTAACCACAGAAAATGGAAACAGCAGCACCCGCCGCTACAGGGTCCTGTCTTAAACCTAATAACGGAATTTACTCTCATTATTGTAAAACATTCACAACTAAAATTACAGACCGTGTTCAACTGCGTCACGGCACGAACCATTAACATTCTGACAGACAGCCCTTTTTCTAACTATTAGGTTACACTCAACTTCAATGTTTTGGTAAAAAAGCAGTTTGAAACTGATACTAATAAAACATTTATGTAGGTAGAACAGAGCTACACATGACTTTATACAATGTAGAATAAATATAAAAATCAATTCGTTTGTTTCTGGTTAGGTACTATACACATCGATTGATTATTTTAGCGCAACAATGAATAGCGCTAAAATAATCAGTGTGAGAATCGCGGGTCATATTCTATTGCAAGTTATTTTTCTTTACACTTTTAGTTGTTTGTATGTGAAAAAGGAGAGTATGATTGTTGAGTGAATCCTTCCACAACATATTTTGAGAATTTTCCACGTACTAGACTTTACAATTTCATCTTAAAACTTATTGGAGGGAATAAACAATATTAGATCAACATGGAAAGAAACTCTTAGTTCTCGATCCAATGCACACATATCAGTACTAACTTGTATAAAGAGGACACTCTGGTTTAATATCTGCTTATAAATGTATGCAACTTATGTGGTTAAATACGTATTGCACAAGTTCCGTCTGTTCTCTAAATTTGTAGAAGATTCCAGATCGGATAGACGATATAATATTGTTTGTATGATTGTAGAAGTTTTATATATATATGTATATATACATTATTGTTTGTAACAACTGTTACTATATATTTTATTGTTGTTTGTATATTAAAATTGTGTGAATCAATTTTGTTGGTAAACATCACAAATTTAATATATATTAACATTTAATTATCTTTAAATTTCTTTTTCCGTTCATTTCGTATCATAGTACGTAATATAATAAATCGGAAACTCGTTCAATATTATAATACGTAACAAGAATAAAGAAGACATTCCAAAAATTTAGTACTCAATTGTTTTTAAAGCAGATCTATTATGCAGAAGCATCTTAA
Source organism: Tachypleus tridentatus (assembly GCF_004210375.1). Classification (NCBI taxonomy): domain Eukaryota; kingdom Metazoa; phylum Arthropoda; class Merostomata; order Xiphosura; family Limulidae; genus Tachypleus; species Tachypleus tridentatus. The sequence continues at coordinate 14,236,245 of NC_134830.1, forward strand.
ATTTAACTGATAATTTCAGATAATTTATTATCTTAAATTTAACTGTTATTTCAGATATTAGATTCCTCTAATTCGTATTTTTCATTTTCTCTGAAAGAACGATCCAATTCTGAGAAGAAAAATAAAAGAAGCTTTCCAGGGATTAAACTCCAGAGACAACTTCATATTGGTAGTAAAATCCCAGTTTTGTTTTCTATTAAACATATTTTTGTTGTTTGTAATCCTTGCATAATCCTGCGTAGTATTTGGCTATTCGCCATTTCTAATAAATTTTTGTTTTTTTTTATTTGTTTTATTGAATTTTTCCCACAGTTATATGTACCAGTTCCTAATTTAAAAGTGATAGTCCAGAAGGTTTATTTGTTTGTTTTTGAAATTCGCGGAAAGCTACACAAGGGCCATCTGAGTTAGCCGTTCCTAATTTAGCAGTGTAAGAGTAGAGGGAAGACAGCTAGTCATGGTCAGGTGGCTCAAGGCGTTCCACTCGTAATCCGAGGGTCACGGGTTCGAATCCTGGTCGCACCAAACGTGTTCGCCCTTTCAGCTGTGGGGGCGTTATAATTAACGGTCAATCCCACTATTCGTTGATAAAAGAGTAGCCCAAAAGTTGGCGGTGGGTGGTGATGACTAGCTGCCTTCCCTCTAGTCTTACACTGCTAAATTAGGTATGGCTAGCGCAGATAGCCCTTGAGTAGCTTTGCGCGAAATTTAACAAATAACTGGTAAGATATAGTGTTTTATAAACAACTGTATCGTTGATTTGTTTTGAAGTTTTAGAAGAATATATATCTGTGGAGACAATTTATATAAAATACACAATCTTGTGTTTTATTCATATCTGTTTGAACGAATTTGTCGTCTGAAAAGAAATTCCGGTATTAGTTAGAGATGATAGATGGATTAAACAAAGGTGATAGAGAGGTGGACATATCGTTCCCTTGTAAATTATTTTTCTTTACACTTTTAACTGTTTGAATAAGATAAAACGGACCGTGTTTGTTGAGTCTTCGAGTCAATCCTTCCATGTCATATTTCAACAATTTTCCACATACTAGACTTTTATCTTAAAACTAATCGAAGGGAATAAACAGTATCAGTTCAACATGGAAAGAAACTCTTAGTTCTCGATCCAATGCACACATATGAGCATTAATCTGTCTAAGGGGTACACTGTGGTATAACATGAGTTTCATAGTGTTCTTGTTGCTACTTCGATTATGCTGAACAAAGCATCTGTGAAACGTCTACTCGAGCGTGTTTAAAATAAATTATCTTTTATTGGTAATTAAAGTATGGGACAAATGTTCCATACTTTAGGTTCATAGAACCTAAAAGTATGTTTTACTTTTTAGTATCTTCCAAGAGAGAAAACTTACGCTAGCATTTATCGCTCTGTCACATATGATACGAAGGTTGAGTCTTGTTTGACGTTTTACACTTTCCATTAGCCTGATTCAGGCATCTTGCGGCGAAATTGTCAGTAAATGAAAAATTCCTAATTCAAACATAATATTCGGTTCGTTTGCAGGCTTTAATACTAATTACCTCCATAAAAATAAGCATATTCCATAATAAAAATATTTATGTTTCTTCTCTTAGGGTTAGCAAGTACTTGTGTCCATGAGATAAAGTCATGTAGTACATTAATCTGACCTGAATTATAGGACAATTGTGAATTATGTAATCCTCGAGTGTTTTCTTTACGTTTATTAAGAATACTGCGTTCTAGTTCATTATGTATTTTGTGTACATACTGTGAAACATCAGTAGTGTCATTATTTACATGCATACACAATACTTGTCCTGGCTCATATATATTCGTCTTCTCATGCTTTTGTATTACAGCGGAACCATTGAAACGTGCCTTCTTCGTTTAAAACGTAAATAAAATATGGTGAATATCGTTTATACGTCAGCAGGTTGAAGAGTGTCGGAGGTCACCAACTGGGAAATGTTTGTGTGATGAAGAAAAGCAACATGTTGAGCACGTGTTATGCTTAAAAATATCGGAGTCCGTGTATGTTTGGAACACGATATTATTAACAACTCATTTATAACATTAGACTGTTAACTTATAATATTAATTAATCATTTATAAACACTACCGTACTTCTATGAAAGGAACAATAAAGGGAAGAGAATTCAAACATTTCACGTAGATATAGAACATTTCCTTTGTAAACTAGTTTCTTCGTTCAGATTATAAACAATTTATATGTTTACAAATACATATGCACATACGTATATAAGTACAGACAATATATATATGAAACATCCTGGTGGCTAGGTTCTACCAAACATGCTCAACCTTCCAGCCGTGGGTTCGTTATGATTTGACTGTCAATCCCACTACAAGTTGATAAAAGAGTAGCTCAAAGACGGCGGTGGGTGGTGATGACTAACTGCCTTCCCTCTAGCCTTTCACTGCTAAATTAGGGACCGTTGGCGCTGGTAGCCGTCGTGTAAGCTTTGCGCGAAACTCAAAACAATCAAGCAACCAAACCAATATGGAGTCACACGTGTTAACTCATGTATCAAACAAAGGTTCACACTATAGCATCAAAATTGTAAAAGTGCCTTAATAAAATAATTACATGTAAAGTTGGAAGTATAGTATAGTATAGGAAATACAGTGTAGTATATAATAGAGTACAGTACAGGAAGTATAGTATAGTATAGGAAATACAGTGTAGTATATAATAGAGTACAGTACAGGAAGTATAGTATAGTATAGGAAATACAGTGTAGTATATAATAGAGTACAGTACAGGAAGTATAGTATAGTATAGGAAATACAGTGTAGTATATAATAGAGTACAGTACAGGAAGTATAGTATAGTATAGTAAATACAGTGTAGTATACAATAGAGTACAATTACAGGAGTATATAGTATAGTATAGGAAATACAGTGTAGTATATAATAGAGTACAGTACAGGAAGTATAGTATAGTATAGGAAATACAGTGTAGTATATAATAGAGTACAGTACAGGAAGTATAGTATAGTATAGGAAATACAGTGTAGTATATAATAGAGTACAGTACAGGAAGTATAGTATAGGAAATACAGTGTAGTATATAATAGAGTACAGTACAGGAAGTATAATATAGTATAGGAAATACACTGTAGTATATAATAGAGTACAGTATAGGAAGTATAGCATAGTATAGTAAATAATATAGTATAGTGTAAGAAGTATAGTATAGCATATAATATAGTACAGTACACGAAGTATAGTATATAATATAGTATAGTATAGGAAGTATAGCTCAATAGATTCACACTTGTAGTGAAATTTAGTATCTAATAAAAAGATTCAAAAACTGAAGAGAAATCTCCTCTTTAAATAAATAGCACATTCAGGAACTTAAGTTCCATATAGAAACAGATCCACCAACTCCAGCCAGCTACTTGTAATTGCTTCTGAAGTAATGAAAGAGCAAAAATCGTTTTAAACTTTTGCTTCAAAACTTTCAGTGCAGCCGCCTTTGTGGTTGCTATTTACATAACGTGAATCTCAGGTAATTTCCTGAACTTATGCAAAATGTAAGAACGTGGGATTAAGTCCTCATTTCAAGCGCTCTATTATGTATGAGCTTAGAAACTGCACTAAATCTTCCAGTTTCGATAATGACTAAAAATACGTTGGTGTATGTGCTACTTTGTATGTAATGAGGTAATAAAATGCTTAGAAGCCACAAAGTATAAACAGTGTTTTATTTCAACTATTTGTAAATTGTATGTCGATCGTTATATGATATTAACAACGTAATGATCATATTATGTATATCAGTGCTTGTTAGTTTCTTAAAGACTTTTGTGTTTCAGCAGTTTTTTTCGATAGATATTGGGCATTATTTCATGATAATAAAACGAAGCCAAATATTTTTTTTTAATTTTTAAGGGTTTAATTTTTAATTTTAATCGGATTAGTTTTAATTATACAGTTTTTGTTGTTCTATTATTTAGAATTACTTAATTTTTTTTATTGAGGTTATTCAATCGTATGTTAGATTTATTTGTTTAACCAATATTAAACTAGATAGTGTTTCAAAAATCAGAAACCTGAGGAATGTTTTTTTAAATACAGTTATAAGTTTTCTTAATGTTTGCTATTGACTAAAATGGTGTATATTGGTTCAGGTCTGAAAATTCAAGAGGGCATCAGTATGTACATTCGCACAAAGCTACTCAAGGGCTATCTGTGCTAGCCGTCCCCAATTTAGCAGTGTAAGACTAGAGGGAAGGCAGCTATTCATCACTACCCACCGCCAACTCTTGGGCTACTCTTTTACCAAAGAATAGTGAGATTGACCGTCACATTATAACGCCCCAACGGCTGAAAGGGCGAGCATGTTTGGCGCGATGAGGATGCGAACCTGCGACCCTCAGATTATGAGTCGCACGCCTTAACACGCTTGGCCATGCCGGGCCTTAGTTCATTAATTAATTATTAGTTTTTGTCAATTGAGACATATTAGCAATAAGTTTGTAAGAACTTTTTTTATACATCAAATAAAATCATAAAAAACATAGAATGCAAAATTCAGATGGTTTGCTATTTAATATTATTATTATTATAACTACACAATAAACTGTGGGCACATTCTTTTTCATTGCGGGAAGCCAAATTTCGAAGACTAACTTTCCAAATCCACAGGCTTAAAATGGGGTGTACAATATGTACAACGTATTACTCGATCCTGTCTCGTGAATTGTGTGTTTGTGTTTTCTTATAGCAAAGTCACATCGCGCTAGCTGCTGAGCCCACTGAGGAGAATCGAAACCCTGGTTTTAACGTTGTAAATCCGTAGACTTACCGCTGTACTAGCGGGGATTATCTCGTGAATTAGAAATATTTAAAGCGTCTAACTTATGAGTAAGGTTAAGCATAGCTGAGTGGAGTTATAGAGTGCTTGGAGTGAGAATCTACGTCGGTTTACGGTTCGTAACCCGTTGATAAAAACACACACTCACATTTTGTAGCGTGGGTGGACTACAAGACTGATGGTCAGGTCCAATTATTCGGGTTAAATTGGTTAGTTAGGTACTCTTCTGATCTATAAGTTTACTGTGAGGAATAGCTCTCTGAAGGTAGTCTTTTGGTGTAACTTTACACGTAAATTTAGAAATAAGCAAACAAACTTTATAAACTATTTCGTAGTTTGTATGATAATGCATCACAGTAACACTGTTAATCATTTTAATCAAATATTTAAACCAAATTTCATCAAGGCTATCTTAACTACACAATAAAACTCATTTAAAATTTATAGAATGGAATTTTATTTTTAATTTCCCGTAAAGCCACTTGAGGGCTATCTGCGCTAGAATGGAATATTTCAGTTACATGACTCCTTAGATCGTTGTGTGTCAACAGCTCTAGGAATTTATTATAAAGTTTACAAATGAAATTCTTATATACATTTTTCTTACTGAATCGAGCCAGTCATGAAATATATAAGTAATCAACAGTGTAACCACTGGTAGGCCCAGGCGAGCTGGCGAGTTGCGGCTCATTCACTTAACTAGCATATCCACCAGTCAAGAGTCTGCTTGGCGATTTCCTCATCCAAATGCGTCATATGTGATGCTTCTTGTCTCTCGCTACGCCACAGATCATGATATATTATCACATAATTCACAGATAAACAACCTATTTTGTAAAATAAGTCTTATCTGACAAACTTATACATGTCTGAAAACTGTGCATCGCATTTCATTTCTCCTAAAAACTCAATTAGATGATATTGGACTTTTTGAATTAAATGCTTCTCCGGTTCTTTTAATTTAAAACTGTTAGTTTTGAGTTTATGTAATTGTACAAAAAGTTTATTTGATTTTAAAAAATCGGCAAATATGATTATCAACTGTTGATGAACATTAATATTCTAACTGTTTAAAGTAATTTGATGATTTTTCAAGCAGTATTACAGTTTTCGTTGTGTTGTTGAGTTGAATACTGAGATGACAATTCCAAGGACTGTACCAACTGGTGTTGACACCTTCTCTGGAGATTAGTTGCCTCACAGGATTTACAAGTGATGTTACTAGTGGCTTTCTGGCTGTATATTGTTTTATTGATTCCCAGTCTTCTGTTTTTATAGCTACATATTATTGTACTTTGTTTTCAAGTAGTCTCACTACTTCTGAATGTCTATGAAGACCTTCCATGGTTGCTACTTTCATCTTGATAATGCAGAAGACGTGTATATTATTGCAGTAGAGTTCTGCTAAAGGTAATGAAGGGAGATCTCATGCGATCATACCATCTTCCTTGTTTATTTTTTCCCATGCATGACTTGGCACACGTATCCAGCTGATGTTTTATCTTACTACAAGTTGCTACCCATTTTTAATATTACTTAGTATTTCCTGCGAGTCAGTTACAAATGTTGTACAAGTGGCATTATTTAATTGTAGTTTATCATCTCTTTCAGCAAGTTAGAAGAGAGTTTGTTTTATTCTTTCCAGCTCTATCCATGTGCTCCTTGGTGGAAGCTTGGATGTTCTCTCATTATATTTGGTTTAGGAATTATATGTGACCATAAAGATATGTAACTGTCTACCATAATCTTTAGACACGTAGGTGCTGGCAAGCTAAACCTTTTTTCCCAATCGCTACATTTTCTGTTTAAACTGATTTCCAGACGCTACAATTGTGCCAGATGTTCATCTCACTTGGGAACATTTGAGATTTCGTAATGACAAATAATCTTAGTGATGATTGCATAGCATCAACCTTTTCGGACAATTCTCTACTTTCTCTAATATCTGCAGGGTCATTGTGGTATGTCTCAATATTGGTGACTTGATGGTGGAATTCGTGGATTTTACGCTCCAAGGGACTTGTTAAGAATTTTACTTATAAGCACCATTGGTGTTCTTTTGTGTTGCTAAGGCTTGTGAGATGTAATAGAGACTTATGAGATGACTGGAATGCATCAACTGACCAATTTTACACAAGTGTTTGATACTTCTTTCGGTCTTACTAGCTGTGTAACACTTAAACTAATCATGAGCAATTCATAATTTATGATAGACTACGTAAGAGTTTTGTGAAACATAAGAGGGTTACGCTCTTCGATTCTATTTTCTGCCACAACATTCAATGTATCAGTACTTTTTGTAGCTATGGTAATAATGATATTGACATTGAGTGATCTGACAAAGGTTATCTCCAGGAAATTCGATGTGGAACTTATTCCACAGAGATATTTGTACCAAAAACGTATGATGAAGTTTGTCCTCATCAGCATGTCTGTGATGTTAGCAGGATTGATTACCATTCCTTTGTAACAACAGCATTTAATCATCCTTTTAATAGATGGTTGCATCTTTACATGGTCTTGTCAGCAGAATTTAGCAGTTTGGCACTGTTGTAACATCTTACAGATATAAAGCTACTCCAGTTTGGCACTGTTGTAACATCTTACAGATCTAAAGCTACTCCAGTTTGGCACTGTTGTAACATCTTACAGATATAAAGCTACTCCAGTTTTGGCACTGTTGTAACATCTTACAGATACAAAGCTACTCCAAAAATGTTTAGAAAAGCATCAAAACCATTCCAGGTTTGAGCTTTAAATTCATCAGCATCGATCCAGGCTTCCCTTCCACTGTGGTAGCCACTCAATAATGAGGGTAATAATTCTCATGGGCAAGCAATCTCTGAGAACTCGTCAATTGCTTTGCAAGACAATGACTTGGTGGCATTTAAGACGTGAATGATTATTTATATACAAGTACTTGATAAATACCCCAGTCCACATTACAGGAATGCTATATATTTCTCAGCTACAATAATTTACTCCAACACGATACATTTTGTAAGTGTCTTAAAAGTAGAGATTTCTACATCATCCAGGCTTGGATCTCCATCTTTATATGGATTTATAGCTTCGTATATCTCGTCCAAGGTAAACATTTGTTTGTATACTAAGAATGCCCTGATTTACACAGGACATAAACAATAACACTCTTTGCTTAAAAAAAACAATGTTAAAGTAAGCGCTTAGAAAAGTGTGCACATATGTGTTGATAAGAGAACGAAGTGTTTTTAAATCTCAAGCCAGTGCTCCTTCAGAGCCATTATTACCAAATCAATGTATTTGAATAATTTCTTAAACAATCTGTCTCAAAACAAAGAAGCCAAACCTCAATGAACCTTAAGTCTGATAAGAAATGCTTCAAAACTTCCAATGATGTTTTCTAAATCTTTTATCTATATATGCCTACAAAAATTTATTAAATAGTTTTTAAATCTGGACAAACAAAGGAAACATTGCACCATATACAAAATTATTCTTGTCATTCTCTTACACTATCCTTGTGGCAGAGGATCACTCTGATATCAACAAGATTTGGATTATACCTCCAGGTAATCCCATAATTTGCTACTAGAACAGACTGCTGCTTTTATTCATGCCACAGTGATCTTCTTTATAGGAAAACACACGTAACACCATAAAGACTTGGACAATTCCAGATAACCAAGACCAGAAAAGCTTAATAGCTCGCTTCACCAATATTTTATAATAAGAAGTAACCATGAATATTGAAAATTGGAAAAAAATTGTCTAGTAGATAAGAGAGTAAAATACATGTGATATGCCCAAACATCGTAGATGACTTTCATATCTACACATAATTGTACCTAAAATACAAACTGATGTGATTTTAGCTTCTTCTGCATATCACTATGGCCACTTTTTTAATATATATTTGCCCATAATGACCTTGTCTTGATTTCATCTGTAGGTATTTGAGTACTGTCGTTTTTAGTTCCTACGACAACGGGAATGGAAAACAAAACGACGTATTTGTGTCACTGGCCTTGCTGCATAATATATTCCATTTTATGTTACGTGCTTCGAAATCTGATGGCTTGTAGGTAGAACAGGCTCTATTTTTGGTAGTCCTCATGACTAGGTCATGTCTTATTTGCGTGAGAACGAAAATGTATTGGCTTGATTTGCGTGTTTTCTAGGCTTTATCAAAATTGCTATGCCACCAGTATGTACGCCGATTTCTTCATTTGTATTTTAACATGACAAACGTTATAATCTTGCATTAATGGTTTGAAAATACTGTAGAATACTAGTTTATTCCGATTATTATTTTTGAAATGCATGTCTTAATTATTTTCTGTTCGGCAGGTTTATGGGATATAGTTGCTCATAACTCATAAGATGTCGTATCGATGTGATACTCTTGTTTCAAGAAGATAGCTACAGAGTTCATTAGCAGAAACAGAGGAGACGGATATCCTTTGCTTGTTGTTGTTGTTTTTAATTACCTCAGATTATTATAATGGAAACTGAAAAGATAAATAACTAGTGAAACGTGGTCAGCTAATATGTGACTTCAAAACTTCTAATACAAATTAGTAATTTGGAAATGTTATGGGCAATGAGGCATAGTCAGACTAGATCGTTTTCAATTTAAAATTAATTATTTGACTAGCTTAATCTACAATTAACACGAAAAACAGAACACATTTCTGCTTTCTAAAACGGATTGTTGCTAATCAGGTCAAAATGAAAAATAAGAAGGACTTGGATTTCCATATGAATTACAGACTGTAGTAAACAACTCAAGATAAAAACAACAGAGCTAGCGAAAGTAGATACAAAATCAGATGGCGTCGTAATGCTGTTTAGTCCTGTAGAAATAGTATAACATTGGCAAAAGTTAATTAGTGAAACTGTGTCAACAAAAAGAATGACAAAACAAAAGTGTCAGCAGAAGAATACTAAAGCACTATTGTTCGTGGAATTAAGCAAAAAATATATCAAAATAATTTTATGTAACCACTAATATTTATTTTAACTTTAGAACTTAGGAGAGGGAAATTTGGTAGGCGATCTTAATATTACTGAGAATCTCCTGAGATTATATTAGGCAACAAAACTCAGTTCTAATTTTCCCAGACTACAGTGTTTTTGCATGACGTGTTTGTGTTTTCTTAACAAAGCCACATCAGGCTGTCTGCTGAGTCCACGGAGGTGAATCGAACCCTTGATTTTAGCGTTGTAAGTCCGTAGACTTACCGTATTTTCCGGTTAATAAGCCGAATCGCCGAATAAGCCGAGGCCAATTTTCAGCTCTGAAAATGAGGGTTTTTGCTTATTACCGCCCAATAAGCCGAAGCCATTTTTAAGAAGTGACAAGTTTCTTCAAAATGATGTCTCGTTACAGCGTCAGCATGCATGTTGTGTGTGATCATTGGCGTTCTGTAGTAAAGCAGAACGTGTCGTATTGAGACAAAGATAGAATCAATATGTCATTCGTTATTGGCTCCACTCACTGTAATTAGGTAACCAATGAAATTCCAGAAACAACGTTTCACTGTAGTCTTAACGTGCTTTGCTGATGGGACAAAATTACCGCCTATGGTAATTTTCAAAAGTAAAACATTTCCTAAGAAGAAGAAATTTCCGAAAGGAGTGATCGGCCAATAAGCCGACCCCCAAAAATCAGGTCCAAAATTTAGGGCCAGAAATTCGGCTTATTAGGCGGAAAATACGGTACTTTGTTTTGGGTTGATATCAGCTATCATATTGCTAATTTTTGTTGAATTTCTTAAGAAAAATTATGTGTTTTTCCAATCTAAAAGACTAAAAAATTTGAATACTTTCTGAATATAAGAAGTCAGAGAAATAATTCAAGATAAACTAAAAGAATCATTAGCTTCGACAAATTATTAACTATTAATGAGGTTCAGTATCACTCTTTTATCTGCTTCAGGATTTAATTCACTTAACCCTAGGGTGACAAGAAAAGAGGGTCGACTAGTCAGGCATGGCTACGTTGCATTTTACCCGATTTCTTAATCAGGCCGACAAGTACTTGCAAAACCAGCGAACCTGAACAAAGAAAGTATAATTAATCCATTACGCTAATAACATTGATTGAATTTACATCTATTTTGACGCATTTCTCTTAATTGGTTGAACACAGTAATAATAATAATAATACTAAGAAATAACTGCTAAAAATGTCATTTCAGATGTGTGGTTTTACGAGTTACAATTCTCTGTACAGGAATGTTTTCATTCAACGTCTGAACTGGATACCAATACGAAATGTGGTTAACATATAAGTAGTTATATTCCTATTTATTAGTGGCTAAGTACAATTTTATCTAGATTGTTCACTAGTACGTCTGCAAGAATACGGGTTTGAATCCACGCCCCACTAAATATCCTCAGCCTTTTAACCGTGGAGGCGTTATAAGTTACAACCAATCCTACTATTCGTTAGTATAAATGTAGCCCAATAGATGGAGGTAAATGGTAATCAATAGCTGCCTTCAAAACTATAATTGTTAATCCATTCAAAATCAAATATAAAGAGGAATTAAATTTCCATATGAATTACAGATTGTAGTAAGCAACTTGAGATAAGAACAACAGAGCTAGTAAAATCAGGTGGCGTCGTAATGCTGAATAGTCCTTCAGAAATATCATAACATGAGCAAAACAGTCTTACACTGCTAAATTAGGGACGACTAACGCAAATAGCCCTAGTGTAGATTTGCACGAAATTAAAACAAAACAAACTGCGCGAATAACCGAAAACAAACTTTATGTATTATGGTTGAACAAAAATGTTTGTATTGTTTTACATTCGAGAAACTTATGATGGGATTATATAAGTAAAACACCCATACATTTCGGTTATTATACGAAAAACTTATGATGGGATTATATAAGTAAAACACTCATACATTTCGGTTATTATACGGAAAACTTATGATGGGATTATATAAGTAAAACACCCATACATTTCGGTTATTATACGGAAAACTTATGACGGGATTATATAAGTAAAACACCCATACATATCGGTTATTATACGGAAAACTTATGATGGGATTATATAAGTAAAACACCCATACATTTCGGTTATTATACGGAAAACTTATGATGGGATTATATAAGTAAAACACCCATACATTTCGGTTATTATACGGAAAACTTATGACGGGATTATATAAGTAAAACACCCATACATATCGGTTATTATACGGAAAACTTATGATGGGATTATATAAGTAAAACACCCATACATTTCGGTTATTATACGAAAAACTTATGATGGGATTATATAAGTAAAACACTCATACATTTCGGTTATTATACGGAAAACTTATGATGGGATTATATAAGTAAAACACCCATACATTTCGGTTATTATACGGAAAACTTATGACGGGATTATATAAGTAAAACACCCATACATATCGGTTATTATACGGAAAACTTATGATGGGATTATATAAGTAAAACACCCATACATTTCGGTTATTATACGGAAAACTTATGATGGGATTATATAAGTAAAACACCCATACATTTCGGTTATTATACGGAAAACTTATGACGGGATTATATAAGTAAAACACCCATACATATCGGTTATTATACGGAAAACTTATGATGGGATTATATAAGTAAAACACCCATACATATCGGTTATTATACGGAAAACTTATGATGGGATTATATAAGTAAAACACCCATACATTTCGGTTATTATACGGAAAACTTATGACGGGATTATATAAGTAAAACACCCATACATTTCGGTTATTATACGGAAAACTTATGATGGGATTATATAAGTAAAACACCCATACATTTCGGTTATTATACGGAAAACTTATGACGGGATTATATAAGTAAAACACCCATACATTTCGGTTATTATACGGAAAACTTATGATGGGATTATATAAGTAAAACACCCATACATTTCGGTTATTATACGGAAAACTTATGATGGGATTATATAAGTAAAACACCCATACATTTCGGTTATTATACGGAAAACTTATGATGGGATTATATAAGTAAAACACCCATACATATCGGTTATTATACGGAAAACTTATGATGGGATTATATAAGTAAAACACCCATACATTTCGGTTATTATACGTGCGCAAATACTGTTTAACTGGTAAATAAAATGGTTATTTGTTGCTTTTTGAAAGTTTCTTTTTATAAGCTATTTAAAGTAACATTAGCAAAATGTTTTATATTACAAGATTTCTGATTAAGTTTAATTTATTTGTTTTATGAAATAACCTCGATGCATATTGAAATAAATAAGTGACGAAATATATAAACGTAGCTTTCTATTTTACATCTTGAACCGAAACGTGGTGTTGAACAAGGTGTAGGCGAACGTAACTGTCCACAAGCCCGAAAAGAGGCGTCAAGTGGAAGATTCATAGATACGTTTGTATTGCGCACTCTCTTGGTGGTGACGTCATCTGGAGAAGTTCTGAGATTGAAGTAGCGGGACTAAGAGAACAAAAATCTCAGACGAGTTGTTGCGATGTAGAGTAAACAAGCCTTCTGGTATTAAGTATCGCGTAACGTAGCTGTAGTGAGGGGGTTTGGTAATATTTCAGTGCGATTTTTTTTCCAGACACAAATATTATCAAATTTTATGTACTAGAATATTTTTGCATGATCTTTACATATGACGACATGGTGGATCAACTTAATCCATTTCCAGCATCATGGGAAGGATTTTGAATTAGTGGATACACAACCGATAGTGAAATCCAAACAATAAAGGTAAAGCCTGTGTCTCATTCGTTTCCTTAACCTCTAAGAAAAGTTATAGACAATGAATGAAACTGAGTTTAAGTTCTAAATTTTTTTTCAAAAATTTATTTCCTCTCTCTTTTGTAGTTTTAATTTTTTGTATAATTAATCGTAGTAAATAGAAAGTGAGAAGATAATTTAGGATTCTAAATAGGTTTACTGATTAAATTTTAGAATATTTAAAATCATGTCTATGCTAAATATTTGCAAGTTGTACGCTTTGTTATTTTCATACCTCACTGTATTTTTCAAAATTATTGTTACTTAAAAACAACAGTGAAAACAAATTGTATGTGAAAATACGATATACATTTTACGTTATTGTTATGTTATTGTTGTTATTATAATTTATATAGATGTTTAGTACATTATATTAAAATCATTTTGGAGCCTCACTAGGTTTGTACAAGCCACGTCACCACGTCTGGTCATACTCTATCTAATGACCATGCATCTTGACAATAGCCTTGCAACATATTTGCTATTACAAAAGGTTCTTTCGTAAGGCTCTCATGTACTACGATATACTACGCAAACCATTTCTTTCCTCAGTTGCCATAATTACATCTCGTGTACGAGTAGAACTTCGTATGGAATATTATGAATGTCCAGTTCATTCTCCAGGTGCTAAAGGTACGCTACAATTGAACTGATATATCGTGAGAGCAACTTGCTTACAACTTACACAATGCCTTTTACCAGACTGAGATCCTTCTTGATATGTTGTGTACTGCTGTCTGCAACACTTTCCAACTTTTCCACTAAACTCTGTTTCGTGGATTTTATCTGTTACAAGAAGCAAAATGTTGCTTATGACGTCTGCAGACGACTTGTTGCAGGTCTATTTCGGGATGGTGTTGTACCCTAAGTTGATGCATCCGTACACCTTTGTTTCCATTTTTCATTCAATACAAGGAATGTATATGTATTAAAAATTTTAAATCTCCGTTCTGAACATGTGTCTATGATCTAAGTGTATAAATATTTTTCCCCAAAGCAGTTACTTTTCAGTGGCATCACATTACCTAGGAACGCTTAACAGTGTTAAAATGTGGCTTGATACATCATGTCCACCGTGACTATGTTGTAACGTGACCTGCAGAATTTCTTGTTCAAAATCATGTTAATATAACGTACTCTGTATTAATTAAATATTTTAACGGTATTTTGTTTCGATATTGCTCTTTATAAAGTACTCTCTGTTTGGAATTTCTGTTTCTTTATTTCTGTATTAAATAAGGCCTAATTCAGAACTATCTTAGCAACAAATTGAAAACGTTAATCCTATCTTTGATAAGGATATATATTTTATTATCAAAAGTTAACTTTTGAAGAAGGTGTTATTTTCTGTCTTTCTGAGTACAATAACAGTCGAAATTAAGGTTAAGCTCTTATATGAAACAATATAGCCATACATGTCAACTTGTAATTTTTGTTGCGTTGTGGTCTCTTTGGAGTACTTGGCAATCATTATATAATGTAAGTTGTGTTGCAATTCTTGTTAAACACAAAAATACACAATAAATTAACTGAGCTCCGTCCACCGCGGTATCGAAACCCGATTTTTAGTGTCATAAGTCTATAAATTTGCTGTTCAGCCATGGGAGGGTAAGTAACTTATAACGAACAAGCTTTATACTCGAAAGATGTGTTGCATATTGACTACATAATTAAAAACTATATTGCACAATTTTAAGTTCTTAACATTTCCATTACATGTTACATAGCCTTTATATATATACACATACATATATTTATAATGAAAATATCAAAATTCGTGTGACGTAATCTGGTTTCGTGAGCTAACCAATGTTTTTGTGGAAATTAATAAAAGCAGTTCTCCATTCGTCAACTGTTCCTCACGTTAGTCAGTATATCCACTTTAATTGCAAGTCTACTCTGTCAGTTTAATGTAAGTAATTTACAAAATAAAAAGGCAAAATCAGAGTGTATTATTTATTTTGTTACAGCTGAAGTATTATGTTGTTGATATATTATGGTATCAATCATTCTAGACAGGTCTTGATGACGAGAAACCCATTTGAAATAAAAATGTATTTCTGAACAGCTGGTATGGGTATTAACACTTTTGGCCTTGCATGGCCAGGTGGGTTAAAGCGCTTGACTCGTAATCCGAGGGTCGCAGATTCGAATCCTCGTCGCACCAAACATGCTCGTCCTTTCAGCCGTGGGGGCGTTATAATGTTACAGTCAATCCCATTATTCGTTGGTAAAAGAGAAGCAAAAGAGTTGGCGGTAAGTGGTGATGACTAGCTGCCTTCCCTCTAATCTTAAACTGCTAAATTAGGGACGGCTAGCGCAAATAGCCTTTGAGTAGCTTTGCGTGAAATTCATAAAACTTTTATTGATAAGCAGAGAACAACGTTTCGACCTTCCTAGGTCATCCTCAGGTTAACAAAAAACATTCCAGACAAATGTTTAGACATAATTGAAACCATTAATTGATTGAAAATAGATCATCTTGTATTAAATAATTACTTCAATACGTATATTTCAAAGACATCACTTAGCTTCTTAGACTATGGCAATCCACAAACATCTGTTTTTCTACACATATTTTGTTTCAACATGATAGTAGAAAACCCATATTCCTCAGAATTACCTCTATGAAATATTTGATATCATAGTTGCAAATTAAATATATATATATATATATATTTAAAAGGTAACTCTTTTTAAGTTTCTACTGTGTTCTGTAAAATTTCCGAGCATGCCGTACCAAAATTATCTGCGCCCAGCCGTCCATTATTTAGAGCTGGCAGACTTTAGGAAAGGTAGCTACTCAACAATACCCACCACTAACTATTGTTTTACCAGACTGCCAGATTTACCCATCAATATTAAAGTATACTTTCGGCCCCATTGTGCGGAAAACTTTTTTTGTGGAAAAGAGAATGTGAACAAGGAACCCCCCGGTGAATAGTTCGGGCAAGGAACCCCTGGTGAATAGTTTGGGCAAGGAACCCCCCGGTGAATAGTTTGGGCACGTTAACCACAGAAACACACCGAATTACAATAAATTGTTAATTCTGGGTTGCTTTTAAATTAGGTGCTGTTGTTTTCTTTTGTCTGTTACTCACCACAATAAAATCTATATTTATATTTAGCATTTATTTATATATTTAAGTGGCAAACTGATCAAGGTACTATTAATAGATATGAAGCGCAAATAGTTTGCGCTATTATTAGATTGACACTTTGAATCGAGTTATATCGGTTTCTGGAAATTCCACCTCTCGTCGTTAAACCTAGAGAATTACAAATCATATAACAGACTAAAGTTTATTTTTGTCTTTAATGTCTCAAACAACTTGTCTGCTCAGTAATTTAGAATAATAAATTAGTTGCATTAATATTAGGTATTCATCAAAACCTATATATATGTATTTGTAAAAGAACTTTAACTGTGAGTGAAACACAACAAAATGTTCCATACATAGTTCACTTTATCTCCTTTTAATTTAACATTCTAGTTTTCAGGGTTGTTGATAATGAGGGGTGAAATGTTCAGAAACCGGTACAAATCAGTGACACTTAGTAAGATAGAGTGAGTTTCATAATTATGTTTTTTTTATCTTAAAAAGCTTGTCTACTGGACTGTTTAGTTTGTTTGTTTGTTTTGAATTTCGCGCAAAGGTACGCGAGGGCTATCTGCGCTAGCCGTCCATAATTTAACAGTGTAAGACTAGAGGGAAGGGAGCTAGTCATCACCACTCACCACCAACTCTCACCCTACTCTTTTACCAACGAATAGTGGGATTGACCGTAACATTATAACGCCCTCGCGGCTGAAAGGGCGAGCATGTTTGGTGTGACGGGGAAAGTATGGTGTACTTAATTGTGTTTTGTCACCACAGTAAACCTATATTCAAGTGGCATTCGAAAAAATATTTGTCATTTATGTTACTAATTGATTCTTCTGAACCGTCTGGCCCGGCATGGCCAGTTGGTTAAGGCACTCGACTCATAATACGATGGTCGCGGGTTCGAGTTCCCGTCACATCGTACAAGACTAGTTGCCTTCCCTCTAGTCTTATACTGCTAAATTAGGGACGGCTAGCGCAGATAGCCCTCGTGTAGCTTTGCGCGAAATTTAAAAAGAAAACAAGTAAACACCATACTTAAAACAAAACAACCTCGATTTGGGAATACGTTTCATCAATACCTAATTTGTTGGTTTGTTGTTTCTCAGAACTATTCAATTTTGATTTCAGGCTAAGGATGTTTTCTACTTTTTTACAGTAAGATGCTGTGGATAATATATTTATTAGCCTTCCTTCTTGTTTCAGAATTGCACTTGGCATCCAGGCATTACTAAAACACAGCAAAAATAACAATTCTTCCTCGAATTTTTATAGACAAAATAATAGAATTGGGTAATTATCTCTGTATTTCAAATGCTTGAAGAAAAATCTACATGACTAACATAATATACAATCTTACTTCAGTGCTAGCGTTCCTACCGAATATTTTCAACTTTTCAGCTTTACTTTGGCATAATTTGTATAATTAAGTTGACACTATTCAAATAACTAGTTTGTTATTTTCATAATATTGTACTAGCTTTTAATCTAAATATCTTGCGTCACATTTTACGTCTATTCTTGAAACACTAGCCATCCCGGGAATAGATAAAGTTTAATAAGATACTGTTGTGCAGAGCAAACAATGTGTAACAAAATATTTTCTCATTTAAACATCAAATAGAGTTAAAACATTCGTAATTCTTCAGCTATCTCTCAGTCCCTTTATCTTTTCCTTTGTTGAGATTTATGTGTGGGTATATCTGCCTACTTCTGATGTCCTTTGTGTTTATTCGTCTGTCTTTCTG
Source organism: Tachypleus tridentatus (assembly GCF_004210375.1). Lineage (NCBI taxonomy): Eukaryota > Metazoa > Arthropoda > Merostomata > Xiphosura > Limulidae > Tachypleus > Tachypleus tridentatus. Next base: position 14,254,720 of record NC_134830.1, read on the forward strand.
CCTGTTTATGTATCAGTTTACTCATCTATCTTTTAGCGTATCTGACTGTCATCCTGCTTATTTAGACTTGTACATTTCCCTTATTAAATTCGCAAGCAGTTTCTATTAAAATCTCCTATCTACTAACTACTAACTGAGGGTGAGTTAACTGTGCACAGGCCAACATTGTTTGTAAGAAATGAGCTTAGTAGCAGCATTACTATCAAACAGACTGCAGGTGATCCGTGAGGGTTGTTTTATTTTTGTAATTCAGGAACGGAGTTCATTCCGTCTTCTTGGCCTCTCAAGAGAAGGATTATAATGAGATTGTTGCCTCAAGAGTTTGGTACAAGCTAAAGATTCTCGTTTCATCAGGTTTTTTTGCGAATTTTAATATGTTCAGTGCAAATGCTGTGTAACGGATTATTCTCTGTATAGTCCTTAGTGTTCCCTGCAGTCAGGAGCAAATCACAAAGCATTTTCTTTGTTGGACTTGTTTTTTTTAGAATCATCTATATATATATTTAACTTCTTTACTTTGAGCTTCGGAATAATTATTCAAAATTCATTTTTAAAAAGTCCATGTTGTCTCAAAAACGTCTTTGGTGTTTTGTTTCACATCAGAATGCCTGGTTTATTTCGTTCCTAGGCAATCTACAAAGATTATTTATGGTTTTTCACTTATATGCATAGAAAAGTAAAATCATCTCCAGTTAACTTTATGACCATAAAAATAAAGTGTTCATTTCACGATTACAAAACAAATCTCGCTGCATTCTTTGAACATTTATATGAATATTATCAACCACAACAATAACCGGCAGTATAGTTTTCCATAAAGTTTCGCGTCTTGTCAGAGCAAAACGATTTTGTTAAACAGTTCAATCATCATTTTAAATCACTTCTTTGATCGATTGCAGCTAATATTGTGGATATAAAGTTCCGAGGTTCGTATCCTACGACCTCCAACAACAACATACAAAAATGAAACTCACTCTCAATGTATTTGGAACTTGGATAAGTTTTAAGAGTTATTGTCAAATCCATTATTGGGTATGACTAGAGTAATCTAAGAACTGGCAAAGTAGTGGCTGAATAACTGCTTCAACTCATCACTTGAAAACTAGGGACGACTAGTGCAGAAAGCCATTTGGAAAACAAAGAAAAATCCTTGCTCAATACAGAAACAAGTTTAAAGATGCGGAAAAATATTTTTATTCAGTTTTAAATTAATTACAAGAAATATTATTACATATTATCTTCCGTAATAGAATTGTGACAGATGATCAAAAACACCAAATTTGTTTCTCAACGTTTAGCTCAACTTATGTGATTTACATATACAATCCCAAAACAATCTTCGTAGAAAACATATCTAAATCTGTTTCATTTTAACCAATGTTGTGATAACGGTAGCGACAGCATTCTATAAAACTAATACACTTATTAATATAGTTGGTTTTAATAACTTTATCTGATACTACAGTCACAATAATTTGAATATATATCAAACAATCTCAGCAAAGATATACCGCAGTTTCCTATTTAGGTTTTTAATTTTGAATGTACAACACACTATACGACAAAAGTCCTAAGTCTTTGATACTTTCAGAATGAACGGTACCTTATGCGGCATGTAAGACCCATAATTGTGTCATAGCCATCCTTAATTTGGGATTGCTGAACAGAGGAAGGCGATCAATCAAGAGCATATCGCAACTTAAACCTTGCACCTTATTTATTCGCATATACACGCAAAGTTACGTAAGGGCTATCTGCACTATTTGCTGATAAGATATATCAGAGGAAAGACAGTTAGTCAACGTCACCTACCACCAAATCTTGAGCAACTTTATTCAAACAGTATGATTTGACCGTCACTTCCGTAACGAAATAACCAACCAAAATAAAGAGCACATTTATGAAGCAACGGAACACGAACCTTTGGATCCACAGCCTAGCACGCTCAACGTTATGCCAAGCCAAGTCCGTCTGCAAATCTTTTTGGTAAGATTATTAATAATGTTTAAATGCATGACATTTTATAAACAATAAATATTTTGTATAGAGTACTTTTGATTAATATCGTACAAAAGAGAGCTTACACAACTACATCCCCAAGAACAATAAACTTTACGTTGAGATTTGGCCCGGCATGGCCAGGTGGGTTAAGGCGTTCGACTAGTAATATGAGAGTCGCGGGTTCGAATCCCCGTCACACCAAACATGCTCGCCCTTTCGGCCTTGGGGGCATTATAATGTGGCGGTCAATCCCACTATTCTTTGGTAAAAGAGTAGCCCAAGAGTTGGCGATGTGTGGTGATGACTAACTGCCTTCCCTCTAGTCTTACACTGCTAAATTAGGGACGGCTAGCGTAGATAGCCCTCATGTAGCTTTGCGCAAAATTTAAAAAAAAACACAACAAAGTTCAGATTTCTAAAATTCTCTAACACTCCTAACTGTACGAAATTATAGCTTGTCTGGTGAGATATTCTACTTAAAAAGAATAAAAAAAATCACTATAAGATGGTTTTTGTCTGTTTAGCCGTCTAAACTTAAATATTTACAGTTTTTGGACTAAAGGTCATCATCGTGAATCCACCAGAGATTCTCTGGTACGCCTCTAGAGGTTTGTTTATTTTGAATTTCGCGCAAAGGGTGAGCATGTTTGAGGTGATGCTAAGGAGAAATCTAAGGGAACTGAGAACTCCGAACTTTATTGATTTTTCATGTTTACGATCTTAAAACCCGTTTCAAAGTTTCCTTTGTACTAACATGTCGTTCTTTCATCCCCATGAGTTTGTTTAAGCTTTTCGTACAAAGCTACACTTCGGTTACGTGTACGTATTCATGCAACTTTCATAACTGATACATTAGAGAGAGAGACTAGTCAACAACGCACTGCCAACTCTTAGTCTACTCTAATTTAACAGTGGGGTTTAACTGTCATTCATATAACGCCCCTACGTCCCAAATGCAGAGCGCGTTTTTACGGCAACAGAAAGTGAAACATGAACAATTAGGTTTATGGTTCTATAAAAAAACCTTACTACTTGGCTAAACCCATGTTATCCCCGTGTTGTTGTTTTGAGTTAAGCACAAAGCTACACAATGGGCTATCTGTGCTCTGCCCACCACGAGTATCGAAACCCGGATTTTAGCGGTATAAGTTTGTAGACATATCGCTGAACCACTTGGGGGCTTATCCCCGTGAATCCAACAAACTAAATAGCAAATTTGCCCCGAAAGGTATGTTAATATTATTAACACACGTTTTCTTGTTAGTTTTAAAAAGATTTATCATATCGCAAAAGACGTAAAATGACACCAGTGTGAGATAATAAAAGCACTGAAATGTATTACTTACTAATTACATAGTTCTTCCTTATATGTACCCAAATTTACGGACTTACAACGCGGAAAGCAGGGGTTCGATTCCCCTCGGTAGACTCAGCAGATAGACCGATGTGGCTTTGCTATAACAAAACACACACACACACATCTTCCTCATTTACAACTATTAATAATATTATTTTTTCTCTTGTGATACATTTGTTATCGTATATCTATTTTAATATCGATATTTGTCTCAGTTAAATATATATTTAGAAACGTGCATAACTTATATTGAAAAATTTATATTGTATAATTCCCGCCTATTGACTAAATTTGTAGAAGATTCTTCAGTATAAGAATCAACAGTATACGTCTATTTTTCTGTGCAAGCTGAAATTTCGAAAAACTCCCTCACGCTCATAAGTATAACCAACACGACACACAAAGAGCCGGTTTTTTATTATGGGCTTACTATAGTTGGTGCTCTACAAACCTCGAAAGCTATAATTGTGATTGTTTTAACGCTTATTCATCCGGAACTTCAGATATTTGACCAAAAACGTTTATAGATTGCTATCACTACAAACAATTTGACATTAGCAGATTCAGATCTGATATTAGTATCTTTATGAAATGTTATATAACTTCAGCGGTGGATAACTCAGCAAGTGGTTAGCGAAGAACACAGAGTTGACTAGCTAGGGGTTAGCTGAATTGTGTCTACATCAATTCATAATTAATTTTCTCATCGTGAACCCTCAAAAAGATATCAAGGAAGTTCCAGACCAGGTGAAAGACTCAATATTATTTGCATTTTATGAAAATTTTACACCTAAATCATTATTTGTAACAACCATTATAAATTGTGTTATTGTTTGTGTATTTAAATATATTTGTTTTAAAAACTGTATAAAACAATCTTGTTGACAAGCATCATTAATTGAATACATATTGACATTTATTGAACTTCTAAATCTAAATTATCATTTTTAGTGTAACTCATTTTCAGGCTATTCAAGAATATTATACGTTACATCATAAATTAGCGGCTAGTTCGCGATATATTGTAATACGTAACACTCTTTAAAAGCGTTATCATAAGTTCAGGATTCTTGGTTTGTTTGGAGCAATTTTATTACCATAAAGTGGGTCCCATTAATATTTAGGCCCAGCATGGCCAGGTGGTTAAGACACTCGACTCATAATTGGAAGGTCGCGGGTTCGAATCCCGTCGCACCAAAGATGCTCTCTCTTTCAGTCGCACAGACGTTATAACGTGATGGTCAATCCCACAATTTGTTTGTAAAAGAGTAGCTCAAGAGTTGGCGGTGGGTGATGATGACTAGCTGCCTTCCCTCTAGTCTTACACTGCTAAATTAGAGACAGCTAGCGCAGATAGCCCTCGAGTAGCTTTGCACAAAATTACAAAAACAAACATAAAGAACACGTAAATAACAAATTATTTCATATTTTTTTTACTATTACATTCTTGAAAGAAAAGAAAGAAATCATAATAGCATTTCGATAACAATATTCCACCATATCCCGATTGTTGATGATGCTCAATACAAAGCTCACAAAGCCGGCTGCGACACGAGAAACACAATAGCGGTCGAAACGTATTGTAGTTGAAATTCTCTTCTCTGATATGCTTTTCTTTCCATTTAAATTTCATGTTATCATATATTATGCAAGTAAATTGTGTTGTTTCTGTAAATATTTTTTATCCCTTTGGGTCACACTGATTGAAACTTTTTTCAGAGAAACGAGAATAAATTTCTCTTCAAACAATATTTTACTTCATCCGTCTGTTTAAATAAGATAAACATACGAAACAAAATTATATTTTGTACGATAACAGTTCCTAAATAAGAAAATTCACATAAGACGAGCCTCTTTGCTGACAAGATCGTGTTAAAAATGTCATTGATTTTGTGTTAGGTTTTATCCAACTTATATATTTTAGGAGTTTTTATTTCAAAGCTTATTTGATGTTAATCTTCCATAATGTTGAATTCTTTTAATTTCTTAGTTAGATTTCAGATTTTATATCGCGACCGTTTCGAAGGGCCAGATAGAATTATTTCCGAATTTCGCTATCCTTATTCATTGTAGAACATTACACCGTAAGAATAGAGGGAAGGCAGCTGGTCATCACCACCCACCATCAACTCTTGGGCTACTCTTTTACCAACGAATAGTGGATTGAACGTCACGTTATAACGCCTCCAAGGCTGAAATGGTGAGCATGTTTGGTGCGACGGGGTTTCGAATCCGCGACCCTCGGATTACGAGTCGAGTGCCTTAACCACCTGGCCATGCCGGGCCCCTTAACTAAAGAAATAATTACCTTTACATCTCGGAGAATGGATTTAATTAGAAGCATTGATGGAAAAGTGGTGTCATTTGGAATATTGAAAATAAATCTTGTTAGACCCTCAGTCAAAAAATAACCTTTTTATTTCGAGTGTGTGTTGTTTTTGTTATAGCAAAACCACATCGGACTATCTGCTGAGTCCACCGAGGAAAATCGAACCCCTGATTTTAGAGTTGTAAATCCATAGACTTACCGCTGTACTAGCGGGGATTTTTTTTATTCGATAGAACCTTTATTAGATTTCAAACAAATATCTTGAGACCGTTGGAAAACAATCATTTTGTGCTTTTTGCATTCATTGGGAACATACGTTACAACGGATCTTCTATACAAAATCTCTAAAACTATTCATAGGATAAATTTGACAAATACTTTAATAAAGTTGTATGAAAAAAACGTTTTACCCTTACAAAAGTTTGATATCAGTGTTCGTCTCGACTCTGTTCTCTACAGAATGTAATAAAGAGAGGAAAAATAAGACGAGGGAAGTAGGATAAGATCGATGCTCATTTCTTGATTATGAATCTATGTATGTATTGTTTAATATGAGTAAATATGTAAGTACAATCACCTAGAAAGCTCATATATTTTTTCAATATAGAAAAAAAAACATCCTGAAATAATGTTAGATTTCTTTTTAAGATGTCCATTCATATAGGCCATTAATATTATAAGCATTGTATAAATGAACTCTAAATGTGCAAGATTTTCCCTAACAAACATAAGTAATATTTTGAGGAGGAGAACTGGCTATTGAAACTAAAATTAGTGGCTTGATATTACAATTTGAGCCATTGGTCAGTTAAGCATTATTATCATGTTTTTAATATAATAATTTTATGGTAAAAAGAAAACGTTGAAGTTACATCGTTGAAATTATATTAATATGGTTATATAATAAATTAAAATGCCAGACTTTTCTGGGCGTTTATTGAAGCTTTAAACAGCTGGTTCATCCTCACAAGTGATGGTGGTTTTATTCTGCAATTCTTTTCAAGCAACATTGTGTTTCTTATATCCCATATAATTTCTTTTCTGTTACAGAAAATTTCCAGCTTATCTTTCTCAGTAATTATTGGTTTTTCTGTCACTTTAAAACAAGTAAGTGAGTAATAATATAGATAACATAGTTGATGTAGGCTGAAGAATGAAAATTCAGTAGTTGAATTTTTTTTACGGGAAAATATATCGTCATAATAACAAAACTTGAACGGCACACCTGCTTATTTCACAAATTGTACAGGTATTCTAATTAATAACTTAAATGTAAATTACATCTTTGAGCTTGAAGCTATCCAGTAAAAGATCACAGAAAATAAATCTAGAGTAATTCATGACATTTATCTCTGTAGTCCTCAGACAGAAATGAAGTGTTCCAAAACTTATCGGTAGGTTTGGCTAACCACGTAAATAGCTAATACTGGATTATAATTACACTAACTGATAGCAGATCTGTCAATCAGGACATCAGGTAATTTATGAATAATCTTCCAGAAAGTTTGTTTGTTTATGAAATTCGCACAAAGCTACTCGAGGGCTATCTGTGCTAGCCATCCCTAATTTAGCAGTGTAAGACTGGAGGGAAGGCAGCTTGTTATCACCACCCACCGTCAACTCTTGGGCTACTCTTTTACCAACGAATAGTGGGATTGACCGTTATATTCTAACGCCAACACGGCTGAAAGGGCCAGCATGTTTAGCGCGACGGGGATGCGAACCAGCGACCCTCAGATTACGAGTCGCACGCCTTAACACGCTTGGCCCTTCCAGAAAGATGGATCTTAAAAATAACTCTATATGTTTAACATTTGACCTACTAATACCATTTGACCTACTAATACGGTAGTTGCACGAAACATATAACATAAATTTACATCGTAAGAAGTTTCAAACTTATTCCTTTTATTTGATGCTTGTAAAAACATCGTATTGGATCAATGTAGTATATTTAATATGCATTAGACTTAGAGTCAAAATCCTTTTCTAATGGTGGATTATTTTCTTTAGCTCTTTTTGTGTTTTTTACATCATTATTATAGATTTTACTACATTTAGTTTACAAATAGCTATAAAAGAGGATCTATTTGTCTTTTTTATATCTCGATATTGACAGACCACAAAACAGTTTTTTCCGTAATAATGCAACCTCTCCCCAGTCATCTGAAAGTATCCTAAGGACCACCGATGTCCATTTATCATGAACCCAAAACCGCTGAACTATATCATGCAAGCAATACATTCTTAACCCTCATTACCCTAAAAAAACATACTATTTACATACTGCTAACTTTTATTGTGAGAGACTTTTTCAATAGCTCGTGTTGTAGGAATATTAATACTTTCAGTGAGAGCAGTAAATATCACTCAGTAAATAACAGTCGATTTGCAAGAATCGGTTACACAAATTACGTTTTTGGAATTCCAGTTTAAATTTATGCTAATTTTTTTTTCTTCACTTGTGATTTTGCACTTGAAATTAATTTCTTTTGGACTATGTAATTTTCAAATAGCTTTTACGAAGCTTTATTTTGCTGTATATAGATCCCATAATGCATAGCAAGTTATTTAAAAGGTAATGTATGTTACACACCTGAATTTTACTCATTTAAAGAGTGAAGATTTATAAAATAGTGTTGCCGAAGTATTAATTGCAATTATATTTCAACCCATGATTAAATATGATTCATCGCTGTCTTTTCATGTTACTCGTTTCAATGTGACAAAATAAAGCAACAAAGCTCGTGGTTGACTACAAAAATAAATCTCTTAAATCTATCTGGAAACAAAAACACCTCGTGTATATAGAAGAAACAAAATAAATATTCGGTTTTCCCACCTTTTTTCTTTTGTGCCTTCGTAGCTCTGACGTCACATGCAAAGCTTTGAGAGCTGTAAATCGAAGTGATTCTACAACAAAAACGAATTGTGCTCTTCCAGGACTAGATTATCTGCTTTCTCAGTGAAAAAATCCATATGGAAAATGCTCAACAGAATCTATACATCACAGATTTCTTCACTATATCTTCCAACAGGTCTCAAGACTTCATTAGGAGGAAACAACGATGCATCATAGATAGTTGGATTGTAACTATACGCTATACAATTCGCATTTTATATTGTTCTAGTGATTTTAATACGTGTGTATTAAATTTATTGAGGTCGAAATCGCCTTCCGCTCTATAAAAAAAATTCCATTTCGCGATCTTATAACGCTAAATATCGGCAAATATGCAATGGGAACAATGCAGATAATACATTGTTTAACTTTGCACTTAAAAGCGAAGAACAAACATCGTTTTTTAAAGATACATGTACAGTAACATACAACGTACTGTCGCTGTATATTGTAGCAATGAAGTTTTAGAGCTATCACTTGAACAAAGAGGAAATTCCATACAAAATTAACAAGTTCTTCATACTGATTTCTTTGCTGTTACTAAACCTAAAGTAGTTTTGATTTCTACTGATAAAAAGTCATGAACATGAATATCAGCATCAGAAGCAATAAACACAAATACTTTTGAGATCATAATTGTCATCTTCATTTGTATGCTATAGAATTAAGCTAAGTATTTTTCTTTAAGAAAAAAATCGTAACGTAGCACTTATTATTATAGTGCGTTTGCAAGTCTTTTATTGGGATAATTATTTATAACTAGTAGAACAAACTGTAGTCGTGCTCTGAATAACGTATGTGTTAGTTTCTTTGTATGTTTTGCTTGTACAATCAATAGAGTTTAGTGTTGATGAGCAGGCAGTTATTGTCTTATTTTTACTGCAAATATTAGCACGAGAAATGTAAGGCGTGAAAAGAATATGCAAGCACACGGGGAAAATAAAACAAGTTTATCTTGCAAGCACACGGAAAAATAAAACAAGTTTATCTTGCAAGCACACGGGGAAAATAAAACAAGTTTATCTTGCAAGCACACGGGGAAAATAAAACAAGTTTATCTTGCAAGCATACGGGGAAAATAAAACAAATTTATCTTGCAAGCACACGGGGAAAATAAAACAAGTTTATCTTGCAAACACACTGGGAAAATAAAACAAGTTTATCTTGCAAACACACTGGGAAAATAAAACAAGTTTATCTTGCAAGCACACGGAAAAAATAAAACAAGTTTATCTTGCAAACACACTGGGAAAATAAAACAAGTTTATATTGCAAACACACTGGGAAAATAAAACAAGTTTATCTTGCAAGCACACGGAAAAAATAAAACAAGTTTATCTTGCAAGCACACTGGGAAAATAAAACAAGTTTATCTTGCAAGCACACGGAAAAAATAAAACAAGTTTATCTTGCAAGCACACGGGGAAAATAAAACAAGTTTATCTTGCAAGCACACGGAAAAAATAAAACAAGTTTATCTTGCAAACACACTGGGAAAATAAAACAAGTTTATATTGCAAACACACTGGGAAAATAAAACAAGTTTATCTTGCAAGCACACGGAAAAAATAAAACAAGTTTATCTTGCAAGCACACTGGGAAAATAAAACAAGTTTATCTTGCAAGCACACGGAAAAAATAAAACAAGTTTATCTTGCAAGCACACGGGGAAAATAAAACAAGTTTATCTTGCAAGCACACGGGGAAAATAAAACAAATTTATCTTGCAAGCACACGGAGAAAATAAAACAAGTTTATCTTGCAAACACACTGGGAAAATAAAACAAGTTTATCTTGCAAACACACTGGGAAAATAAAACAAGTTTATCTTGCAAGCACACGGAAAAAATAAAACAAGTTTATCTTGCAAACACACTGGGAAAATGAAACAAGTTTATCTTGCAAACACACTGGGAAAATAAAACAAGTTTATCTTGCAAACACACTGGGAAAATAAAACAAGTTTATCTTGCAAGCACACGGGGAAAATAAAACAAGTTTATCTTGCAAGCACACGGGGAAAATAAAACAAGTTTATCTTGCAAACACACTGGGAAACTAAAACAAGTTTATCTTGCAAGCACACGGGGAAAATAAAACAAGTTTATCTTGCAAGCACACTGAGAAAATAAAACAAGTTTATCTTGCAAACACACTGGGAAAATAAAACAAGTTTATCTTGCAAGCACACGGAAAAAATAAAACAAGTTTATCTTGTAAACACACTGGGAAAATAAAACAAGTTTATCTTGCAAACACACTGGGAAAATAAAACAAGTTTATCTTGCAAGCACATGGGGAAAATAAAACAAGTTTATCTTGCAAGCACACGGGGAAAATAAAACAACTTTATCTTGCAAACACACGGGGAAAATAAAACAAGTTTATCTTGCAAACACACTGGGAAAATAAAACAAGTTTATCTTGCAAACACACTGGGAAAATAAAACAAGTTTATCTTGCAAGCACACGGAAAAAATAAAACAAGTTTATCTTGCAAACACACTGGGAAAATAAAACAAGTTTATCTTGCAAACACACTGGGAAAATAAAACAAGTTTATCTTGCAAGCACACGGGGAAAATAAAACAAGTTTATCTTGCAAGCACACGGGGAAAATAAAACAAGTTTATCTTGCAAACACACTGGGAAACTAAAACAAGTTTATCTTGCAAGCACACGGGGAAAATAAAACAAGTTTATCTTGCAAGCACACTGGGAAAATAAAACAAGTTTATCTTGCAAACACACTGGGAAAATAAAACAAGTTTATCTTGCAAACACACTGGGAAAATAAAACAAGTTTATCTTGCAAGCACACGGAAAAAATAAAACAAGTTTATCTTGCAAACACACTGGGAAAATAAAACAAGTTTATCTTGCAAGCACATGGGGAAAATAAAACAAGTTTATCTTGCAAGCACACGGGGAAAATAAAACAACTTTATCTTGCAAACACACGGGGAAAATAAAACAAGTTTATCTTGCAAACACACTGGGAAAATAAAACAAGTTTATCTTGCAAACACACTGGGAAAATAAAACAAGTTTATCTTGCAAGCACACGGAAAAAATAAAACAAGTTTATCTTGCAAACACACTGGGAAAATAAAACAAGTTTATCTTGCAAACACACTGGGAAAATAAAACAAGTTTATCTTGCAAACACATTGGGAAAATAAAACAAGTTTATCTTGCAAACACACTGGGAAAATAAAACAACTTTATCTTGCAAACACACTGGGAAAATAAAACAAGTTTATCTTGCAAGCACACGGAAAAAATAAAACAAGTTTATCTTGCAAGCACACGGGGAAAATAAAACAAGTTTATCTTGCAAGCACACGGGGAAAATAAAACAAGTTTATCTTGCAAACACACTGGGAAAATAAAACAAGTTTATCTCACGTAAAATCTTATTTTATTGCTGAAAAATTGTTCTTTTTCAACTGTGTATTTGAAACATTTATATCAAAGTTACCTTGAGATGCATCACTTACAGACATTTCTTGTACAATCGCCTATCATAGAAATCTCATATTATGACCGCTTATTTCTTGTAGAAAATTTTTCGTATATTGTAAACTTAGCGTAGTCAACAAATCCCTGTGTGCGTTTTATGTATTATGCCAAACTGAAAGCTATAGGCTCTGCAGCTTCATAACAACAAGAGCAGTTTTAATCTAAGCTCTTTTTCTTAATCTTCCGTTTTCTCAGCATAGTTTAATTAATAACCAGAAAACTTATTAAGCAATTCAAATATACGACGCTAGCGCGCGAAATCGTGTATTATACAAAATAGAAATATTAACAGGAAAAGGAGATCAGTAGTTTTTTTATCGACTCAAGTGCAGTTATGAATGAAAAAAAATTAAATTAAATACGTTTTACAACTATATTAATAATAATTTAGCAACAATGTACGTACTACAAGTCTCATACACGGGAGTGTACGAGATCTTTAGATGCATGGCAAAGCACAAATTTGATAACAGTGCCATCAAGTGTTCGTATACCGTTAATTACGTTATGATGTACAAGAAACGTCACATTTATAAAATATACATAAAATCGAGAAATCTGTATGCATACATTATTACTGCTTTATAAAATTTCATATAATATAATATAATAAGTGTATTATTCTTTTTAACTGCTTACAATTTTAAATCCCCTCGCTAGTACAGCGGTACGTCTTCGGATTTACAACGCTACAATCAGCGGTTCGATTCCCCTTGGTGGGCTGAGCAGAGAGCCCGATGTGGCTTTGCTATAAGAAAAACACACTTAAACACACACAATTTTAAATGCTGTTCTGAATTCCAATTTTGAAAGGTCCTTGAATAGCCTGCTGGTTAGGTTGCTTGACTCGCAATCTTCGTATTGTGGTATAAAAGCCTCAGAACCGATCATGTCTCCCTTTCACTAGTGGGGGTGCTATAATGTGGTGAATAATCCAAGTGTTAATTTATAAAAGAGTAATCCAAGTGTTAGCAGTGGTTAGTGTTGGCTACTTACCTTCTCTTTAGTTCATCGCTTCAAAACTAAAAATAGCTAGAAGATAGTCCTCCAGTAGCTCTTCGTAAAATTGGACCAATAAATAATTCTAAAAGTAATCTTATTAACAAGTAAAATTTAGAATTAATAAGGAATAATAAATAAACGTATTGTATCATTTTTATTCTGAATAAAGTAATTGAATAATTAATTTTTCATCTTTCTTTAATAATTTAAAATCATTAAAGTTTAACTCAATTAAAAGATTAAACGTGCTTGTGTTCATATAAACGAAATATTAAAGGCACACTATTAATGATAAGAAAATGAGTTACTGTTAAGTGTATTCATAGCTCAGATTTAATTTATTGTGAATATTAATAGCGCAAAGTAACGGAAGCCAACTTCGGCGTGGCTTCTTCATCTGTTTCAGATATTCACTTGTCGAATCTAATTTTGAACTGAAAGACTAGAAGGAAAGCAGTAAGTTCATGGCACTTATTGCATGTCTTGTGCTACTATTATCGAATAGCAAGCTTAGACCGTTACTTATATTTTGCTAAAGATTGTAACGAAACGCTAAAAATAAATTCTTTGATGTACAGCCTGACACGTTAACCACTAAAACACATTTTAATTTATTTAGCTGTGGGTTAAGTACCAAAGTACCAGCGTGTAAGTGACTGCGTTGTGATACAGTACAGATAGCTAATCCTACACCTTTGTACTTAACAATAAATAATTTATTAGTAATTAACGTTTACTGAAAGTAGACTTATCCTTCATCAAGATGCATGATGAATAATGTTAAATGTCATACTCTATTATTTAAGATGACAAACTACTCCCGCTATAATCACTTTATTTATTAATAAAGCCTAAATAATCGCAGTAAAATCGACATTATTCGATTGTTGTATAAAATGCTTTAATTATTTATTTATTTAATCCATTAGATTGGATCTGCATGCTACACATTCGAATGGCCAGGTGAGTTAAGGCGTTAGACTCGTAATCTGAGGGTCGCGAGTTCGAATCCCCGTCACACCAAACATGCTCATCCTTTCAGCCGTGGGGGCATTATAATGTTACGGTCAATCCCACTATTCGTTCGTAAAAGAGTAGCCCAAGAGTTGGCGGTGGATGGTGATGACTAGCTGCCTTCCCTCTAGTCTTACACTCCTAACTTAGGGATGGCTAGCGCAGATAGCCCTTATGTAGTTTTGCGCGAAATTCAAAGCAAACCAAACAAAATGTATTCGAATAGCAGGATTAATACTGTATCTGGATCAATTGGGATTCTACTTTCTCTGAGTTTTCAATTCTTCAGAAAATAATAAAATGTGTAGATAGGTCGATGCATCTTTTGTCTGTTTCATTTCAATCTTGGATTTGATGTAAACATTACTATTTGGACTACTTGAATGGCATGAATATCAAATTTATTATTTTATGTGGTGATAGTTTGTCACCAGTTCGTGAATCATTTGTAGTGTAGTTTAATTATTGTAAATTGACGTCATGGTACTTGAGCTTTGTGAATTTTTTCGTTGCTTTAAGTGAATGTTGTTACTTCATAACGTCTAGTGGTTTGTAGAAAGTTCTATATGCGTAAGTGGTGTAGTATATATACATATATAGGCAAGCAAGTTAATGAATCAAGTAAGATAGTGAAAATGAAAGTGAAGCTAGACTGCCTCTAAATTAGCCGTGACAGATCATTTCTGAAGGAACTTTCAGAGATATAAGAGAATAATTTGTATTATCAAAGAACATTTTGAAGTAATTGCACTCGCCTGCGTAGACTTTGACAGAAAAGGAGACAATCATTTAAATCTCTGAATACAACTGCTTTAAATTATAGTGTAACGAATTTCTGTACATATCTTTGACTTGTTTTGAATATATTATTTTAAAACACGCGTACTGTGTACTGTCCGTTTATTGTTGAAAATCTGTCGTCAACAAGCCACAGACACCTGCAGTAAAGAATCCTCCCCAATAAAACCTGACAATGACATTTTTTAAGTTTCTGGAACAGGCTGCAGGTAATTACTGTTATCAGGACTTTTGGTTTTTTACAGAATTTAATCTGTTCAGTATAAAAATATATAACTGAGTATGTGCTCTCACGCAGATAAATTTAAAATCTACTCTTACCACTGTATATTTGGTTTATCTTAAGTAAACAGGCTTTTTAAAGTTACTTCAGTAATCCCACCTGTGTCTTTTGTAACACAAATGCTAACTGTTAAACTCAAATAAATTATTTATTTTAAATTTTGTGTTTTTCTCTTTCATTCGTATTATTTTGCTACAGTTAAATATCTAGTTTTAATTAAAACATATCTTATGAAAAACCAGTAATAATGCAAACTTTTATATCTTTTAGTGTCCGTAATGTGAATATATGGTTTTCATTGTAATATTATATAAAAATCTCAACCTTAATTTTCTAAGCCACGCTTTAACCTATTTAATATACATTGTAATTGAAAGTTATGCCATCTTGACACAATAACATCATTTTCTTTATGGATTTTTTTGAAAATCTCCTAAAGGCCTATCTGTACTTATTATCCCTAATTCTGAGGTGATAGACTAAAGGGCTACTCCTGTCACACTCAATAATGGAATTTGACCGTTAATCCTATAACGCACTCACGGCTCGAAAGTACAAGACATTATTTATGATTTGGTAGCAACGGGGTGCAAACCTCGAATCCTCAATAGCTGCGTTCGATTCTAAATAACAAGAGGTATTTAGAATTTTGCGTTAAACATTATCTGTAACAATCAACGTTCTAATATAATTTATCATTTCTAGTATGTATTTGTACCAAGTTTCTGTGTTCTTTCTTGTTATTTATTGGTTTAAGAAAATACCACAAAGAAGTTTCGGAGTTTTTAAGGCAGCTGTGAACTACAACACCAAATACCCATGCAGAACTTTGTAACACTAACAGAGTGACGAATTAACAATATCATTTAATTCTTTTGGTTTCATTGGGACTTCCTGATAAGACTAGATCGAAGAAGGACGTCATAGTTTATCTCATGTGCGGCCTATCCTATCAGGTGCAACTAGCGATATTTATTTATATATATATATAAAGTGCTGAAGTCAATCACTTGCTATTTCAAGTGGGAGAGTATTACGTATCAGATGCTAAACTTGTTTCACTGTATTCTAAATATGGTAAATATGGTTATAATAGCAAAATTCAGATATCTATTCATAATAAAGATTTCTATACTCTCTTCCAGTACAGCGGTATGTCTACGGAGTTACAATACTAAAATCAGCGGTTCGATTCCCCTCGGTGGGCTCAACATATAGCTCGATATGGGTTTGCGATAAGAAAACACAAACAAACAAAGGTTTCCATTTTCAGAATTTTTTTTAGATTCATTTTCTCTTTAGTTATTTTGCAAATGGACGAACAAGTAATTGAAACTTACGATTAATAAATATTTAATCAATTTTTTTTATTTTATTTGCGTTAACATATTTGTAAATAGTTTTCTAAGTTACTGTTAAATATTAATATGTACAATATTTGGTTGTAGTTTTATAAAATTATTAACGAAGCGGTGTGGTTTTGAAAATCCAGCTGACGTAAAGTCATGTAGTTTAATAGTTTGTTTTATACTTTACCCATGGTTTGGTTAGCTGGAAAGTCATGTAGTTTAATATTTTGTTTTATACATTATCCATGGTTTGGTTAGCTGGAAAGTCATGTAGTTTAATATTTTGTTTTGTACTTTATCCATGGTTTGGTTAGCTGGAAAGTCATGTAGTTTAATATTTTGTTTTGTATTTTATCCATGGTTTGGTTAGCCTGAAAATAAAGTTGACACTATTTTATTTTATGCACTACTTTCAAACAGAAATCTTATACTTAACAGAAACAGATATGGCAGATATAACAGTTGTTGACTTTGACTTTTGAATTCCATCAAGATGCCATAAAAACGTACCACGACTGAATTTCTTATCATCCTTGTGTGTCAAGAAGAAATATAGTTCTCGACCACGTTTTTATTAAATAGTTGATTTAGGATATGGTTTCATTTTTAATTAGCTTTACTGAAAAACGTAAGAAATCAAACTGCATTTGGTCTTTTTTTCTGAAAATCAACAGGAATATGGATTATGTTGTGAGAAATCCATAGTTGTACTTCGTTCTAATTTGATAACATCCAAATAAGTCATCGTTGGTTTTTTTCAGTAGAGTTGGGTTTGAGTAACTTTTTACTAATTCAGAGAAAAGCCCTCGGTATAGTTTTAGTACATTATTTATGGAATACTCACCATTTCGGAATTTTTTGTGAAACCTGGGAGGAAATGCTATGGCAACGAGTCAGCATCTTTGAATGTTTGTACTTGTCGAAATGAAAAGGAGACCGGATTCAAAGTTAGCCTGTAATATGTAAAGTAGCAAAATGTTCAAACTGTTACAAGTGTAGTTGGTATGGATACGATCACGATGGAACACCAGTTGCCCAGAAAGGTAACCGTAAGAAAAGTCAGAGACACTTCAGTGGAAAAGTACTGTTAAGTGCCCAAAATATATGTCTGTATACAAGAGCAGTAAACTCATGGATATAGTCCATCATCGTAATCTGAGGGTCTTGGGTTTGAATCCCCGTCACACTAAAATGCTCGCCATTTCAACCGTTAACGCGTCATAATGTGACAGTCAATTCTACTATTCGTTGGTAAAAGTGTAGCCCAAGAGTTGGTGGTGGGCGGTGATGACTAGCTAGCTGCATTCCCTCTAGGCTTACACTGCTAAATTAGGGACGGCTAGACGAGATAGCCCTTGTGTAGCTTTGCGCGAAATTCAAAACAAACCAAACCAAAAAATAACTACATAAAAAAGAAAATAGATCTCATAAAGTTACTTTATCGAAAGTAAACAACTTTCTCATCACCTGTGTCCATAAAGAAATTTAAATTTCCGAGGTCTTACAGCTGTTGGCCAGTATTCCTGTCAAGAAGGCTACGTGAGTTTGTTTGTGTTCTGAATTTCGCGCAAACCACTCCAGAGCTATCCTCACTCGCTGTCCATAATTTATCAGTGTAAAACTAGAAGAGAAGATAGCTAGTCATCACCACCTACCGCCAACTTTTCGGGTACTCTTTCACCACCGAATAGTGAGATTGACTGCACATTATAATAACGTCTCCATGGCTGAAAGGGCGAGCATATTGGGCTACACTTGAGCATATTCCTCTGGTCTCACACAGCTAAATTAGGGACGATTATCGCAGATTGTCCTCGTGGAGTTTTGCGCCAAATTCAAAACACAAACAAAAATTATGGATGTATCCTTATCTGATGTTCCGAAAATCGATTCAAAATCAGGTGAGAAAAAAGATTCGAAGACTTCTCGTAGTTTTAGCGCATAAACATTACAAGAATAAGAACAGTACTAAAATAATGTCGAAATAGAGGAAGGCTGGTCAACTTTGGTGTGTGTGTGTTTTACTAAAATAATGTTGAAATAGAGGGAGGCTGGTCAACTTTGGTGTGTATGTGTTTTACTAAAATAATGTTGAAATAGAGGAAGGCTTGTCAACCTTGGTGTGTGTACTTTACTAAAATAATGTTGAAATAGGGGAAGGCTGGTCACCTTTGGTGTGTGTGTGTTTTACTAAAGTAATGTTGAAATAGAGAAAGGCTGGTCAACTTTGGTGTGTGTGTTTTACTAAAATAATGTTGAAATAGAGGAAGGCTGGTCAACTATGGTCTGTGTGTGTTTAAAATAATGTTGAAATAGGGGAAGGCTGGTCAACTTTGGTGTGTGTGTTTTACTAAAATAATGTTGAAATAGAGGAAGGCTGGTCAACTATGGTCTGTGTGTGTTTAAAATAATGTTGAAATAGGGGAAGGCTGGTCAACTTTGGTGTGTGTGTTTTACTAAAATAATGTTGAAATAGAGGAAGGCTGGTCAACTTTGGTGTATGTGTGTTTTACTAAAATAATGTTGAAATAGAGGAAGGCTGGACAACTTTGGTGTGTGTGTGTTTTACTAAGATAATGTCGAAATGGAGGAAAGTTGGTCAACTTTGGTTTGTGTGTGTTTTACTAAAATTATGTTGAAATAGAGGAAGGTTGGTTTACTTTGGTGTGTGTGTGTTTTCTTATAGCAAAGCTCCATCGAGCTATCTGATGTAACAGCTGAGTATCGAACCGTTAATTTTAGCGCTGTAAATCCGAGGTCATACCTCTGTTCCACCAGAGTACTACGCAGAGGGAGGGATAGAAATACCTTATTTACTACTCAGATAAAAGAAGACAAGGCAAAATGATTCTTTTACAATGTCCTACACAGCCATGTACCTCTCCTTTAGACTTCCGGGTAATTTCTACTTAAGGGATACCACACTACCTACTAAAATAGTCATAATTTCTACCATTGAGTCAGAGGTTGTCTGTTAAACTAAACCGTATAAAATGACTTCAGAAAGGTATTTCCTGGTTCAGTACGACGTTCACAGCGCCATCTTAATTGGTGGGGTTTTCGTCAGTTCTCAGTTGACGAAGTATCATTTATAACCTGCACAAAAACTTATTAACGCAACTTATCGTCCTTGAATTACACTGCAGATACGAAGTCAGTCGAGATTTACTTACTTTATCTATTAAGTGTTCATTATGACAGCCAGTGTTGTAAAGGGTCTTTACTCTATTTATCTTAACAAGTTTCGGAACATTTACTAACACTACTTACAGGGCCTATAAAAGTAAACAAAAGCAGTTTCTAACGTTATTCAAATTTACCTTTCATGGCATTGTAGATAGTTTCAATAAACAGCAAAACATTTCTTCAAATCAGTTTATGAACTGATAAATCATAATGTGAATTATAATTAACAAGTCCCTTGTTTACAATAATGATTTTTCTTTATGTCATCTTGTGTTTGATTCAAGATTTTGGAATGATATTAAATGAGGAAATTGAGAGTGTTCTTAATAGCTTAAAAGTAAACGATCGATTATCTGTTTTCTATCCATTCCGAGGACTCGAATCCCGAATTTTAGATGTTCAAGTCTATAAACGTACCGCTGACCCCTGGGGGACAAACCCAAGGGAAGGAAACTAATCTACTGGTTACGATTAGTTGATTTCACAGCAATATGTGTATGCATAAACATTGTGTGAAATATGTAACCGAAATTCTAATGTTTCTGTGTATAAATATAAATAATAAATAAGGGAAAACGCTGCATGTTTAAGAAAAATGCTTATCGATACATATACATACTTAGTCGAAGTAAGACAAAATTTTCTACTGTTTTGATTTTTAAGAAAAAGTATAACCCAGTGAAAAACAACGTTCAATAGGAGTGAAAAAGTCAAAGTTTTTAAGTCATCATATCTTACACAATCTGTTGATTTGGCCATTTATTTGCGAACACTTTTCACCTCTTACAACCGATGATAAAGAAATAAACTCACATAGGCCTTTATGTAGAAACTACTATTTCTAAAAAAACTATTGCGTAATCGTGTGACCCAATGTATACAAGACTGACAAAAGCAGCGTAAATCATATGAAAACTATATGATTAGGCTATCCCAAAAGAGAAAACATGAAATATGTACGAATTATAGTTTGTGAAAAGACATAATCATTAGATTATTCAAACAAGGAAAATATGAACTGCACAAAAATTATAGTCTGTGAAAATATATCATTAGATTACCTAGAAAATGAAAACATGAACTATGTAAAAGTTATAATCTGTAAATTGGTGTTATTAAAATCTCCCAATAAAGAATAGATGAAAGTGAAAAAAATATAGTCTGTAGAATTATTTCTTTAGAATGTTTCAAGACTTGATCTATGAGGTATTGGTTCTTGGTTTTCTGCAAGTGATTCAAACTTAAAGTTTTCTGTTATGGACACTTTATTCCTATATATCTATTTGGACTTGCACTTTAATGTTTCTGTAACAAAAAATGTTTCAGATAGAAACAGTTAAAATGACTTTAAGGCATATTTTATACATGAACAAAAATTATGCCAGCGTGCCTAGGAACTTCACATTATAATAATAGTAGAAACAAATGCTTAGCGTTGAAAATGTGAACATTTGCGTAATATATCTTGTGGTTGTTCAGATTTTTATCGCTTAATAATATTGGTTGAAATATTACACTTTACTTCTGGAATCTTGCAGTTGTTGCCATGGAAACAAAGCAGTATTTCTAAAACGACGTGATTGTAGAAAGCTAGATATTTTCCCCTTTTTTTGTTTATACAACAAATGATGATTCGTGTCTCCCTTGAAAGAAAACCGTGTTACTTTTCATCTTTCCATTACTGGTTTGAGTCTTATAATTGGACCAATCTCATACGGAATAAAAGAAATCCAAAACTTTGCGTGACCATTAATCTTACAACCAATGCTATCGTTCACTTTTTTCCCATTCTCTTAAGGCCTAAATTGCTACCCATTTTTTCTTTGGATTCCCAGTAGAAATATACATTATGTGTATCTTCTCCACTAACAGTGTACACATTTATACGTGTAATTACTAAATACATTGGAGAAACATGAATTAATCTTATTCTGTATTTCCTGAGAATGGGAAAAGTACTATTAAAGATATACTATTTGTTGACACAAACCCTCTTCCCTCATAAACATTCTGATATGTAGAAAATTATCTGTGTTCTAAGAAAAAAGTTTGATATATATAAACTTAAAGATGCAGGAGATGGAAACGTTTCATAGAAGTCTTTCGTGATTGGCTGTTGGAAAACGTGTGCGTTTTTTTTTAGATTTCTTAAGTTGATATTTTATATGAAATAAACATATTTCTGTATTTATAACATATAATGGTTTTTTATTTAAAGGTTAAAAAAATCTTAACAGTGAAAGTCCTTGTATCAGACTGGCTTCTTACTGAATATTGTGTTCGTGTTTTGTAAGACAGTGCTGGGTTTGATTTAGTTATTAGGGTGTCAAGCTGTAAATCGGGAGTTCCAGGTTGTTTAAAATAATAAAAAAATATGCTGCCTGCTGATTAGAGCACTCGACTCCCAATCTGAGGATCGCTGGTTCGAATCTGAGTCACCGAGCATGTTCGTCTGTTCAGACGTGAAGCCGTTTTAACGTGACAGTTGGTAGAAGAGTAGCCCCATAGTTGGTGGTAGGTGGTGTTGACTAGCTGCCTTTCGTCTAGTCTCTCACTGCCAAACTAGAAACGACTAACGTAGACAGCTCTCGTGAAGGATTGTGATAAATTTAAAATAAAACTAAAACCCCTGATAAACTGAGGATATTTCTGCACGTGGGAGTTCTAGTGATGTACAAACAACTTTTAGAGAGTTTTTATGTCAAGCATTATAAATCACGTGACACACTTCTTTCCCTAACATCACCTTCATTAAGCTCCTTACTGAGGATGATGTCACAGTTGTGTTTATAATTTATAAACTTGGGCTTAAAATTACACAATATTTTTACAGAATTTATTATGCAGTGTAAACGATGTTTTATCTATATTTTAAAATAAAGGTTTTTTGCTGATATTTGTCCTATGTATGTTTTCTATATGTTAGGGTTTAAAAACTGATTAATATCTCCATTTTTTAAACTCTTTAAAACCTTTCTTCTTCGGAGCTCTAATATACATTATTGATATAATGGTTAATGTCTAACGTTCCTTTGGCGCAAAAGTGAGATGAGTGCATTATACGAGTCAAAGGAAGTATCACTTTTCCATCAGAGTAACCGAAAAGTTGACGATGAATGATATTGACTAGCTGCTCTAGTCCATCAGTTCAAAATTAGTAATGGCTATCATAAGTGTCTTTTGTTTAGGTTTACGTGGATATTTGAAACAAACTTAATTATCTGTCCACATACAGAACCCAAGCTCACCGTTTCCTGAGATAATTTAAATTTTAAACATAATATAAATCGTAGCATCAACTAGAATTAAATTGGATTTTATTTTGTGTATGTGTGTGTTTTCTTATAGCAAAGCCACATGGGGCTATCTGCTGAGTCCACCGAAGGGAATCGAACCCTTGATTTAAGCGTTGTAACTCTTTCTTAATTTGTATTTAAATACGTTCACTGTTGATAAGAAAACAAGTCTGGCAGCTGTGAGCTAGGCTTGGATCACAATAAACAAGCAGGTATGATTGACAGTATTATGAATACTTAATTTCTTGGCCCGGCATGATCAAACGTGTTAAGGCGTTCGACTCGTAATCCGAGGGTCGCGGGTTCGAATCTCGGTCGCACCAAACATACTCACCCTTTCAGCCGTGGGATTGTTGTAATGTAACGGTCAATCCCCCAATCGTTGATAAAAGAGTAGCCCAAGAGTTGGCAGTTGGCAGTGCCTTCCCCCTGGTCTTACACTGCTAAATTAGGGACGGCTAGCCCAGATAGCCCTCGAGTAGCTTTGGGCGAAATTCAAAACAAAACAAACAAACTTAGTTTCTTTTCGTAATTAAATGTTTATTTGAATGATGTAATACGCAGTTTCTCTCAAATCCTGTTTTTAAATGTTATCTCAACACATGTGTATTCTCTTTCATATTGATATTACTTGTGCTCTTGGCTATTACTTACAGCCCATTACACCAGCACTTCCTTCGTTGCGATCACGAAATCTTTGTTCTCCAATTGAACAGGATTTACATACCATCGATTAACACAACGCTGGTAAATTTAATTAGTGAGGTAACCAGTCCTCGCAGCCCTGAATGATTTTTACTTGCACCATTAACATTTTTTGTTTCGCCGTTTAGCTCGATGATATATAACGGTTATGCGTTGCTTAATAACGTTTTCTAGACCGAAGTATTAGTATAACATACCATCAAAATACCCCATTACATCCATCCAACTTTAGAACCCTTACTTTTGACATAAAAATACAATAAAGGTCTTTTAACCAACTTTTCTACTTATCTTAAGTTGAAGACAAACTGATAACTGTGTGAGTTGTCTAGACTTAACAATAAACTGACCCATTAAATATGTACAATGTTGGTATTTGAATACACTATTACTTTACTGTTTTGGAATTTTGTTTTTGTTTTTTTTAAGAAACGGGCGTGGGTTGGCTCTAAGAAGAGACCTGAATGTTGAAGCTGGTGTGTGACATCACAAAATATTTCTTCTACTCTTACCTGTTAGCACGTTATAAGAGTAATAGACAATTCCAATGGATGGTAATAGGATGCAATGGGGCGGCTGTTTTCTATCTGGTCATTAGTTCATAATTAGGGACGGCAGCAGATAGCTCTGATAGCTTATCGTAACTATAACTGCAAAAACTAAAATAATATGTTAAAATGTTTTTTTCTATAATTTATTTAGAAATAATTAATGATGCCTCATTATGGTTACTTTTTTTTTCCTTTTAGCTCAGCAAGACCAGATTCTGCGTACTGATATGAAATGATGTACGGAGTCTGTTGTTATACATGTTGAAAACGTGATTACAATTAGTTCAGAACAAATAAAAAAATGTCTTCATTATTCTAAGCGTATAATGTTCGCAGGCAGCAACCTGATTTAAATGTGCTTCAAAACCGTAGGAGTAACTCATAAATAATTCCTTCAAACAAACGAGCGAATAAAGTAGTCCTGAAGGATCATGCAACCCTCAGTTGTAGTGCTTTTGATGTGCTATTAAAAACTAAAAGGTCCAGCAAAATAGTGTAAAACTGGAAGAAAACAAAAAACCTAGTTTACTCATTACATGTTATATTTTGATTGATGGACAATATGAGTTTGTTGATTTAAAAAGGTGATTCCTGCATTCTGTAAAATTCATTTTTTTACGTTCTTATCATTCTGTTATCACTATTTTGTTATCATTCTGTTATCACTATTTTGTTATCATTCTGTTACTACTATTTTGTTATCATTCTGTTACCACTACTTTGTTATCATTCTGTTATCACTATTTTGTTATCATTCTGTTATCACTAATTTATTATCATTCTGTTACCACTATTTTGTTATCATTCTGTTACCACTATTTTGGTATCATTCTGTTACCACTATTTTGTTATCATTCTGTTATCACTATTTTGTTATCATTCTGTTATCAATAATTTGTTATCATTCTGTTACCACTATTTTGTTATCATTCTGTTACCACTATTTTGTTATCATTCTGTTATCACTATTTTGTTATCATTCTGTTATCACTATTTTGTTATCATTCTGTTACCACTATTTTGTTATCATTCTGTTATCACTATTTTGTTATTATTGTGTTACCACTATTTTGTTATCATTCTGTTATCACTATTTTGTTATCATTCTGTTACCACTATTTTGTTATCATTCTGTTATCACTATTTTGTTATCATTCTGTTATCAATAATTTGTTATCATTCTGTTACCACTATTTTGTTATCATTCTGTTACCACTATTTTGTTATCATTCTGTTATCACTATTTTGTTATCATTCTGTTATCACTATTTTGTTATCATTCTGTTACCACTATTTTGTTATCATTCTGTTATCACTATTTTGTTATTATTCTGTTACCACTATTTTGTTATCATTCTGTTATCACTATTTTGTATCATCTTTCTTAAAAAGTTTTAAACTTATACAAAATATTTCTCAGTTTGTCTATAACATTTCTAACCATATATTATGTATTATTGTTTATCCTGAACGTGTATCTGATTTATTATGTTACGTACGTTGCGTATTGCGATTTCATAAACCGAAAATTTGAAATTAGAAGTTAACCGAATGTTGATTCTTATCAAATTTATGATATTTGCCAACAAGATTGATATACACAATTTTCTTTCTTAATACAAATATATTTTAATATAAAAAAAATACAATTTATAATTATGGTTGTTACAAATAATTATTTATATACAACAAATTTTTAAACTCACGAACAATATTCAGACTTTTATCTGGTACCGAACGCAATATTTTATCGACGTTCAGATCCACGACGAACAAATTAATTCTGAGTTGTTATATTTAGCCTAAGCTAGCTTAGCTGGCTACACGCCCCTCATAAGCTGACTTTCCACAGACAAAGATATTTAATGTTTTCGTAGAAATACTAACATCCGAAATTAACTCACTGAAGTTAAACAATTAATAACGTTCGAAATCTACAAACGTTCCCGGTTAAGTCTGGTGTGGCACATGCAACGAGAATAATTTGTTCCTTTAAATCATTGAATTGAAGTTTAAAGTGATATAATTTGTCAAAGTATGCTGTCGTATAAACAACCTCTTTGGTCTACATTTTCTAAATTTTAATAATATGTTAGATTTAAAAAAAAATTAAGTCTTTGCAAATAATTTAACTCAATTCTGACAAACAATTTCCTTTTTAGTTATATTATCAATAATCTATGTTAGGATAAAACAAACATTTTTATTTATAATATTTCACCCATTATAAAAATAGGTGAAAAACTTCTAGTAAAGGGCATGATTTACACATGTTGTTCCTAAAAAATTTGTACTACTTCATCCTGTGGTTAGGATCTACGTCTTTTACTTAAAACGTAGCATTTATGATAAAAATATTAATAAATAATATATTTCCACTATTGATATATATTAATAAATAGAGTAAAACATTTAGCATTTGTTAACTCTGCTTAGGTTGGATAATGCAAGAAAAAAACAAACAAAACCAACACTCGCTAATAAAATAGTTTATGCACGAAAGACAAATATGACGACAATTATTTACATCAACATTCGTAACTGGCCTTTAGAACAAGGAATGATTCGTAAGATCGATTAGTTGTAGTAAAGAAAACGTCTAAATATATATTTTCCTTACGCGTTTATTCATACATTGAATGACGGAAAATCGATAAAGCGAGTTTATCAGCATACCTAATTTATTTATTCTGACACAATTTTATTTCAGTAACGTACTCCAATGTTCTAGAATTTCTATGAATCTCTATTTTACTTGACGTGCTTCAAATAGCAGAATGGTTCAACAGATTGAAGCTGATTACAATGTAGGTCGCCTTTCAGGTTTTGTCTAATGTCTGATCATCGAGTGTTTCCCAACTACTCAGTATAATGGCTGATTTCTTAAAAAGTGTTTGAATGTTTCAAACTGTCTTATATATATAAATATATAATATAGCCAGAAGCATTAAAAGATGTTTCTATACTACGCAATATACTATCAATTACTAAGCAATATATTATCAATTGCTACGCAATATACTATCAATTACTACGCAATATTTTATCAATTGTTACGCAATATACTATCAATTACTACGCAATATGTTATCAATTGTTACGCAATATACTATCAATTACTACGCAATATGTTATCAATTGTTACGCAATATACTATCAATTGCCAGGTGTTTTGCATTTCTGTTGTTTTGTTGGACTGCATTTTTTAAAATCCTGTAAACTTTCATCCTTTTACGTGTTTTTATTTATTTTTTGAGAAAAATATGGTATTTTAAACATATCGATAAAACACTCATAATACGAATACTACAAATTTCACTTTTTCTTAGTTTATATGTTTAGTCTGAAAATTTCAGGTTGTTTGTTTTTATGTTTTTGTTTCATGGATCTTAAAAGGTAATTGTGAAAACAAATATTCGTTTTTTGCAGACGAAATAAGTATAATAATATGATGAAATAAAAGTAACAATATTATTTGAAATATAATATTTCTTTGCTAGTTGCTCAGGGAATATGTTCAGCGCTCAGGTCTACTTCGCCACCATAGTATTGTGTTATACACAACTTAATCGAACATTTTGTTGAAATATGTCACAGTACTTCATCTTAATATGCAAATATTTTGTGTTATATGTTGTTTAGTAATTACTATTTATTATAACACTAAATTATTCATTCACATTTACCGCCGTTGGTACAGCGGTAAGTCTACGGATTTACAACGCTAAAATTATGGGTGCGATTCCCCTCAGTGGACTTAGCAAATAGAACAATGAGGCTTTGTTATAAGAAAACAGACAGAGAGAGATATCACACTTGCACCATTTAGTTTAAGACAATTAGCGAAATGTTTTATACTATGATGCAATTATATCATATATTCATTACTATATTTTATAGAGAATAGTATATACATTTCTTGTTATAAAAGACGATATTTTTATTCTAATGTAAGCTATGTGTGTGTGTGTTTTTCTTACAGCAAAACCACATCGAGCCATCCGCTGTATCCACTGAGGAGAATCGAACGTCTGATTTTAGTGTTATAAATCCGTAGACTTACCGATGCTCCAGGAAGTGACCGATGTAAGCTATTTAAAGATTTCAGAAACAGTAGCTAAAAGTTTGTGTTTTTGCTTGTACATGTCTGTTAAACAATGAAAATACATTTAATCTGATTGGAACATGCAACCATTACAGACATCAACGTAACATCAGATTACTTAATCCCATCAATTATATTAAAACGGACTGTATCTCGTGATTTTCAAACTTCATGATCCATAATGTCTGTTTAATATAGTTGAAATTATCTCTCCTAGTATCCAGGGTTTGTCAGCTTCAAGTGTAGTTTAGTCTTAAAAGGTTGATAAAATAATTTAAGTAAACTGTGTAAAAATATTAAATATTTTGCTCTTAGTGCCAAAATTATATTTTGTAATAACTGCTATTAAATTCAATATAGAAAATATACTTTTAATTTCATATTGAGGTTTTTATTAATCATTAAATGCTCAAAATTTAATATTGAAGTTTAATCTATTATGAAATGATAGTAGTGTAACAAATAATGTGCTCATAATTTCATATTAAGGTTTTCAACTCCATCAAAAGCGCAAGAACTTAGAACATGCATTTGAAACATTTCAAATAACTGTTCTATGAAGGTTGATATTTTAATGAATTCAGAATAGAACATAGTCACTCAATTGCTTATATAATTGCTTAAATAGGAGTTTGAATTTTTGAAATATAAATCAATAATTAAGACTGACTTGGTTTTACGCTTTACAATTTAGAGAAATCTTCAATTCAGTATTTAATTAATAACTTTTATTGTGAATCATTCTAGTGTATCTACGCCCGCTAAAGTCAGACTTTTGCTTACTGATAGACCAAAGTCATGCAATGGACTATATTTCCTTTGCCCACCGCAAGGAATCGAATCCTGAATTTTAGTATTGTAAATTTTTACGATAACTAAGCGAACAAAAACTTTACCTGAAACGGAAGTGTCATTAGTAAATGCAGGGCTTCCAAATAAACAGCTCAATGACTTATTAAGATTCACAGGAAAAACGCCTGTAATGATAGCAAAAAAGAGTGATATAAGAGTATGAAAAGCGCCATCATTATTGAGAAGAAAGAAAACACATTTCTACTGAAGATTGAAAGAGCTGTCATTACAGCGAAGTTTGAATGTTTGTTTTTGAATTTCGCGCAAAGCTACACGAGGGCTATCTGCGCTAGCCGTCCCTAATTTAGCAGCGTAAGACTAGAGGAAAGGCAGCTAGTCATCACCACCCACCGCCAACGTTTGGGCTACTCTTTTACCAATGAATAGTTAGATTGACCGTCACATTATAGAGCTCCCACGGCTGAAAGGGCGAGCATGTTTGATGCGACGGGGATTCGAACCCGCGACCCTCAGATTACGAATCCACCGCCTTAACCCACCTGGCCACGCTGAGCCAATAATATGTTGAAAGCATGAGTTTGTTTTTTCTACTTGACAATTAATAAAAACCTTTGGCACTATAATCAGTTTTAAAATACGAAATAAATACCTTAAGCACGCCCTCATTGATATAGTAATATATCTGATAACTTACAACGCTAGAAACCGCGTTTCGATACCCGTGGTGGAGAAAGCAAAGATCGCCCATTGTATAGCTTTGTGCTTAAATTAAAAAAACAAAAAAACAAATACCTTTAGCACACTCCCAGTGACACAGCAGTATGTCTGTGAGTTTATAACGCTAGAAACTGGGTTTCAATACCCGTATTTTTCAGAGCGCAGATAGCCCATGGTGTAGTTTTGTGCTAAATTACAAACAAACTTTCATTTTTGTTCATTAAACTCTAATTTTTATCGTTTGACTGGCACGTTCATATATTTAACTTTTGATTGTGATTTATAGATTGACTACTATAAATCAGAGTTTCCAATATCCTGTTTAGAACGTCAAACCTATCTAAACTATTCACTTGACTGAAGTAATAATATGGTTAACAGCATGCAAACATTTGTTTCTTTTTCCAACTTTAGAGGTTTTGAAACTAAATTTGTTTTCCCTGTGTTTTTCACCGACAGATCTTGGCGATCACCTGTAAGCTAAATGGGGCAATTGAAGAATAATTCCTTGTAGGCCTTTGTATCATTTCCTACTTAAACGATCTTTACAACCATTTTAGACTTTATTGTAGGCCCTTAGAAACAGTCTTATGACTTCTCTCGAACTGAAACTCTCGTTTATATCTTTGTTGAAAAAAGATCTTGTAACATCACGTTCGATTTATTAGTGCTAGTATTTCAATTTTGTTTTCTGACTATGCTGGATTTCTTTAACAATTCGAGACCGATCAGATAGGGATTACATATTTTCATATAATGATTGGCTTCACTTTCGTGCACTGTACTCTTAGCGAGTCTTTATTTTTGTTCCTTCCATTTCGTTTGGAGCATCCTTTTTTAGTTTGTTTTTGCTTTTGAATTTCGCGCAAACCTACTCAGGGTCTATTTGTACTAACTGTCCATATTTTTAAGCTGATAGACAAGAGGGTTGGCAACTGGCCAACATTACCTCATCCCCAATCAAATCATACCCTATTCTAATCGAATAATAATATTTGACTGTCACTTTTATAAGTTGCCTATGGCTCCAAAAAGCGAGGTTTTTATGTGCAATTGGACACAAACCATGAATCCTGGAGTGTTCTGTTCAGTGTGTTAGTTTCTAGGCCACGTCTGAACCAGAGATATTTGTAACAGATATCACTTATGGGTTTTTTTTATCCAGAAAGGAATTTGGCAAACCAGAGTTTTTGTATTTTGATATTGGCCAACTCTGAAATTGAGAGATAATTATTGATAATAAAGTATTATTTAGACCAGCAATATTTCTGTGACTAACGACTGAAACATTAATACTTAAACATCATCCCAAACTTTTTATATTTATCTATATATATAAATATATATACCACACTGTTTTACATGTTAACACATATACGATGATTTAGAAAAAAAACATATGAAACCCTAACTTTAACGTCATATTTTTAATTTTCTAAAAACTGCACTGAAAAGTTTTCACTGCAAACTATAAGCATTAGTAGTTTTAATTGTAACTTTTAAGTTACAATTAAAACTACACTTAGTTGTAGCCATAGAATCAACTTCAAATATTTGTAATTATATGCTATAACTAAATTAACGTTATCATTAATTAAGAGACTTTAGTGCATAAAAGTTTTTGTTTATCACTATTTTAAAATAACAAACTTAGTCACTTTTTTGACGAATGACCTAAATTTGTAAACATTTATCCTTGTAATAAGACAACAATATTAACCATATTGTATTTTTACCAATACTCACTTTTTCGGTCTTTAAAGATTTCCTAGAAGAAGAAATTATAAAAGTATTTTAACTACACTCTATCCGTCATATCTAATTTTGACGACGCGTTTTTCTTCAGTACCAGAGATCATTAGGCAGGCTGGGATACAACAAACATAGTGATAATATATTCTATAATAACATTTTTTATGGCTGGAATGTGGTTATAAATCATATTACAATAAGCCTAGTGATAAATACGAGTGTTTATAACCACGCTTCGCCTTTAGTGACGTTCACACTATAACAAATATTGAACCAAAATTGTTTTCAGAGCGAAACAAATATAGAACTTTCATAAACAAAAACTCTACTACCTTTCAATTATATTGTGGTCGGTGTGCATCTCACACCACAAGCAAATCCTGGTAGTATCATACTTACTGTGCTTATATAGCAAATATGTAATTCTCAAATAATGCATTCCAGAAAATAATCATGCAAATAAATGTGACAACTAAACTCTTGAGAAAATATCATTCACACTATTTTCACATCGCT
The DNA here is from genome assembly GCF_004210375.1 of Tachypleus tridentatus. Taxonomy (NCBI): domain Eukaryota; kingdom Metazoa; phylum Arthropoda; class Merostomata; order Xiphosura; family Limulidae; genus Tachypleus; species Tachypleus tridentatus. Next base: position 14,286,918 of record NC_134830.1, read on the forward strand.
TGTAGAACACTTTCACATAGCTTGTACAGTATTTTCGTCTCACTTGCAGAATATTTTCAACTCACTTGCTGAATATTTTCATCTCACTTGTAGAGTATTTTCACAGCACTTGTAGAGTATTTTCATCTCACTTGTAGAGTATTGTCTTTCAAATATTGCGTCTCTTCCGTACTTCAGCGGTAATCTCAGCAGCTCATCGCACAAAAAGGTGAGGACATATCTTTATGGCCTATTGTGTATATTTGTGCTTACACAAAACAAACGAGCAAAAGGTGTGATAGAAGAGTCTTCAATGTGAACTTGAAATATGTATGCACATTTATACTTTAACAAATATATTTGTGTGGGATCTATGGTATTACGCGAAAACTGTCAACTCATTTTACTTTAACAGATTAATACCATTTGTATAGACCCTATGATACCACGTTAAAGTTGTTAACTCATTCATTTTTCTTCAAATGTTTTATTTTGTGATTCTAAAGACTAGAGAAGACAATGTTACGACTTCAGTGTTATGGATACGTAAAGAATCGACTATATAATATAAGGTAAGACTGTTTGTTTGTTTGTTTTGAATTTCTCGCAAAGCTACACAAAAGCTATCTGCATTAGCTGTCCCTAATTTAGCAGTATAAAGACTAGAGGGAAGGCAGCTAGTCATCACCACCCACTGCCAACTCTTTGGCTACTCTTTTACCGACGAAAGTGGGATTGACCGTCACATTATAACACCCCCACTGCTGAAAAGGCAAGGTGATACTGAATTGCACAGTAACATTGTTCCAGGGTTAAATGATTTATTTGTTAGGATATTTTTTGCCTGTGGAGTTTATAAAAAGTTCACCTGAGTACTTTAAGCTATCAGAATTTTTACATGCGGAAATAGCTCAAATGATCAAAAATGGAAATTATATTTCTGTAGACGTAGATGCAATGAAAAGAATTGAATGTTTACATGAAAAAAAAACATTCCTATTTTTGTATATATGGAAATATTATTAATAGTACATGCCACCGACCCTAATTTTAGAAATACTAACCAGAAGATAGGCAGCCAGTCAAGAGCATAATACCACGCACCATCCACACTAATAGATTGGTTGTCATTTTCATAACATCAACACAGCTTAAATTGCGAGGAATGTTTTACTTGCCAGTTCCGAAATCTGGAGCTTTACCACAAGGATCATATCTCTTGAAGGAAGCAGCCCTTGGAGATACGCACCAAATCAGTTAGTTGAGCATTGCCAACGTTTATGTTTGTTTGTCTATTATTAAGCACGAAGCTACTTAGTAGACTCTCTGTGATGTACCATTCGCTGGTATTAAAATCCGATGTTTAGCACTGTAAGCAGGTTTACCTCTGAACCACTAGGTGGCGACAGTTTATTTCCAGAACTGAGTCAGAGATTTGCTAAGACAGTTACATTTGCTTTCAGAAAACAGAGTAAATTTTAATTATAGAAGTAATATATTAATTTAGCTCTTAAAATATTAAAGTCCTCTACATTCGATCTTTAAAACCATAATATTAACAAAAATTATAAAATGAGGAATATTTTGATTTGGCGATAAGATTGAAAATTCGAAGTTATTTTGACCATTGAAGCACCGTTAGGGCCCACATGAATCATCATTTGTTTTTGAAATGTCTCAACTTTGTAATATCTTTATTCACCCAATCACTTGTGAATACCTGCTTAGCTGATTACCAGAGTCCCAATATACAAAAATTGGCCCGGCATGGCCACGTGGTTAAGGCACTCTACTCGTAATCCGAGGGTCGCCGACTCGAGTCCCCGTCACTCTAAACATGCTCGCTCTTTTAGCCGTGGGGGCATTATAATGTTTCGGTCAATCCCATTATTTGTTGGTAAAAGAATAGCCCAAAAGTTGGTGGTGGGTGGTGATGACTAGTTGCCTTCTCTCTTGTCTTAGAGTGCTATATTAGGGACGGTTAGCGTAGATAGCTTTTTTGTAGCTTTGCGCGAAATTTAAACCCAATAAAATTTGATTTATATGAAAAATATGAAGAAAAATACCATAAATAGTCCGTTTAATTACTTCTTACCTAACTACTTACAGGGAATAAGTTTGATTTCAGACCATTTTTAGAGTAATTTTTTTTTTCGATCGAGGCCTATTAATTACAAAAACGTAATTCACACAATAGGAGACAAAACGTAGACTTCACCGATAGTGATTGCTGAAAAACAAATTTCTACTTTGAGGGTTATAGTTAAAATCCTAAAATTCTCTTGTTTTTCGGTTAAATGTTTTGAATGCTGTGTTTCGGTTCATGATTAAAGGTCTTTTTCATGAAGTAAAAATTAGGGTAAGTAAAATATTTTTAAAATGTTTAATTATTCTTTATTTACCTATGAATTTATTGAAAGTCGTTTAATCGTATTATGTTTTCAATTAATGAATGGAAATAAACTTCAAATATAAACAAATATTACTGAGAAATAATCAACTGAGAAATACAACCTCCTACCAGTGGCTCAGTGTTAAATTCGTAGGTTTAAAGCTCTGAAAACCAGGTTTTAATACCCCTGGTTGGTACAGTACAGATAAGTCATGATAGCTTTGGGATTACCAACAAGAAAATAAGTATCCGAGTGGATACAGCTGTGTTTATAAATATAATGTTTGTATGTAATATTTTGTGTTTGTAGTGTTTAAACCCATCTGACCATAATTTTCTATTTTTAAACTATAAACTGATTAAATACAGCCAGCCCGGCATGGCCAGGTGGCTAAGGCGTTCGACTTGTAATCTGAGGATCGCGGGTTCGAATCCTCATCACACTAAACATGCCCGCCCTTTCAGCCATGGGAGCGTTATAATGTGACAGTCAGTCCCACTATTCGTTGGTAAAAGAGTAGCCCAAGAGTTGGCAGTAGGTGGAGATGACTAGTTGCCTTCCCTCTAATCTTACACTGCTAAATTAGGGACGGATATCGCAGATAGCCCTAGTGTAGCTTTACGCAAAATTCAAAACAAACCAAACCAAAATTCAGCCAGATCGCACATCCCAAGATTAAAATGATGAGACGAAAGGAAACTAGTGAACAGCACCGATCATATAAACCACTATTCCGAATTGCGAGATTTAACGTTACTTATAGACACGCCCACAGTTAAAGGCGATTTGTGCCCTATCTGTTAATCACTAGGTCACGCACAAACCAGAATGTTCAAAAACAGACGATAATGAAAAATTTCCCCTCTTTTCCTGCAAACAATAAAAAACGAACAGAGACTATGTGTTTGAGACTGATGCACTGCTAATGAAAGAATATGAACAATTGTTTTTCTTTGATCGTTAAATGACGCAATTTAGGACCTTGTTTGGTTTGTTCTGTATTTCACGCAAGGCAACTCGAGCGCTATCTGCCCTAGTTGTCCCTAATTTAGGAGTGTAAGACTAGAAGGAAGGCAGTTAGTCATCACTTTCCACCGTTAATCTTGGGCTACTCTTTTATCAACGAATGGTGGAATTGAGAGTTACATTATAACAACCCCGCCGTTAATCACCTGGCCATACCAGGCACATCTTGATTGTAATTTCCAAAATATGTATTTCACGAACCTCATTTTTATTTGGATGAATAAAGAAAGTAAATTAACCATTTCATAAAATTGTTTGTTTTGTTTGTTTTTCGAATTTCGCGCAAAGTGTAAGACTAAAGGAAAGGCAGCTTGTCATCACCATCCACCACCAACTCTTGGACTACTCTTTTACCAACGAATAGTGGGATCGGCCGTAACTTTATAACGCCCCCACAGCTGAAAGGGCGAGCATGTTTGGTGCGACCAGGATTCAAATCCGCCCCTCGGATTACGAGTCGAACGCCTTAACACACTTGCCCATGCCGGGCTCTTTGATAAAATACAGAAATTTAGAGAATTTTCGTTTATGAAATACAAGAAAATTATATATTTTAAGAAACTTATTTTTATCAAGTACTTAATCACTAAAGATCGAAACATCATACCAGTTCTAACAAAATAATCTTACTTACTGTAAAATTTAGTTTGGTTTGAACTTCGCGCAAAACTACACAAGGGCTATCTGCGCTAGCCGTCCCTAATTTAGCGGTGTAAGACTAAAGAGAATGCAACTAGTCAACACCAACCACCATCAACTTTTTAGCTACTCTTTTACCAACGAATAGTGGGATTGACCGTCACATTATAACGCCCCCACGACCGAAAAGGCGAGCATGTTTGGTGGAACAGGGATTCGAACCAACGACCCTCAGATTACGAGTCGAATGCCTTAACCATCTGGCTATTTACTGTAAAAGCTGTAAATTGTAATAAAATATACTCTATCAGTAAATAAGCTCAAAACCAAACTTTTAGGAAACTTAGTTGATGCAGTGTTAGAAACTGGACAATATTTTTCAAAACTGGAAATGTTTTTTGCGAGAAACACGACAGGTTAGTTTTATCGGAACATGTTAGCGAATATTTTGATAATGCAATAAGAGACAATTTAAAAAATAACATACCAAGAATAATGGATGAGAGGTACATTATGCACTGAGTGGATATAGTATGAAAATAAAAGACATTAATACCTGTAAAAGATGACGGAGTATGATAAGTTAGAATAAGTAAATGTAATTGGGTGTAGGAACTGGAGGCGTATTATAAATCGTAAAATATTACTGATGGAGTAAATCTGTACTTGGAGGTTTGACGCGCATTTACGTAAGAATTATTTAAAGAGAAAAATATTTGTTATTACTGAAAGAAATATTTATAGTATCGTCATCTTGTTATCTCTGAACAAAGGAAAGTAGAACACTACGATGAAGGAGTTTATTATAAAAATCTAACCTACATAAGAACCAGGGTGTGACGCATCACGTCACGCTTTAATTCTCTTGATTACTGAAAGTAAAAGGAGTCGTAGAAGCCAGAATGCATTTAGCCAGTTTAGCCAGATAGAATAGTTCGATTACTGTTCACCCGTTACGAATTTTAGTGACGGGGTGAAAGATGACCGTGATTCAATTTTATGATTAAACAGTTTCTGAATTAAGTAATTTTCTGTTATTTTACCAAAGTTATTAATAAAAGCAGACCTTTGTAATCAATGGAGGCTCTAAGTTTAGAAATTAACAAATATTTTTCTTGTCTACACATTTTATTATATATTTTCAACGCATAGACTAAAAACAATATAGGTTATTCTTTTGTTGTTAAATAGCGTGAGATAAAAGCCAGTATTGGAACGTAGTGTTACCAAAAGCACTGTTTTTCATTCATATATTAGAACTTGCTGATCTAACTTATTCCACCAATTATTATTCTATGAATGCTTTACGAATTCATTTCATGAATGATATTAATTTTGATTGGCTGACTGACTCGACTGTATTTTTCTGCCTCTATTGATCAAGTTTGATTTCATAAAATTTGTTTATTTCAATTAAATATGAATTACGAAATAAGAGCACACTATGTACTGAAGATGGAGTACTTACCCCCTCATTTTTGATAAACTGTACGCTAATGTTAAAGATAGATCATAGTCTAGTGAAGTTTCAAAGTTCCTTGAGTATTGAAAACAAAAATATGAGGGATTCGAACCTGCACCTCATTGATTCAGTGTAATATTCACTGTGGAGAGGGATTCGAACCTGCACCTCATTGATTCAGTGTAATATTCACTGTGGAGAGGGATTCGAACCTGCACCTCATTGATTCAGTGTAATATTCACTCAGAGTTTTTATATAATCATCAGTCTTGAAGTTTTCATCTGTTCATGAATTCGATATTTTCTTTGAAACATTTTCCGAACGTATAACTAGGAATATTCACATTTATACATGTAGAGTAAGTTAGTAGTTGTTGTTTATTAGTTAACAATAATTTATTATTATTAGTTAACGGTGTTTTGTGTTTTTTTCTAATAGCAAAGCCACATCGGGCTATCTGCGCAGCCCAGCGGGGGAATCGAACCGCTGATTTTAGCGTTGCAAATCCGGAGACATACCGCTGTACTAACGGGGGGTTTATTATTTACTAATAATTTGTTATTAGTTATTGATTATTAGTTAATAATATTTTATTAGTTATTGATTATTAGTTAATAATATTTTATTAGTTATTGATTATTAGTTAATAATAATTAGTTATTAATTATTTAATAATAATTTGTTATTAGTTATTGATTATTAGTTAATAATATTTTTATTAGTTATTGATTATTAGTTAATAATAATTTGTTATTAGTTATTGATTTTAGTTAATAATATTTTTATTAGTTATTGATTATTAGTTAATAATAATTTGTTAGTTATTGATTATTTAATAATAATTTGTTATTAGTTATTGATTATTAGTTAATAATATTAGTTATTAGTTATTGATTATTTAATAATAATTTGTTATTAGTTATTGATTTTTTAATAATAATTTGTTATTAGTTATTGATTATTACTTATTATTCACTAATTATAAAACTAATTAATTAACTGTCATAATTATTAATATTAATTTCCTATTCTTCACATTTATGACCATCTCATTACGCAAAACAAAAATGGGAAAATATGACAATTTTAAAATAAGTAACTAAAACCTTTTATTCATAAAATAGAGTCGATTGTAGAGAAATGGTCATCGTTTGAGGGTAAGTTTGAAGAGAAGAAAAATCGCTAAATCATTTTGTTCATAAAACTTGTCATAAATTTCAGGTTTTATCTCTTGCTTCCAAACGCCGCTCATTACCACTTATAAAAGACAAGTAAAAATAGTATTTGCCTTTATCCAAGGTACTGATAAGGGTTGGAATTCACCAAAACCTGTATAATTCAGTGAAAAATAGTCAACTGAATGATAGATTCGAATTTGTACTTATTTTTATTATCTTAAACAACTTGTCTCTTGGATACATTAGAAAAATAAATTAGAAGCTTGTTTGTTTGAAATTACGCACAACGCTACCCAATGGGCTATCTGTACTCTGCCCGCCACATGTAAAAAACACAACAACCCGGTTTCTGGCTTTGTAAGTCCACAGACAAGTTGCTGTGCCACAAGGGGAAATCAGTGGAGTAAATCCTACAAATTTTTTAAATAATCCTTTATAAATTTCTAGTCCCCTTAGTGGGTAAAATGCAAGTAAATCCAATCGCCAAACTCAATTTTAATTATTTTGTGTTTACGATCAGAGGAACCTATAGGTTTAATTCATTCAACTTATGAGTTTCAATGTGATGAAATTTTCGAGTGTCATTAGATTTTTAATTACTACCTCCATTTATATTGAGAAAAATTTCCTCACGCTAAGGTATTAATACCGTATGGCAACATAAAACTTTAAAAGGGTTTTAAATTTCTCGCAACGTTACACGAAGGCTATCTGCGCTAGCCGCCCCCAATTTAACAGTGTAAGACTAGAAGGAAGGTAGCTAGTCATCACCACCCACCGCCAACTCTTGGACTTCTCTTTTACCAACGAATAATAAGGTTGACTGTCACATTATAATGCCTCCACGAGCATGTTTGGTGTGACGGGGAATCGAACCCGCGACTGAAAGGATTACGAATCGAGTGCCTTAACCACCTGACCATGCAGGGTCCTTTAAGAAGGATGTTTGGTGTACATGAAGAGTTTCAGCAGATGACTTTCAACTTGTTCATCAGATGACTTTCAACTTGTTCATAACGTCTAGAACACTTAGTGGAAGCAACTTATTATTCGACTATTTCTTATGACATTCATTGGTCAAACTGTGACAAATCATATTTAAGACTATCACCCACTGAACGATCTAAGAAAGTGAAATTCGTTATAGTTAGAAAAAAATACATTTTAATATTACTTTCCCTTTTGTTTCTCGGTTCTCTTGCGCACTTCTGATTGTATTCTTATGTTTTGGAGCATCCTGTCTTCTTGACTACTTTAATTTCAAGAGGAATCCCATATTCACTCCATCCACGTCACACATATCTTCTAACCTTGCACTTGCAACTGAGACTACGATAATCATTATTATCTTCCTATCAGAGCTTGTAATCTGATAGTCAAGGATTCGAATCCCCGTCACACCAAACATGCTCGCCCTTTCAGCAGTGAGGGCGTTATAATTGGACGGTCAATTCCACTATTCGTTGATAAATGATTAGCCCAATAGTTGGTGGTGGGTGATGATGACTAGCTGTCTTCCCTCTCGTGTTACACTGCTAAATTAGGGACGGCTAGCGAAGATAGCCTTCGAGTAGCTTTGTGCGAAATACAATACAAAGCCAAAACCAAACCTATCAGATCAAACTACCTACTCAGGTAAAAAATACAAAATAAAGCCACTACTGAATATAGCTAATGAAGTGACGACATATTGCATGGCTTCTTCAAGCAGGTTTCTCATTAAATGTGTCTATTTGAGACTAAATCTTCTTAAATGCATACATATACAGACTCTGTCCTTTTCAATTTGTCATGTATTTTTTGTCCTTTTATGAAAATAAATGTTTGACAACTAACATTATTCTATGGATATTTTTGCATAGTCTTTTCACTCATTCACATTTAAAACAATAATGCTGAAAAGTATAAATAGCCCTTGGTCAACCTGCATCAACTCAGCACCGTAACTACAACCTAGAATGGATGGAAATGTTAAGCTAAAGAAATTTAAAGTTTTTAATGATTTTTTTAAAATAGTTGACAAATGATTTCATTGTAATGATAAAATTTAAACCTCTGATACTTCAGTGAGTTATATATTTGAATGCGTGTGTGTGTGTGTTTTCTTATAGCAAAGTCACATCGGGCTATCTGCTGAGCCCACCGAGGGGAATCGAACCCCTTATTTTAGCATTGTAAATCTCTAGACTTACCGCTGTACTAGGGGAGGCATATTTGAATGCTACTTGCCTGGAGTTCGCCAAATAAAATAACGTTCTTTTTGAAATTGTATTTCCACATTTTTTTACCCAGCGACGGGAACCATGTGATCTTGTTTGTGTCATAAATTCTTACTAGCTTAACGTTTTTAAATTCTTTAGATCTCCTATTCTTAGTGAAATTCGAGAATCTTTTTTTTTGATATAACTTCTTTTTTTTTACATTTGAAAGGGTTTCTGTCTCTGTATACATAGCATACAGGTTTGAATGAAATTTAAAAAAATTAAGTATACGAAAAAAACTGTTCAACTACGTTACCAATTGAATAGCAAGATTCTTGAAAAACTCCTGAATTTAATCTTTTGAAGGAACACAAACACATATACCAGTCTTAAATTTAGAATCAAGAAAGAGCGAAGACTCTTCTATTTCATTTTCTTATAACATGAAGCTGTAGTAAGAACGTACAACAGATAATTAGTCGTGCTTTCCCAGTATATGTTTCTAGTATATAAAGACCGACAGTAATATAATTAATTTTGCCGTCCATAAACCCTAAAATTATATATATATATATATTTTCAGCATTATTGTTTTAAATGTGAATGAGTGAAAAGACTATGCAAAAATATCCATAGAATAATGTTAGTTGTCAAACATTTATTCTCATAAAAGGACAAAAAATACATTAAAAATTGAAAAGGACAGAGTCTGCATATGTATGAATTTAAGAAGATTTAGTCTCAAATAGACACATTTAATGAGAAACCTCCGTGAAGAAGCCATGCAATATATATATATATATATATATATATATATATATATAGAGAGAGAGAAAAAAAATCATTTTGAAAATCTATGTTAAATATGTCGTAGCTTCAACTGTTATATATTTCTCTTGTGGCTAATATAAAATGAGCTCGCTATCTTTATTTCAGTAAATTTATATTTTAATGGGGTAAGCCCGTATTAACTTGATATCATTAGTATATGTGTGTATACTTACATTGGTTGACGTCAGTAATATTCTCTATTAACAGGGATTCATGATGCTAAATAGTGTATTGCAATTCTTAGCAGTGAGAAGCTACGTATGTCTTTCGTTATTTTAAGTAAGTATATTGTTTCTAACGTATTGTATTACTCATTAATAGCCTATCTAGAAAATTATACAAGCTTACGAGTCACTCTGATAATTTGCCTTAAAAAACGGAACTTGTTACATTATATAGTGTGAACAGATTATTAACTACTTTCCTAATTAGCTATCTCTTTGATAAACTCTCACTTGCCATTGATCTAGCATGAGCTAATTAAATCTATGATGATTTTGAATATAAATATGTTTAACTAAATGTTTTATAATCCTAGGGTCGATATCAAGGCCATCAATCTATAATTTAGCTCACTCGGTGTGCTTGTTGTTTGGTATTTATGGACAAAAATAGCTGATTATCCAAAAAAAAGGTCTTATCTAAACATTAACAAACAAGTGTTAAACAGTAAACGAGCGAGTCTTGCAAAAACAAACTATTTCGATTAATTTTTAAGAGCCTCAACTCCTGCGAGCACTTTTACCTGGATTATCTTTTTGTTAAGCGAATGTGAATAATGTGGAAAATAATAAAGGAAGTTAAAATATAATGAATAAACGTTTCCTCTTTCCTGCAGCACATCACTGTAAAGATGTAACAAGCACTTGAGAAAGGGTAGCATCATTTTAAAAACAAGTCTACTTTCTTACATGAATCAACCTGTACAACTTGATCAATAGTCTTTACCGGAAAAAAGAATTTACTAAGATGTAAAACGATAAACTTGAATTGTTTCAACTCCCCTAGGTGATCAGCAGTAAGTTTTGCTAAAACATTCAACTATATTAACCCTTAAGCAGCAGCCATCATCAGTTGATGTTTGTTTGTTTTGTTTTTGCATTTCGCGCAAAGCTACACGAGGGCTACCTTCGCTAGCCGTCCCTAATTTACCAGTGTAAGACTAGAGGGAAGGCAGCTAGTCATCACCACCCACTGCCAACTCTTGGGCTACTCTTTTACCAACGAATAGCGAGATTGAGCGTCACATTATAACAACCCCACAGCTGAGAGGGCGAGCATGTTTGGTGTGACGGGAATTCGAACCCTCTACCCTCGGATTACGAGTAGAGTGCCTTAACCACCTGGCCATACCGAGCCTTCATCAAGTGATACTGCTACCTACAACATTCCCTCTAGGCCCTTGTACACGAATTTAGTAAAAAGAAAAACAAACAGCCGTGGGGTCGTTATAATGTGACGCTCAATCTCACTATTGGTTGGTAAAAGAGTAACCTAAAAGTTGGCGGTGGGTGGTGATGACTGGCTGCCTTCCCTCTAGTCATACACTGCTGATGTATGGAAGCCTAGCGCAGATAGCTCTCGTGTATCTTTGCACGAAATTCAAAACAAATCAAACCCATTAATTCTACACATACTCGTTTCCAATATGCCCTGTCTAAAGGGGACAGTTTTGTCCCTAGTATCATGGTGAGCTCCTATTGCATCTGATTGCATACACGTATATCCTCGTCTGAAGACTGTTATAAAATCATCCTACACTAATATTTTTTTCGAAAAGATTAATTAATACAAAGAGGTAATATCTCTAATTAAAGCGCCTGATCTTGTACTAATATTGTTTTTCGAAAAGGTTAATTAATACAAAAAAGGTAATATCTCTAATTAAAGCGCCTAATCTTGCACTAATATTTTTTTCTAAAAGGTTAATTAATACAAAAAAGGTAATATATTTAATTAAAGCGCCTGATTTTGTAGTAGTGAAGTCCAAAGCGCAATTGTACCATTACGACCAACAGGGGTCGCTATGTAGTAAATTTCATATCCAAATGTGTTTAGTACGAATCATTATGTACGTATACCAAGTTTCATGCTTTTGACCCAAAGCGCAATGTTTTTGCCTTAGCTGCCTCACAAGCCTTAGCACATTCCCTTATAACAAGTTTAAATTAAAGACAGCAAGGCCAACCTTGATAGAATTTCTACAGGTTTTTTTTTTAACTTAACATCACATTCGAAAGACATGTATTAATATTGAATCTTCTGAGTCCTCACCAACTTTAGATATTAGTTTATTGTTGTACTTACAACACCACAAGTTTATCACAATGATTTCCTTTTAGTTCTAAGAGCTCGTGTTCGTAGTTATAGTCTTCTCATTTACAGATCACGACGTTGCGCTAAATTGATGAGATGCGACTTCGGAGTTCTTTGTTGCCTTACGCGCGTTGCTGTTCACTTTTGTACTTTCGTCAAGAAGGCGTCTTTCTTCGAAATATTTTTGCGTCTTTTGAGTTTACATCTTTGGAGGATATCATGATATATCTCTTGAGTCATAAGTTTATTCATGAAGTATTTCAATGTCAAGTGGTCGGGAATTATCTGTGGGAGTGAATTTTTTATTAACTCGGTAATAGCACATACTTGTAATGCATCCAATGGCTCAACGGTAATTTTGCAGACCTAAAACTGGGGCTTCTATGCGCGTGGTAGGCAGGGCATGAACAATTAATTGTGTAGCTCTGTGCTTAAGAACAGCCAACTCTTTGTAAAAACAGTAAAACGAAAACACTGTCTTTCAGTCTAATTGGACATATACGTATCCAATGAAAGCTCCATCAACTAAAGGTCAAGGCTCATCGATATTTTTATTTATTTATAATATATTTCCCGTCCAAGCTCTGAACTAACACAATTATATATAGATCATATACACTTTGAAATAATTACTAAACATATGGAGTAACAGCTGAAAATATTGTGCTGAGTAAGACAGGCTTAAATAAAGTAATGAATTCTGTTTTCTTTTTTTATGGGTTATTTATGTTATTCTTTTAAGTTCATTTTGAGAAAAATAAGTAATGTGTGTTATCCTTAGAATTTTTGGTTATTAAGCTTTCAATAATAAATAATGTATCCAAAGAATAAAACCATATTATATCTCTAGCATTTTGAATTCAAAAGTTTGGAGAAATGGATCGTGAATCCATAAACATAAATATTGTATCCCCACTTATGATGGCACTGAAACCGCTTCGTTACTAATATAAAATGCACGATAAAGCAAATAAGGACTGTGTTATTTCTTATTCATGCTATGTATTAGTTAGAGTGCCTCAGGTTTTATATTCTTCTATTCATCTACTTTTGTACTTCTGTTTATTTTTTAGAAATGTGCTTTAGCTGGAGTGCTGTTTTCAGAAGAAAAGTAGTCTTTCATGACTTCTTCAAGTATTTTAATTTTTTGATAATGAATTCAAGTTAAACTTATTGAGATTTCGGGTTTAAGATTATATTTGTAAAATTATCTTTTGATCTCACAAGATCTTTAAGTCACGTGCAAGGAAGTGCTTTCTTAGCAAACTTTCAGTTTACTGAGAATATTAACATTGTTTTAATTGCTCTATTTATTTTCATTTCGTAGCAATATTTCAAAATATTTAAAACGTCTAAATGGCTGTAAGTCTCTAAAGATGGCATTGTTCTAATGTATTGAATACATGATCTGTTCAACATTCAAACTATAGGTAATTATTCCATAGGAAATGTTGTTTTTTCACTTTATTACCATATTTGTTCCATTTAACAAAATCAAACTATAATCCTGACGCATAAAACTAATTGTGGCTATGACTTGCCCCACAAATTAAGAAAGAAAATTGTATTAAAAATAGCAATGGAAGTTAGATATTTATTTCTAACTTCTAATTAGATATTTAATTAGTATTACATGTTGACCTAGACAAAGTAAGCTTCATTGAGTTTTTGTTTCAAGTGTGTGACTATTATGAAGGCGAAAACTAATTTTCAATAACTGTTTCTAAATCACCTCAGGGGTCCTTTTTTGGTAGCCTTTTCTTACTCCTTGATGACGAGAAATCCATTGAAGTGAAAATATACTCTAAAGACGGCTGGTAAGTGTATTAAAACTTTAATAAAAGTAAAGTACAGAACAATATTTCGACCTTCTTGGGCCTAATTCAGGTTAACAAAGAGAGTTTGCAACTGACCGTTGCTGGTCACAAGTCTTAGAGACAAGAATGTGAATAGGTACGAGATTATAGGGAGCGTTGCAGGCAGATGTTAGGTTATTAATTAATATAGGAATAAAGATGTTTTTTGATATTTGTTTACTTTTGGTTTCAGGTCTTGTATAAATAGGGCTTTGATTTTGCGTGTTTGTGTTTGTTTCCCTACTTAGTATGTTGTGTTATGTTTATTTGATTTACAGTGTTCAAAAACATTCGAAGGTGTCTGTGTGTGTGCTATTTGAACGTGGTTTTCACTTTTCTGCTTGTTTCTCCGATGTAGAAGTCGTGGCACTTGTTGCATTACATTGTATAAATAATATTGGTGTTGTGTTTGTCAATGTAGTTTTTACGTAGTATAGAGTTTAGTTTTGTACCTGGTTTTTGAATGAATTTAGTGTTTACTGGAATGTTGTGTTTTATTCTAAGTTTTCCAAATGTTGGTTATCTTGTCGATAATGTTGGGAATATATGATATACAACAGTGTAAGATTTCGTAGTTAGTTGTTTCATTGAATTTATTATTGTTTGTTTGTTGTTGACGGTGTTGTTGGATTAAGTGTGTGTGTATAATTTCTTTCAACGGTTTTTGAAGGAAATTCGTTGATGTTGATGAAGTGTTGCTTTATTTGGTTGATTTTGTTATTTATTATATTGGGTGAGTATAGTTTTATGGCTGTGTTTATTTGGTTTCTTAATGTGTTGAGTTTTTGTTTTTTTTCATGTGCTGCGTCCCAGGGAATGCATAGTCCAGTATGGGTGATTTTTCTGTGGATTTCTGTTTTGAATTGTGTATCGGTTCTTGTGATCTTGAGATTGAGAAATGCTATTTGGTTTGTTTTCTCGTGTTCACAGGTGAACTTAAAGTTGGAGTCTCTGGTGTTTAAGTGGTTGAAACAAGTAAGTGTGTGTCACGTAGATGTGAATCCAGCCATTTTATCGCCAATATGTTTGTACCAAAATAATAGACTCAGACACCTCTGTAGTTCAGGTACAGGTATCCTTAATTTTGAACCATTGACTTGTAGGGAAGTAGCACCCGCCACCATAAGGGCTTAAGGTCAAACGAACAAAATATATTTACAGAATAAACACGTTTAAGACACGATGAATTCATCAGTAATTCGGTAGTAAGTTTACAGTAAATCCAAGGTAGAAGTATCACATATAGCCCATTGTGTAGTTTTGAGTGTGAAAATAAACGCACAAACTAAATTAATATATGATGAACTTCATAACTCATAAGTGAATGGATAAAAGGAGTGTCTGTGTGTGTGTGAGATATTTGCTTTATTGCATGTACTGTGTTTATTTACTCTAAATATACTGGTAAAAAAGTATTTTTAAATGGTTATTATTCTTCCCGCCAGACGTTTAAAATTACCTTTCACATTGTTGCCTATTTTAAAGTGTTCGTTTTCTTTTATTTGATTTGTGTAATACTTTTTTATGGAAGTTGTAAAATGTTATAGAAATTATTCTTCACATAAATATTTGACTTCGTCATGAAAAGCTGTTATGACAAGGATTTGAGCCGTAAAAAACTCCATGTCTCAGTATGACATTTGTCAAATATTTCGCTGTTAAAGTTCTGTCAGAAACACATAGAGATTACTTACAAAGTTATTGCAGAGTTTTCTTTTGTGTGCTTGTTTACAAATTAATTGCCCCCCAGTGGCACAGTCTGCAGACTCACAATGCTAGAATTTGGGTTTCGATATCAGTGGGGGAGAGAACACAGCCCATTTTGTTGCTTTGTGCTTAATTCCAAACAGTTATTTCTACGAGGAATATGTTTACAGATCTTTCCAATTTATAATCATACGTTCAAGAAATTTATATACAACTGGTTCTAAGACCCTTCCGCAAGTACAGCGGTAAGTCTATGGATTTACAACGCTAAAATCAAGGGTTCGATTCCCCTCGATGGGTGCATCAGATAGCCTGATGTGGCTTTGCTATAAGAAAATACACACACTGGTTTTAAGTTACGACACGCAATAAGACAGGTTTCAGTTTTTGGTGAAACTATCATTCTAATGCACAAAAAAGTAATAGTCTAGCATTTTCATCAGCAACTCCATGAAATGTACTTGTTTTCTGTGACATGTAGTTGGAAAACAGAATTCACTCTAATTATTATTTTTATAACAAAAAAAACTGAAGAAAAACTGTTTTAAAAACAATAATGCTTCTTCCTTGCATTAAATTCTACTGTTATGTACTTTTATCGTAATTTTTCGCATTAAAGAGAATAAAATATCTTAATTCTAAGCTATGAAATGTAAAGAAAACTGTTTACTGAGGCCATTTTAACGGCTCAAAATAAAGTAAGAATAAACTTAGATATTGAGAAAAAATTAATCTTAATATTACTTAAAACATGCAATTTGTAGGATAATATAATGCAACAAGTAATCTTATTAATAAAAAATTGAATTGAATTTCAAGCTTTGTATTTTCAGCATTTGCTATTTGCCTTCTCGCTTAATAGAATTATCTCTGCTTTTATGTAAGACCTCTCAGTTTATATGTATATAAAGCTGTATAATTTTAATGAATTACTCGAAAAGCGCAGTCAGTTTTGACTGCAAATTTATATACGAATTTTTGTCATTTTGTCATTGTAGACACGTATGAGCTAATGTAATGGCCACTCAGTATTTACGTTATAAATTACATAAGGGTTTTTGGTTAATTTTAGTATTACTTAAAACAACGAAACAATGAAGAGTTTTAATGACACTTACCCTTAATTTGATTGTTTAAGTCCTTTATATAATCTACTAGCAACTAAAAATATGTCTTGAAGTGCATTAAAATGGCATGCTGTTGTAACGGCCTTGATTAATGAAAAGTTTGGAATAAATTGTTTTGTTTGTTTTTTTGAATTTCGCGCAAAGCTACACAAGGGCTATCTGCGCTAGCCATCCCTAATTTAGCAGTGTAAGACAGTGTAAGAGGGAAGTCAGCTAGTCATCACCAGCCATCGCCAACTCTTGGGTTACTCTTTTATCAACGAATAATGGGATTGAACATCAAATTATAAAGCCCCCACGGCTGTTTTTTTATTTTTACTAAATTAATGTACAAGGTTTTAGTCCCCTATTCTACTGTTGGTCATTTTAAAACGGATATTAATGGGATTGAACATCACATTATAAAGCCCCCACGGCTGATTTTTTATTTTTACTAAATTAGTGTACAAGGTTTTAGTCCCCTATTCTACTGTTGGTCATTTTAAAACGGATATTAATGGGATTGAACATCACATTATAAAGCCCCCACGGCTGATTTTTTTTATTTTTACTAAATTAATGTACAAGGTTTTAGTGCCCTATTTTATTATTGGTCATTTTAAAACGAATGTATTGCCCTATTCATTATTAGTCAATTTTTCACTTAATACGTATATATTGAGAGATAGATAAATGATGGATTATAATACATTTATCGTCAATGTAAAAAGACTATAATTTCATTTTAATTTTACATTTCTTTTCTCTCACTTTCAATTATTAATTCAGTATGGAAATTCATACATTGCTTGTTCTTCATGTGTTTCCAGTATTTCTGATGAACCAGGTGTTTTTCCCCAACGCCTGAAGGTCTAGTGTTATCACTTTCAGAATGTGTGTGATGGAATGATTCATAAATTTAACAGCATAAAAAAGTCATAACATAAATATCTTTTATTTCTACCTTTAGGTTTCTTTCCTGAAGTGGAATAAAATATGATAAAAACAAATGCATCTTATAAAGACATTTCTGTATATTATTACTCACATTTAGATAATGTAGTTTTTAAAGAAAAGCGTAATGATCCCATAAACAGAAACAATACGTTTAGAGTTAATTACATTTAATGTACAAAAATGTTTTCGTACTATTTCAAACTAAATCTAGCTATTTAAATTTCGTCAAAGTCAACCAAACATAAACGTCAAACTGAAACGTTATTATAGCTCATATCATGAAGTACGGTTATATTCTATCTGACAGCTATAGTTCTTCAGTATAATTTCCTTTGCGAAAGGTTATTTAGTGTGGATGTCATGTGAAAAGCAGACTGATCTTCCCTACAGGCTTTCCAGAAGCAATCTTCCGTATAAGTTCAATGGTTTATCAGGCTCCACAGTCCAATAGCACAAAAATCCATATGATATTTTAAGTGACGCTGCCGGTGTGTCTTGGTATGGATTAGCACGATTACGTTTCATTCTACAACTGAAAGTGTTATGTTGGTGAAACACTACCCAAACCATCGTTTGGTAGATTACGTGGTGCATTGTTATCTTGAGCAGGTAGACAGAATTTTTTCCACAGGTCTTTGTGTTCGTGAGTTCTCACTTGTCACTTTACTTACTACAGTTGGATTATGACTAGTCGCAGGTCTCTTTCCAGATGGTTCTGTTAACCTAAGTTGATCCATATTTCTTTGTTTCCGAAAGCCATTATTAATTACAAGGAATATACATTCACGTATGATCTCATTGTACAAAATGTTTACATCGCAAAAAGTTGTTACATGTCTATCCAACAAGCGATCACATTTTGATAGCATCACACTACCTACCAAACATCAAACAATGACAAAATGTATTATCGGTACATGCCGTTCCACAACGACGTCATGTTGGTTTGATTGTTACATCACTTACTGATTTGTATACTCAAAATATTTTTAATATAATATACTCAATCCTCTGTATATACATTATTCGTGGATTACATCAGTACCTCTTTAACGAGAGAATCTACAACAACAAAGCCTTTTTTCTATTCTTGTTCTAGCTGGAAATGTGCGAGTTCAAAAATATTGTATGCTATTAACTACAGTATTAAAACACGTGCGTGCAGAAACATGTAGAAATTGTTTGTCTTGAATTTCGCGCAAAGCTACACGAGGACTATCTGCGCTAGCCGTCTCTAATTTAGCAGTGTAAGACTAAAGGGAAGGCAGCTAGTTATCACCATCCACTGCCAACTCTTGGGGTACTCTTTTACTAAAGAATAGAGGTATTGACCTTCACATTATAACGCCTCCACGGCTAAAAGGACGAGCATGTTTGGTGTGAGGGGGATTCGAACCCGTGACCCTCAGATTACGAGTTGAGTGCCTTAACCACCTGGCCATGCCGGGTCACGTGAGGAAAAGAAAGGGTAGAATAGCTGATTATAGCACTTTATAATTAATATAGATAACTGAATGCTAATTAACATCAAGTTTTGAAGTCTCGTGTAATATAATGATTTTTCAATTCAAATTGGCGTCACGAAAAAGATAAGTTTTCATCCTAATTAGGGCAAGGAAACTAGAAATGTTTACCACCCAGATTTAGTGTTGTTGAATAGCCTACAAAATAATAAAGTACTGCTAATTACGTTCCAGTTTTAATCTTATTTGACATTGAAGACTGATGTATTGACTGTAGCCTAACAAATGAATGAACCAGACAATAGAAAAAGGAAGTTCGTGTCCACATTCTCTTGGCGTGATTATAAATGAAGCATTTTCTCCTCTAGGTTATTTTTAAGAGGAACTAAAACTTAGAAAATCGTTGCTTATTACTATTGGATAAAATATTACTATAAGATACACTAACAAACAAGATCAACCGTCTAATATATGGTTTTGTGCGTTTGTTGTTAAGAGCAGAGCTAGGGGGGATTCTGTGCGGTACTCACTGTCGGTATCGAAACTCAATTTTTAACGTGATACATCCCAGGTTTACCGCTTAGCTAGCTGGTAGAGGGAAATTTCCACATCTGATGCCAGCAGAACGAGCTAGCGATAACGCAGAACGCAACAAATGTAATTTTTAAGACGTTTTGGTTATCTACATCACAGCTTATTTCTAGTCCGGCCCGGCATGGCCAAGTGGGTTAAGGCGTTCGACTCCCGGTCGCACCAAACATGCTCGCCCTTTCCGTCGTGGGGGCGTTATAATAGAACAGTCAATCCCACTGTTCGTTGGTAAAAGAGTAGCCCAAGAGTTGGCGGCAGGTGGTGATGACTAGCTGCCTTTCCTCTAGTCTTACACTGCTAAATTAGGAATGGCTAGCGTAAATAACCATTAAGTAGCTCTGTGAGAAATTAAAAAAAAACAAAATTTCTATTCTAGTTTTGTGAAACGTATTTCTGATAATTATTCATGAAACTCAAATTTTCCTAATTAGTTAAACAAAACACAACTGTATTTTATATCTGCAGCCATACGACACGTCTTATCATAATCGGTTTAAAAGGTTATTCGTTAAAAACTAACTGATTATATAAACCACAAATACGCCTAAGTATAAAGGTGACTTTAAAGTTTAGATGAATACCGCTCATCATTTTGAATTGTACGTATACATATATAAATATACGTAAGTGAAATTAAATAATTACATCCAAATGAAGCCAAATGGATATACAAAATGACGAGGAAGGACTACGTTAAAAACAGCAAATCTCAACTTGTGATTAATTGTGTTGAATTATATAAAATAAATAAAAAAATTAAAATAAGGTGCTACCATTTGGGGGTAAGTAAGAATACTAACTTCAAAAGGTGTTATCTTACCCCAAATGGTAGTACATCATTTTAGTTTTTTTCATCTTTTTATGTTAATTGTTTTTTATTGTTATTTTAACTTGATATAGATGTGGGAAGTTGTGGGTTTGAGCACCCACATCTCGCTCTCCTAGTTTTTAATCTTCTTATGTGAGACTAACGAATTGAAAATTGAGATTGATAGACGGTGTATCCCCAACGTAATGTGAGTCCTACTGCCACAGTCACCTCCAAAATCTAGGGGACCGGCATGGCCAGGAGGGTTAAGGCGTTCGAGTCCTAAT
Source organism: Tachypleus tridentatus (assembly GCF_004210375.1). NCBI lineage: Eukaryota > Metazoa > Arthropoda > Merostomata > Xiphosura > Limulidae > Tachypleus > Tachypleus tridentatus. The sequence continues at coordinate 14,307,719 of NC_134830.1, forward strand.
CCAATGGTCGCGGGTTCGAATCCCGGTCGCACCAAATATGCTCGCCCTTTCAGCCGTGGGGGCGTTATAATGTGACAGTCAATTTCACTATTCGTTGGTAAAAGAGTAGCCCAAGAGTTGGCGGTGGGTGGTGATGACTAGCTGCCTTCCCTCTAGTCTTACATTGGTAAATTAGGGACAGCTAGCGGAGATAGCCTTCTGTAGTTTGTGCCAAATTCAAAACAAACAAACCAAAACCTAGGATACATTTTACAATCCCACATTGTAATTAATCGTTTGTGTTTATCTACCTACATATAATTGTTAATCTGTATCTGATATCTGTTTGTTATGAGGCGCATTGTAATTTAACATATTTGTCTATTACAGTCCTTTCTCTTTATTAAAATAATTTATCCTGAGTATCTTCATTATCCACCTGAAAATCCAGTATTTACAAGATTAGCCTAGCAAGATAGTTTTGGAATATGAAGGCTCTTTATTATTGGTGGAATTAAATGTCTAAATACTTCATAGTCAAAGAATGACAAGGAATGCGAATAAATCTGTGAATAGAAGGCAGGTCTGGTCAAGTTCTACAGTTAGTTTCGTTTCCGAGTTTCGAGTTGTTAAAAATAAGTCAAAGCACCGTCTTTACGAACCTGAACGTCAAATCACAATGTGCATTCACACTGCACTCTTGTGGTGACGAAAAACTAAACACAAACCTATTTTCTCCAAACAAAAAAGTGATGAATCAATTAGATTTGTTTATATTAGATATAAGTGAATAGAGAAAAAAAACATCCTTACCAAATCTTTACTAAATATGTGGGTGTCAAATTAATTTTCCAAAAAAGAAAAAAAAACAGGTTTGTTTAAAAGTTTCGCAGAGTAAAACTATAACACCGTGAAGATAATATAGCCAACGATAATTCAAGCTTATGATAACTTGTACTTGTGTTCCGACGAAATTCAAAAGCTGTTTCTAGAAAAAAAACCTTTAAGAATCGCTTTATAATCTAAGCCACAAAGCGTTCTACTTGCAATGAAACATCTAATCTCCTGATCACTAGGAAATTCTTAAGATTATTTTGTTTATAATTTTGAAAGTCCTTTCTTTTCTCACAGCCATTTCAATTTTTCTTCTTGTTGATGCCTTAATGTCGATTTCACAAAATTCTTGAGAAATATAAGTTAGTACATTTAATAATAATCACAAATATAAGTCTTGTTAATTAATTGTTAAATATTTATCAGTAGCGAAGCTTTGTGAATGTTTTGTGTATTTTTGCTCTTTTACTTTCTTTTATAACATATATTTTTCATAGCGTCATTCGATCTTCTGGAAAATGAATAGGAATCTGTTATAGTCTGTGGAGACCGACTTCTGAAAACAAGACTTACACGTGGGCGTCACCAGTAACAATAGATAGTTTCTGTGCAGTTTCAATTAGCACGAGATTATTGTTCTCGATCAAATCATCCCAGAAAGTATAAGATCCTCAATGATTCACAGGTTGCGCTACTGTGAGGTTTCTAGATGTAACTACTATTGAAAGCCAACTATGTCTTTTCTAAGCCTTTTCACTTGCCGAACAGGAACATAGTAAACAACGTGTTTAACAACCAAAGGCATTAAATCCGATTTGTAAAACACTCGTGAAACACATCTTCCCCGAATGAAATCAACCACAAGACTCAACCTTGAGTGACTGTTTAATTAGAGAAACCTGGCTTATGATGCTACATAACTGATTTCGCTTTAAATCTCGAAGTGTGAACTTACTTCCTTTTGCTTACGAGAAGCGGTTAAACAAAACTCCAGAATTACATTTTTTGGTCAATGTTCAGGACTAAGACCACTTGGAGATGCTGATGAGTGCGTTTAGTTTAATAAGTCGTCACCTGAGGGCCTATCGATGATGTGGTTCGAAATTTCTAAATTAAAAGTGAATTTACAGATAATCTAGTGTTGTAAGAATACGTGATTCTTGTATATATACGTGTTATGTGTACAAATAATGTCCACCGACTCCATCGTGAATACAACAATGTCTTTCACAGCTACTACTGTATCTGATGTCACAGACTTCCACAAAGATGTGACAAAGTTCAACCTCTCTTTTCCTAAACCCACAGGTAAGCCAATCAATTTAAAAGCCTACAGTTGAGCTAATCATTTAAAAAAAAACACACAGATGAGACAATCAGTTTAAAAACCTGCAGCTGAACAGTCAATTTTAATTCTGTGATCCGGTTACGTGTAGTTCATTCATCCTGATAAGTAATTCTTATCATTTTGCTTTTATAATGATGATATAGCATAAAAAACCTATTATATAACTAAATTAATTTCAGGTGCTAGTTTTACAGATGAGTCATTTTAACTAGAAATTTCAGGTTGGCTGGTTTCAGTTTTATCTTGCCAAATATATCCATAACTAAATGAATAAGCGTACCATAAAAATCTGAAAATTAAATTTCATGTGAATAATATTTTTTAAAACTGTGAAAACAGCAATTTGTTCTTGAATTAGAAGTTTATCTTTTAAAATAATAATGAATATGTAAAATTAATAGGTGGAAACACAGTGTTTGGAACTAACAGCTCTTTTATTTAGATATTGCAAAAATTGTGCACAGTTTTGTTACAGTCAAATAAATATATCCAGGCCCATCACACCAAACATGCTCGCCCTTTCAGCCCTGGGGTCGTTATAATGCGACAGTCAATCTTACTCTTCGTTGGTAAATGAGTAGCCCAAGAGTTGGCGGTGGGTGGTGATGACTAACTGCCTTCCCTCTAGTCTTACACTGCAAAATTAGGGATGGCTAGTGCAGATAGCTCTCGTGTAGCTTTGCGCGAAATTCAAATACATCCAAAAAACTATTTTTTTCCTATATTTGGTTCCTAATTCAAAAAATAATAATTATATTTTCTTATTTTCGGACAAAGCCTGAAATTACAGATGATTTGGCTAAAACATTTTAAGAAGAAAATGTTTATACGGACATAAATAAACATTTAAGCTTTACTTTAGATTTGTGTACAAGTAGTTAGACAAGTCCAAAATTTACGTTATTTAAGGTAACTTGTGTATTTGCTTTGTTGTTAAGCACAAAGTATGAAGTGGATTATCTGTATTGTACCCACTTCTGGTACCGAAATCTTCCCTTTATCGTTGTAAGCCTTCAAATATTTCGTTGAATCATTGAGGTACTGAAAATATAGCAAGTAAACTTGTTAAAATTGTAATACACTTCGCTTTTACTACATATTTCTTAATCAATTTTTAAAATAAATCTGTTGCTTTATTTAGTGAAATCAGTAAAAGTGGTAGATATTTCTCTGTTTGTTTGTTTTGTTTATTTTGAATTTCGCGCAAAGCTGAACGAGGGCTATCTGCGCAGGCCATTCCTAATTTTGCAGTGTAAGACTAGATGAAAGGCAGTTAATCATCACCACCCACCGCCAACTGTTGGGCTACTCTTTTACCAACGAATAGTGGACTGACCGTCACATTATAACGATCCCCGGCCGAAAGGGTGAGCAAATTTGGTGTGACGGGGATTTGAACCCGCGACCCTCAGATTACGAGTCGAACGTTTTAACCCACCTGGCCATGCCGGGCCATATTTCTCTGCAGACAACTATAACTAGTTTGCTAAATAAGTTCAGTTGTCGTTGAATTTCTACTCTACTATTCGATTGGAGGTTTCCTATTCCTACAGTTATTATGGTTTTACTTATTGAAATAAATTAATTATAATAAGTTTCTCTACCCTTTGAATAAACAAAATTTGCTTTGTGAGTGAGCACAAAGCTCCTTGATAAACAAAAGCAAAGTTGAGCACCTCAACTCATTGAGTGGTAATAAATCTATTTGGTAAAATAAGTTGATTTAGGTATTTGTACTCAATGAGTGAATGTAAAGGATTTTCGATAAATAACAGTGAGGCTGAGTTCCTCTACACATTTAGTTATTATAAACCCTATACGGAATATTTTAAGTTTGTCTGCTCAGTGAATGAATACAAAGCTTATCGACAAATATTACTAAGAGTGACTCAACTGCTCATTGAATGGTTACAATTTCGTCTCGTGAAGGAAATTGCATTACATTTCTCCATTTCTCTGCTTCAGATATAACTATAACGTTATTTGATGAATAGGTTTGAACCGTATTTCTCGGTCGACTGAATTACCGCTGTTTTGGTTGATAAAATGAGCTCGACTGAGCTCCTTGGTCACTGAAGAAATGCAAAGCTACTAATGAAGGTATATATTAAACAAATACTTTTGTTGAAGTGGTTTGCGAATAGTTATTTTAATGTTAGAGTTATTTTTATTACGATTGGTTACTAAATAAAGTGATTGAACACAATGGAAACATTTGCTTGTCCTTTTAAGAAAAAATTGAATATAATGTCATCTATTTATGTATTATTTGTTTTTGAATTTCGCACAAAGCTACACGAAGACTATCTGCACTAGCCATCCCTAATTTAGCAGTGTAAGACTAGAGGAAAAGCAGCTAGTCATTGCCACCCACCGCCAACTCTTAGGCTACTCTTTTACCAACGAATAGTTGGATTGACCGTTACATTATAATGCTCCCACGGCTGAAAGGGCGAGCATGTGTGGTGCGACGGTGATTTGAACTCGCGACCCTCAGATTATTAGTCGAGTGCCCTCACAACCTGGCCATGCTGGGCCTCTATTTTATGTAATAATATCCATTTAAGCTGAATAATAGCACAACTATTAAATATAGACACTACAACCCTTGAATTTTTTTTTCCGTTTTACCAAACTTTTACTTCAAACTTCAGTTAGGAATGCGTTTAAATAGTGATAGTTTATATATGAAACAAATTCTGAGCTTCCTTCTAACCATTTCATAACTTGGAAACACAGTTGAAAACAAAAAGAGCGGATAACCTTTTAAGAAATGCACTTTTTGAATATTCAAACCATTATGTACTGCAGGAAAACATTGCGGTCTTTAATTTCCAACTTAGGCCCTCATGACGAGATAAATCAAAAATCGATTATTTTATAGGAGCTCAATTTTCAGGCTCGTATTTGTTTTGGTGTATCTCATCTCATTGCTACCTATCTCATGTATTTGTAAAAAATCCATAATTTATGTATCACGAATTATCTCTTAAACTAGTATTTACGAACAATATTTTTAAATGTTTTAAATCAATTTGTGTCAATTTCTACACACACAAACTTTTTCTTAAATCATTAGAATAATGACATTAAGTTTTTACACATACTGTTCATCCCGAAAATAAAGGTTAATAATTTTACGTTTTTAGCAATTACAAAATAATTAAAGTAGTTTTCAGGTTATAGTTTTAATTTCACTCACCAATAAAATTTCCAATATTTTGTGACTTTATATTGACTGTTTCAACACCTACCATAACATAATATTTAAATATTCAGTTTCACATCCCTTCTTGCGTATAAGCAATGAGCATTATTTTTTATTTGTTAGTTATGGCTTATAACTGTATAAAAATCGTAAACAATTATTCACTTTAACAGAAAACGAGGCAATAGTTTGTAAAATAAATCATTTTTATAATGAATAATAAATCTCATATGTAACCAACTAAAAATTCAAGCTTATAGCCATTGTATCTTTAATCATAATTATCAAGTCTATTGTGGAAATTGTTATTCAAAAGCTTTATATATACTATACCTTTACGGGTCGGATATAACTTGATTAGAGGTTATTTATGGAAATACTTTTTTACTGGCCCAGCATGGCCAGGTGAGTTAAGGCGTTCGACTCCTAATCCGAGGGTCTCGGGTTCAAATGCTCCGTCACACCAAACATGCTCACCCTTTCAGCCGTGAGGGCGTTATAATGTGACGGTCAATCTCATTATTCGTTCGCAAAAGAGTAGCCCAAAAGTTAGCGGCGGGTGGTGATGACTAGCTGCCTTCTCTCTAGTCTAACGCTGCTAAATTATGGACGGCTAGCGCAGATAGCTCTCATGTAGCTTTGCGCGAAATTACAAATAACTTTTCTACATTTTGACAGTAGGACAATATTTGTAAATATAATTTACAGTTAACTTTATTTCTCGTGGTTTTACTTTTCATTTTGTGGTAATAAATATTATATGTATTTGTATAATTACTTTTATTTCATAACACTTCTAAGATCAACACCAGTTGAAAAATTAGAAAACTCGAAATGCCTTGTTTCTGTGAAACAACTCAGATTTGTGCGTTAACAAGAAAACCTGCACTGAGTGTACAAGTTATTCTAACATCGAATGAACAGATTGATTTGCTTTAGACAGTTAATCAGAAAGAAATTACCAATCACTTGTAATTCTTAGACACTCCTCTTTTTGTTGTTTTTATCAGTTTCTTTAGATGCTCGTCCTATCGTGATACCCATAGTATCGTGTGTTATCTGCTTTCCACTACTTGCATTTGCCATAATTTGTGCTCTCAGACGAAGAGCACAACGGCATCGAAGACGAGAACACATGAGGCGTCTGAAAGCAGGGTAAGTGTTGCTTCTATAAATCATTAATTCAAAATATTATTTAATAAAACTTTTACTTAATAATTATACATGAATTTCCAATATCGTTTTCTTTATTGATATGCAATAACTTTGTAAAAATTCTATCTGCGTTATAAACTAAGAATGTAATACAAAAACTGGGTTGTTTAACCAGTAATTCATCTGACCAAGTTTTGAATAAATTAACTGAAGTTTGATAATAACATAGTTATGAAATATTTAACTCACTTTACTGGAGCTCATTTGGAGGATGTGAATTGAGTTCTTTCGTAATGAAGTAAAGATTTAAAAGATTTGGAGATTACTGAGTTATCTACTGCAAAACATAATTCTAAAAGAGTTGACAAAGTATATCGCTGTTCACGTGAACAATGTTAATTGAGTCGTTCGTAATAAAACATAAGCCGATTTGATAGACTGTTTTGATGTTCATTTGAAGAATTGTGATTAAGTCCTTCGGTATAAAATATGGTTTAAACAGTTGTTAGAATAGCGAGTATTTGCATAAAATCTGAGTTAGATAATTTTAAATGTCTTTTACAGTGGAGCACAGTCAAAAGTTATTACGATGTAAATATAGTTAATTCAGTTCCCTCAGGTTTGATAGGCAGCTGCTTTAATATTTCGTTTTATTGGTTTAATAGACATTCAGTGTAAGACGATATCATTTTTATGAATTTACTTTGGCAGTATTAATTACCATAGAAGGGTTTGTTTGTTTGTTTTTGAATTTCGCACAAAGCTACTCGAAGGCTATCTGTGCTCGCCGTCTCTAGTTTAGCAGTGTAAGACTAGAGGGAAGGCAGCTAGTCATCACCACCCACCGCCAACTCTTGGGCTACTCTTTTACCAACGAATAGTGGGATTGACCGTAACATTATAACGCCCCCACGGCTGAAAAGGCGAGCATGTTTGGCGCGACGGGGATGCGAACCCGCGACCCTCAGATTACGAGTCGCACGCCTTAACGCGCTGGGCCATGCCGGGCCCCATACAAAGGAAAGGGCATTTACGAGATAAATCATACTATGCGGAATGTATATTAGTTTCACCTTCTGTGGTAGGAATGTGTTTTATTTGTTCTTCGTGTCTTTTTTAAACACAAACTGTAAACGATAAATGGTAATCTTCCAGTATACGTTTATTTTACGTGTCGAATGGTAAGTTGCTTGAACACGAGGTAAGAACAAATAAAACTTTTAACTGTTTTTATAACTAGTCGTGAGGACCTCGTGAGTACATATACTTCTCAGACTAATACCTTCAAAAGGAATGGCCTGCTGAATTTTATTAATTAATTAGTTCTATGTTTCGCTTGGGAATTATCATTATTGGCTCGAATTACTGGAGTATCATTCTCACTTCTAAAATATATGTTACATGTTAAACATGTTTCGTGACATTTCACAGTTATGAATTTTCACAGAAACTCCCATTTCATATACTTATTGAAAGTGACACGGTAGAGTCTACTTATTTTCCCGTAAAGAAAAGACATAAACTCCTAGAAAGTAAATAACCTTTGTTTTGCCACGTGAAAAGAATTTTAATTTTAACATTTAAATCCACTTTCCACTGATGTTAAAAATTAGTTTTTATTGTAAATTACGAATGCTATCCAAAATCCAGCATCTCTGTTACTACTGGTGTCTTTGACATATCAAACCTCAGAATTTAGGTGTCAGCATACTTAACATTTCATTGATGTTACTACCATTGAAAGTACTATCAAATTTATTGTGGTTCAAAAACGCTTTAACGGAAATTATGTTTTCCTTGTAACTGGAATAATTACGTACATTTATGTGTGTACGGTCAATAAATATTCTTCTAAATTGAATATTCTAAAAGAAAACTACTGAAATGTGCATAAGTTCATAGAAAGTTGATTTAATGTAGAAACCTGTTTCAAAAATATCTTGTTGATAGTAAACAGCGGTTTCTTAACATAATAATATCTTTATTCACGTTCAACAGTTAATTTTATGTTTGAATGTGTGAGGCTCAAGTATTGTAGAAATTGCTTAACATGACAATGTGATTGAAAAATAGGAAGTGTATCATCAACATAAGAAAGTGGCTTAAATTCTAAGAAACATTATTTTAACCATTGTTTATCATAAACCAACCAAAAACAAATCAGTTACAGCACATGTTAGCTTTGATCCCATATTAATACCATAAATCTGATAATAAACTCGTCTATTAAACATGAAATGTGATTCTATAGCTGAAAATCACAAAAGCAACCGATTAAATTTAGAGAATCGGCCCGGCATGGCCAGGTGGGTTAAGGCGTGCGAGTCGTAATCTGAGGGTCACGGGTTCGCGTCTCTGTCGCACCAAAATATGCTCGCCTTTTCAGCCGTGGGGGCGTTATAATGAGACGGTCAATCCCACTATTCGTTGGTAAAATACTAGCCCAAGAGTTGGCGGAGGGTGGTGATGACTAGCTGCCTTCCCTCTAGTCTTACACTGTTAAATTAGAAACGGCTAGCGCAGATAGCCCTCGAGTAGCTTTGCGCGAAATTCTTAAACAAAATAAGTGTGTTAGAGTCCTGTAGTGGTTTGTTTAAACAATATTTTATTGTGGTATCATAAATGTACCAGTAAATACGTTATCAAGAACAACTAGTTAATACTATATGTATTTGCATTACAGATACATCTCTTCAAACGGTTTTCCATCGAATGTCTGACTGGTCCTTTCATTTACTTTCTTGTAATATGATGGGCAATGTAGTATTATCAAGAGTAAATAATGCATTTAAATTAACTTTGTGGGGAAAAGCTTATGTCAGATTGATCTTTGTGGCAGTTTTACATTTTTTGGTCAAATAATGTTTCTTGCCATAACATCGTTCCGTTTCTCGACTCTCCATGTTATTATAATACCTTAACTAATATCAGAATGTGTATCTTTAGATCTTCCGTTGTAGTAACAGCTTGAATTCAACATGAAAATATTCTAAAGGTACTTGAACATTTATTGTGATTTGCTATGAAGACAAGTCAAACCACTTTGAGTACAAACAGGCATTACACTAATTTAGAGGCCTTTCAAACTAATCCTTTTCATCTGAACTGATTTAGGGTTGCTGTAGAGATTAAATACTTGTGCAATTGAGAATATTATAATTTTCTTTAAAACTCTAACTTACTTACATAATATCAACGTTTTCATGTTTTCATTTTGAAGTAGATTGTGTAGATTATAAATATAACGTTCTGTTTGAATGTTTCATGATTGCATGCTCAGAAGGCAACAAAATATGACAATTTTGCAGGAGGCTTACCTTTGCAAAGCACAATAATTAAATCATAGTTGCGCAGTGTTTATAGTAAAATTTTGTTTCAGGAGGAGTTGGAAGAGCATCTGCCTGAAAACCTCTTACAAAGACAAATCAGATTTAATCTTTATTTGCACGCGCAACTCTCGTGACAACTATCATATTCTTTTCCATATACCACATTTTTATGTTGTCACTATATAGCCTGGAACACACTGTATTGCCTAGTTTGAATAAAGATTTTAAAAGTTTGTAAATAGTGTTGCATTATGCCGTCTTTGGTTTGGAAAATATTTATATTAGTCGTTGTTTGTGTGAATATGTTTGTTTGTTTTCTGAATTTCACTCAAAGCTGCTCGAGGGCTATCTGCACTAGCCCTCCCTAATTTAGCAGTGTAAGACTAGAGAGAGAGAGGTAGTCATCACCACCCACCGCCAACTCTTGGGCTACTCATTTACCAACGAATAGTGGGATTGAACGTCACATTATAACGCTCCTACGGCTGAAAGGGCGAGTTTGTTTGGTGCGACCGGAATTCGAACTTGCGACCCTAAGGTTACGAGTCGAACGCCTTAACCCACCTGGCCATACCCGTGTGAATATACATTTCTTTTAATCTTTTCCTGTTAACCTTTCTAAACAGCAATAAAGGAAAGCTAATATACTTATATATTCAGTGATGTCGAGAAACCCACTTGTTGAGAAATTTATATGCAAAAACGGCTCGTTTGGGTTGAGAAAATATTTTACATAGAAGAGCGAACAACGTTTCGACCTTCTATGTAAAATATTTTCTCAACCCAAACGAGCCGTTTTTGCATATAAAAATACTTATATATTGTTATTTTCCAACAAATTACCGTAAGATTTGTATTTCCTAATAAGGTAAATGCTATATTACAGAGTGCGAGCAGTGACGCTAGAAATTCCAGGATTTCGAGAAAGGCCTTCCTTCTTCTCCCGCGATTCATCATCAGATGTTAGCCCTAAAACTGGGGATAAGGCAGAAATCGAACCAGAGCTGCCTTCCGGAATGATGTACTCGAGGCGTGCTTCCAGAGGTATCCAACACCAGGTCAAATTCTTGACTACTTCTGCTGTTCTACATGTTCCTCGTCGCCCGAGTCACAATGGTCGTCTCAGACAAGGGTCAAAGGTCGAAGTAACATTTAGAGATGAACCTTCTTTCATCGAGAACTCCATCGATCTAAATGAAGAACTAAGAGATATGACTTACAGGTAGCATAAGAAAGGATCTTCTGTAATCAAAATAGAAGTGTTTAACAAATCACAAAAAACACTTACCTTACCAAGTGGTTAAACATTGAATCCCAAACAAAACTTTTCCAAATACCTTAATATCCACTTTATTTGTATTTATGTGACTAAGAAATGAACGCAGTTGGAACCAAGTGCCTCGGTAGTGTAAGTGAAATTTTTATGTGTTGCTTCTGTACTTGAAACGATGGAGAAAAATATCTCACTCTGTAAACGGATCATATATATAAAAAAAATGTGCAGTGTTTCTAGGGCAACCTTTCTTTCTCAAATGTTACTGCATGAAACTATATAATTGCCAAATGATGTGTTTGAATATTTGATATTTGTGCTCATAAAAATAAACCATTACTAATATATTGATTTTTCTCAATTTTTTGTTGTTGAAATCACTTTTATACACATTATTTATATATAGAACGGGAATTTGGAATTGAAATATTTATCTTGAGCCGTATCTTACATGCACATGGTTTCCAGGTCGAATACCTCTAGGTTTCAGGCATAGTCAGTCATCCATAGTGTTTACTGACCAAAGCGTTCAGTGTTTGTTTGTTTTTTTCAAGTCAAACAGAAACTTAGCAACAAAAATAATGATAAATATACCAGTAAAAGGGTGATGAAAATACGATTAGAAATGAGCTGGTCGCATTTCAATACATTCAACTGTAGCTTGCCTTCTATCGTATCATATTTTTCGTGTCCTCGATTTTATGAATACATAAAAGAATATGGATAGGCATACCTCGGTCCTCGCCTCCCATCAGGAATGAAAGTCTGGTAAAGAATTTCAGACGAAAGCCTAAACTTAATCTACCAACGGGAATCGTGTCTGAACATGTTATATTATCAGCTTGACATTAACACCAAGAAGACTATCTCTAGAAGCTTTGTTCAGCTCAAACCGACACGCGTTATCAAAAACTATTTTTAACTCATTTATTCTCGTACGATATTTATGTTTGATTAACACCAAGAAGACACTATCTCTAGAAGCTTTGTTCAGCTCAAACCGACACGCGTTTTCAAAAACTATTTTTAACTCATTTATTCTCGTACAATATTTATGTTTGAGGAATAATATTATTTATTTGAAAATCTATCGAGCTTGAACGAGAAATAAATATAATGTTATTAAACAAATTGGGCAGTCTTGGCACTGCGCAACTTGGTGAATAACATGAAGTTTCCAATCGTTTTGTTGTTCACGTTTTATACGCAACATTTTTCATATTGAGTAACAAAAATTCGAACTCTATAAAGAAACTGTTTGAAACTAAGCACAAACCTACACAATTAGCTATTTATGATCTCCATACCACGAGTATCAAAATCCGGTTTCTAGCGTTGTAAGTCGTCAGACACCCTGTTGTCCCACTAAGGGCGAAAGAATATCTTCCCTTCATATTGTACGGTCCCCCGCTAGTACAGCAGTAAGTCTACGGATTTACAACCCTAAAATCAGGGGTTCGATTCCACTTAGTGGACTCAGCAGATAGCCCAATGTAGCTTTGCTATAAGAAAACACACAAGTACACACATATTATGTGCGTATGTGTTGTTGGTTTATACTAAACTGTGACTTTAGCTTAATCTCCAACACGTCTTTGTAACATTGATAAATATTAAATATAACTTTCAATTTATTTGTTTGTTTTTTTTGTTATGCATAAAGCTACACTGGGCTTGTTTGTAACCTTCACACCGGAGATATCGAAACCTGTTTTTAGCACTTACTGCTAAGTGTCATAATAGCTTGAAGTTTCTAAGGAATAAAGAGTATATTTTTACACGATACATGTGTTATCGAATTTATTCATATCAGTTAATGTTATGTTGATATCAAGTGTATACCTTTGACGCTTTTTTTGGGATAATAATAGAAACACTATGAAACCGGCAGTGGAAAGACTAATACATTACGATTACATATCTTTTCAATTTTCCTAGTACCACTGCAAACGTGTCTAATATAGTTAGTTTTCCTACTGCAAGCAGTTGTATTATAAGTATTCGGTTTCAGTATTGCAAACGCTTATATTTTTGGTACCACAAGCTCTTTCATTTTGAATGTTTAGTTTTTTTACTGTAAGAATGTGTTATAAGTAATTAGTTTCTTATCGTAAACAGTTGTCTTATAAATGTTCATTTTTACTACAATAAACGTTTGTATTATATGTATTCAAGCTTATTAATTCAAACACTTGTTTTGTAAGCGTTTATTTGTCACGTAAATATTTATGTTATAAATATTTAATATAATAAATTAGTAGATTTATGTGACAGTAAATGGCCTTCTAAATTTATAAAGTGTCTGTATACTAAATATATTATTATGAGTTCGAACTTTATGCTGGATTTGAATATCACTCTGAGTTTAATATCTTATTTGAACTACTATCACAGCTTATAATATATTACAAAGTAAGTGGCATGACTTTTTTAAATTTAATTAATATCTCACGGCCAAGTGCCCGTAAATACACTAATCTGTTGTTAATATGTCATTTCAACAATACCTTCCTAACTATGTGTATCACAAATACTTGAAACCTGCTGTATTTTGAAAATACAATAAACATGTACGTATTTCATTATATTCTTCCGCTCAATCTGAAAATGTTAGTTAAGTCAGAAATGTTGTCATATAATCGTACTAAACTTTTGTATTATTACTTTTTCGCAAAATCCGAAGGACCATTCTTCACAAAAATGCATTATATAGCTATCCTCAAACTATGTAATATTTTCCATTTTCAAAAGACTTGTACTGTGTAGAGAACAAAGCTGAAAATCAATCCATTTCGATTGGAAATTGTACTCAAGAATCATATTTTATTTTCACTAGATCTCTTCCATTTGTGATATTAAGGTTCAAGTTTCTTCAGAGCACTCTCCACCTTGATTCGTGCTTTACAACGCCAAGCTGCAACGTTTCTACCATTTTTAAAGAAGAGAGAAACACATTAAAAAGATTCATGTCAAGGTTATTGTACTTTAGACAGTATTGATTCGTTAATCCACTGACATTTTAAATCCAATTTTCGGAAACTTTTGCGTCGTTTTCAAATCGAATCATAATATAATTGTGCTAAAATCATTAAAAGTGGAGCAATGATGAGAGAGTAAATCATCATGTTTAGATTTTGGCATGTTCAGTGTCTTAAAACTGTTGACATATTGAACCATTGTGTTTAGATTTTGGCATGTTCAGTGTCTTAAAACTGTTGACATATTGAACCATTGTGTTTAGAATTTCCTATGTTTTTTACCTTCAACTGTTGCCATAGTGAATCGTTGTAATTAAAAGTTGGCATGTTCTGTATCTTAACACTGTTCATACATTGAATCATTGTGTCTAGATTTTGGCATGTTCAGTATCTTAAAACTGTTGACATATTGAATCATTGTGTTTAGAATTTCCTATGTTCATATATTGAATTTGTGTCTAGATTTTGGCACTGTCAGTATCTTATACTGTGAATCGTTGTAATTAAAGATTTTGGCATGTTCAGTATCTTAAAACTGTTCACATATTGAATCATTGTGTTTAGATTTTGGCATGTTCAGTGTCTTAAAACTGTTGACATATTGAACCATTGTGTTTAGATTTTGGCATGTTCAGTATCTTAAAACTGTTCATACATTGAATCATTGTGTCTAGATTTTGGCATGTTCAGTATCTTAAAACTGTTGACATAGCTTCTTTAACAATCCGATTACGAAAGCGTTTCTTTTGAATACGGTGAATGTATTTTATGTAAATGAAATGAAATTAGTACTAAGTAACATAATTATTTACAAAGAAATGAAATTCCTTAAATTAACATAATACTCTTAATACACGTGAAGTATAAACGTATTTAAAATACGACATACTTATGAAATGTATTTTTTCATGAACGTTCATACATAAGACCTATTGCAAGTGTCATCATTTCGTATTATTGCAATAATTACGTATAAAACTTTAAGTTGCAAAATATTTCTGCAGTCGATAGAAACTATTATCTATATTCTGAAAACCAATGTCATACAGTCTGAGATTCATGAATTATTACTTATTATCTTTCTTCCATTACGTGTAAGCTTGATACATATATTGATTTAACTGGCTTTCAGTCCATCAAAAAATTCATCTCTGTTATAATGGGACGTGAAAATTCCATAAAATAAAATGATTTGTCATATTAATAAAGCTTTATCGTAACCATAAACATTTCATTTGGTTGATAAACGTAACGACTGCGATATACATGTACACTAATAAGGATAGAAACTTTCTGAAAACATCAAGTTATACTTAAAATCAGAGCTTAATAAATACATACTGAGACATTTCAAAATAAACAACAGTAACAAAACAATTACTTGGTGATAATGCCATAGAAATAGAAATATTTCCTTTTAATGCTCCATAGACAAAATAATTACAGCATGAAGGCACTCATAGGTTTATGAAACTGAAACCACGGGAAGCTATCACTTAAACATTTAGAAATTTCTGTTCTCATTAAAATCCCCCCCAGTGACTCAACGATATGTTTGCGGACATACAACGCTAAAAATCGGGTTTCAATGCCCGTGGTGGACAGAGCACAGATAGCCCATTGTGCAGCTTTGTGCTTAATTCAAAACAACAACTCGTTAAAATCACATAGGATTGCGTAGGTTTAGAATGGATTCCACTTTGTTTTCTTTTTAAAATATGAATAAAGTGTCCAAAAAAATCTGATAAAGTTGAGTTGACTTCTTCAAAACCTTTGGTGAATTAATATAAAGTACTCTCACCAGGCTGCAGCTTTCTTTTAAAGAGATAATAAAAATAACTTATTTAAAGGTTTAGACAAATTGCTTGCTTTAACCATGTCTTATGAGTTGGTTCTGCAATTTATCTGGCTAATTAATTGAAATTGAATCGGACTCTCTTGTTGGTTTGCACATGAAACTACATAAGGGTTACTATCCCTAATTGATATTATCCCCAATGAAACTTCGTGAGCTACTTTTGTTTGATCGATTATTAGAATATTGACCCATATTTTTGTATCTTACTCACGTCCCCAATGTTGCAGCAAGGAGACCTTTCCATTCGAAAGGGATATGCTGGCCACGCCCTCCCTTTGATTCTTAAAATCATGGACATCTAGAGCGTAAAAAATATGTAAATTGAAGAAATGACCACATCTGGCATTTTGTGTGTGATATATTTAATACTTTATATTCATCACAAATAATTTATTTTTATAAATTACCTGTCGTTGTCGTTGTTTGTAATTCTCGGTTTTTATAAAATACTTTACGTTAAGTCAGACAGGAGAGCTTCCGCTACTTATGAACGACGTACATAGTCTTAAACTAAACTAAATAAAGTACTCGCGTTTACCATTGTACCAAAATGCGGTTTTATAGCTAAAACACATTCTGCCAATGTGTATGAAACACGAACAGATAAGTCCAGATATATATAGAAAGCTCTTGAGTTGGTGTATCTGCGGAAGTAGAGACCATATTGTTTCTTTGGGGAATTCGCAAAAGAGAAAGTCGTCCATTCACGTTAACAACAAGAATGGGATAAAAATGACAAAGTGAAGATGTAAGTTTTCCATCATAGAACCATTTTTGCTGCATCAAACTTTAGCGGACTGGATGATTCTGATAACGAACAAACCAAAGAAAAAGGTTATAGAGTGGTGCTTGTAATCCAGCTCCCTGAAATGTCAGTAATAAGCAGTAAAAAACACAAACATATTCCATCTAAAGGAGTTATTTTTTTTTTATTTTATTATTATTGGGTTTTTTTGCTGCATTATAAATAATTGCCAATTTATGCCATTTTACTATACTCAATTTTCTCTTTGGTGTTAAATGGTGTTTTTACACCAAGCACACGCAAACTATTAAAAGCAAAAGTAAATAGTTTTAAATGTTAATAATTTACGCATCATATTTTTCGCGATGAAAATTGAGGCGTGACTAAATAAGATTGGTGTTGTAACGGGTTCAATATTGTATATCTATTTTAATATCTATGTTTGTTTCAGTTTGTTATATATTTTGAAATGTATGTGACTTATATTGTTAAATGAGTATTGCGAAAGTCCTGATTGTCCTCTAACTTTGTAGAAGATTCTCGAGTGTAAAAATCAACAATATATGTTTTGCATTGTTGCCAACTGAACTTTCGAGAACTTCACCTAAAGTTTATAAATCGAAATGCCAAAAGATAGTTTTCATAAAATTGTTAATTTGCTGCAGTTAGTATGCTATAAACTTCGGAAGTTACAACTGTGAAAAAAAGCTTATCAATCGGGAAACTAACGATATTTGACTAGGAACGGAACGATTTTGAACATTACAAACCATTTACTTCAGCAAATTAACTTCCGATGATAGTATTTCTACTATCTAGTAACTAGAACATTAGATAACTTCGTCAGAGAATAGTCAGCTTGTAAGCGGCGTGAGGGCAGCCAAATTTAAAGAGCTGTCTTGTTTATATACTCAGAATTAGTTCACACATCGTGAACTGTCAATAAAATATTCAGTTCCAGACCATATAGACGACTCAGTACTGTTTGTAAGTTTGTAAAACCTTTGTATACAAATCATTATTTCAAATAACAGATATTAAAATATATTTGTGTTAAGAAAAAATTTGTGTGTATCAATCTTGTTGGCAAATATCATAAATTTGACATACATTAACATTCAATTAACTTTTAAATTTAAAATTCAGGCTACTTACAGCGTTTAACTAACTACCAAAAACTCAACAGTCTATCAACAACTTACTACTACTGCTACTCTAATATAACATACACTATTATCTTCCTGAAACTGTCTTCTATATTGTTAAGAAAAATCTAATTACTGAGTTACATTCTCATTACATGGATTCCCTATACCAAACATCTAAGATTTAAATATTCAAAACATAGCCTAAAACACTATCGCATTCTTAGTTGCGAAGTCCATTGAACAGTATTATCACACAGAAATAATAATGGTGAGTTAAACTTACATATTTAATAATAAAGCTAATCCTGACAATTAATATTTATAGTCATTATGATCCCAACAGAAATTTCTGGCTCTCCGGTATATTGACTTACTTATTTGGAGGTTTTCTCCTAAAATTATTCACTTGAATGATCTCCTGTCATTGTGCTTTGAGAGACAATTACAGTAGGTGACCCTGAATTTGGACCACCTCACTTCTTTGATTCTACTCTAGCGGTGCAATTATTATTATGTCTGATCATTGACTATGAACTTGTTATAAGACTACTCAAATGTCATAAATGCCTTTCTGGATGAAGTGTATTTGCAATATTCATTCTCTCTATATGAAAATTGTCCATACATTATACTTTGTAAAGAACTTTTCCACTCCAAGAATGGTTTCCAATTTTCCTCTTTCTAGAAATGTATGACATTTCGCACTTTACATCAACCCATTTTCTTGCTACATCCCTGAAGCTGTTTCCCAGTTTTCATTACCACATCAGATCGAAAAATGATAGTTCTGAAACCAGTGTCAATCAGCATTTCTAAAATTTCTCATGAATTCATCCATTGACTCGTTGAATAGTTTCTTTATACAATATACCTTTTATTTCTATCAAGACAGGTGTAGCATACTGATCTTCAAGGTGTCGTTTCCTTTGTTACTTATCAACGACTTGTTCATCACAATCACAGTTTTTCACACTTCTAGCAGTTTCCTTTTTCCATCATTATTTGTGAGCAGTTTTTATTTCATACTGACATTTGTTTGCAGTTCTTGGTAAAAAATGGTTTATTTCCTCCATTCTGACTAAATAAGTAAAGGTTTTTGTGTGTGATTTCTGGAAATATTCCCTTATAGGTTGCAACTGAAACACCTTCTACCCTATATTTTAATTATTCTATAGTCAGTAAGTAGTTGTCTAATTCATCAGAGGGCATTGAAATTTTCATACTTCTTGTTCTTATGGTGCCAAATATACAACTTTAATACATTTCAGTTCCATCGTCAACTAAAAAGCATCCTTTACAAAAGTATGTTCACTTTGTTTTAGCCTAATTTACATCCACTATAGTACCAATGAAATAGTCATGTGCTAATGAATGCACCATTTCACATGGAATATCTGTAGAAGATAATAAAACAAGACTTTGAACACTTTCTGCAGGTTTGGCTAAAGTCTCATTTTCCTTCTTACTCTGTACCTAAACATCACTTTGAGAGCTTTGTTCTGGTGTGTCATTCCACACCTGTTTAATAAAGTAGTAACCAATGAATGGTAGCTGTCACAGCTCTCAGCAAGAATTCTATTTATTGCTATGAAAGATGGGTCCTTTAAATGATCAGCAACTTAATAACTTCATGTTAAATAGTCCATTGATTCACTTTGGAAATTATTCTGAACAGAACCAGAAATACCTTCCATGGTTCTTTTTCAGTTATAGCCTGTTGATTTATCAATAAGATAATGTTGTTGAACCAACCTGCCAAATTCTTGATATCCAGCAAAATCACGCATCTACAGATGGCATAACACTATTGGTAGCAGCTGTAGACCAGACAGAATATCATATTTAGTATTTTATAGATAATGATGCTTGAGGTAAGAGTAATGGGACAGATGCAGAAAGATGTATATCTGACATTGATGTCCTTCTATGTTAAGTTGATATTGTTGTTATAATGCTCGTGTACTTTCCAACGAGTTCTTTAATACTGGTGTTATTAACCACATGTTCTTCTCTGACTTACTTTTGTACTTCTACAGTATTGTTATTATAATTATTCTGGGCTTCTTTAATCTTGTTGTTATTATATTTTTCTACTTCACTATTGTCCCATATTGCCCTATTTTGTATACATAATTTTTCTATATACCTTATATCATATTCTTGTAATTCCTTTCTTGTATACATATTTTGTTATTGATCTTCTGTTTATCTATCTTTCTTCTTTTGATATTTTATTTCTTTCTCTTTGATTACCTTCTAATACTCTCCCTCTATCGCTTTGATCAAAGTTTCACTGTTTCATGATCTCTAGTAAATTTTCAATCTCAGTTTCGGGTACGTTACATCAGCGTGAAATTTCATCTTGATTAAATGTTATTTTTACCAAACTCATATCACTTTTAACACCAATGTTTAAGTAAGAGATCTATCATTAGACGAGTTGTTTTTGATTATTTGATATAAAGATTTTTGATTCACCTAATGAAGGGAAATAATTTTAGCTCATGCACTGAAGGTTTAAATAAGTTCGCGTTGTTTAAAGTAACAAAAATAACCAACCTATAGGCTTAACTTTACAAATAAATAGAGCTTGTTACTTTATCCTATGCTTCCAGTACGTTAGCATTTCGCTGAAACTGAAAATCAAAACTAACAACGCTGAACTAACCATCAGAGTTCGATAATCAATCAACAACGTTAAAGCGGTAGTCGTAAGTTGCTGATTGATTTATTGAGCCCTGATGGTTAGTTCGGTGTTGTTAGTTTTGATTTTCTGTTTTAGCAAAGTGCTAATGTTCTGGAAACAGGATAAAATAACAAGCTTTATTTATATTGTTTAAATTATTTATCATATTCTAAAGAAATTCTAGTAATTGTTTGCTTGTTTAAAGTTAAGCACAAAGCTATACAATGGGCTATCTGTTCTTTGCCTACCACAGCTATCGTAATCCTATTGCTAGCATTAGAAGTCCGCAGACATACCGTTTTGTCACTAGGGGGAGAGGGTTCTCTAGTAATCGAACTACATGGTCATCACATCACATTAATACTCCCTCTAGCGAACATATAAAATTCAAATATTAAATAAGTAGGTTACGAAACTTTACTGCTCGCTTGAAATTTTGGACACACTCAGTTAACCGGGTTCAAGCGATTACGAATTGAGATTCTACGTAGTGGAGTTAATCCACCACTATGATTTATTTAATCATGAATACTGTATTTTGCAATTATTTAAATGACAATTGTAATTTTCTTCCATCGTTTTCATTTTTATCCATATATGGGAAATCTAGGGATTAATCTGAAGCTGGAGGTTTTGGGATTCTATATTGAGGTCTTCTTCACAAAGTCATCCATTTTTATTCAATATGCAGTTGAAGTCCATTAGAATTACTTCATCTATTATGTGTATTGATGTTATTTATTTTGAAGAAGAATAAAATAGAGAAAAGTAATTAATCAAAGAAGAATGTTAATTCCAGATATTGGTTAATTTTAGATAAAGTCCGAAGTGTTGCAATAAACTATAGCGTAACGCTTTAATCTGACAAATTTTATACATTGAATTAAGAATATAACCAAAGTTCACAATTAAAACTGAAATAAAGCAAATAATACAATTTACTGGTAATCATTACAGAAACAATTCATTAAGTACCAACTGACAGCTATGGATTAACAATGGTTATAGGCTAACTGCTATCCACAGATGACAAATAACCTAAAGTCCTTTAATGCCATTCCAAATCATATCTATCCACTAAAATTTTGCTTTACGCAAATTTTTCTACAGTAATAAAAAAAAAATGACTACGTTTTCCACTGATAAGACATGAAACTTGTTTGAAGGCACAAACTTCTAAGTGTCTTTCTTATTAGTCCCCAGCTGGGACAGCGATAAGTCTTCGTATTTAAAACGATAAAAACAGGGGTTCGATTCCACTCGGTGGATAAACAGATAACCCGAGGTAACTTTGCTATAAGAAAAACACACACTTTTTTATCGTACCAAAATAATCTTTGCGTAATAAACAGAAATTTTGTTTGTTTTAAAATTTGCATTACTTTCTTTATGTATATTGTTGTAATAATGTTGAGACGAGAAACATATCTACAATAACAATCATGTTTGACAATTTTCAGAAGTCATAAGTGAGACCACGAAGAAACTGAACTCGTGTAGTTTGTTTTATAGAGTATTTTTTTACCTATCTCTCGACTTGTAATCCGAGGGTCGCGAGTTCGAATCCCTGTGGCACCAAATATGCTCACCCTTTAAGCCTTGGGAGCGTTATAATGTGACGGTTAATCCAACTATTCGTTCATAAAAGAGTAGTCCAAGCGTTAGCGGTGGGTGGTAATGACTAGATGCCTTCCTTCTAGTCTGACACTGCCAATTTAGGGAGGGCTAGCCCAGATATTAAACCAACTGTACAGGTGTATTCGTGTAGCTTTACGCGAAATTCAAAACAAACCAAATCAAATCTTATCTCTCTAGACTACAAATTGCCGAATGCCTCAGCTTTCGTTTTATTGGTTTAATAAATTTGGAATATTTAAGAACACTTAGCTTATTCTAATCAATTTTTTATTAGAAAATGTTTCACTAATAAACAGTTATTATTGCTTTTGAAGAAATAATTTTCTAATTACAATTATGTATTGTACAGTTCTAATACAAGATACACATTTTATCTTGTATTTAAATCAAGTTAAATCAAATCTTATCTCTCTAGACTACAAATTGCCGAATGCCTCAGCTTTCGTTTTATTGGTTTAATAAATTTGGAATATTTAAGAACACTTAGCTTATTCTAATCATTTTTTATTAGAAAATGTTTCACTAATAAACAGTTATTATTGCTTTTGAAGAAATAATTTTCTAATTACAATTATGTATTGTACAGTTCTAATACAAAATACACATTTTATCTTGTATTTAAATCAAGTTAAATCAAATTTTATCTCTCTAGACTACAAATTGCCAAATGCCTCAGCTTTCGTTTTATTGGTTTAATAAATTTGGAATATTTAAGAACACTTAGCTTATTCTAATCAATTTTTTATAAAAGTCAGAATTATTACACTGCAATCTCATGTGAATTGATAATATTAAGCCTTTAATTAAATGTTAGAAATCTGTAAATAAATGTATTCTTATTAAGATGATTATTCTGAATATAAACAGTTTTTAAATCTGAATCGCGACTTGAGGACAATTGCACTTAGTAACAAAGATGCAAAGATGGAGGGATGTTAACCTTAAAAGCTCATCGTAAATTAATATTGTAATTCGTCAGAAAATTGAGATTTCAACCTGTATTTTTTTTAGGGGAGGTTCTAAATGCTTGAATACAAATAACTAAATTTCGTTACGTGTTTGTCGATTAACGCTTCGTTTCAGTACGGTCTTAAACTTTTGACCAACTGGTATTTATGCTAATTTCATAATGTTCACATTTTCCCTATTAAATGCTAAAAGGTTTTTTAATTTTTTTCCCTTTTCTTATTTTCGTCTTTCAAAGCTCCACTCAAATAGGTGGTTTAGTCTAAGAACGCAAAATGTATATTTTTTCTTTATGTTCATTGGCCTTAAGATTTTGGCCAGCAGTGTATATTTTAATGACACAATATACTATAACCTTTATTACAAATAATTATCTATATACAAAAGTTTTACAAACTTACAAACGATAGAGTCTCCTAGCTCATCCGGCACTTTCTTGAGAATTAAATTCGAGCTGATGTAGATATAATACACTTAACAGGGAGCTAACTAGCTCTGTGGTCTTCTATCGTTGGTAACGCGCCGAAAACAGGTCGAGTTTTTCACTATGAAGTTATGCAATATCTTCGTAAAAATACTAATGTTTTATGTGAATCCGCTGAAAATGGTTTTTAACGTTCGAAATTTATAAACGTTCCCGGTCAACTATTTGAAGTTCCCGATTAACAAGCGTTAATTACAGGTATAGCATCCGAGGCTTACAGTACAACTACCATAGCAAGC
The DNA here is from genome assembly GCF_004210375.1 of Tachypleus tridentatus. NCBI lineage: Eukaryota > Metazoa > Arthropoda > Merostomata > Xiphosura > Limulidae > Tachypleus > Tachypleus tridentatus. The sequence continues at coordinate 14,331,587 of NC_134830.1, forward strand.
CAATAATATATGCTGTCTCTTGGCGCGTCGCATTTGTTACATTTATAGGCGTGAGAAAAGTGCCTAGACATTTCAGTCTGAACAACAATAATGACGATACACTGGTGTTTACGTACGTATATATATTGTTGATTCTTACACTCGAGAATCTTCTACAACGGGCGATAATTTCGTAGTACCTATTTAACAGTATGAGTTAAGTACATTTCTAAATATAAATTTCACTCAAACAAACATCGTTATTAAAATAGATTTATAATAGTAAATCCTTTACACAATAAAACTATGCTCATTGGTTCATAGTTGACGGAAATATATTTATATATAATGCATTTTAATGAAAAAGAATAATGTAAAGTTCAAAATGTTTTTAAACTACTTTTAGACTTTAGAACCACAGCAAATAAAATAATTTCTTTCTAACACAAACTTAAAAATCTATAATACATTGAAATAAAATTTTCCATTGTTTATCAAGTGAAAGACATTTTTAAAAGAAGTTCTATAAGTTTGGATAAAGTTGAAACACGCACTTGTACATGTCAATAAAGTTCCAGTTAAACAAACCTAATTTCCAATATTTTGTAATACCCAAGTTGAAACTTGTTCACAGTTTAAAAATTGTGTTGTCTGAAGGATTATTTAAAGGTTATAATTAGCATTGTTGACATTTTCAAACTAAAGATCAAAATCAATAAATGGAATATATTAATATTCTTGTCATTTCACAAAAGAAATGTAGAGTATAAGGTATTATTGGAAAGTTAAGTAAAATGTACCGATCGTTTGTTTGGATTTCGCGCAAAGCTACTCGAGGGTTATCTGCGCTAGCCGTCCCTAATTTAGCAGTGTAAGTCTAATCATCACCATCCACCGCCAGCTCTTGGGTTACTATTTTATCAATGAATAGTGAGATTGACCGTCACATTATAACGCCCCCACGGCTGGAAAGGCGAGCATGTTTGGTGCGACCGGGATTCGAACCCGCGACCCATAGAATGTACCGCATATTTCGTTGTGAATTATTTTGATTTTTCAATATTGTGTATTTGTAAAGCTGGGATGATCATAGTGCCAATAAAGAAAAAATAGTGGTAAACTGCAAAAAATGTATTTATCAAAACTTATCGAACAAACACCTGAAAACTATACATGTAAAAACAGCTGGTATGGGCTGAGAAATTTTCTTTTTTTTATGTAGAGGAGCGAACAACGTTTTGAACTTTTTCAGTCATCGTCATGTTCACAAAGCTGAAAAGTAATACACTTCAAGAAATGATATAACCTTTTTACCATACTTATGTCTGTGAAAATGTTCTTATTTTAAATTTCTAGCTTTGAAGGCACTTTACATCATACATTTGTCTCGTCAGTTCAATGAATAAAATCAAACCAGTTGTTTAAACAAATTATTGCGAAGAAACTAGAAATTGAAAAGCATTGAATTTGCTTATACATGTTTTTACTAATTAAATGATTCTTTTTAAATATCTTTAAATTAATAGATTAAAGTCATTTGGCTTGGTTTAATAAATACATAGTATGAAAACATAATACTTTCGAATTTTTATCAGAAATTGCGTTTCCACTGGTCATTTCAAATGTAGGTCATGATAACCAATGCGGTTTGTATGTATTAGATATTAATCGTGCAGATACAGCTCCTGAGCCATCAAGTGGATATTTTTGTTACAGTTCCTCTTTCATCGTGATGAAGATTGATGATAGTGACTATTAACAGTAAACAGAAATAGTGACATCAGCGAACTTTACATTAATACCGTAATGTCAGTATGTCAGAAATATATACGAGAATCTTCAGTTGTTATATGTATGTGTGTTGGATGAACTACCATACTTTTAGTTTTATCCTTTCTCACCCATACGTTGACGTTAACAAATTATCCTAGAACGACAAGATGCCATTATTAAGAAAGTAAGTACGTTATTTAAAGAAAGTTTATCTTAATAAACTCAATTCTAATGACTACATTTATTTTCTTTATGTATACTAGGTGGTGCTCTTCTTTCATTCCAATCATTAGCAGTTCATTTGTCTAATTTCCTCGCCATGCGATCGAAACTAACTGACAAGAAAGTTTTCTCTCTAACTCTTTAAATTATTACTTTCTGAACTTACTCAATTGGTGAAATAAATAGTTAAATAATTATTTATTATGTACAGAATTTGTAATATTTGGTTAGTATCAAAATACGGTCTTTGACTCACTTACCGTTGGTTTTGTTAATATATACGTATATACAGGGTGTCTGAAAATAAAGATACCAAAAATAAAGTTCAATAACTTTATTGTTACTTCAAATAACAGCATGAATACGTAGGCTTGTGAGCCTTGTTTTTATATTTAATGGACTTCTTCTTCGAGTAAAGAGTAGTGGTGCTTCATCTTTTGGAAAATAGCTCTTTGTAACAAGCCAGGAGTTCCTTGCTGATGTGAAATAAAGAATTATTGTAGCATGTGCAGATACAAATTTCCACCAACAGTTCGTTTGTCAAAAAAACAAGAATAAAAAAAAATATTAATACAACAAAACAAATATTAATACAACAAAACAAATATTAGTACAAAAAAACAAATATTGATACAACAAAACAAATATTGATGCAACAAAACAAATATTAATACAACAAAACAAATATTAATACAACAAAACAAATATTAGTACAACAAAACAAAATTTTCAAGCCTATTATTTGTATTCATATTTAGTTTCTGTTGTTATCTCAAATAAAGTTATTGAATTTTATTTTTTATTTTCGGGCACATTGTATATTCCTCTTTATATATGCAAAGAAAGAGTGTGTTGATTAGTTAACACTTTCTCTATTTTATGTACACACGTTCTTACACTGTTTCAAGTTTCTTTGTGACATGAGTGACATATTAACAGTTTACCTTTTGCCCAAGAGCTTCACAGTGTATAAAGTGTTAATATTAGGTTATTTTTATTCACATACATCGTGGTATATTATTCAAAACAATTAAAAGAAGTATACATAAATAATGTTGGCAATATACCAACATTGTTTCACATCTTGTTTACAACCGTAAAAACAGCGATTTCGTTGGGAATTCAATCATTTACTATAAGTCATCAGCTCAAAATCACTACAAAAGATAAACAAGCTTAATATAGAAATACGAAAAAGCTCTGTGGATTATACACACACTGCAAACTCTCTGAATACTTAAACTGGATAGTTACTATCCGAAAATATCGTTAGAATGAACAACTTATGGGCGAGTCAATGGAGAGAACAACTACACTTCCATCAGTTTATTATTTTTAGTTGGCTTTTTCTAATAGTTTAATTTAACAGATAAAGGTTTTCGCACATATTCCAATAAGGTAACAAAACTTCTATTGATATGAATTCAACTTCTAATGATTTATAAATATTGTATTTAAAAATACTACAGAGAACTTCCCTTTACAGTTTGACTAAAGACTTCTAACTTGATTAGATTTGATTCCTCAGGTTTGTAAACCTGAATATTATGAACAGATTATTCATATTAATTTTGAACTATAAAGGAAAATAAAGTTTGTTTCCAGGTTTTGATGCTTTATTTAACAAGGAAGATATTCGTCCTTGTTAAATAAACTTCTTTAAACTCTAAGAATAGTCAGGACTAGATAATTGTCATTTTACTTTTGTTAATTGTCAGACATAAACGGCACTTAGATTTCTCAAAGACTAACCTAATGGAGACTTCTTCCTCCATCTGTTTAAAAAGTTTAACTGCTATGATAGATCCAATCTTATTAAAGGTGTCATCTGGTGATTAGAAAAGTGAAGTAATATTTCATATATAAAATTTGAAATAGTCCTTTAATTATAAAACTCGGAAATATTTTTGTCTTCTAGTTTTCTTTAATTCGTAATAACGATAATTAGCTGTCGGTGGAGACTTTATTCAAGTTCCTTAACTTATCGCCAGATTAACAAATTAAAATATTTCAATACTTTTTGCCAAATTATTGATTTACTTTGATGGTTAAGATTCAGGATGTGGTATTCACTCTCTGTGAGTCCCACTGCCACTCCTTGAAATGTAATCCATGACTGCACAATTTTTTTTTAACGAAAAACTCTAATCTCTACTATGAAAGAAAATCTAAAGTGTAATATTCATTGCAATTAATAATGACAGTCAATTTACTAAGCCTAAATAAAACCAGTTACAGTATTAAACGAGTCATTATTGCCAATACTGATCTTTCCAGCACTGAAGAGCCATCGAACTCTTCCACATTGGATACTTATTACTGCTAACAAGATACATTTTTTCCAGTTAAATTAAACGAGCTTTGTTTAAGCTTGATGTCATATTTAAGTGATCCTTAACTACAACTTAAACGCACTTTATCGGCATAGTAAGAATGATCCATATCTCAAATGTAACTAAATCAAGCCCAACATATTTAAAATAGTATTTCTTCTGGATAACAGTAATAATACTGATGAAGAGAATCACATCATATAATAAGGTTGTTAAAGTCATTTTACCATTCTGTGACGCATCAAAGTAATACTGGGTAAAAAAAAAACTACTCTGTCTTACGTTTCTTTTTTATTTAAAAAAAATGAAAATAAAAATAAAATATAGCAAGATAAGGCCCAGAAGACTCCCAAGGCCAATGGTGTATTAAATTTGCGATGTTTTATATGAACTTAGAAACATTTAATCGGTGACGCTCTTTGCTTAGGCCTATGAGATATTAGGTTACGGGATGTTTTTGTTGTTATTTTTAATTTGAAAAATATGTTTTGATTCCTAAAGGAAACCTTCGTCTGTCGGCTTTACTCTTTGAAGCGGTAAGTCTAAAGCATTATAACACATAAAGTTCAATATTTTTAAACAAAGTAGAATTTTATATAATTTCTAAAAGCAACTGCAACTAATTTAGTGAATCTTTAGCTCATTTGCGAACATTTGTTGCTAGATTTAAGCTAATGCCACCTAATGGATCAGAAATTAGACTGGAGGCATTAGCTTAAATCGGCTTTCGATATTCGTGGTGGGCAGAGCACAGATAGCCCATTGTGTAGCTTTGTGCTTAATTATAAACGAACAAATAAGCTTCTTTTCAGCAAAATTTACAAAATGGGCTAGCTGAGCGATGCTCACCACAGATATCGAAGCCCGATTTTTAACGGTATGAGTCGATAGACATACCGGTATGCCTTTAGAAGGGGGGACTGAAGTGCTCCAATATTTATGTGATTATTAACTGAAGTCTAAATGTTCTGGTTATGTAAAACAACTAGAATTGTCTCGCTCGTGTATTTTCTTAATGATGTAAAAACATTTCCCACTAATTTTGTCGAAATGAACTATGAAACTTTTATAACCTTCCAGAGCCGTTTAGTTAGGAAAGATTGTGTTAACATTTGTATGTGTATTTTTCTTACAACAAAGCTCCCTCGAACTATCTGCTGAGTCCACTGAGGGGAATCGAATCCCTGATTTTAGCTTTGTAAATTACTATACTTACCGCTGTGCTAGCGGGGGACCAACAGTCACATACCTGATGAATTCTTCAAAAGCTGGGATGAGCAACAGGAATTTTCTGGTTAAGTTTTTCCAATGTATTGACACGTTTTACAGAAATAAGAAAATGTTGCCTAATTTTTCTTCAAAAGAAATGTTTCGTAATTTTGTCACATGTCTTGTTGACACTTAAATGACCTTCCATGGGAGGTTCATGGATAGCTCTCAGTATTTCTTAATGATATACTTTCGGAACAACAATCTGATAAACTACAGCCAAGTCCTCTGGGACTGACACATCTGTTTTTGTTTTTCATTTTTTCATAAACACACCATTTTTGAAAAATTAATCATTTGGAACTTTCTCCAGCTCATTTTTTGGGACTACATATTTGCATAATTAAGAGATCTACGAATCCTTTTCTTGATGACCAATCAGTTTATTTCTAGCAAATGGAACTTCACCAGGTGAATCAGATCCATCATGTCTATCATGGTCACTCACTAAAGAATCACCAGCAGGTCAATTATTCACAAGATCCCGTCTGATCCAAAAATGTGGGAGACATGTCTATAATATCATCCTCTGAATAGGTGTCCATCATTCGTTTTAGGCTTAAGTTATTAGTCTGAGCTCGAGTTACAGCACAGCACACGAGAAAAATACGTCTGAATTTTCCTCGACAACATTATCCCTGGATCATATAGTGATCTACTCTCTGACCATCTTGGATTGGGCACCGACTTTTTATCCAACCAAATCGTTTTCCAACAATAATGATACACCGTTAATTAACAGAGAAGAACTTACTACAACCACAACTGATCCTATAACTAAACTAGGTCTGAAACTAAATAAATGTTATGAAGAGTAACATTAACAAAGCCATCTTCAAGATCCTGAACAATAACAGACTCACCAGATGCAGAATCCTAACCTAAAGGCATTACACCTTCTAACAACAATGACAGGGTCACCCCAATATCACACAGAATATATATGGATATGGAATTGCCAGTATCATTTGTCAAAGACATAGAATCAACAGATACAAAATTTTTAAATTTCTCCCTAACGACACTAGCTTTATATCAGTGGTCAAATCAACAACACTGTATGATTTGATAAAACTATCTATGTGTGGACACATGTAGATATCAAGGAAGTTCCAGATCAGAAAACTCAAAATTGTTTGTAAGTCTGTGAGACGTTTGTATATAAATCCTTATTTGTAATAACTATTTGTAGTAACCATTATTATAAATGGTATTATTGTTTATATATTAAAATATATTTGTATTAAGAAAAAACCAATGTGTATCAATCTAATTGACAAGTACCATAAACTTAATATATATTACATTTAATTAACTTGTAAGTTAAAATTTAACTCACTTTCAGACTATTTGAAGAATGATAATACGTAACATAATAAAGTGGAGGCTTGTTAGGGATAAATTACAATATGTAATAACTGGTACTATTAGTGAGAAAAGAAACAAAAATTTGAAACCGAAGAAAGTTTCAAACCTTCTAGCCACATATTGAAATTAACGCTGTTTTCAGGTAAAACCTATGGCTGTAAAAACTGGAATCATATCAGTCACATTTTACCACGTATCTGCAGCTTCAATGAACTTTTAAAGTCTTCACTTCAAGTTGTCTTGGAAGATAATGTCTACGTATGTTGGTAAAGAATGTATGAAAAGTTTGTCAGTATGTGTGTGACCTTGGGCTGACAATGTTATTTTTCACAGAAGCTTGTTACAATTTAAAATGTGATTTCGGGCAATCATGGCCATTAAATTTACATAATTAGATAACCATTAACATGAAACGTGGTTACAAGGGAAACACGAAACCTAGAACTGCATTTAACCTCAGCATGCATCTTAGGAACTTTAATATAAGATTCTGTGGGTAGAATATTGTCTTATTATACGTAGAAGTATACTATTTCGTAAATAGCTGTCATCTTTAATTCTTAGACGTAGTTTCTGTAGCCATATCAGTACGTATGATACAATGATGCATTTTAAATGTTTTATGTCAGAAAATGTATTGTTACCATACAATGGTACTGAAGATCTGGGTTTCTAGTCAGTAATAATTTAATCTACGTACACGTTACTCTTGACAATATTTGGGGACAAACATTTTAGAAATGAGTTCAATTGACATCTTGAACAAGAGCACAACACTCATGATTATGGGTGCTAAGTGTCGTGTTTTATTGCATTGTTAAAAAAAAACACCACCAAAGCCTAGTCTGTCACCCCTGTGTATTTCAATGCACGTTAACTAGTGTCATCTCTTATTTTCGTTAATTTATTAAGCAACATTGATTTGTTTTTGGTTGTTTTTTTATTTCACGCAAAGCTACACGAGGGCTATCTTTGCTAGCCGTTCCTAATTTAGCAATGTAAGACTAGAGGGAAGGCAGCTAGTCATCACACCCACCGCCAACTCTTGGGCTACTCTTTTACTAACGAATAGTGGGGTTGAACGTCACATTATAACGCCCCTACAGCTGAAAGACTACCCTTGTACTTCGAAAACCACAACGTCATACCAAACATACAAACCCCTTCCCGCAAGGGGAGGCAAACTATATATCACCTAACAAGACTTATCGAATCCATACATAGAACATTTAACACCAATCAAACGATTATTGCAGTTTTCCTTGACATACAAAAAGCATTTGATTTTGTGTGGCATAATGCTCTCAGATACCCTCTGCAAAATATGGGAGTTGGCTCCACCACCCTGAGGTGGATCTATAATTTTCTCACAGACAGAACAGCAATGGTTAAAATTAACATTACGTTCTGGAACACATTGAATATGACAGCAGGTGTACCTCAGGGATCTGTTCTTTCTCCTCTACTATACATTCTGTTTGCCAGAAATATCTCCTTCCCGAACCTACCCTACACTTTTTTCTCACAACAGGCAGACGACATTGCCGTCTGGAGTACCTCGAAAAGTTCTCTACTCGCTGCAAAATTCAAAAATTACCAGGCATCGATTCTCGAGTGAAGCTACAACTGAAGAGTAACCCTCCATCCCCATAAAACAACAGCATTTACTTTCCGTCATAGCCTAAATAAACAATTTAAGAATGTTAAAAAAGTGAAAATCCAGCTTAGAAATAACCAAATACAAATACACCCAACGGCCAAATTTCTAAGTATTACCTTTGACACACATCTAATATGCTCCGCACATTTCAGATGCATAGACAAATCCGTAAGCGAGCGAATTGTCTACTTAAAAATAATTGCAGGTACGAATAAAGTGTGCATTCCTTAAACGCTAATCAAAATATAACAGTATATATCCAACCTGTCATAGAGTATGGGTGCCAAATTACCTTCAACTGCTGATAAAGTATAGAAAACGTGATACAATTACAACAAAACAGAGTTCTTAGATTAGCCTAAAGACTCCCCATTTACACCCCGAATGCCTATTTACACAAATCGTGTAATATTGAAACGATCAACAACAGATTAGTTTCTCTTTCTACAAAATACTACAAAAAAGCAGAACAACGAAACCCCCTCACGGCCATCCTAAAGACAATGACTAGCTCCCCTTACAAAATAACATCCTGGTACAACTTAGTATCTAACACTAAAACAACCAGAAACACACTGAAGTTACTTTGCATATGTTTATAACTGTAGCTGTTTTTCTTTTCCAGGCATGAGTAGAGAACAGGTAGAATATTCGGTTCCTGTTCTGTGAAAGTGGGTTTTCTCGGGGATCTCCCGTTTCCTCCCACATCTAATTATCTGGCTCGTAAAGGTTCGTCAGTCATTTGAGTTAATAATTCGTCAAAATTCTGCCGTCTTGCTTCTTTTCTTTCAACTCAGTCAACATCTTTGACGTTACCAACTCCATCAATGAAGGCCTGGGCTTTCGCTGTGCCTCGACGCCCTCCAAACATTTACCAACTCTTACCAAACCTCGCAATAGGCAACTGAACTTTTTACTGACTCCGAAAGAAGAAATTTCTTGACTTAAAAAAAATCATGAGCGGGGCGAAGGAGGGATAATCTATATCTCTGAACACCCCAGTTGAGAAAGTGGAACACCTTTCCTCAAAACTAAATAACTGCCATAGTTCTATTCTGTTCAAAACCGCGACCTTCTGATCACCGGTCTTGTGTCCTATACAACAATCAATGCGAGATCCTCTGAATAAATAGTTTTATTAATAGAGTTTTAAACATTTCTGATATTAATTTATTAACATTAGATTTAGTAGATTTTTCTTAAAGTTTATTTGCAATTATGTTTCTTTAAATGTTCATTATATACGGCCAAAACCATTTTTCATTTCTCTAGGCACAGGTGAATATTTTGAAAATAAATAAGTACACTTAACGGATTCTCGTTTTTAGAATAATAAATCACTTTAGCAACGTGTCATTAATGCTTAATTAAATTAAGGTATGTAAAGCTTATGAAAAGAAATAAATGTTTCTGAATATTAAACTTTATTTTAATCGAACAAATATGTCATAATTGTGTTCTTGGTCACTTAGACTGTAACGTATTTTTCTTCAGTTTTTGGTTCTACACAATACCTCTGTTCCTTCATTTCCCTCAATTAAAATTTCGGAAAAATAACTTGAAGCACAAATATATTTTTAAGTACGAGACCAACGATCATTAAATGCGAACAGCATTAAGAAATAACGTTAAATCTTCCACACGTTGATTTACAATTACAATTAGAGACCGTTTGACAGAAAGCACTCAGCTCATCGTGTGACTTTGTGCTCAAAAATATATGTAATAAAATAAAACATATGTCATAAGATTCCTTTGGAATATCATCAAAAAGGACAGTATTATTACTGGTAACACTACATAACTTGCTGAAACAACAAGAGTCGTATTTACACATCTACTAGTTCGTACTGAAGTACTATTTCTTAATTGAAAGACACAGATAATTACAAAGTAATTGAATAAGAACACATGCGCCTACAATAATACTACGTCTTCAAAAATCATCTCATAAAACTTATATCAATATTCTCAACTATCACTTGTCCATACATCCATTAATATGTCTATTTCTTTATATTGGTCTAACATAACCTTATTGGTTTTTGTTGTTGTTGTTGTCTATATGTCTATTTTACTGTTAATTTTTGTTGCTGTTATATTTGCCCATCATCCTATATTGGTGCATTTGTTGTTTGTGTTTCTGTCTAAATGTCTGCTAACTTTCTACCCCAAATTAATTATAAGTCAAACGCGTATCAAGGGCAGCACCAGTTGTAATTTTTCATTAATAAGATACACATTTAAAAATATCCACTAAATGGCACACAGTATTTCTAAAAATAATCCAATCGGTTGTTTTAACAGGCCTTTTAATTTCATGTTAACAAAACAATTAAATGGATATTCACATATTGATATAAATATATCGTGATATTCATAATAGCATTAATATAATACGAGAACATTAGTACGAGAACAATGAAGCTCCAAAATAATTTTAAATTGTTACTACAACCATATATTCAAAAAAATTAAATTATAAAAAATTCGTTTTTATCTCTTGGGCAATTCCTGTTTTTCCATGCCTTCCCAGATGTATCTATATTCATTACTTTAACGTGTATGATATGCTACATTAGTTGTATGAAATAATATTAGTTAAAGGTATTAACATTTATCATTTTCTATTTTAAGGATGTGACTTTAGAATATTAATGTAATGTATTCTGACTTGATCGCGAAGTAAATAAAATTAATCCTGTCCAATCATTATTCTTTTGATCTTTATTAACACAATGTTTCCACACTTCACTGTCGATGTGATGGTATCTTCAGTAGATCTTGTGTTAAACACACTTCTTACGTATTCTTACTTTAGTGGAAATTTAAACGAGGAATACGTTTTAAATGCAAAACAAGATTATCTCAAAACAGACTAATTCTATACATTCTATTACGATCTATAAAATCAGTGACTTTTATTCTATCTTAGGGCGGCTTGTATGGATATTAACAATTCTACTAATAAAGCAGAGAACAACGTTTCGATTTTCTTAGGTCATCTTCAGGTTAACAAAGAGAGAATTCGCAACTTTAGTAGTAGAATTGTTAATACCCATACCAGCCGTCCTGAGATACATTTCTACCTCAAGTGGGTTCCTCTTCGTCACCAGTGACTTTTAAGTTGTGATTGAAACGAAATTTATAATTCGAGTGTTATGAAACAATTTTATTGACGAATCATGCGACAAATAGGCTAAGCTGCAAGTTAAGGAAACTTCAAGATCTAGGCTTAATACTAACTCAGAACTTTTAGCTAGCTGAAGGGCGATCATAAAGCGACACCTATCACTTCCACGTCTACTCAAACGAACAGAAGTTCTGACTGCCACAACTCAAAGCGTGATATATCATGGCTTAAACTTGAACTTTTCGATCCACAGCTAAACGACTTAATCATGCTAACAGTATACCTGGCATGGCCGAGCGCGTTAGGCGTGCGACTCGTAATCCGAGGGTCGCGGGTTCGTATTCCAGTCGCGCTAAACATGCTCGCCCTTTCAGCCGTGGGGGCGTTATAATGTGACTGTCAATCCCACTATTCGTTGGTACAAGAGTAGCCCAAGAGTTGGCGGTGGGTGGTAATGACTAGCTGCCTTCCCTCTAGTCTTACACTGCAAAATTAGAGACGGCTCAAGTTTCTCCTCCTGGTTGGGGGTTGTGCAGTAGGCTAACAATCTGTTCACTTAAAAAAACAGCTTGTTAATAAATTCGCAAGCGATTGCGGCCCTATGTTCCTTCATGGAATCGAGTGGCATAGTAATGATAACAGTACAGCTAAATTACCTAAAAATAGCAATAAGATAAAAACTATTTTAAGTAAGAAAAATTTAAAATAGAAGAGATGTAACATACTACACACATTACAGAGTTTCTTGATTTTGTTGGCACTGGTATTTATCGAAAATAAAACAAAGACTAGTGGGAATCAATACATTACGAACAAAATAACTCACTATTTAGATCTCTATGCAAACAATTAATTTCGATTTTTTATTCCACAATAGCACTTCATTTGCTTAGCGAATGAAGGACAGTATTTTGTCAAGTTCGAATTTTTAATTTCTCCTGGGAAGTGCAAAATGGAATTTGCATGTAGTTTTATTAAAATATGGAAAACAGGTTTAGCTGTAACATACTCATAGTAAAATATTATTTCTCTGAAAGTTAAATACGTTATTTTTCTCTTCACAGCTGCCTTATAAAATATATTTTTATCTTCAGAAATATGGTAGGCCTAGCATGGCCAAGCGCGTTAAGGCGTGCGACTCGTAATCCGAGAGTTGCGGGCTCGCATCCCCATCGCGCCAAACATGCTTGCCCTTTCAGCCGTGGGGGCATTATAATGTAACGGTCAACCCCACTATTCGTTGGTAAAAGAGTAGCCCAAGAGTTGGCGGTGGGTGGCGATGACTAGCTGCATTCCCTCTAGTCTTACACTGAAAAATTAGGGACGGCTAGCGCAGATATCCCTCGAGTAGCTTTGTGCGAAATTCAAAAAACAAACAAACAAATATGGTAACTTTTTGAAACTTTGCAAAGCGTTAATGAAAGAAACGTAAAAGCTATTTAAGGTTCGTTTTAGGAAGCAGAAGGAAAATAATCTGTGCATTAGAAGTCAATGTTTAACATAAAGAAAAAATTATATACTGAAGTAGTTAAGTAATTAGAAACTTACCATTTCTTGATAAAAATATAACATTGCTCTGTAAACTTGATGTCAACAAAAAGAAATTAGCTTTAATTTTGCCTATTTAGCCCGGTAATATATATTGTTTTAATATTAGGATTTAGATGTTTTGTACGGTTGTTTGATAGAAGGAATTGTAGCTTTGCGTGAAATTCAAAAAAGAAACAAACATACAAACAGATATGACGTGAGTAATACGTCACAAGCGGAACTAATGCATTCACGCCATCTCTATAAATATAATGATACTGTCTGTTGTATGCCCATATTAACACTTCGCAGGGTGTGAAGGGATTTTCATAAAAAATTTCAGTTTTACATTATGAGTTTTTTTCGAAGTTTTGTTGTTTTTTTACCACTACTTGTCCCTTGTTGACGGATCTTCACCAAATTTGGCATGAATGTGTGTTGGGTCCATGAGGTGATACATGCAAATTTAAGGTTTCACATTTTGTGTTTTGCCATTTTTGGACGTTGTGTTTTTAATTATATATAAAGGAAACAACATTCCATGTCCTACAATAACCTTTCATTAATCATTAATTTACATAACTTTCATCCAGGGCACGGGTATCCCAACTAGTAGTGAATAAACAATCGGGTTTTCATACGTTTTGACCATATCATTAAATATGAAAAATTGTGATTACAACTGGCATTTTGACTACTGTGTGTACACCCTATATGCTGTATTTTCTATTTTCAGTAATTTCTTAGAAATTCATAAGCTTTGAAATCGTTTTTTTTTTTTTCTATCTTCATGTTTGTATCATAGAGCTAAAGGCGATGCTTAACCTAATGATTGAACAGTCTGAGCCAAAACATTTGCAAATTTTGTAACAATAAATAGTTATTAATAACAACAATATTATTATTAATGTATAAATACACTTAGTGCTGTGAAAGTGAAAAACGCAGGTTATATTAAACATCTACATATACAACTTGTATAATGACACAGGCTGTACGAGTACCTCGAATAATATATTAGAATAGCAAATAATTTTATCGGACACCTAGAGAAATATATATGTAATTCAATATTCACATATCACAACAAAATCTTACCAAAACATAGCATCAAATTATTATAAACACTGTCTGTAATCTTATATTAGTTCATATCAAACTTTCACTACTTGGATGGTCTTCCTCGTGCTCTAATAGTTTCCGCAAGGGATTAGCATGCTGTCGAAGAGGTCATTGATGTAATTTATCATGATTTTATCCGACAGTCACTAGAAGGCGCTGAAACTTAACTACAGTAGCTGATTTAGGGTCGTGGTTGGTTAGCAATTTACCAGATCTGTTCCGCACAACAGTTCTCAATGAGATTTCAATCTAGAGACGTTGCTGGGCATGGTAATCTTGTAATGTCTTTCTCGTTGAGATAATCTTGTGTAATACAAGTTCTATATGTAGTGGCACTGTCATACTGAAACGCAATGTTATTGCCAAATCTTGCCCTAGCACATGACAGAAACAGTGTCTCCATGTGATACCTGTACGAAACGCCATTAACGTTTCCCTTAATGATATGAAGAGCAGATTTTCAACCATGATAAACAGCTGCTTGAACATGTACTGCATCACCCCCTGTATGTTATATGTGTGAAATACAGTCTTTCCTCATTTATTCTTCAGGCAACTGATGAATATGATTCGTAACATTACTGTTAATAAGCCGGAAACATGATTTTTCTGCAAATATGACATGTCGCTAGTGTCTTAACTGTAAATTGGCATGCTGTATTGCCCAAATAACACGGATACAGCTATGAATTCTAGTTAATACGGTTTGCTGATAGTTCTTCCTGCAAAATAACCTTATTTGATCAGTCTCCTATTCACGGTTTGTTTGGATACCCTGAAATGAATATGTTCATGTCATTCCTGTCATAAATAAGGTGTTCCAAGACTTCTCTCGACCTCGCAATGTTAACCTGATGTAAACACGGTCATTTTGGGCAGTAGCTTCAGTATATACAAGTATATATTTTATGGAACAACGTTTCTTGTACTCCGATCGCTTTTCAGAATACCGGATACTGAACGTTTCTTGTAATCCGATTGCTTTTCAGAATACCGGATACTGTTCACTGGGGAACTCTACTGTCCTGACAATATCCGTTTACTTCAACCCATTTCTGGACAGTCGAACAATTTCATTTCCTCTAACTTTTGGCACATGACGAAGTATGGGTACAACAAGTACAGATAAATTATCTGATCAAAGTGTTGATCTGTATCGGAAAAAAATTACAACCAAAATCATGTTCTTCTTATACAAAACTGGTGTGTGTGTTTTGACGAACAGATAGTCAAAACAACTTATACAGACCAGAATAACAATTTGTACATGTTTATTTGATCATACGTTACTTTCTGTGTTATAACTTAATAACTACTCAAGGGATGTAGACAATAGTATCAATTTAGAACAACATACAAGCATTTCGTATACTGCGTGACATGAAACAATTCAAAACAAGTCACTGACGACTTTACGCTATGCTTTCATATTCTGCATGTGTAGGTTTATATTAAAGTATGCCTTTTCGATTTTTTAAAAACAATCTCACAACGTTTGGTAAAGATTTTAATGTTTGCTGATTTTTGTGTTATTTTTGTGACTGCTTTGTTGCAGCCCGTCATTGCTAGACATGAGTTTTCTTAGTTATATGTAAAATCAACCTATTAAGTTGGTCCGGCGTGGCCAGGCGATTAAGGCACTCGACTTGTAACGTGAGTGTCACAAGTTCGAAGCCCCGTCACACCAAACACGCTCGCCCTTTCAGCCGTGGGGGCGTTATAATATTACGGTCAATCCCACTATTCGTTGGTAAAATAGTAGCCCAAGAGTTGGCGATGGGTGGTGATGATTAAGTTCTTTCCCTCTAGTTTTACACTGCATTATTAGAGACGCCTACGCAGACAACCCTCGTGTACCTTTGCGCGAAATTCAAACCAAACCAAAGCCTATCAAGTAAAAAAAAAAAAACAACAATTTTTATTTTTTGCTAACAAAGTTCCGTCTTCTATATACTGATCTGACATGATCAGGTGGTTAGGTGCAAACTGTGGGGGCGTTACTATGTGACTGTCAATCCTATTATTTGTTGGTAAAAGAATAGCCCAACAGTTAGAGCTGAGCGGTATTGATTACGTGCCTTCCTTCCAGTCTTTCACTGCTAAATTGTGGACGGAGAGCACAGATAGCCCTCGAATAGCTTTTCACAAAATTCAAAAACAACCAAATCCTACATGTGACCTTTTTATTCTTTAATCAACTAGGAGATAAGGAAACCTCTTTTGAAAACGGACGACAATTTAAAAAAAACAAAGAGTTCCAGGTAAAAATGAGCATGCATCAAATTTCTGAATTATTAAAATGGTTACAACAGTTTCTAGTTTTATAAACTTGCGGATATTTCACTGAACATTATACTCAGAAAATTAAAATATTTTTTCCAATTTCGTAAAAGTCTTAAAAAAAGCAAAAAACATACGTATGCAAACAACTAAAATAAACTAAACCAATAAAACCTCCGAAAGTTTGTTTTCGAAGTGATATCTTTGCCGTTTACGTATATTAAAGGTATAACATCTAATGTATATAGTCGCTAATGGCGTCTCCAAATGGCAGTGCCGTAAGTCTTAAGGTTTATAACGCTAAAAACTGGATTTTCGACACATTTGGTGGTTTATCAGGGAGTTTGTTTGATTGTTTGTTCTCAATTTCGCACGAAGCTACACGAGGGCTACCAGCGATAGCCGTCCCTAATTTAGCAATGTAAGACTAGAGGATAAGCAGATAGTCATCACCACCCACCGCCAACTCTTGGATTACTCTTTTATCAACGAATAGTGGGATTGACCGTCACATTTTACGCCACTACTGCTGAAAAAAGCGAGCATGTTTCGTGTGACAGGGATTCGAACCACGAACCACAGATTAGGAGTTAAGCGCCCTAACCACCTGGCCATACAGAGCCCACACTTGATGGTACAGTGCAGATGGCCCTGTGTGTAGCTTTATGTTTAATCAGAAACAGTAATAACCAACAACAACTCCCTAAAACACAAAATAACACATATGATAGAAATGTTGGTGAACTAAGAAGACAGTCATATAACTTGTACACTTGTGAGAGGAAGTAAAGTTGTTCTTCTTACGTTGATTCTTATTTAATTATTTACAGATTTAAAAAGAAAAATCTCTGATGATTTTGAATATTAACCTACAAAGTAGAGATTAATCATCTTTATCATATCAATATGTTAATAATAAAGTATGAAGTAGTGCTCTTTCCAGCTCTTTCAGATCGAAATGTCAGACGATTCATTTATTGTGAACAAACGTATTAGCCACAAAACAGATATTAGTAAAACAAAGTACAGTTTAACAGTGGTCATTTATTTGTTTCGATCTATAAATGTTTTTTTTAAGAAAAAATTATAAATTTTTGTGTGAACTGCTTTTCGCGTCGATTCCGTCATGCAGTTGTAAATAAAGAATCTTTTATAAATTTATTTCAGGACAAAATTCTAAACAAGATACCATACTGTAAGGGTTTGAACAACTACATGGACTCGCCCCCTGCTAGTACAGTTGTAAGTCTACGGATTTACAACGCTAAAATCATGGGTTCGATTCCCCACGGTGGGCTCGACAGATAGCCCGATGTGGCTTTGCTGTAAGATAAACACACACTACATGGACTTTAAAATGTTCTACACCGTATATAAAACATGCTGCTTTTGAGATAGCACAGTAATTACACTCGATTTACTGCGACAGAAAACTCTAGAAAAAAATTGTGGTAGCAATATGAGCATTTAATAGTAAGTATAGAAAGAAAGATTCCTGATTTCAGAATGTCGTTGTTTATAACTTGGAACTTAAACGTTCAAAATTAAAATAAAATCATTAAATGATGGCTAGCAGTTTTAAAGTAAAATATTTATATGATGGCTAACGGTTTTAAAATAAAATCTTTAAATGATGGCTAACAGTTTTAAAATGAAATCATTAAATGATGACTAACAGTTTTAAAATGAAATCATTAAATGATGGCTAACAGTTTTAAAATGAAATCATTAAATGATGGCTAACAGTTTTAAAATAAAATCTTTAAATGATGGCTAACAGTTTTAAAATAAAATCTTTAAATGATGGCTAACAGTTTTAAAATAAAATCTTTAAATGATGGCTAACAGTTTTAAAATAAAATCTTAAAATGATGGCTAACAGTTTTAAAATGAAATCATTAAATGATGGCTAACAGTTTTAAAATAAAATCATTAAATGATGGCTAACAGTTTTAAAATGAAATCATTAAATGATGGCTAACAGTTTTAAAATAAAATCTTTAAATGATGGCTAACAGTTTTAAAATAAAATTTTTAAATGATGGCTAACAGTTTTAAAATAAAATCTTTAAATGATGGCTGACAGTTTTACAGTGTTTATGTAGAGTAAAATACATTCACTGAAATAAATGCGTTACGGAATATAACTGATGTATGGGCTTCTATTTCTAGGCTTAATCCTTTTTATAAAAAGTTGCTTATAACTTTCGTGTCCATTCACGAGCTCTTCTTCAGGCAATGAACATTTTTAATAATTTTGTATATAATCAGTAACTAAACGTTATTTATTATTTCACTATTTCATTATGTCGAAACTGTCTCGAGCTACGATTTACTGACGTCATAAAAGTACGTTGTCATATCAAACGAAGCTTGAGGACATCCTCCTAGGCTTTAAAGTTTAATAACACCAGTCAAATGAAACAGCATCCCTTAAGTAAAGTAACGTAATAACCACTAGAAGAAAATGGTACTTTCTATACAGCACTTTAATCCCTCGAAAAAGATATCACTATCTCACACACGCAGAGACATGTTTAAGTTCCAAACGAGTGGAATAAAAATCAGGAATTATTTGTCTCTTCTGTTCTCTTCTTGTTTGTTTACTTTTTAAGTATTAGCATTTTGACACAAAGAGTGGTACTGATGTTACTACTAGTCTACTCTCAAGCCACTTAAGAAATTGTAGGAGCAAACACTGCACGTGGATACGATCAATATGCCATAAAACATACGTATATTTGTCTTCCATCCAAGCCTAAATACGTTAGGGTTTGAATTAATTTTGACAGACTTTACCAATTTATTTTCCTTTTTTTCACGAAAGTTATTAAATGTGAAAATCAATATTTGTAATTTAAGCACTTATGAGTAACAACAGATTGAGAAGTTTTGACCTAGTACCGTTTCAACTAATATTTATAACAGCTTTTTATTGTCTACAAATACATTTATGCTCAACACGGTAGCAAAATTTACTATGTTGAAAATTACAAACTTCATATGTAAAACTGTCATTCGTGTACAAAGTCATTAAAATGTTAAAAAGAAACGAAAAATAAAAGATAAAAGTTTGAAATTATGTAGAAAAAATTATTCATACAGAACGCTGAATTTTTATTTCATTTCCACTTATTGTTTCTTATTTGACATTGTATTGTTGTTGTTTTTGAATTAAGCACAAAGCTACACAATGGGCTATCTGTGCTCTGCCAACCACGGGTATCGAAACCTGGTTTTTAACGTTGCAAGTCCGCAGACATACCGCTGAGCCACTGGGGGGCGACATTGTACTGACTCTTGTAATGACGTAGAATTGCTAATTCCATCGAAACTGAGACATTACTACAATAGCTTCCTTATTCAAAGTTAACTGGAAGCTTTTGTTTGTTTGTTATTAAGCACAAGGTAACATAGTGGCCTTTCTTTGTTGTGCCCACTACGTGTATCGAAACCCAAATTTCAGCGTTATCAACCCGCAAACCTACCGCTGATCTATGAAGGGTAACAGGAAGTTTTCGTGCCCATGAAGTAACAATATTCATGTTGGACATTATCGATTTTTTTCATTATATTTTCATGCAAACTCTAGTTATCAGTATAACAACATTAAGCCTTATCATTGACTCGTTGAAACTAATTCTAACCTTCTAAATATTAAGATAATATTCCCCTTAGTAAATCTGATTCGTGATTATTCATTATTAGGGACTCCTGACAAGCCTTAAACTTGTCATAATTAAAAAATAATATACATTAATTAATATACTATTATGTACATCAAATTGATTAGAAGTACTTAATGTACTTTGGTCTTTAATGTAATGGACTTTGGTGCTTAATACTGGTTTACCAATATTACTTGGAAAGTATTGAACTAAGAGTACCCTGACTGTTATCAGTCTTTGGTCAGAATTTCATATTGTTTAATTATCACGTAGTAAAGAAAACAAACATATTGCACACGTTTCTTTTGTTTTAAATTTCGCGCAAAGCTACATAAGGGCTATCTACGCTAGCCGTCCCTAATTTAGCAGTGTAAGATTAGAGAGAGGGCGCTAGTCATCACCACCCATCGCCAACTTTTGAGCTACTCTTATACCAACTAATAGTGAGATTGACCATCACATTATAACGCCTCCACGGCTGAAAGGGCGAACATGTTTGATGGGACGGGGATTCGAACCCGCGACCCTCGGATTGCGAGTCGAGTGCCTTAACCATCTGGCCATGCCGGGCCACGATAGATGGATAAAGTAGTTTGAATGGGTAAAAATAGTTTGTTAAATAATCAGAAAACCAGTAATAATCACCACTAACTGAAAACAACACATTAAGCATGATAAATGATCATAAAAATGTTTCCCCCAAAGAATACGTAAAAATAGTGAAACAGAAAAATGCGTGTCACGTTTAAATTCGCATTGTGAGGTATCGCATATTATATAATTCTTTAAATAACAGCATATAACTTTTTATCATATTTATCTATTTCTATTTTTTCTTTTACATCGTTTTACAAAATGAATGTCATCTCATTGGGAGTCAGCTCACATTGAAAACATCGAGACAAGGTTTAACACTTTATCTCACGCTTTTATAATGTTATGTGCTATCAGCTAGAGACAGTTCTGCTATTTGAAATCCTCTGTATTAGAAGCAAAATATGTACAAATACCATCAGACACATGTATATGTACGTACCCAGTTCTTATGAAGAATAAAATGTCTTGGAAATTCAAGATAATGTGCTAAAAGAAAACGAAATATTCAGTTTCACAAAGTCGCAGATATACTAAGTATAAATTGATATTGAAAGCGCATACAATTTGTACTTTAAGCCTTGCGTTAATAGTAAAAAAGTAGCAAAAAACAGTTAATCTTTTTTCGTTCTGGGAATGGAAACTGTTCTATCACAAGGATTCGAGTTTTGTACACAAAATTTTACAATTAGCAATAAATGAATCGCTAGTCTTCAAAAAACACAATCAGTTTTATATTCTGCAGATTTTTTGACTTTGCATCATCATGTGTGAATTTCGCTCACAACTTTCAGTAGGATATCAGCAATATGTCTTAACATGTTGATACAGACGAGGATTAATTAGGACGTTCATAGTTCACATGGCAAAGTTTTGCTCAACAAAAAATTGTCATTTCAAATTAAGTTATATGCCTAAATAGAAATTCAACAACACGTGACGTTCGTTTTGAATATATAATTGACCCTAAAATGTAAACTACCTGTGAAAAAAAATTTCCCGGTGAGACTGCGATAAGTCTACGTACATACAGCGCTAAAATCAGGAGTTCGATTCTACACGGTGGGCAGAGCAGATAACCTAACGTGGCTTTGCTCTAAAACAAACAAATCAAAGAACATTTCTCTAACACATGTCTAATTAACCGTATTTATAAAAATTGTCTTTCCATTGTGTACAATGAAATTATTATATCCATCCACATACTGTAAATAATACGTTTAATATGATATAACCCTACTTCATTAGATTACGTGCAACTACATATACAGTTGAAAAACAGTAAACAAAAATTTCAACGCACAAAAATGTATTTTTCATCTTCCAACTTTACCAAATTTACCTAATCGCAGAAAGTTTCTTTGTTTGTTTTGAATTTCGCGCAATGCTACTCGAGGGATATCTGCGCTAGCCGTTCCTAATTTAGCAGTGTAAGGCTAGTGGGAAGGCAGCTAGTCATCACCACCTACCGCCAACTCTTGGGCTACTCTTTTACCAACGAATAGTGGGATTGACCGTCACATTATCACGCCCCCACGACTGAAAGGGCGAACATGTTTGGCGCGATGGGGATTCGAACCCGCGACCCTCGGATTACGAGTCGAACGCCTTGACATACTTGGCCATGCCAGGCCCTCAGAAAGTTACAAGAAATATTGTAAAATAATGACTAAGGGAGCATTAAAACGATTTGCGCAACTCTAACTTTATGCCAATCAATGAAGAACCTTATAATAGCCCAAAATAACAGGAGACTTATTCATTGATAGATTGTTTAGGCAGAGTATTCATGATGAAACTTATTTATTTGTTTTCTAATAGCGCAGATCTCCTGTATGCGCACTACACGCCAAGAAGAATAGAGCCTCGAATTTTAGCGTTGCAGGTCCATAAACTTAATGGAGAACCACTGGGAAGTTAAACGGGAGGCTTCAACGTTGAGGAGTTGTCTTCGTTGTATAGTATGTCAGTTGAATGTTAGGGATAGCTGGAGAACCTTTTCTCAAATATACTTAATATAAAAACGTTAACAGCGATAAACTAAAAAGTATTACAATTTCATGTAAAGTAACACCATATATGAGACTACTAATGGATAACCTATGATATAAATTATAATAAATCTTATACATCACATAACGTAATAATATAGTGACTAATATTTACTCTTTGTACTTTGTTCATTTGTTTGTTTGTTTTTTGCTTCTGATCACTTAATCGACTAACTGTATTTTACTGCCTAAATGCGTTTCCCAAACTTAAAGAATATTAAACAGGAGTTAATTTATTCTGCTCTCTTTCTCTTAAGCATAAATGAAATGTCTTTAATAGAACATTTTATTTCGCATGAATGTTACTAATTATTCTCTAACGTATTTTGCAACATTCTAACTAGAACACCCATTTTCATACATCAATGAACTATTGCTGAAGAATTCTAATTGTAAACGTTCGTCATAGAACTTAAGATCTTAATTGAATTTTTCTCCTGAACATTGTATTTGTTGAATATTTTGGCGAGATCTGTCAAGGTATTACACTGAACCACAAAAACTTTGCTACTGGAAAAAATTCAAGAAATTTAGTGTAATTTGATGGTACTGATTTCAAAATAGTCAGAATTTGTCCATGGTCTTTAGATTTTGAGTTATTGTAATATGTCAATATTTTATTAGCACTGTGTGAAATACCATGTAATCAACTCAGTACGATAGATTCCTGCTGTGAAATTAATTTTACTTGGACGGTTTAATGGGTGAAAGGCATGTATTTTTCATAATTTCAAACATTGACTGTATTGTATGGGTGTAAAACACCAAATATATTATTCTTATATCCTATTTGTTTTTGATATACTTATTGTGAGTTGCACCACTTTTATTTTATTCCCACGATCACGTGCTCTGCTTGATAGACCACTTGAAAAGTCCTTTAACTGAGCACAAAATGGGTGAAATCAGACGCCTCTCACTGATTCATTTGGTCACTTAGCACAGTAAAACAAAGTCAGGTCTTCCACTTCGCACAATATAATCAGATTCTTCAAAACTCAGCTTTTCAAAATCTCTTCAACTCTAGTTCTGTAAACACAAATTATTTTATATTTTTTTAGGAAATCAATTACATTATTTACTGCCTCCAGTTTAATAAAGTCTGAAAGTGCATCACCCAAAAAGGTTGTGCTTTATTTGTGGAAAATACATTATAGTTCCATGAAGAACAACACACAGAACACGAGATAAAGGTAGGTTAATACCATTACAGTAAATGTAAAATTGATGACAAAGAGAAATATTGGAGTCTACATGTGTATTGTACAGTTTGCACACCTGACTTGACACAGTGGTTGAGCAAAAGGAGAGCAAGTATGTCCCATGCAGTTTCCATTGTGTGGCGTGAGTCCAAAGATCATCTACCTGACTGGTATTTTTGCAAAACTAATGTTCAGGCAAATCTAAGTAATACATTAAGTATCCATCCATTTCATCTGCAATGACACTAGTTCCTCGTAAAGATGGTATTCCAGTGGCAAATCCACCAGAGAATTGGAAAAAAGAAGTTATCCTGTAAAGAAGAAAATGTATCATCTTCATCCTCTTCATCTAGTAATTCTTTTCCTGAGGCACCTCAAACTGCCTCCTCTTATCTCACAAGAAGAGCTAAATAATCTGATTCGTAACTTGTTCCTATTAAACCAACATGGAGAACTTTTTTACTTTCGTTTACAGTAACAGAATTTATTAGCTCCGAGACCAAAAGTTTTAGTTTACCAAAGTTGCCATCAAAGCATTGCTTCTCACTACAGCATACAAGATATTTTATGTTTCTGTACAAATGTTAATGCACTTATTAAAGAATTAGGTACTAAACATAATCCTGAGGAATAAAAACTTTTATCAACTCCTTTAAAATGGAAACTCTAAGCTATCGATTCCTGTTGCTCATACTATGAACATGAAAGAAACTTATTTAAGCATGCGTAAAGTATAGATGGAATATATGTAGTGATATAAAAGTTATTGTACTCCTGCTAGACCTGCAGCGTGTTAATACCAAACACTTGCATTTTTATGTCTCTGGGACAGCTGCGATGATAAAAAATTGTTTCAAAAAGAAGGAATGACTAGGGAGAGAGAATTACATTCCATAAAAGCATAATATCGAGTGTCAACCTTTAGCAAATCCTCGGAACCTGTTACTGCCTTCACTTCATATTAAACTTAGAACCATAAAGAATTTTGTAAAAGGAATGAACAAAGAGGGTGATGGTTTCAGAATTTGCTTGACAAGTTTCCAAAAGACAGAGAAGCAAAACAACATCTATGTTGGGCCACAGATTCGGGAAGTATTGATGGATGATGATTCTGAAACAGTACTTAATCAAAATGAAATTTCTGCCAGGAAATCATTCAAACTGGTTGTCAAAAATTACTTATGTAATCACAGAGATGAAAACTACGCTGTGGTGATTGATGATATGCTCAAGCACTATAAGAAAATGGAGTTTAGGAAATCCCTGAAGATGTGCTTATTGCTCTCTCATTGCCATTCTAAACAGGTATAGCTATTATCGATTGTTTTTTAACATAATTAAATTGTTTGTTTTTTTCGAATTTCGTGCAAAGCTACACGAGGGCTATCTGCGCTAGCCGTCCCTAATTTACCAATATAAAACTAGAGGAAAAGCTGCTAGTCATCACCACCTCCCGCCAACTCTTGGGCTTCTGTTTTTACCAACGAGTAGTGGGACTGACCGTCACAGTATAACGCCCCCACGGCTGAAAGAGCGAGCATGTTTAGTGTGACGGGGATTCGAACCCGTGAACTTCAGATTACGAGCCGAACGCCTTAACCCACCTGGTCATGCCGGGCCTACATCATTAAATGCAGTTTTAATGAATAAATAAATTATTAAAGACAAATTCTTATTTTCGTAATATATAAGGATATTTTGAATAAGTGTATCATAACTCGGAAACTAGAGTTGATAAATATTTTTTTACATAATTTTTACAATAAGCATCGTCAACTCACCCGTCCCCCCCAGGACAGCGGTAAGTCTACGGATTTACAACGCTAAAATCAGGAATTCGAACCCCTTCGGTGGACAAAGCAGGCATCCGGATGTGGCTTTGTTGTAGGGAAATACACATACATCAAATTACTCAGAAAAAAAATGTATTTCTTTCTAGTAACAGATATATTTTTCCCCTATATTACTCGTTACGCAGAAACCGAGTTTTATGGATGTTAAAATTACATTATCAAAGTATCTTCCTTTCCAGACGACAATTAAAAATCTCTATGATGGTACTTAGTGAACTGCTAAGCCTACTCTTCACTTATCACTAACTGTCATTCACATATTCTCACTAACTCAACTGAAGTATTGTTCTTCGCCCACTTCCTGTACAAAATGGTCCGGCATGCCCAGATGGTTAAGGCACTCGTCGCGTAACATGAGGGTCGCGGGTTCGAATCCCCGTCCTACCAAACATGCTCGCCCTTTCAGCCGTAAAATCGTTATAATGTGACTATCAATCCCAATTTTCGTTGGTAAAAGAGACGCCCAAGAGTTGGCGATGGGTTGTGATGACTACCTGCCTTTCCTCTAGTCTTATACTGCAAAATTAGAGACGGCTATCGCATATAGCCTTCGTGTAGCTTTACGCGAAATTCAAATCTTCTTCAAAAGAACAAAACCATAAACTGAAAGGAGCTAAAAAAAAGATAAAAACAAAATAAATGTATTGTTTGTAGATAGTTACTGTAATGATGAGTAGAATTATTAATAGTTACGCTTATGTATTGAAGTCAAGAATCAGTTCTCTTTATTTCAGTTTTGTGGGGTACAAATAGTTCTTTTTCGCGGGAGCATCAGCTGCTTAGTAGCACGTTTTTAAGTGTTTCTTTCCAAACACTTTAAAAGCACGTTTGTTTATTTCATTGTTTGTTGCTAAGAACAAGGTTAAACAAATGGCTTATTTCTATAGTTATGAGCTATCAAACTTACCGTTAAGCCAGCCGTGATAAATGACTCGAAAGCAAGAAAAAAAATACTTTAAAAATAGAAAGTGTAACAATACTTTAAAAATATTGTTTATTAATAGTTTAATGACAATGAAACTTATGTAAGAAGATAAAACAACATGTAGATGTGATTATAAGAATTACCATAAATAATACAAGTTATGCTTCTGACAGATGTTCTATTTCAGATTATTTGTGATTATAGATATAGATTATAGATATAGATGTGATTATAAGAATTACCATAAATAATACAAGTTATGCTTCTGACAGATGTTCTATTTCAGATTATTTGTGATTATAGATATAGATTATAGATATAGATGTGATTATAAAATTACCATAAATAATACAAGTTATGCTTCTGACAGATGTTCTATTTCAGATTATTTGTGATTATAGATATAGATTATAGATATAGATGTGATTATAAGAATTACCATAAATAATACAAGTTATGCTTCTGACAGATGTTCTATTTCAGATTATTTGTGATTATAGATATAGATTATAGATATAGATGTGATTATAAGAATTACCATAAATAATACAAGTTATGCTTCTGACAGATGTTCTATTTCAGATTATTTTTTACATTATTAACTAATATTTTGTTTTAAATTTTTTATATGGTCAGAGCTCATTAAATATTCATTTTATCAAGTCGTTTCGATAACATTTCGGTCTTGTTAATTTTTTGTTTTTTCTTTCCGTTTAAAGAACCTCATCTTTCTGTTTTTCTCAAATAAATTAATTTTAAATACCTCAGTGGCTCCACAATAAGTCTGAGTGCTTCTAGCACCTAAAAACGGGTTTACGTACCCTCGGTGGAAAGAACACCTATTGTTCACGTTTCTGATCACAAACAAAAACGATTTTTATGTTGATTTAATAATCAAACCATTTTACTAATCTATTTTCTATGTCAGATTGCTTATTCTTTTCGTTGGCTTAAACAACTTTAATATGTTTTATTTCATGTCAACTAGCTACGATCACATTTTAATTAATTAGCATTTGCAGAAATTTTAAAAAAATCGTTTGTTTTGTTTTGAAATTTCCGCAATTAGATGAAATACAGTCTCCCTGCAAGTAATGCAGCAAATAGCGAGACAACGTTCTTTCAGTGTTGGCACCTATATCTTAAAAAAAAAACAACGGAAATTTCTCAACGTGACTTTCGAATGTCTAAATGCAATTTATTCCAATGAAAAAGAATTCAAGTTTGTCTTTGTTGGTTGTAAAAGAAGAAACCGTCCTCTTCTATGATAGTGTGGTTCTCAAGAGCGTTCTTGTGTTTGGTTTTCAACTCTGTATATGCTACAAACAAAAAGAGCTACATTTCAGTGCCGTTTGGTTGATATAAGAAGCGATGCATGAGATTCTGAGTAAACACATTTTTCAGACGAACAGAGAAAAGCAAGATATATAAAACACATTACACGATTACTTCGCTGAGCTCAATGAATTTAAATCAAATTGTAGCGACGATTGAAAGCCTTGTTACTGATTGAAAGTTAGTAGATTCGAAGTGATAAAGAAGTAAAAATAGTTTTACCACAAAATAAAATGTTCAAGTTGTGGTTGAAAGGATGCAATTATAACAACGGTGAAGAAGTTACAAGCTGGCGAAATATGACATTTGGTAGTAACATGCGTCTAATAATAATATGAAGTGCCTATCAAACGAACTTTTGTATAAGTGCTGCCTAAGGTACAGATCGTTTTAAATTGGATTGATAAAGCTAATTATCAACCTAATTCCTTCTTTAATTTCATTTTTGCAATGAATTAGTTTTCAGACTGTTGTTTTACACTTTACGAAAACTTATATTTGTCGTTTACTGATTACACGTTTAATTAAAATAACGTTTTCACTTATCATTTTAATGAAAATGTAAAAATTCAAGAACACGTAATAGCTGTAAGAAGCATTTGTGAAAGACTTACGAAATGTTTCCAAGATGCACTAGCATTATCAATCAATATCATATCTTTTATGAAAATGGATGAAGTAGCCAGATTAGTGACTCCTAATGGTTCGGTGCAGTCTTGAACTCGATAAAGGGATTTATTTTCATTTGTATAATGTACACAAAAGTGTTATGTATTCAGTTTCATTGAGGATCGGACCTTGGACTTCAATAATATACAGTACAATGCACCTTGAATCCATTGAATCCAAAAAGAGTAGCCCAAGAGTTGGCAGTGGGTGGTAATGACTAGCTGCCTTCCCTCTTGTCTAGGCCCGGCATGGCCAAGTGTGTTAAGGCGTGCGACTCGTAATCTGATGGTCGCGTGTTCGCATACCCCATCGCGCCAAACATGCTCACCCTTTCAGCCGTAGGGGCGTTATAACGGTACGGTCAATCCCACTATTCGTTGGTAAAAGAGTAGCCCAAGAGTTGGCGGTGGGTGGTGATGACTAGCTGCCTTCCCTCTAGTCTTACACTGCCAAATTAGGGACGGCTAGCACAGATAGCCCTCGAGTAGCTTTGTGCGAAATTCAAAAACAAACAAACAATCCTTCTGGTCTTACACCGCTAAATTTGGGGCACTAGCGCAGATAGCTCTCATGTAGCTTTGCGCTAAAATCAAAACAAACCAAACAAATTGTACAAAACGTTTGGTTTACAATGATTCATTATCTCTACCAGATTTAAACATCGTTTTAAGGTGAACAGTTTGATTAAAGATTATGATTTCGTGCTTCTGAGCTTCTACTTAGCAGAAACCAACATTTGATAACCTGTGTCCGTCATATCTTTCCATTATAGTACTGACAAAACTAGTATGAAAGCACAAGCAACTCGCTCGCTCTGATTCAATTTGGCCCGACATGGCCAAGCGTGTTAAGATGTGCGACTTGTAATCTGAGGGTCGCGAGTTCGCATTCCCGTCGCGCCAAACATGCTCACCCTTTCAGCCGTAAGGGCGTTATAATGTGACGGTCAATCCCATTATTCGTTGGTAAAAGAGTAGTCCAAGAGTTGGGGGTGGGTGGTGATGACTAGCTGCCTTCCCTCTAGTCTTACACTGCTAAATTAGGGACGGCTAGCACAGATAGCCCTCGAGTAACTTTGTGCAAAATTAAAAAAAAAAAACAAAAAAAAAACAGATTCAATTTAACAACTATTTTGTCTCCTCAAGACTATTTCTGATAGAAATCATAGTATATGCTTACTCTTTTTTGTTTCTTTATGTGTTAATAAGTAAATGAAAGCTGTTTCCTACTATATTCGTGTGGTTCTACTTTCCTTTCAATCTTATCGGCTTTCCAGTGACTCAGTGATAAAATAGAAACTTGGTTCCAATACCAGAATAGATAACTAACTGTGTAGCCTCGTGCTTAAACACAAGACAAACAAATTTCATTTTACTAGTTACTTAACATATTAACGAACTTTACATCCCAACAAGTGCTTCACTTCTCTTTTCGTCCTTTTGTTCTGTGTTCCATTTTATTATTCCGTTAGTCACACTAACAAATAGTCCAAATTATTTCTGTTGCTATGCTTTTCCGTCACTTCTAAATATATTCCTTTCTTTCTGCTAGCTAAAACAAATCCTTGGACACAATTATATTTTATGTTACACAGTACTGGCCAAACTATTTGCATTTTTTGTAATAAATAACATCTTTATTATTTAGATCGAATACAAATACACTTGGTGCTGTCATACTGAGAAACGTATGTTATATTAAATATCTACATATATAATCTGTATAATAACATGGTTATACTAGCATCATGAATGATATATTACAAACCAATTTCGATAATTACACTATGTAACACAAATTTTGTTCCTGGATAGTACGTGTTATTTCTTGACTGTTTATGTTGTAAAAGTACAGAAAATGGCCATTATTCCCTTCAATCTTTGCTTTTGTGACTTGGATAATGAAATTTAGAAATTAACCTATTATCTATGTAAAAACGGGCAAATTTGCACATTTTGATTTGCATGAGGTCATTGAGGTCTCTTTGATTGGGGTAGTATGGGTTTCTCTCACCAGCTGCACCTCTGAAATTGTAATCTGGATCTTCAACGTTTACCTCCTCTTTTGATTTGCTGCTCTCTTCTGAGAATGGCTGTTATCTCTCTGCAGTGCTCGCAGGTAAAATGAAGTACCCAGGGTTTGTCTTGATCCCAAACAGGCATGCCAAAATATGCCTCGTAGGCTTCATACATTTTAGCAGATGCTGTCACAGAGTACTTTTTCGCTTTTGTCTTGATAGATTGGCTACATACATAGCAGAATGCATCTGGAGAATGCTTGCAGCTTCTTGATACCATCTCTGTTACCATCAGGTTTATGTGTTCACTTAGGCAGCTAGAACTAAACTGAAGTGGCGAGCCCCTGTATATATATCACTATGGAAAGTTCTAGAAATTTCTAAAAGGTTCTTAAAAAATTCTCATAAGTTCTACAACATTCTAGAAAGTTCTTGAAAATTCTTGTAAGAAAATTCTCTATCAGCTACTCAGGACTGAATCTACCTGGAATGTTCTGGAAAATGGGTAAATTTGAAAATTTCATTACTCAGGTCACAAAAGCAAGGTCTGAAGAGCAAAATAGGTCTTTTCCATTTACTTTAGGCATAAGTAATTCGGAAATAACACTTTATGTCCAAGAAAAAGTAAGAATTTTGATACATTGTGTTATCTCTACATCGTAGCGCTAATGTGACAATTTCAATATCAAGCAACCTTTAGCTGTACAGTGTTTAACAATTAGATTATTACAAAACTACTTGATTTACTAAATAATGTAAAAACTAACAAACTTAGTTAACTGTATGATTCATTCCAATAAAACGTACTTATCGAGGAAGAATGATTGAGTTGTTAAATATAAACTACAGATAAGGTAGCTTGTTGTTATGGTAACATGTACGTGCGACTGTGTTTCTGAAATTAAAATTTTGTCATCCAAAAAAAAACAAGATTTTCTGATTCATCCATAGATAAATAGTCAGTATATCAAGCATGTTTTCAGAGAAAATGATGACGTAGTTTCCTGTACTTATAACCCCATAATTCTCTCCAGTCATTTCAAAATTCGATGACATATTTTTTTTATGACCTTTCATTCTCATGTGTATAATTTGTACTGGTTTTTCGCTTGGTCATTTATGTAAATTTCTCTCAAAGATCAGTAAAAACAAACGTTTCAAAAACATGTAAAATATTTCTCGTAAAACGGGTCGTATCCTATTGATTCCTTTTATCTACACGAGCATTGAATTAATAAATTTTGGTATTAGCGAAAGGACTACTGGGCAGTGATTTGTCTTCGACTAAGAAAAAGGTTCAGTACGCTATTCTTTGTGTACAGCTCTAATATGGAATCCACCTTAGGAAAATCATGAATTATATGAAGAGATTCTGTCAAGCACCACTTTTATCACAAACTTGAATAAAATTTGATATTTTAATTCAAACCGTAAAACATTAACTTCATTTAACAATAATAATAAATTTACGTAGTAAAGAGAAATTGTGTGATTTTAAAAGTAATTAATAGTAAATGTTCAAAATCTGACATAACAATTAAGCAAATCAATATTAAACATAATTAAAAGAGATGTGTTTAATATTTCCCTCATACGTACTTGTTTGTTTGTTTGTTTTGAACTTCGCACAAAGATACTCAAGGGCTGTCTGCACTAGCCGTCCCTAATTTAGCAGTGTAAGACTATAGGAAAGGCAACTAGTCATCACCACCCACTGCCAACTCTTGGGCTACTCTCTTACTAACGAAATATTGGGATTGACCGTCACATTATAACGCCCCAACGGCTGAAAGTGAGAGCATGTTTGGTGCGATCGCGATTCGAACCCGCGACCCACAGATTACGAGTCGAACGCCTTAACACACTTGGCCATGCCGGGTCTCTCACACGTACTTACTAATAACGCCTCAGAAAACTGAGGGAGCTTTTCAGCTTATGTGAAGGTCCACAGGTGGTGTGAGAACAATCACGCTTACATTTTTAAACGCGTAATTGTTTCCTTTGAAACATGCTAATGAACGCTAAAGTAACGCCATTAATAACTGTTATCAAAATACCAGCAACTTTTATCACAAATAAACAAGAACAAAACCGTATTTTCTGAAATGAGTACTGAAACTAAATCAAGTTTAAGATCTTTCAGCGTTGCTTAATAATTTCAAAGATTCATTTTTATGAGACTTGCATCTAGATCTAGTGATTGGGTTGTTTTGAACTTCGCGCAAAGCTACACCAGGGATATCAGCGCTAGCCGTCACTAATTTTGCAGTGTAAGACTAGAGGGAATGCAGCTAGTCATCCCTACCCACCGCCAACTCTTGGGGTATTATTTTAACAAAGAATAACGAGATTAACAGTTACATTATAACCCCCCCAAGGCTGATAGGGCGAGCATGTTTGGTGTGACGGGGATACGAACCTTCAACCCTCGGATTACGAGTTGAAAGCCTGAACCCACCTTACCATGCCGGGCCAGATCTAGTAATATATGTATCAGGTTACGTATCTAAAGGTCCGAGAATCAAGACAGTGATGCCGCTAAACTCTCTTCTCACTTTCGTCCTGTGGCTGCGTTATAAAAGTGACAGTCAATCTAATTACTCAGTCGAAATACATTGTGAAAATCTTTATGGTAACTGATGCTGCACAAAGTATTAATAGGAGAACCCTGAACTATAACAGGCGAAACTATTCACAGAACATGTACTTGTTGCAAGAGCGTTACCAGCTTTTTACAATCATAGGAGTACGCAAAAGAAAAAATCGTGCTCTGGAATTTGGGGATATTGGTGCGTTATAAGAGTGTTAATCAAATCCCACTATTCGAACAAATAAGAGTAGCCCAAGAGTTGGCTAGCGAAACCACAGCCAAGGGAACGTGCTTTGAGAAATCAGCTACCTTCATCTAGTCTACCGGAGTAGATTAGGAATGATTAATGTAGACAGCTCTTGATTGGCGTTTTTGCACGAATATTCGAAAAACAAATAAAGAATACCTTTATTTTTATATCAGAAGCTAACACTAACTGAATACCACAGTCTGCCTCACTTTAGTTTGTTACTCAATTTTAGCATTTTCTCAATCAATTCCAGTGTAAAGATTATATCTTCATTTAAAGCTTTCTCCAGTTCAAAATGTACCATTCTCAAGTTCGTTGTTTACAATAGAAATTACGTGATATTCACTGTACTTACTTTTGTAATAAGTGACTGTTAAAATAACACTCTCCCTATAAAATGGGTTTTCTTTTACTTGTTGTCTCTCATCGTACTAGCAGAGTTACTAGTTTAAACTTTCGCCTCTTCGTTTTTATTGCTTGTTACTTCCTTTCAGAATACAATAGCAATGCTTAGCTGTCCACGAGAAGTGTTTGTGCTTCTACCCTAGTAACCTGGTGACTTAACATTGTGTCTCAGTGGTTAATCCTTTAATGACGTTGTTATCTTAGTATAGAACGCGGAGTGATCATCTATTCAATAGCGTTACAGGGATTAGATGCTGTCGTTTCCTTGCATCGTTTCCGGATAATTCTAGCTCCAATCTTGTGTTTCCTTCTTCGTTAGAAGCACTTACCCAAGTGTAAAACGTGTACTGTTTGTTTCCACTACAGTTGAAAGTAGCAATTTTTTTTATATAATAAGGACTTTGATTTTAAAGTAATTAATTTCTTAATCACTCCGTAAGTGATGAAAATTAGCTATAATTATTTTCGATAAACAATGTTTATTTGGAAAAAAACAATAAGTCATTTTTGTTTACTTTAATTAATCTTGTCCGACAGACTTCACATTATTGCACAAAATTTGATTTATATGATATGAAAAACCCCTTTATCCAGCGTTTTGTCAAATTAAAATAAAGACAACATATCACATTAATTACCAGTGTTTTAAAATAAGTGGTAGTTATTTTCAGATACACATTGTATACAGTTATCATAACTTAGCACATGAATATTTCTTTATTCGTATTAAGTTTTGAATATCGTACGGAGTTTCTATACTTAAAGATTTAGACAAATAGGTTATGCCCAAACTTGAACTGAACCATGTTTCTCTTAGCATCTTATGCACGTGGTCAAGAGAACTTGTTTAGATCTGTTTATATGTGTGTTGTCGACATGCTCCATAAGTTGTTGGTTAGT
This sequence comes from Tachypleus tridentatus, assembly GCF_004210375.1. Taxonomy (NCBI): domain Eukaryota; kingdom Metazoa; phylum Arthropoda; class Merostomata; order Xiphosura; family Limulidae; genus Tachypleus; species Tachypleus tridentatus. Next base: position 14,366,715 of record NC_134830.1, read on the forward strand.
TTTAGAAATACTGGAAACTTTGGTTTAGTCTCTTTTTCGTAGGATTAGTCAAGTGACTAGAATAGCATGGTGTTATGATATTCCTGATAAAACTTGGAGTTTAGTATAACCTGAAGTGAAGTTAGTTGTGGGTTGGAGTCCGTTTTGTTCTCGTTAACTACAATCTTAGATGTGAAAAAAGGTGCCGCCAAAATATGATAGAGCTTCTAATCTGGAGGAATGAAATTAAAATTAGTGGTCAAACTGGTAGATACGCTTATAGCATTGACAACATCAGGAAATATTCATTCACTAGTTAGCTAGGCCGTGTAACTTAGCATAATGGTTTGTATAACATAATGCGTCACCTAGCTAACTGATTAATGAAATTAGATTAACAGTTTCTTGTCATCACGCCCCCTCATGCGGTCGGAACAGCCGTATCAAGTATCATTATTTACGCTAATTGCTTAAGCTAATATCACGTGACTCTAAACGGTCTTTAATTAAAATAATTTCATAAAAGTTGGTAAGTTTGAGCTCAAAAGTTGGCAATGAATAATAAATAAATAACAACCTTCCACCCGTATGAATCTTTTGAAAACTTGACCTGGAAACTGCTAATCTAGTTTGCCTGGCCTAACCAATACTTTTGTATCTGCACATGCTTTTTCACCTTGTACGTTTTGCTGCTTTAAAGCAGCTGTATTTAATCCCAATGATAAAAACTTAAATCTGTCCACTTTTACTCTTAGTTGAAGCTCTAATAAAAATGTTAGAGAGGTAGCTTACGTGACTTTTGTATAGGCGTGTGCAAATAATTTTAGCGTTTTTGTTGAATAACTTTGTACATGTGAGTTGAATTTTAACCAAATGTAACTTCTAATCATAGTTTGAAAAATCTACCAGTGTATTAAATTTGAAAAAAAAATCCATAAAAGTTAAGTATGTTTTTCTATCAAATAAAGTTTCCGTACTTTTGGTTTGTTTAGAATTTCACGCAAAGCTAAACGGAGGCTGTCTGCGCTATCAGACCCTAATTTAGCAGTGAAATGTACCTGAGTCCACTTAATTGTGTTTAGTATTACAATCACCAGTATATTTGTTTATCTATATTAATGTAATAGTACTGTCCATTGTATGTCTATGTAACTACTTTGCAGAGTGTGAACGTATCTGCACCACAATTGGTCCATTAGGTCCATGCAGAGAACGATGAAATTAAAACAGTTTGAGCAGAAACTACGCCATTTTATTTATTGAGTTATAAATAAAGTCAAAACAGAATGAAACCTCATGTTAACATCCTTATGACTTTCAGGTAGAAATATATAAAACTGCAAACATAATCTATATCCAAAACTGAAATTCTAAAAAGTTTCATGCTCCAGTGCCTAAGTTTAAGCAATATGTCAGAATATTCCTTGACACAACATTAAATATATTTCCCTGTTGTAATGGCAATAGAAATCGGCATATATTTAGAAAATTGTAGCAAACCTCAGAGTTATATGTTCAAATTAACGCAGTATCAGATCATTCTATCAAAATATTGGCGTTTAGGCTCATAAAGTGAGATTAAAACCTCTAAAAAAATACATATATATGGCAGCCTAGAAACTATGTCGATATTAAACTCAGTTCACTGTACGTGGTCTGATATAGAAAAGTTAATTATCCAGTCTAAGTAAAGTATGTTGAAAATTACTAAAGCCATTATGGGCACAGTTACAGAGATAAAACAGATGAACGTTTAATTAACATTTTATAGCTCTGACTTCCATGACTACTATTTATGCTTTTCTACAGGGTGTTCGGAAAGTCACTGCGCACTTATATATTTATTAACAGACAAAACTGCACACTGATTTTCCGAACACCCTATATATTAGGCTCTCGCGTGTCTATTTAATTTATTTTTACTCGCTAATGTCTGTGTTGTAATAGCTTTTAATTTCCTCTTAAATATTATCACAAAAGTTTGAAATATAAGACGTTGAATAAATAATTTTGCAAAATAAATGTAATTTTAGAAGAAACGGAAATATGGTGATAAATTCAATATATAGTTTTATATAATGTATGGTAAATGTTACGAATGATTTAAAATAGTCGATTCTTCCTGGTTACATATTTGTAGCACAAATTTCTCTGAAAATTGTAGTACTATACTGAAACACTACAGTATCGTTGATATGACATAATAAAAAGTCCATTATACATTAACGAATTAATTAGTTCTTTTGCATAATTTATTTTTACTTTAAATTCAAATTAACTGTTATGTTTTTTTGTTGTTTTTTTTAATTTCGCGCAAGGTTACAAAAGGGTTATCTGAGCCATCCATCCACAATTTAAACAATGTAAAACTAGAGAGAAGGCAGCTAGTCATTACTACTCACCGTCAACTCTAGAACTACTCTTCTGCCAAAGAAGAGTGGGATTAACCGTAACTTTATAACGCTCTCACGGCTGCAAGTGCGAGCATGTTTAGTGTGACGGGAATTATAACCTGTAAGCCTTGCACTGCCAGATTAGGGACGGTTAGCGCAGACAGCCCTCGTGTAGCTTTGCGCGAAATTCAAAACAATCTAAATCAAACCCTACCAGGGAAAAAAAAAAAAAAAAAAAAACTTATATCGATGATACGGTTTGTTTAAATTAAAACTTGCATGTAAATGTCAGTGATCAGGTTTATGTTACACCTTTCTCACTACATCAAATTCCTTTGTTTACAATAAATAATTGTATCCTAACTAGAATTGGGCATAAATTTCAAAAGTTTCAACAAAAGCAGGCTACTGCAAAAATGAATTTCATTAAGTATTTATTTCAAGACAGCTAATGTTACATCGAAATTATAATAAAGACATATCTTATGGTTCCAAGATATCTGGGCACGGAGATAATAGGGAAATTGTTCGAAAAAAGAAAGAAAAACGAAACAAAATGAGCGGTGAGAAAAGGTCGCGAAATTAGTAGAAATAAAAAGAAATTATATAGCATGAAAAACAAAGAGAAATCTGTGAAGTAAGAGAGAGAGATATAACAAAAATGTAAAAATCGGTAAAGAAATACAACATATGAATAAACTATATTTCGTAAGTCATCTTTAGGCTAATAAAGAACCTTTGTTAACCTGGAGATGGCCTAAGAAGGTCGAAACGTTCTTCTGTAGTTTATTTTATAAAGTTTTAATGCCCATACCGATCATCTTGAGAATGCATTTTCACTTCAAGTGGGTTTTTCGTCATCACGTAACAGTATTTATATTTATGACAAAACTACTGAGGCTGACTGCCTGCTGTCCCTAATCATGAACTACTAACCAGATAGAACACAGCATTCTACCACCCACTTACTGTATGTCATTATTATAATACATCTACAACGTAAAGTGTGGAAAATATTTTGTAGTATCGCATGGATTCGAACTCTGCTAGAGTTCTAGCATAGGCCTAACTTCTACTTTGTGGATAAACAGACAGGAAATTTAAACATTAAGTGGAAGAAAGCTGGAAAAAGAAACAGACAAAAATTAGTTAGTTTGTTTTTGAATTTCGCACAAAGCTACACGAGGGCTATCTGCGCTAGCCGTCCCTAATTTAGCAATATAAGATTAGAGGGAAGACAGCTAGTCATCACCATCCACCGCTAACTCTTGGGCTACCCTTTTACCAACGAATAGTGGGATTGACCGTCACATTAAAACGTCCCCACGGCTGAAATGGCAAGCATTTTTGGTGTGACGGGAATTCGAACCCGCGACCCTCAGATTAGGAGTTGAGTGCCTTAACCACCTGGTCATTGCAGGCTATGTGTCCTTCTATCTATTCATATGGATTGCAAAAGTTTTACTTCAGTATGCAATGCATGAAAAATCAAAACATTTACATGTGTTCATAACATTGTCATTCATAATATCAAACAGTGTTTGTCCATTTTTCTAGAGAGAAGAATGAATATTATATATTTTAAATAACCAAATGCTTTAACAACAAACAATATGAACATGCCTGAAAAACGAACAGTTCTGTAGTTATTACCATTACAGGAGAGAGCTGTTCTGTATTTATGGAGTAAGAAATATCAAATAAATAGGTTTTACGAGGATATTTTGCAAGATAATAGACATGATAAATCAAGATTAGATTCTTTGCAAGTTTCTGCAGTATATTTCTTGTTTATGCTGGAGAGCGAGTGTGAAATGAAGTGTTTTACCAGAGGTTACTCCCTGCTCAGTGGTCCCAGTCTTGTTAATATGCAATACTATTCGATAGAAGGACATCGCAAGCAGCCTTTGGCGGTCGTCTCGTAAGACAGAGTCGCGAAAGAAAACATACACAGTTAGATAGATGGAGCCATTTATTCTATATGAACAGATAGAAGGACACATAGCTTGCCATGGCCAGGTGGGTTAAGGCGGTCGCCTCGTAAACTGAGGGTCGCGGGTTTGAATCCGAGGTCGTACGCAAACATGTTCGCCCTTTCAGCCGTTGAGGTGTTATAACGTGACGGTCAATCCCACTATTCGTTGGTAAAGAATACCCCAAGAGTTGGCGGTCGGTGGTGATGACTAGCTGCCTTCCCTCTAGTCTTACACTGCTAAATTAGGGACGGCTAGCACAGATAGCCCTCAGTAGCTTTGTGCGAAAAAAAAAAAACAAGCAAGTACCTTTGCGCGAAATTCAACAAAATAAACACTACATGATATTGTAAGCTAATAATGATTAATAAATCCAGACAATTATTGATCAGCTTTGAAAAAAGAACAAGCCATCTGCTTTAAGTTCATTTTTTCTCGGAAATTAGCGAATGAGTTAGTTTGATGAAACGATCCAAAAAATCACACGAAATATTAATCCTTAATACCTATGAAAACATTGCCACATAAACTGTTCCAAAATAATACCTACACAAGTGGCTAAACTTAGTCATGACCGAAAAAAATTGAGAAATAAATAGCGTGTTCAAAAATTACGTTAAGAAGTAAGTTAACGTAATTTCAGACACTCTGTAATCGATATTTCAACCTATACCTTCATTAAACGACCGTAAATATGTATTTGTTTCAATAACATTTGTATACTAGTGATGTGCGTATGGTATGACACTAACCATAATTTTAATTATTATGTTTCAATCTCTTTTTTTCCCCCTTATCTTCTCTGGCAATATTCTAAACAAGGAGATGAACTTGTCAGCTTTTCAATTACCACAAGACATACATTAATCATTAAATTATTTTAGTTTGTTGAATCATAATGTTGCGGTTTGTGATCGGTATAGATAAAACCTCTCAGATTATTCATTCCTAACGGTTTTTCAGAACTTAATAAACTCGCAAGAAAAATAAACTAAATATGCACTTATTTATTATTCGTTTTCAAGTATGAACGAACTTCGTGCTTTAGAAAGAAATCTGAAAAGAAAAAAAAACAATTATGGGCAGCGGGGAGAAAAGGCATGACACAGAATTTTCTTTGGAAAATATAACTATAAGTTTCCTAAAATGTATTATACTAAATACACGTACCCTAAAAATGTGAACAGGACTATACATTCGTTGTTTTTAAAGCAGATGCCATATAAGACATTAAACGTTAAAAGGTTTTTGTTTGTTTGTTTTGAATTTCGCGCGCTATCTGCGCTAGCCGTCTAACTGCAATGTAAGACTAGAGGGAAGGCAGCTAGTAATCACCACCCACCGCCAACTCTTGGACTACTCTATTACCAGCGAATAGTGGGATTGATCGTCACATTATAACGCCTCACGCCGAAAAGGGTGAGAATGTTTGGTGCGATGGAGATTCGAACCCGTGACCCTCAAGTTACGATTCGAGTGCCTTAACCACTTGTTTATGCCGGGCCCCATATTAATTGTGATGAAACGTTGTATCATTAGTTATTCCTCCCCCCTCCCCATCATGGCTTTTTTAGGTACTTTTTTCTTTCTTTCTTTTTTACTTTTAATTGTTCGTGATACGTCTTTAACAGGAATATTACGTACAACTTTTTATCAAAACAAATGATTCTAATGACTGTATTATTTATATACATAATTCTAGATACGAGAACAAAAAGTATCAGAATTACATCACCTGTAATTTAAAGATTATTTGCATTTTTCTGCCATTTTGGGTCATTGTCAATCTGACACGTACACTCCCCTCGTCGTAGAAACATGTCAGATTTAGATCGTGGCGAATCTATATTATATCGTGATGTAAAACGTGTCGATTATGAGGGAAATAAACATCTACTTAAGGCAAAACAAACAAACAAATTACGTTTATTAAATGTCGTAAAACCATGAAAATCGCTGGTTTCTTTCCTATGAAGATTTTATATTCACGTATAAGCATTTCAAAAATAAGAAAGCGAAATATCGAACTGAGAAAAAAAAAAAGTCAGAGGTCCGTCTGGTGAAGACGCGTTCTAGTACTTTTAGTGAGAGAACCCAGTTTCCAGAAAATGTCTTTCTTTGTGAGTAAAGAGAGAGAGAGGGCTTCAATCTCTTTATCAGTGAGAGGATTTTGTTTCCGACTCAGAGAATAATAAGAAGTGCTGTTATTTAAAGTGTTCATTACATATTGACAGTTTCAGTAGTTTATGTGCTAATTAGAGCTGATAATGCTCAAAACTGCATTTCTCAGCTGCCAAAAGTATGACTTTGTCGTCTAAAAGGTTTCTTATTTCAGTAATAAACTAAAGGCAAACTCGGTAATTGGCCCAGCTGGGAAATGGAAAGCCTTGAATACCCTATGTTAAAGATATAAGGAAAAGAGTATTTTATTTCTGTTTTAAAAGGTACATAAAAAATAAATATATATGCTAGTTCTGAGTACTCAGATTTAAAATTGTATAATGAGGCAGGGATGAATGGTAGGCTATTACTATATTTTCTTTGTTCTACGGTTTCAGAAGAAGAAGAAAAGAAAAAGACCCAAATTCTTTGCAACATTTGTGCATTATTTTCTGTTTTAACTCTTTTATCAGGATTTTTTGTACTACATACAGAGTAAACAATTTGTTTTGCACTTGTGTTAGATTTAGGAAAGACTTGATCAACTACTTGCAATTCCAATTGAAACAATCAAACTGAGTTATATTAAATATTCCTATAACTATGTAATCTCTAAATCTAGAGAGGTCCTTCCAGTCCTACCTATACTTTGATCAAGATGTGTAATTGGGTTTTATACTAGTTACTGATGTGAAGTGTGTAACAAAATAATACACGTATCAAAGTATAGATTGAACTAGACTTACCTTGAACTTAGACTTCGAGATTAAACAATTCTCAGAATACACAGTAACTTATTATGCCTGTTATTGTGCAGATATATAACGTGAAGAACTGAATAGTGGCCAGTGACACCTTTTTCTTCATTTGACCTGTTGACTGTATATGTTTGAGATATACTTTATAAGGTTATATTGATGTTAGCTCTACAAACATAAGAACAGTTGGTTTGTTTGTAGTTAAGCGCAATGGGCTATCTGTGCTCTGCCGGCAGTGTGTATCAAAACCCGGATTCTAGCGTTGCAAGTCCACAAACATCCCGCTGTGCCACTGGAGGGCCTTATGATTTGTGCACAGTACACACTTGAACTTTGTTTTGATTGTGTGTATACGTTGCTTTAGTTCATTACAGAATACACAATGAGTTGGAAAGGAAGTCCTGTATGATTTTTGGATGGTTTTAGTTTAATGTTATACTAGCATTTCAAGGCAATTTTTTAATTTACATCATCAAATGAATAAACGTATACTTTTATAGTTTTAAAACTGGCATTCACGTACAGTGTTTGGTTATTCCCGAACTATTCATAATGGCCTACATATAACTTAAATAAACTATTAAGTACTTACAAGTGAGTCAGAGCAAATATTAATGACTCATAAAAACTGAGATCGCGTGTTAATAATTTCAAAGCGACGCCAACTATTACTTACTACTGACTTTTTGTGAACTTTGTACGTTATCTATTATATACTTACATAAAATAATATGTTTTTGTAACATTGAATTAAATTGATTACTTATATACTTTAGTCCTGGTAATAGTTAGGCCTACCTTTGTACTCGGTAACACAACGTCTTGGAACAATACGAGTCTCATTGGTCCATTAGGACTGTTCCATACTCTAAACTAAATTAACTTAAAAAAGAAAAAAACACTTTAAACCAGCCCTTATCACTTATATACTTATCACACTTTTTCTTAATTCATTTAAATTTACTGCCTATACAACATCTTAAGGCAACCTATTCCAAACGTCAACCACATTATGAAAAAAATAAAACTGGCTTAGCTGAAGATGACTCCTGTCCTGTCAACATTTACATTTGTATCCCCTAGTCCTGCCCCCCCAGTGGCTCAGCGGTATGTCTGTGGACTTACAACGCTAAAAACCGGGTTTCGATACCCGTGGTGGGCATAGCACAGATAGCCCATTGTGTAGCTTTGTGCTTAATTCGAAACAACCCCTAGTCCTAATATTTTAAGTGTTAACTATGAAAACGTTCCCTTTAGAATCTTAAACATCTTAGTCAGATCCCTCTAGATCTTCCTTTTTCAAGAAAAAACAACTTGAGATATTACAACCTCTCAATCCCAGGCACCTTTCTAGTAACTATTCTCCTAACTCTTTTAAACAATTCAGTGTATTTTGTAAGGTAAGGAGCCCAAGATTGAAGACAATATTCCAAGTGTGGCCTAACAAGCGACCTGTACAATAAGATTATAACCTCCTTACACTTGTATCCAATATTTATTTAGATACAACCTAAAATCCTTTTTGCTCTACCACTAGCAACAGCAAACTGCTTGGATGGTTTAGAGCCTGAAATACAATTACACGAATATCCCTTTCCTTCATAATACTGTTAAGGTTATTCGCATTCCAATTGTGATAACGCATAAGTATTATCTTGCATTTATTTTAATTAAAACCGATCTGTCATTTATTTGCTTAACTCACTAAGTGATATAAATCCTTTGTAAATCGGTGGAATCCTCTTCAGGACTAGCAACATTCAAGACCTTAATATCATCTGTAAATTTTAGTAATTTATTGACTATTAATTTATCTACGTTCGTTGATGTAAGTCAAAAATAGCAAAGGTTCCAAGGTTGAACCCTAAGATACACCACTTGCAATATTAATCAAATTTGACTGAACACCATTTGTAAAAATCTATTTGCTAACTTATCCCTCATCCCTACAGAGATAAGTTCCATAAGCCTATTATGTGGCACCTTCTCGAATGTTTTCTAAAAATCTACATACACCAAATCTACACCCTCACTCTTATCTACATAAACAGCAGAGTTTTCAAAGCATTCCAAATGCGAAATTTTCCCTTAAGAAAACCATGATGAATGTCCGATAAAATTATAATCTTTGTTGAATGATTTTGAAAAAAGTATCTTTTAACAGAATGTCCAAAACTTTTTTCCATAACTGAAGTAAGACTAATGGGTCTATAATTACTGGGACAGTTATGATTATCTTACTTGAAAAGGTCCCTTGCTGGGGCAGTGGTGAGTCTATGGATTCACAACGCTAAAATCAGGGGTTCGATTCCTCTCCATGGACACAGCAGATAAACCCGATGTGGCTTTGCTATAAGCAAAAAATACAAACACACACTTCAGAAGTGGGGTTATATTAGCTAACTACCAATCCTCTGGTACTTGTCTGGTATCAGACAAAAAAATAATAGTAAGCGACTCACATATTTAATCTTTAAACTTCTTTAAAATTATTGGGGGTATATTACTTGCCTAGAAGCCTTTTACTAATTTTTTTAATCATCTCAGAATTAATGCGGTCAACTTGTTTCATCCCGTTTGCATTTATCAACTGTTCAAAATGCGAACACTTCTTAAATTATCGTTAATAAAAACCTAAGAAAAAGCAAAATTTAATAATGGAGCAAAGTAATAATATTCAAATACTGGCCTTCCTTTATCATCTCTCAAATGTCTTACCCTCATTCTCACATTTGTTTACTTTTTAATGTATTTGAAGACTGTGTGTGTGTGTTTTCTTATAGTAAAGTCACATCGGGCTATCTGCTGTGTTTACCGAGAGGAACTGAAGCCCTGATTTTAGCGTAGTAAATCCGTAGACTTACCGCTGTACCAGCGAGGATCTTGTGTTTAAATAAATTGTTATTGTTAATTTTTACATTTTCAGCCAACCTTTTCTCATACATCCTTTTTGATGTCTTCATTCCCTGTTTCACCAACTTTCTAGATATTCTATAATATTGTAAGTTTTCTACCATACCAGTCAATTTAAATTTCTTAAATTTATTATGATTTTTTTAAATTTTATCTTTTAAATTCTTTGTGGGCCAACCTGTTTCTTTTACTTCCAGATACTCTTTTCTTTCTATAAGGAATGTTTGCCTTGAATATTTAACAAATTATCTTTAAAATTTTTCCCCATCTGATTAGTGTCTCCAAACAACTCAGCTGTTCAATTCACAACAGATAATTCTTGTTGCAACCCTTAAAAATTTGCTTTTTTGAAATTTCTAATCAACATATCATTATTTCGTTTCTCCATATGTAGCAAAACATCAAACCTAATGGACTAATGATCACTTTCACCCAGATGTTTCCAAATTTTTACCCTCTCGATCACTTCTATATTTTGAGTTAACAATAAATCTAAAATGGCATTGTTTCTAGTATTATAGATTCCTTGACTAATAGATAAGATAGCCATCCTAAACACGTTCCAAAAAACCTTTTTCCCTCATAGTTTGACTCCAGAATTTCCCAGTCTATATGTCTGAAATACAAATCACCCATAATTATGACTTCATCAAGAGCTGAAATCTTAATATCACTGTAAAGTTTCTCACTAATCTCATAAGTTTCACTTGATGATTTGTAACAAATTCCCACTAAAAGCATTTTCCCATTATATCTACTAATAGAAACCCAAATGGATCTAATTTCCATACTATTATCTTTAATAACCTCAATTTTAACAAGATGTAACTTACATTTTACATATAAACCACTCCTTCCCACTCTTTCTATCCCTATTAACTAGCTTGTAATAACATATTTCATTCAAACAGACTTATGTCATCAAAATAATCTACGTTTAAATATGTTTAAGTTAATCCAATTACAACAAATTATCCGTTCCTACTATTAATAACAATTAAGTCCGTCCTTATAGCTTCTTCTGTATTAATTTTTTATGCTAAACATCTTTCAGTTGTTTATTCTTTTTGTATTTAATTTTTTTTCCTTGTTCTCCCACTGTCTAGTCCTACTTTAAAACTTTTCTTACAGTTGAGTGAATAGATTTACCAAACACGCCAGCCCACCCCTATTTAAATGTAAACCATCCATTCCAAAAGCTCCCTTCTTCTGCTGAACCGATCTCACAAGCCCAACCAGTCCATCTGCTTATCCTTACATGCTAACCTAAGCTTAGCATTTAACCCTAGTGATCTGCTTATAACTTCATCTCCAGAGTTTATTCTTAACATTATCGCTGACAAAATTAAGTCCTGACCTTTTTCTTTAAATCCCATTGTCAAACCTATCTTTCTCCACATGGTTAACCCCTACATGAACCACATAACTGCATCTTCGCTAGCGCCCTCTACTATATCTCCTTCTCTGTACGTTACATTCTCTACCTGTGTCCTTAGATAGCATAATTTGATTCTATCCTCTCTGTTTACTCCATAGACAATTCCATACCCATGGAATAACCTATAACTTCCATAAGGCTTCTTTGGACCTTTTAACCCTTTTCTTTACCTTCCCTCTAATAGTTTCTCATCTGCAGAAGCCGAGAGTTCAAGTTTGTTTTCACTACTTTTTACTCTAATAGTAATAATTTCCTGAATGTCATTGTTAGAAGGTTCATTCATTGTATGTAAATGTTTAAGCTTCTCCTGAAATCCCGCTATCGTTTCCAAAGTGACTAATCACACATTTAATTGTGCTCCATATAAAACACGAGTCACAAATGGATAACCGCGTGGCTTAGTAAAGTTATTAGAACCACGAATGTGTGTTATTGTAGAATATACTATTTTTAATCTACATTTTGCATTATCATATGTTCAGAATACGTGATACAACCTTCTTGGAAGTTTAGGAAGCAGTTTGAGACAAATAAAAAGTAACTTTGTCATTTTGTTACAATCTTTGTTGATAGATTATTAAGTCAAAGTGCTTGTCTGTTAGTTCAGTTTGTGAATACTGAGTTTGTATTTTGGCATAGAAAGCGATTTATCAAAATAATAAAGTACCGAACGTACAAGAGAAGTTAGCAAATAAGAGAAATTGTTATATTATCATTTAGGATCTTAACTAAAATTAACTTCTAGACCCAGTTGTTAAAAGAGTAAAAACACTTTCGATGTCGTTAACTGAAGCGAAATTTGCATGTTTTTTAACGAGTAATCCGAAATAATCCAGTCAGCAATAGAAACATTTACAACCGTATAGCATATATACATCAGAATTACAAAACTGCGTAAATCAGTGAGCATATTAGATCAAACAAAAGATATATTTATTCTTTTATCATTTCTTTACATCACAGAACGATCACTAGAAGTATCATTATAAACATTTTACTAAAGCTTGAATTAAACTGTTTCAAGACAACCAGTTAATATCTAAATGTGTAATTAGCTAGCCACATCTTTCGCAAAGTTATTCAAATTAAATTGAGTTTTATACTTTCCCATGATTTGATTCATTGATTGATTGATATAGACTCCAGAGAAGTTTAGCATCGACCAAAGCACAAGCTCTCATCTTTCCAATCTGCGGGTCGCTGGTACGAATTCCGTCACACCAAAAATGCTCGCTCTTTCAGCCGTGGAGCCGTTATAATGTTCGACCAATCCCACAATTCGCTTGTAAAAAGAGTATCCCAAGAGTTGGCGGTTGGTGGTAATGACTACTTGTATTCCCTCTTGTCTCACACTTCTAAATTAGGGACGGCTAGCACAAACAACTCTCCTGTAGCTTTGCGTGAAATTTAAAAACAAACAACTTTTGTCAGTGCGTTTCCAGACAACGTGGTGTTTTTCCTAAATTTGAATCATCGACAAGTTGGGCGCAACTTGTTAGTAGCAAATACTTTTATTATTTACTTTATCATTATTTATAATTTATTACTGCTATCATCTTATCCATATAATTGAAGTTATTGTAATCCTAGGTAATATAACTTTTATTAATACAAATGTAACGTCTATTGCCTGTGTCACGTTTATCTTAATTACTTGTTCTAGTTCACTATTTAACAACATTAAAAATTGAGTATTGAGCATTGAAAACTAGAACTTTATTTCCTTATAAATACAGATAAAACTAACAAACCTTTATAGTTTATGAATAATCTACAATTATCAAATAAAATTATTTTATTGAGCAAGCAAAAAATGTTGTCTTTCTTAAATGTATTTATTTATTTCTAGTTTTACACAAGTCCCCAAGAATAATTTTATTTATTTGTGTTTTTTTAATTTTTACTTACGCATTATCAACGTTACACATTAAACCTAAAAAAAGTAAGTCTACATTTGTATTCACTTGCATTTGTTTTTCTTTGTTTTTGAATTTCGCGCAAAGCTACACGAGGACTATCTGTGCTAGTCGTCCCTAATTTAGTAGTGTAAGACTAGACTCACTAGAGAAAAGGTCGCTAGTCATCACCACCCACCGCCAACTCTTGGGCTACTCTTTTATCAACGTATAGTGTAATTGATCACACATTATAACGCCCCCACGGCTGAAAGGGCGAGCTTGTTTGGTACGACGGGGATTCGAGCCCGCGACCCTCAGATTACAAGTTGAACGCCTAAACCCACTTGGCCATGCCAAGCCTTTCACTTACATTAAACATCAACAAGTTTTATTATTGAAGCATAAAGTGGCACCTACTTTTGCTAGTTATTTACTTTCATTATAGTGTGCAATATTATAGATATTGTTATACAATGTCATCCGCTGGTACAACGGTAAGTCTACGGATTTACAACGCTAAAATCAGGGGCTCGATTTCTCTCGGTGGACTCAGCAGACAGCCCGCTGTGGCTTTGCTATAAGAAAAACACGCAAAAATACATTATGATACAAACAAGTTTTTAAAAAATGACATTAAAATAATACGAGTTAGATGGTAATGTTTTTCAGACATTATTTAAAGTATAAATTTGTAATTATGATCTATCTACTAAGTCCACTGAAGGGAATCGATTCCTTGGTTATGGCGTTATGAAGCCGAAGACTTACCGCTGTACCAAGAACATTCATGGCCACAACCATAGAAGGGATCATCTTATCCAATACGGCTGCACCACGATCATGGGTCATACAAAATGGCCATGTCCATAAGAAAGCGCAGTTTTATCAAAAACATCTGTGCTGCTACCTAGAAGAGCATTCAAGATTTTCACGTATATAAGAGAGCAGCCATTTTGGAGTTAACCAGAAGTCATGTCACGGGATGAAAGTCACTCGTATATTGCTTCACAGAAGCCAATGTCTAATATGACACTAACCTATAATTCCACAAATTCTTCCGATTTATATTGCGGAACTGAAAAAAGGAAAAGAAAGTTGGAGTAAGAGAATTATAACTGTGACTCAAATACAACGAGCTGGAGACACGAGACTGTGAACTAAGCATATAAACTAGAAATAAAGGAATTTGAAAATAAAAAGAAGGTACTAAAGGACTTAAAAGTAAGTTTATGAATTGAAATAGAACCCAGGCAGTCAACATTTGGAGATTATACAATTATCAAAGCTTAGAGAAGCTTTTAACAATATTGTACACACAAATAAAATTAACCTTAAGATTTATTAGGATTATACTAAAACTACATGCAACTTTCCAGCAGTAAACAGACCTGTATTTGGATTATAATGAGTTTGATTTGGTTTGCTTTGAATTTTGCACAAAGCTACTCGAGACCTATCTGCAAGAGATATCCCTGATTTATCAGTAGTAATAGATAAAAGGGAAGACAGCTAATCAATATCACCCATCGCCAATACTTGGGCCACTCTTTTACCAATGAATGATGGAATCGATCGTTATATTATAATGCCCCCACGATTGCAAGGATGAGCATGATTGGTCGAACCTGCGACCCTTAGACTGTGAGTCGAGTGCCTTAATCACCAGACCGTGTCAGGCTCCATTAATGTGAGATTTAAATCTAAAGTGGTAAGATATGTTATTACTAAGTAATAAAAATGCAAAGTAAAATTTTAAGAATATAAATTTTATTCACTTTAACATCTAATAATAATAATAAAATAATTTTTCTGTTATACGAAGCAGAACAAATAATCCAGACATAAACTTTAAATACGTGTGGGTAAAGGAAGGAACATTAATAAGAATTGACAAAAGACATGGAGAATTAGAAATGTTTGTTTTGAATTTCGCGCAAAGCTGCTCGATGTCTTTCTGCGCTAGCCGTTCCTAATTTAGCAGTGTAAGACTAGAGGGAAGGCAGCTAGTCATCACCATCCACCTCCAACTCTTGGGCAACTATTTTACCAACGAATAGTGGGATTGACCGTAACATTATAACGCCCCCACAGCTGAAACAGCGAGCATGTTTGTGCGACCGAGATTCGAACCCGCGAATTACAAGTCGAACGCCTTAACACGTTTGGCCATGCCGGGCTCAGAGTTAGAGATGAAGAAGACATTAGAAAACTATAGAACAAACGGACCATGAAATTGAACAAATCTTAACACAAAGACTACTGAGCATTAACATGCTTATCTGTAAATTAAATTTCAAAAAAATATACTTATGAAAAAGAGAAGCAAATAAAACTTTCATCAATAAATCAAAGAAATGTAAGAGATAAGTTTAAATAACTGGAGTCCTTACAGACGATTTACATTCAAATGTGGACTTTAATATATTGGCTGACATACTGATAAAAATGAAGAAATAAACTGATTTGAATTACATCGATATGAAATAGTTCACATCTTTAAAATAGCAAAGTAATGGTTTATACAAAAACATTCTAAGAAAAGAAACAGTAAAAATGTAAAAACCACAACTGCAGAAAAGTCAAATATATAATTGAAAGACTGATAAATATTCATATTGTATCTTTACAATTGTTCTTCGTCGCGTTTGTTTTTAGAATAAACAGTGTGTATGTTTTCTTATAGTAAAGCCAAACCTAGAGGAATCGAACCGCTGATTTTAGCGTTGTAAATCCGGAGACATACCGCCGTACTAGCGGAGGGATGAAAATGAAGGAAGTGTGTGTTTTCTTACAGCAAAGCCACATCAGGCTATCTCCTGAGCCCACCGAGGGGAATTGAACCCCTGATTTTAGCGTTGTAAATCCGCAGACATACTGCTGTACTAGCGGGGGGCAGAATAAAAAGAACAGATATTAGATTATATTAATATTAATATGTAATCTATGTTGATAATTAAGCACTTTATTTATTGGTTATGTTTGCATTTCGATCACATAAATAAACAAACTAGATCGGTGGAAAAACATAAGAAATCAAGGTGGAAATATTCCATATAACTGATAATTTTCTTATTACAAATCGTGGTGAATATTGTTTAAAATATCTGAAAATGAAAGGTATGATCTTGATAAGGATGTACTTTCTTAGTCATATTTATCAAATAGTACGTCAAAATGTAATAACATATAGGAAGAAATTATATATATATAGATATATCAGATCATCCCTTAAATAATGTCCGATTTTAAGTTCAGAAAAACAGAAAGGATTTCAAACGTTTTTAACGTTATTTAATCAATAATGTATGTTCCATTATTATTAATTACTTCCTGCCAGCGATTCACAAGCTTCTGAACGTTACTTCTATAAAAATCTTGGGGTTTAGAGGAAAAGCTCTTTTCCATTAAGATAGTTCTGAAAACTTCGGAATAGATGATACTCAGATGGAGCAAGGACTGGATAATAAGGAGGATGTGGAATTTTTTCACAGTCTAGCTCTTAAATCTTTGCAGATGTGATCCTTGGTTGTGGTTTCGCTAGATAGTAGATAGGAACAGTGGGAATCTCGTTAATCCATTCATGTGCGTCACTAATTACATCACGAGGCATTTGGCTATCGACAAATCAAATTACCCAATTTTTCGTCAGTGTCGACAATACCGACAGATGTCGGCTGTTTTCTATGTTAATAATTTAAGAATTACCCGCGCTTGGTTGAATTTCTTCACTTTGGCATTCAGAGCACTGAGCAGAAATCACGTTGCATCAGCAACGTCCAATGACAGTGGGAATCTTGTTAATCTATTCATGCGTATCACTAATTAGATAACGAGGCATTTAACTATCCATATTTAAAATTACCCAAATTTACGTCACGGTCGATGATACCGACAGATGCCGGATGTTGTTACACATGAATGAAAACTTGATGCAGGGAGACTTCAGATGAAGCCAAAAATTCCTACCAAGCGAGATGTTCTTCATTATTCGCATTCCATAAGATGTCAGGCGTGTAGAGTATTGTTAGCCTACACAAGAATTCCTCGAAATGTTTGGACTCGATGTCCAGGTCTGCTAGGACTTCCGTGTTCTCAGGCAACCAGGCACCACGGGTACCAGTTGAGAGACCATGAAATCCAACAGAAGATGTACCTTTTAGATCTTTTACTTGAGGTGCTAAATTTTCATACTTGGAGACCTTTGACTCGTATGCTTTTTTTAACGAGTCATGCATAAGTTCATAGCGGACCGTCACGCCAACCACCACCGCTTTATTATCACGGTGGAAGATGAGACGTTCTCCATTTTGTCTCAAAAGTGGATTCTTGCAGAACCTTCCACTCTTTATAGGAGGTTTCTTTTACTAAGTGGTCACAGATCTTATTGTGACGACGCATTCTTATCAGCTTCAATTTAGGACATTAAGCACTAAGATGACATATGGTCTCTCACGTGGCTATACAGCCTCTACATTTGGCAGATTCGTTGTTCTTAGTGAGGTTGCATCTGCTGAGGGCCTCCTTTGTAGAATATACATTTGCCCTTAGAGCCAGACACTTCACCCATTGGTAAGCTTTCATACCAACATGTTTAGGTAACCAGTAGTTGGCAGATTTTAAGTCTTTGAAAAGCTCTACACCATGCCCTTGCAGGGCTAGCCCTCCAGTTTTTCTTTTCCATATCTCTCCAGTTAGAATGATATGTTCCAGATCTCTGTTCAGGCTAAGGGATCGGAAGTCTGGCTTTCGTGGCGATACCCTCGATGGCTTCTCACAAACTATCTTCTTCTGCCAAGTAAGATGTTACTTTATCCGATGAGTAAATGAGTCTCAAATACGTTTTAATCTTAAAGGTTAGAGTAAGGGACTCCAGCTTCATAATTGCTAGACCCCCTTCCCAGTGACGTGAATAAAACAAACCGTCAGCCGTGCAGGCTGGTAGGTGACTCCGGGTTTTCATGGCCTTTCTTATTAGGTTGCCCAGTTCTCTTAACAATTTTAAATTTACTTTGCCCAGTTCAAGCTGGTATAAAAGCCTGGGCACGGCAAATTTACATAACATTTCGACCTCTGGTGTGGTTTGAGGGGAGTGTTGGAAATATTGTTTATCCAATTTTCAATGGTCGGTTTTACAGGTTCACTGTAAACCCCTGTCCATGGGCAAACATTTGCTCTAAGATATTGGTACGACTGTTCGGGTCCGATCGTTGCAAGTGTTTCATCCTTGACTGACCATAGAAGGAAGTAATTAACAGTGAAGGTCTTATTAGACCCCGTAATCAGCATTCTGACACTCTTAGAGATGTTCAGACTGAGGCCGTTAATCGAACAGTATTCATCCACTATATTTAACATTGCCTGGAGGCTGGCATGGTCACTTACCAGTACTGCCATATCATCGGCATATGCTAGGGTTGAGACTGATTCCAGTTCGTACCCAGCAATATTCCTCGGCCTTCCTCTTCTAGCTTTCGTAGAAGAGGGTCCAAGGCAATATTAAACAGTATAGGAGACATTGGGTTCCCTTGTTTGACACCTTCGAGTAGATTGACTGGGTTGGTATTTTGAATACCTACTCGAAAGGTTGTTATAATTCCATTATACATGTTCTCCACGATCTGGATGAAATGTGGATGAACCTTAAATTTGGCAAGGCTGGGTAAGAGGTGTTTGTGGTCAACCATATCAAAAGCTTTGCATAGGTCTAAGAAAGCCATAGCCAGAGTCTCGTGTCGTTTGGCCCTCTTCCTAATAGACTGGAACAGAAAGATGTTATCTCTACATCCAGCATGAAGAATAAGTCTACGCTGTCTGATATTTATCTGCACTGCCTGCTCGAGGCAGTGTGCCGTTATCCAGAAATATAGCCAAAACACAATGGACGAAATTGTGATCGGCCTCCAGTTTTTGGCATAATGCACATTACTCTTTCTTTTCGGAATCAGGGCCGACTTATTGACTTTCATATATTCTGGAATGCAACCTGTAAATTGCCAGAGATTGAACACATTTGTCAAGGAAACATCTATAATATACTTGAGACGTTTGAGTAGGAACAGAAGAGTGACGTTATCGGAACCTGCAGCTCCTTTCTTCATACCCTGAAGTGTCGCCCGCACTTTCTCTGGTGTTATGGGTTGCAGAGTATTAGTGTTGTCTGCCCTAGGTGGTAGTGAGCCTCCGTCAGAATTGACGTTATCATTAGCAACACCATAGACCTGATCGTATTGGTCTTTCACTAAGGTTACATCAGACAGCATTCCGGCCATCTAATATCTCCTCAGCTAGGCGTTCGCGTTCTAAATCGAACACTTTCTGGAACATTTTAGAACGTTCCACTCGGTGGAGACTTCTCCTGTATGGTTTTCGGGCAGACTTGGGTTTTTTAATCGCCTGCGTCGAAGTTCTTTAATTATTCCAAGATGCTTGTGAACCCGTTGTTCAGTCACAATTTCAACCTCCTGCCATGTTGCTTGATCGAGTCCCTTCTGATCTCTCAGTTGATTGAGGTAAAAACAGAATTTAGAACTTTGTTCAGGGAGAAGTATCCCGTCCCAATTTCATTCCTCCAACAGGATCTCCATGACTCATAGAGTTATTTGAATCAACCTGGACGGGCGGTTATACCTCATTGAGGTCGCGACGCTTATCCGAGACTTGCTTAGGAGTCTTTCCAGGCAGATGTCATGCACAGAGAACATTGACGTTCTTGCGGCCCGAGTATACTATTTCCACACCTCGGGGGGTTTGTATTTCTTCCTCGGACCATACTACCCGACGGAGGCGCTAGGACGGCGCCCTGACTTCTTGAGATTATATTCGCTCAGTTACATTTCGCAGATCTCCCAGGCGAGGTTGTAGGAATCTCCTGCGAATATGAAAGTTCGCAGATAAGGACATTTTGGAACACGGCAGCGTTAGAATGATGGTTGCTATCATCTTTTCCACAAAATTTACATTGTGTTTGTGCCAACGAATTATGTTTGTTTGCCAGGTGGGCTGCAAACTTGGAATAAGCCGTAAACTCGTGTGGACAAAAGTCGCATGCTATTTTTCTTACGGTTAGGTTCACAAACACTGTTGTGTCTATCCGTTCCTTCTCTTAATTCATAATTGTCATCCATCGTAATGATATGGCTGTCGTTAGGCAAGATTCTAACTTAAGCCGTCCACCTGTGTGGTTCGGCGACTGTCACTAATCAGGTATGTATCATCCACCGCAATGGTGTGGTCATCACTCTCTTCGCTAGGTGAGATAATATAACTCGTGCCATCCACCAGTGTGGTTCGACTACTACCTCCAGTTGTAGCAATGTCAGTTGCACCGGTTTCACTTTGAGTATGCGAACTGGTGTTTCCTTCTCTTAATTCATAATTGTCATCCATCGTAATGATATGGCTGTCGTTAGGCAAGATTCTAACTTAAGCCGTCCACCTGTGTGGTTCGGCGACTGTCACTAATCAGGTATGTATCATCCACCGCAATGGTGTGGTCATCACTCTCTTCGCTAGGTGAGATAATATAACTCGTGCCATCCACCAGTGTGGTTCGACTACTACCTCCAGTGGTAGCAATGTCAGTTGCACCGGTTTCACTATGAGTATGCGAACTGGTGTCGGAATAGGTATCAATCAATGCCTCTATTCTGGATATTAAGGCTATCCTTTCGCTCGTCGCCGAGGGATCGCTTGGAAGCTACCATCACTGTTGGTGCAAAGTAGCTCGGGTTTGGCCGCCAACCTGGCACCCCATGGACGCTAAACCATAACTTTATCAATTAAACGACTTCCCATGTTTTTAAAACGACCTGCTCTGATATAGGGTCCGCCAGGTCCCAATAAAATTCTGATACTCAGGAGGGCACTTTGCAAAGTTCTATGAGCTTAAGAGAGTTTTAATACCCCCTTAAGAGAGTCATAGTTAAGAGAGTCATAGTTACACCCCTTAAGAGAGTCATAGTTACTCCCGTCCTTTACCCGCGCTTGGTTAAAATTCTTCACTTTGACATTCAGAGTACTGGACAGACATCACATTACGTCAGCACAGTCCATTGGTCATCGCAATGCTTTACGATTGATCAAAGCAGACCTCTTTTATTTTAGTGCAACATTCAAGCGTTCTATCTGTTGGCAATAGAAGTCTGATTTAATCGTTATATTGAGTGGCAGCAACTCAAAGTGGATCATACCAACAATATCCCAACCAAACGCTTAACAAGACTTTCCTATGGTGGAGATCCATTTTAGGCTGTGCTTTAGCCAGTTTACCTGCACTGAACCATTGTCTGCACCACTTAACATTTTTATAAAGTATTAGTTTTTCCATCTCCAATTAATAACTTGTCCAAAAAGGTGAGCTACGTTCACGAGAGTGCAAATGTCCACTCTTGCTCTAAGGTTGGCTTCTGTCAAATCATGGGGGACCCATTTTCCAAGTTTTGAGACCTTTCCAAGCTGTTGCAGATGACGGTGAACTGTTGAATGGGTTGAATCGACCTCTGTGCTAGTTCTTCAACTGTTACAGGACAATCTTCATCAAGTGCAGCCAGCAAAAAGTCATCATTAAACTCAACAGGACAACCTGAACGTGGCACATCACTTAAGCTGTAGTCACCTGATCTGAACTTCTGAAACCACCTTCGACATTATCTTTCATTGAGAGACTCTGCAATATAAACACCTTGAATGCTTCATATAGTTTCTGCTGCACTATTGCCTTTTTTAAATTCATAAAGCATTACATGCCAAATGTGCTCCTCAGACACATCCGTCTTCATCAGGGTTTATTTGATTAATGATCTGAAAAAGTGGAGTTGGGTTAGTTTCTTTTATTTGTCTGAACATTTTTATACACGTCCTACTACATATATTAGTCATTAAAGCCTTCTACAAAGACAGAAATGATGATGCACTTTCTGTATCAAATTTTCGGCATTATTTATAAGATGACCTGATATATATATATATAACGAATAATACTGCGTAAACACATCAATAGAAAATTTAAATAATGAAATTCAAAAATACCTAACAGACCATGGATTACAAATGAATTGAAAAATATATAAATAGTAAAAGTTATGTTGTATACAAAACGTTTACATAATCAATATCACGAACACAGTTTCAAAATTAACGGAATCGCAATAAATCAAACTTTCAGGTGCATATAGAAATAAGTTTCTAAAATGTAAGAAAAATTTCATCATATCATAATCTTCTTGATAAAATAGATGCGAAAATAATAAACTATACCTGTGAAAAAGAAAATGATAAATTAAATAAATTAAAGCAACGAGTTGAACTACACCTATATAAACGTGACGAAAGATATGAAAGTGACGAAGTTAATATAATATATAATATGAAGAAGAATGCTAATATATGCCTTCCCACATGTAACGAATAATATTAATATTTCCACAAGTAATAAAGAAATGTAAGTGAGTTTGATAAATCAGTAAATATTGTTAATGAATGTAAATTTGTTTTAATCAACAGGTGTCTATATATAACTTTATTCAACAGGTGTCTATATATAACTTTATTCAACTGGTGTCTATATATAACTTTATTCAACTGGTGTCTATATATAACTTTATTCAACTGGTGTCTATATATAACTTTATTCAACAGGTGTCTATATATAACTTTATTCAACTGGTGTCTATATATAACTTTATTCAACTGGTGTCTATATATAACTTTATTCAACTGGTGTCTATATATAACTTTATTCAACTTTATTCAACAACAGGTGTCTATATATAACTTTATTCAACTGGTGTCTATATATAACTTTATTCAACTGGTGTCTATATATAACTTTATTCAACTGGTGTCTATATATAACTTTATTCAACAGGTGTCTATATATAACTTTATTCAACAGATGTCTATATATAACTTTATTCAACTGGAGTGTATATGATGTCTATATATAACTTTATTCAACTGGTGTCTATATATAACTTTATTCAACTGGTGTCTATATAACTTTATTCAACAGATGTCTATATATAACTTTATTCAACTGGTGTCTATATATAACTTTATTCAACTGGTGTCTATATATAACTTTATTCAACAGGTGTCTATATATAACTTTATTCAACTGGTGTCTATATATAACTTTATTCAACAGATGTCTATATATAACTTTATTCAACTGGTGTCTATATATAACTTTATTCAACTGGTGTATATATAACTTTATTCAACAGATATATATAATTTTATTCAACTTTATATATAACTTTATTCAACTGGTGTCTATATATAACTTTATTCAACAGGTGTCTATATATAACTTTATTCAACTGGTGTCTATATATAACTTTATTCAACAGATGTCTATATATCACTTTATTCATATATAACTTTATTCAACTGGTGTCTATATATAACTTTATTCAACTGGTGTCTATATATAACTTTATTCAACTGGTGTCTATATATAACTTTATTCAACAGGTGTCTATATATAAACTTTCTATATATAACTTTATTCAACTGGTGTCTATATATAACTTTATTCAATATATAACTTTATTCAACTGGTGTCTATATATAACTTTATTCAACTGGTGTGTGTCTATATATAACTTTATTCAACTGGTGTCTATATATAACTTTATTCAACTGGTGTCTATATAACTTTATTCAACTGGTGTCTATATATAACTTTATTCAACTGGTGTCTATGTGTCTATATATAACTTTATTCAACTGGTGTCTATATATAACTTTATTCAACTGGTGTCTATATATAACTTTATTCAACTGGTGTCTATATATAACTTTATTCAACTGGTGTCTATATATAACTTTATTCAACTGGTGTCTATATATAACTTTATTCAACTGGTGTCTATATATAACTTTATTCAACTGGTGTCTATATATAACTTTATTCAACTGGTGTCTATATATAACTTTATAACAGGTGTCTATATATAACTTTATTCAACAGGTGTCTATATATAACTTTATTCAACTGGTGTATATATAACTTTATTCAACAGATGTCTATATATAACTTTATTCAACTGGTGTCTATATATAACTTTATTCAACTGGTGTCTATATATAACTTTATTCAACTGGTGTCTATATATAACTTTATTCAACTGGTGTCTATATATAACTTTATTCAACTGGTGTCTATATATAACTTTATTCAACTGGTGTCTATATATAACTTTATTCAACTGGTGTCTATATATAACTTTATTCAACTGGTGTCTATATATAACTTTATTCAACAGATGTCTATATATAACTTTATTCAACTGGTGTCTATATATAACTTTATTCAACTGGTGTCTATATATAACTTTATTCAACAGGTGTCTATATATAACTTTATTCAACTGGTGTCTATATATAACTTTATTCAACAGATGTCTATATATAACTTTATTCAACTGGTGTCTATATATAACTTTATTCAACTGGTGTCTATATATAACTTTATTCAACAGGTGTCTATATATAACTTTATTCAACTGGTGTCTATATATAACTTTATTCAACAGATGTCTATATATAACTTTATTCAACTGGTGTCTATATATAACTAACTTTATTCAACTGGTGTCTATATATAACTTTATTCAACTGGTGTCTATATATAACTTTATTCAACTGGTGTCTATATATAACTTTATTCAACTGGTGTCTATATATAACTTTATTCAACTGGTGTCTATATATAACTTTATTCAACTGGTGTCTATATATAACTTTATTCAACAGGTGTCTATATATAACTTTATTCAACTGGTGTCTATATATAACTTTATTCAACTTGTATATATAACTTTATTCAACTGGTGTCTATATATAACTTTATTCAACAGGTGTCTATATATAACTTTATTCAACTGGTGTCTATATATAACTTTATTCAACTGGTGTCTATATATAACTTTATTCAACTGGTGTCTATATATAACTTTATTCAACTGGTGTCTATATATAACTTTATTCAACAGGTGTCTATATATAACTTTATTCAACTGGTGTCTATATATTACTTTATTTAACTGGTGTCTATATATAACTTTATTCAACTGGTGTCAATATATAACTTTATTCAACAGGTGTCTATATATAACTTTATTCAACTGGTGTCTATATATAACTTTATTCAACTGGTGTCTATATATAACTTTATTCAACAGGTGTCTATATATAACTTTATTCAACTGGTGTGTATATATAACTTTATTCAACAGATGTCTATATATAACTTTATTCAACTGGTGTCTATATATAACTTTATTCAACTGGTGTCTATATATAACTTTATTCAACTGGTGTCTATATATAACTTTATTCAACTGGTGTCTATATATAACTTCTATATCAAACAGATGTCTATATATATAAACTTTATTCAACTGGTGTCTATATATAACTTTATTCAACTGGTGTCTATATATAACTTTATTCAACTGGTGTCTATATATAACTTTATTCAACTGGTGTCTATATATAACTTTATTCAACAGTGTCTATATATAACTTTATTCAACTGGTGTTTATTCAACAGTGTCTATATATAACTTTATTCAACTGGTGTCTATATATAACTTTATTCAACAGGTGTCTATATATAACTTTATTCAACTGGTGTCTATATATAACTTTATTCAACTGGTGTCTATATATAACTTTATTCAACAGATGTCTATATATAACTTTATTCAACTGGTGTGTATATATAACTTTATTCAACAGATGTCTATATATAACTTTATTCAACTGGTGTCTATATATAACTTTATTCAACTGGTGTCTATATATAACTTTATTCAACAGATGTCTATATATAACTTTATTCAACTGGTGTGTGTATATATAACTTTATTCAACAGATGTCTATATATAACTTTATTCAACAGATGTCTATATATAACTTTATTCAACTGGTGTCTATATATAACTTTATTCAACAGGTGTCTATATATAACTTTATTCAACTGGTGTCTATATATAACTTTATTCAACTGGTGTCTATATATAACTTTATTCAACTGGTGTCTATATATAACTTTATTCAACTGGTGTCTATATATAACTTTATTCAACAGGTGTCTATATATAACTTTATTCAACTGGTGTCTATATATAACTTTATTCAACTGGTGTCTATATATAACTTTATTCAACAGATGTCTATATATAACTTTATTCAACTGGTGTCTATATATAACTTTATTCAACTGGTGTCTATATATAACTTTATTCAACTGGTGTCTATATATAACTTTATTCAACTGGTGTCTATATATAACTTTATTCAACTGGTGTCTATATATAACTTTATTCAACTGGTGTCTATATATAACTTTATTCAACTGGTTCTTTATTCAACTGGTGTCTATATATAACTTTATTCAACTGGTGTCTATATATAACTTTATTCAACTGGTGTCTATATATAACTTTATTCAACTGGTGTCTATATATAACTTTATTCAACTGGTGTCAACTATATATAACTTTATTCAACTGGTGTCTATATATAACTTTATTCAACTGGTGTCTATATATAACTTTATTCAACAGGTGTCTATATATAACTTTATTCAACTGGTGTCTATATATAACTTTATTCAACAGGTGTCTATATATAACTTTATTCAACAGGTGTCTATATGTCTATATATAACTTTATTCAACTGGTGTCTATATATAACTTTATTCAACTGGTGTCTATATAACTTTATATATATACTTTATTCAACTGGTGTCTATATATAACTTTATTCAACTGGTGTCTATATATAACTTTATTCAACTGGTGTCTATATATAACTTTATTCAACAGGTGTCTATATATATACTTTATTCAACTGGTGTCTATATATAACTTTATTCAACTGGTGTGTGTATATATAACTTTATTCAACTGGTGTCTATATATAACTTTATTCAACTGGTGTCTATATATAACTTTATTCAACAGGTGTCTATATATAACTTTATTCAACTGGTGTCTATATATAACTTTATTCAACTGGTGTCTATATATAACTTTATTCAACATAACTTTATTCAACTGTCTATATATAACTTTATTCAACT
Source organism: Tachypleus tridentatus (assembly GCF_004210375.1). Classification (NCBI taxonomy): domain Eukaryota; kingdom Metazoa; phylum Arthropoda; class Merostomata; order Xiphosura; family Limulidae; genus Tachypleus; species Tachypleus tridentatus. The sequence goes on from NC_134830.1 coordinate 14,394,321, forward strand.
GGTGTCTATATATAACTTTATTCAACAGATGTCTATATATAACTTTATTCAACTGGTGTGTGTATATATAACTTTATTCAACTGGTGTCTATATATAACTTTATTCAACTGGTGTCTATATATATAACTTTATTCAACTGGTGTCTATATATAACTTTATTCAACTGGTGTCTATATATAACTTTATTCAACTGGTGTCTATATATAACTTTATTCAACTGGTGTCTATATATAACTTTATTCAACTGGTGTCTATATATAACTTTATTCAACAGGTGTCTATATATAACTTTATTCAACTGTGTCTATATATAACTTTATTCTACTGGTGTCTATATATAACTTTATTCAACTGGTGTCTATATATAACTTTATTCAACAGGTGTCTATATATAACTTTATTCAACTGGTGTCTATATATAACTTTATTCAACTGGTGTCTATATATAACTTTATTCAACTGGTGTCTATATATAACTTTATTCAACAGGTGTCTATATATAACTTTAACTTTATTCAAACTGGTGTCTATATATAACTTTATTCAACTGGTGTCTATATATAACTTTATTCAACTGGTGTCTCTATATATAACTTTATTCAACTGGTGTCTATATATAACTTTATTCAACTGGTGTCTATATATAACTTTATTCAACTGGTGTCTATATATAACTTTATTCAACAGGTGTGTATATATATATAACTTTATTCAACTGGTGTTATATATAACTTTAACTGGTGTCTATATATAACTTTATTCAACTGGTGTCTATATATAACTTTATTCAACTGGTGTCTATATATAACTTTATTCAACTGGTGTCTATATATAACTTTATTCAACTTTATTCAACAGGTGGTGTGTCTATATATAACTTTATTCAACTGGTGTCTATATATAACTTTATTCTTTATTCACTGGTGTCTATATATAACTTTATTCAACTGGTGTCTATATATAACTTTATTCAACTGGTGTCTATATATAACTTTATTCAACTGGTGTCTATATATAACTTTATTCAACTGGTGTCTATATATAACTTTATTCAACTGGTGTCTATATATAACTTTATTCAACTGGTGTCTATATATAACTTTATTCAACAGGTGTCTATATATAACTTTATTCAACTGGTGTCTATATATATAACTTTATTCAACTGGTGTCTATATATAACTTTATTCAACTGGTGTCTATATATAACTTTATTCAACTGGTGTCTATATATATTCAACTTTATTCAACTGGTGTCTATATATAACTTTATTCAACTGGTGTCTATATATAACTTTATTCAACAGGTGTCTATATATAAACTTTATTCAACTGGTGTCTATATATAACTTTATTCAACTGGTGTCTATATATAACTTTATTCAACTGGTGTCTATATATAACTTTATTCAACTTTAGGTGTATATATAACTTTATTCATGTCTATATACTTTATTCAACTGGTGTCTTTATTCATAACTGTCTATATATAACTTTATTCAACTGGTGTCTATATATAACTTTATTCATTCAACAGGTGTCTATATATAACTTTATTCAACAGGTGTCTATATATAACTTTATTCAACAGGTGTCTATATATAAATTTATTCAACAGATGTCTATATATAACTTTATTCAACTGGTGTGTATATATAACTTTATTCAACAGATGTCTATATATAACTTTATTCAACTGGTGTCTATATATAACTTTATTCAACTGGTGTCTATATATAACTTTATTCAACAGGTGTCTATATATAACTTTATTCAACTGGTGTCTATATATAACTTTATTCAACAGATGTCTATATATAACTTTATTCAACTGGTGTCTATATATAACTTTATTCAACAGGTGTGTATATATAACTTTATTCAACTGGTGTCTATATATAACTTTATTCAACTGGTATTTTTTCAATTGTCTTCAAACAGCGATTGCTTTTCTAATAAAAAAAAACGAGATAGGAATTATGTTTATTATAAAAATATTTCTTTGTTTCTTGGTATTCTTCAATCTAAAGTTAATTAAAATAGTTGATAAATTACTTAGATAAATATGTTTGGTAGTAAGCACAAAGCTGTACGACTTCAAGGATCGAATCCAACTTTGTGAGTTATAATCACTTAAGGTTATCATTGAGATACCAGAGCAATATCGAAGAAACAGTAAATAACATTAACTCTGATTTAAGACGAGCAGTTAAGTGGTTCAGTGGAAATAAACTGTTTATTACCATTTCAAAAGTAAAATGAATGATATTTAAATTAAAAAAAATACATTTTATATAAATAAACTCTCCATTTATATGCATAACAATGATTGTATAAGCAATTGAAATGTAAATATTCAGAGGCGAAATCAAAAACTACTTATGTTTACAAATTTATAACAATTTAAGATGGAAACAACATTTGAAAGATTTAGTAAATCAATTAAGATTTATGCCGTATATGATTTATTATTCAAAAAGATGTGTGGTTTTAGCAGTATTACTGTCTGAAATTCCGAGATGAATTACTGCAATATCCAACCTCATTACAAACGAGTGAATTGGACTGAAAGCCCACCTTTTAAGTGGGATGAGCCAGATTTGAATTAATGCTAAGTGAACGCATACAGTCATTTTTAGAATTTTCTTAAATACACCGGAAGATTGGCAGCTGCTACACGAAAAATTATATACATATTAGTACACGTTTACGACTTTTCAATATTTGGTTAAGAAGTGTGTCATACTAGATGTAGAACACCTGCAAAAGTATTTAGAAAAATGTACTCAAATACATCTTATTAAATAGATATATTCTAAAAGAGCTGAGGAAGAACAATAGACATGACTATCGCAGTCATCACAAGGGTATCAAACATGACTGTATGTTTAGTTCTTCAGACTACGGATTGGCAAATACGATGCCATCTTAGTGATGGTTTCTGATACTTAGCTCAATACATATCTGCGAAATAAATTTAATCAGTAATTTTGACATAGAACCAAAACCCATGTGTAACTAACATTCTTATTATATTATTTTTGTATTACGGCCTCCAGTTAGAGATTTTTTTATCATGACGGATTGTATATAAATCACACTTCTGTATTATAGTAAATTGACAAACAATGCCCTGTAAGCATAACGAAGTGGTTTATTCTAGGGGATAAACACTGCATGTTTCCCCTGTCTTCTTCAATGTGTATTTCTTCATAAACGATTTTATTATAAGTCGTTATTTGCCAGTTTATTGTTATATTATTATAATGTGTTTCTATGCACAAATAACAATTCTATGTATCATTAAACAATAAAACGAGTTTGCTTTCATGTTGCCAAGTAGAAAAAAATATGTATTTAATTAATTTCTGTAAGCTCTACGTTTTTGCTTTCATCTGGTATTATGTAGCGTTAGTACAGGTAAGTTTTAAACCTATTTACTGATTTGTTTTTAAAGTCGGATAAACCTACAACAATAGGGCGTGGCAAATGTTTACTTCTTCGTTTTCTTACACGATTCTAAAGCATCTTGAGGTTGACATTCGAAGACGTAGTTTAAATTGACAATGAGCAACTGAAATAATATTCCAATAATTGTATAGCAAACAGAAGTCGTCCTTTGATTACAGCTGCCGTAATTTCTTCTCATGGGAGCTTGTAAGTAGTGACAAATAGCGATGCACACGTATGTCATGTGTATCAACCTTTCGTATCTCTTTATAACCGAATAAATCATTTGAGGTAAAATTACGTAACGTGCATTGCTGCGTAATCTGGAGAAAGGAAATTTTGTACATGAATGCACATGTACAGCAACAACCATACAATTTGCTAGCGTAAACTCATAAGGAAGAAAAATTAAGGAACTATAAATACCCAGTAGCATAGAAAACACTATCTAGTTTGCTTGTTTTTTTTCACGAACGAAACGCTATAGTACATTGATCGTGGTTCAGTCATGGATGATATTTAATATCAAAACACAATCCAAATATTTAATACAGTTATTACTTTCAAGCAAAACGTATACCAGATAATACTTAAACCCTCAATGCTAGTACATAAAGCTTTAAAAATCTGGGTAAAGCAACGCAGAGAACACTTTGTTTGAGTTACCGTAGGGTATAAAATTCCTTTTTACATGGCGTTATCAACCTGTCTTTATCTAATTTAATCACACGTACCAGAAACTGTATCTCTCTCTCTTGCATTTTGGAGCATACTGAAACAAACTAAATTTTAAACCGTTGAATTATTCATTACAATTCTTTCCAGGAATTCTCTTGAGTTAGGGGACTGAGACACTTTATTATTAGTATCGCTATATTGCGGACTGAGACACTTTATTATTAGTATCGCTATATTGCGAACTGAGACACTTTATTATTAGTATCGCTATATTGCGAACTGAGACACTTTATTATTAGTATCACTATATTGCGGACTGAGACACTTTATTATTAGTATCACTATATTGCGGACTGAGACACTTTATTATTAATATCGCTAGATTGCGGACTGAGACACTTTATTATTAGTATCACTATATTGCGGACTGAGACACTTTATTATTAGTATCACTATATTGCGGACTGAGACACTTTATTATTAGTATCGCTATATTGCGGATGATAAAAATTATTTTCAATAATCTAATGATGTTCCACATTCAGTTTCAAGATGAAGATATAAGAACCAGACTGAATAAGAAACTCACATACCTTGTGTTTGTTTGCTATTAAACACAAGGGTACTGAATGGGCTATGTGTGTTGTGCCTACGAATATCAAACCTGGTTTTTAGCATTATAAACCTCTTAGTTACCAGTGAGCCATTGAAGGGAGGGACCACACATCTAGCTCTGAAGTTGTTACGGACTGTAGATGACTGGATCAAACGGCGTTTTGATCTCTGTGAAATAAACATCAAACCTAAAAGTCCTCAGCAACAAAAGCTTCCAGATCCATCTACTCGTGGAATTATTTGAGTGATAAAAAAAAACATTTGTTGAAACAACTACAGCTGCTGGCATTTTTTTTTTATTACTTTCGGCCATTGTTTGATATTTGAAACTATATTGTTCAGAGCCTTTGTGGGCAATCTGTCTTCTAAAGTTTGTGTTTCTAGGTATACTTTGGATACACGGATATAAAAGCCAGATGTGGTCTATTAGTCAGCGTGTCAAGATAGGTGGAAAGATTCAAGGTTCGAGAGGCAAAGCCGGTGAATGAGTTCATCACTTTCAGCTGCGGGCACAATATAAAAGTGGCAATTAGATTCAAAGATCCAAAGTTATTGTAACAGCGAGTGCTACTGACAAGCTATTCTGTAAATATTAACTGCTGGAAGCAGAAATTTATTATTATGTGTATACTGTTACTAACACTATAGACGGTCACCATTTGTCGCCAATAGTAATAACAGCAGACAAAGCAAACGGAGGCTCGCGGGTTTGAATCCCCATCACACCAAACATGCTCACAATTTCAGATGAGGGGACGTTATAATGTGACGGTCGATCACACAGTATTTGTTGGAAAAGAGTAGCCCAAGAGTTTGCGATTGGTGATATTGATTAGCTGCCTTCCATCTTGTCTAATATTACTACTACTAAACTAGGGACATCTATTGCAGATAGCTCTCATGTAGCTTTGAGTCTGTGGATGTTTTATGTGAATCATGTTCAAACTCTACTGTTCGGTCTGCCATGAGTTTTCCATTTATGCGGTGAGAACCACCGGATAAATACGTTCGCTCTAGTCTGTGATGTCAAAATTAGAGACGGCTAACGTAGTATTTGTACGAAATCCAACAAACAAAAAATAAAAGTTCCAGAGAATTATTTCTTTATTAGCCTCTCGTAAAAACGGGAATATAAACAGTTTATATCACTCTTTCATTGGGTAATTTAGAACTTTAACTCAGAGACGTTGTAAAAATAACACTGTAGAGTTGATTCGGTTTAGGTGCCGTTGCGTTAGTAAAATAAACAATATTTGAATCCATTTACTTAGCAGAGACCTTCAGGCTATTTTCGCATAGTGCTATCATTGAAAACTGTTTATATAGCAACACTTCGCGCGTAGACATTCTATAATTATGCGATTTATGAGAAATTCCATTGCAAACATTATTTAGTTTGTTTATAAATAAGCGCAAAGCCGATTTCTGGCGTTGTATGTCCACAGACGTACGACATCATTCAAATGTTCTTACAGTAATCTGCGCTTGGCATAAAAGTTTCTTGTATAAAATTCAAAACAAAGTCATAAAATAATAACACATTACTGATAAACCTTTGGGTTGAAAGTCAAAGAAATCAAACATTCTTATTCTCTTTCGTTTTTCAGTTACTTCGATCTTTTTTCTTAGACTCCTTGTTAGCAGAAAGCTCCATTTTTTTAGTTTGAGGTAGTATGTGCCGTTGATTTAAGATAATTACCTTATTGGCCAACAGAGTGACATCAACTATAGCAGCGTACAGTTTTACCCAGTCTGAACACAAAGTCATTTATAGAGGTTTAACAAATCATCTTACCGGAAAATAAAGGAAGACAAAACTACTCCGAATCGAGCTTTCTTTCTCTAAAAAATAAACCAAAAACACCCGATTAAATGTCACAGTAATATTTACTGAACTTCTTATAACTAACTTAAGAAATGTTATATACACTTTGACGTTTTGTACAATGCAATTATACATTTTCTGAGTTACACTCCGCTGATTGATCAGCATAAAATATGTGGGTTTACAACGACAAAAATAGTGTTTCGATACTTGTGGTAGACACAGCACAGAATATGCACTTAACAACAAACAAACAAAAAATAATTACTCCCAGTGACACAGCAGTATGTCTGCGAACTTGCAACACTAGAAACCTGGTTTCGATACTCATGGTACACAAAGTATAGATAGTCCATTGTGTAGCTATGTGTTTACTTACAAGCAAACCAAAAATTTCCCGAGAAGATAGGCCTGGCATGGCCAAGCGCGTAAGGCGTGCGACTCGTAATCCGAGGGTCGCGGGTTCGCGCCCGCGTCGCGCAAAACATGCTCGCCCTCCCAGCCGTGGGGGTGTATAATGTGCGGTCAATCCCACTATTCGTTGGTAAAAGAGCAGCCCAAGAGTTGGCGGTGGGTGGTGATGACTAGCTGCCTTCCCTCTAGTCTTACACTGCTAAATTAGGGACGGCTAGCACAGATAGCCCTCGAGTAGCTTTGTGCGAAATTCCAAAACAAACAAACCCGAGAAGATAAAAGTAGCCTGGAGCATAGCGCCCTCATTGTACGTGAACACAAATTAAAAATACTGTGTATAATCTGTTTTTTAATGAAGAATTTTATGGTGTTAAGAATGATTTGTTTGCTTGCTTGTGGTTAAGTACAAAGCTGCACAGCCCGCGACGTTTCTGTTTCTGGTGTTAAAGGCTGCAGACATACCACTGTACCAGTGGTGTGAAAAGGTTGTATTTGTAAATAGCGCAATACCTACTATTAAAGTTGTTGCACAGTACCATTCTTGAGAGCAAATGTATCAGTTAGTTTCTTTTTTTTTCCAAGAGATTAAAATACATGTAATGTTTGATACCTTCATGAAGTATTGATTGTTTGCGTTTAACGGCAAAACTACACAATAAACTACCTGCATGTGTCTATCACGCGCATCTAACGGTGTTCCCTCTTTTTCTTTTTTTCAAATCATGTGCACAATGAAGCTCTTCACGTGCACAAGTATCAAGGCAATTTGCGGTTGTGCTTTACAAGTTTTAATTTTTTAGGGGGAGAATATTTTTTAGATCATAGATCCTGTTGGATCATTAGGCTGGTTCGCAGTACTACTAGTTGGTTATTTGGGTTTTAGGCCTATCGACTGCCAGAGTCATTAAGGTCGTCAACGTGTTGAGACTCTCTATTATTATTGAGGATGTGCGCAGCTGGAATAATGAAACGCGGGGCTCTTGAATGATTGTTGTGCAGCCACATAGCTTAGAGGGAACACAAGTGTCGAACCCTTATTTTTACCGTAAGTCAATAAACATACTGCTGAGGCACAGGGAAACAGGATTGATTGCAAAGCCATCTTTGATATGCAGCTCAAAAAATTTGGAGAAGAAAATCTTGAACCCCTAGCGGCCGAGAAATTGTTTGATAGCTCATAAAGCTATAAATTGGAGTTCAATCCTTACAACTGACACATTACAGACAGCTAGCCTACTTGTTAGCTTTGATCTATAACAAACAAGATTAAAACAAAATAGCGACTATTTCACATTATAATTAAAAAGTACAGAAAACGATAACACAAGACATACCTTGTACTTATTAATTTTGTTTAATATTTTTATACGCAAGAATTAGTATCGATTCCGATGTTGCTTATACTCAGAGCTAAAAAAACAAAACAAAAATCATTATTGCAGAAATCTATTTGCCGAACTTAATATTAATACATTCTAGTATTTCAGTAGATACACTTTTCACGAAAACTGGCCCATCACGGCCAGATGGGTTAAGGCGTTCGACTCGTAATCTGAGGGTCGCGGGTACGAATCTCTGTCGCAACAAACATGCTCGCCCTTTGAGCCGTGGGGGCATTATAATGTGACGGTCAATCCCACTATTCGTTGGTAAAAAAATAGCCCATGAGTTGGCGGTGGGTGGTGATGACTAGCTGCCTTCCTTCTAGTCTTACACTGCTAAATTAGGGACTACTAGCGCAGATAGCCGTCGTGTAGCTTTGCGCGAAATTCCATAAACCAAACAAACGAACATCTATGAAAACCGGGCTTGAACCAGTGATTAAGCTGGGATATAACTAACAAATAACACTTAATTCTTTAATATTCCAAGAGTTCAATTTTTATTGTAAACTAACGACGTCAAACTTTTGATTTAAAAAAAAGCGTACCACATAAGGTAATTTAAAATACTTAAACACTTGCTTTTCTGTTCCCCAGATGTATTTGGACGTTTAAAAACCATAACTCAAAAATATAACTGAGGGCTTGTGACTTATTATATTATTTCACCGACAAAGAAAATAAAAAAGAATACGTTATTAACGTCATGCATAACAACTGTCGCGGTCACTGACGTCATTTGATTAACTGTTTTTATAACTTAAAACTGGGTCTTGTTCTAAATGACTGGGAAGATAAACATACAAACACAGCTAATATAACATGTTTCTATTTCTCTTCTTGCTCCTCTTACTTCCCTAACTTACCTGCATCATCCTTTTTATTCTTATTAGTTGTATTCTCTTCCCTTTACTTTTGCTCAAAAGCCTCATCTTTGTTACCTGTCTCTTATTTCTTGATAACCTGACTTCTTGTCTTAGTTACTTACATACTGTTCATTCTCCTAGCTCATTTTCCGTCCCCTAACAATCGGTCTTCTTCTTTCTCTAGTTGTTTGTCTCCTCTTACTCTACTTATCTGTCAATGACTTCTTTCTCTAGTTGTTTGTCTCCTCTTACTCTACTTATCTGTCAATGACTTCTTTCTCTAGTTGTTTGTCTCCTCTTACTCTACTTATCTGTCAATGACTTCTTCTCTAGTTGTTTGTCTCCTCTTACTCTACTTATCTGTCAATGACTTCTTCTCTAGTTGTTTGTCTCCTCCTACTCTACTTATCTGTCAATGACTTCTTCTCTAGTTGTTTGTCTCCTCTTACTCTACTTATCTGTCAATGACTTCTTCTCTAGTTGTTTGTCTCTCTTACTCTACTTATCTGTCAATGACTTCTTCTCTAGTTGTTTGTCTCCTCTTACTCTACTTATCTGTCAATGACTTCTCTCTAGTTGTTTGTCTCTCTTACTCTACTTATCTGTCAATGACTTCTTCTCTAGTTGTTTGTCTCCTCCTACTCTACTTATCTGTCAATGACTTCTTCTCTAGTTGTTTGTCTCCTCTTACTCTACTTATCTGTCAATGACTTCTTCTCTTAGTTTTTTCTCTCCTCTTTCTTCTTCTGGCACACACATTGTCAAACATTCAATTTGGTAGGCTGCTGAAAATTGCAATACAGTGGGGCTTGTGGGTATGTTGTAAAAGTGATAGGAGTGAAACTACTCAATTAGAATAGCTCAAATGTCGGCGGTGGGTGATATTGACTAGCTACCTTCCTTCTAGTCTATCACATTGAAATTACGAAATAGGTGGCGTTGGTAGTCCTCGCTCGTGGAGTTTCACGTGAATATCTAAAATAGACAATCCTTCTTAGTCATCATCTCTCCCTGGTGTTAATTATTTATTATTAATTATTTCTTATATCTCCTTGAAATAACCTGCTTTATATTTCCTATTCTAATTAGTTCACTCAATTTTTTGTGTATTTTCTCATTATTCGCCACTCTATGTTACTTTATAAATATCTTTCGCACTTTCTTTTAATTATTTGTCCTCTTCTTATACCTTCACCCAATTACTAGTTTCATTAACGTGTTCCATAAATGCTGATACAAATTATCACGTGATCACAGGAATAATGTACAGTTTATTATGTCTAAACAGGCATAGATTCACAGCTTCTGTGACATCACTACCACCTCTTAAACTGATTTAATTAATAAACCCTTACTTCAGTTACTACTCTTATAAAAACAAACTGAAAAGCTTTGTACCAGTTGTTGTTTTAACCAAGCTTGGAAAGGATATTTTTATCATACGTTATTAAATTCCTGCGTTTTAAAGCAGAACATAAACTTGAACTAGAACTGCTCATTAACGCAAGGTTTTTCAGAGATCAATTATTTTAAAACTTGTAATGTGCACGACCGCCATCTATTAAACAATATATTCACTAAATGTTATATCAACAGATATTACGGAGTAAGAATACACAGAAAGTATCTTTAATTCAGTTGAGATCCATGCAGTGTTAGAACACACACAGTGTTTTACAAGTTCATGCTGAGAAAGGTATTGTAAGAATGCATACGAACGTTCTTTAATTTCAATCTCGATTCAAACAGTGTAAAAATATATACGAAGTTCCTGTATATTTATCCTCAAAGAAACAGCGTGAAATAGAAGCCAAATACTTCCTTAATACTTTTTACACATACCAAGTAGCAGTTGAATACGTATCAACATCAATTACTTCATTCCAATGTTGAATCAAAATGCATGAAAGATTATCATGTAATGATAAATATTCTAGGAATTTAAGATTGCTAGGCGACAAAATTATAATACACACCTTGTTCCCAGTATATTAAAACTATTTGTATTTTTATTTCAACCGCACCCTGAATTAAGTAAGACTACAATTCCAACCAAACTGTTTCAGAGATCGATACAGATGTAAGAAGTACTTGAGAAATTTCGAACGTAATCTGGAGACCACCTGTGTTAAAACATGTACAGTTTTCCAAATATCCAGTCTTCTATAGTGGGATCTGATATAGCCAGGTGGATAAGGCCGTCGACTCGTAATCCGCGGGTCGCGGGTTCGAATCCCCGTCACATCAAACATGCTCGCCCTTTCAGCTGTAGCAGCGTTATAATGTGACGGTCAATCCCACTATTCATTGGCGGTGGGTGGTGATGACTAGCTACCTTCCCTCTAGTCGTACATTGCTATATTATAGACGGCTAGTGCAAACAAACAAACAAACTTTCAAATCGAGAATATGTGTAAGGGTGTTTTAAAACCCACAGGGGTGTAGACAGACGCTATAGGAGAGATATAGATTTCGAAGGTAACAAACCGTGTTCGAATTTGTGCGTGTCCACAAGGTATTCGCACACAAGCTGTTGGTGCGTTATAAGAGTGACAGCTAATCCCTTAGCTTGGATAGTTATCGGCAGGTTTCTGCTGATTAGCTGCCTTCAGTGATCAGTACTTGAAATTTAGGGACAGTGGAAAATAGCCTTAGTTGCTTTACCACAAGTACAAAATACAATAAAATATCGATAAATCCAGCATATTAAACAGAATAAAAACATTGTAAAAAAATAATGAAATTTCATCAACTTTATCTCCCAGCTTATTAGTATAACTTTTACTCGAGTAAATTTCACAGTTATTGATAAAACATTGTTTAAAATTACACATTTTTACCTCATGTAAAAAGATGCAATATATTGTAGTTCTTAAAATTTTACGATTTCATAAATAAGTGGAATCTTAATGACTATTACATTTATTTTCTAATGCATTTCATTAATAAGTTAAAGTTATAATACGTTTTTACTCAAAAATCTTTAATACGAGGCTTAATAATATAGTGCATGATTTTCTTTTTAATTATACTTATTACGTTGGGATAAACATGATCTTGCAAATAATATATTAACAGTCATGCCAATGAGAACAGATGGTGAAGCGGTTGATTCCATGCTTTTGTTCATTTGTTTGTGTTTTCGAACATATAATAACCATCTTTCTTTTCTCAACGCACGACATGTGTTTATTTATTTGAAGTCCAATGACTAGTTTAATTAAAATTCAGAGACTTATATTTTTATGTCTTTTAAAACACTTAATATTCATATATCAAAAAGGAAAATATCTTTGCAAATGTTTTCTTAGCGCCATCTGTTGTTATGCAGCATAAGTTAATAAACTAGAAATACTTTTAATAATATATATACTAAATATGGGATTGTGCATATAATATTGACCATAACTACAAATGGAGTAGGTTATTCAACTCTGTGCCTAAATTATACGTCTTTGTAGATTAATTATTAATCGCATGTAAAAATCAAGCATTTATTTTTAGGTTAGCCTTAATACTTAAAGCTGTTTCCAAGAATTTTTTCATTTCGTCACGGAATTCCGCAGGTGGTTCCGAGGTAAGTTTTGTTAAGCATTTATTTTTCTTCTTAAGCCAATCTTAGATTTACTTAAAAACAAACACCTGGAAATAATTTAAATAACACCTCTCCACCAACTGTTTCTGAGCGTCAGAATATATTTAAAAATGTGTTCTGCGATCCTGTCCACTTTATTTTCTTGTTATATGATAGCTGAGACAGTAATTAGGTAGACATAGCCGTCCTTCTCGGCCCGGTGTTTAAGGCATTCGACTCATAATCCGAGGGTCGCGGGTTCGAATCTCCGTCGCACCAAACATGCTTGCCCTTTCAGCCGTGGGGGCGTTATGATGTGACTATCTCATTGTTCGTTGGTAAAAGAGTAGCCCAAGAGTTGGCGATGGGTGTTGATGATTAGTTGCCTTCCATCTAGTGTTACACTTCTAAATTAGGGGCGGCTAGCGCAGATAGCCCTCGTGTAGCATTACGTGAAATTCAAATATTCCTAATTTTGCAGTTTAAAGCTTCTTTCTTTCTCTTTGCACAAATCTGCACAGGGTTATCTACAGAGTGTCCACATCAGGGAGTAAACCCTGAATTTTAGCGAGCAACAACTCCGATAAACACACACACAAATATAAACAGTGTAATTATTAGAATACAGCGTAATATTTCTTTAACTGTAAGAAACAGTTTTACCATTTATAAAGCGTGTATTAAAATATTTTTTCTAGGCTAATCATAAATCAATGGAAAGGATGCATCAAAGAAATCAAACAACAGTTATTAATGGACAACTAAACTCGGTTCTCAGTTTTACATTTGAAAATAAAGCTTAAATCTTCAACTGATAAAATACACATAACAAGGTCTTTACTCGTTAATATAAAGCTTAAGCCTTTTCTATATTACGAGCTGCACATCTGTGTGGATTTTAGTAATTTATTGTTAACAGATGGCAATACAATAAACCTGAACTAGTATATAAGAAACTAAGCATTTTATCTCACTTAAAAATTGCAAAGAAGTGTCAACGATAAAAGGTTATTGAAGAATAAAATATGGATATCAGAGCAACGAAAGGCAATAAAAATGTGAATTACTTCAACCATTAAAGCTCACGTGACATTCCGTATTGTATTGCTATAAATACTAAATTTCCAGTTTTTAAATCAATATCTCAACTATCAGATATATCACATAATTAGTTATTATTTTAGAAAATTCTGACGTAGGTTCATGGTTTTACTAAATCGTGTCACGTGACGTTCAATGCAATAAGAAACAGACGGAATATGCGCAAACGTCCGAAAATTTAATAGGAAATAAATTGCGTAAATGAATCAACAAATCCTCAAGCTTCTATTGTAACTTTATATATAATAAACAGTTTTTTCCAAGTGTGCTTATATAAACTCATTTTTAAACAGATTAAGTATAACCATTATTAGCAACACAATTTTGCATCGTATGTCACAGTCATAAATTGTTGTTGTCATACAATTTTGTTTCTAGATCGCCGTCACACGAAACATGCTCGCCCTTTCAGTCGTGGGTGCACTATAATATGACGGTCAATCTCACTGTTCGCTAGTAAAAGAGTAGCCCAAGAGTTGGCGGTGGGTGGCGATGATTAGCTGCTTTCCTTCTAGTCTTATACTGCAAAATTAAGAACGGCTAGCCTATATAGCCCTCGTATAGCTTTGCGCGAAATTCAAAACAAAACAAACCAAATCTCTAAGTAAAAAAATTTAAAACTGTAAACGTATTTTCTTCCTTCTAGTCCTGACCCTTCTCGTGCCAGGAATTCTGTAAACGTGATTCAACCGATATAAAATACAAGACACACCGGCCCCTGAGTTAGAGTACGAGAAGACCACAGCATTACTAACCTGCCCTTCTGTATTTGGAAGCAGTTGAATAAGGACAGGAAAAGCGAATATTCTGCAGTTATCACACAAAAGAAGCAGTGAATTCAGGTGAAATACAGAATAATGACAGGGGGAAACAAGGTAGGAGCTAAAAACACGATATGAATAGACGATCAAAATCCCCTCCGATTTTCCAGTACACCAAACATGCTTCAATATTTTTGATCCAAATAATGTGTGGCTTTGAAACCTTTTTGATCAGATATCATTTCCGCTTACCTAACGGTCATATCCTTTTCTTTTTACTTTACCGCAAAAAAAGTGCGTTTTTATCAATCCGAGGTATGCATATGTTCTCTCTCATTTATTTGGCCCGGCATGGCCAGGTAGTCAGGGCGCTTGACTCGTAACCTGAGAATCTCGGGTTCGAATCCCCATCACACCAAACATGCTCGCCCTTTCAGCCGTGGGAGCGTTACGATGTGACGATCAGACAGTCCCACTATTCGTTGGTAAAAGAGTAGCCCAAGAGCTGGCATGAGTTGTGATGACTAACTGCCTTTCCTCTAGTCTTACACTGCTAAATTAGGAATGACTAGTGTAGATAGTCCTCGTGTAGCTTTGCGCGAAATTCAAAACAAACAAACTTATTTATTTGAGTTAAAAAACTGAGCTGTGGCGCACTCTTGTCTTTGTTTTTAATATCTTGTTTTTCCGCATATATAAATATATAGTAAGAAAAACCGATTTCGAGTTAAACTGCTAGTATGTGACTAGTTCAACAACTTTTTTACCCTCAAAAATAAATGTCCCTCCCTGGTACAGCAGCGGTAAGTCTACAGATTTACAAGGCTAAAATCAAGGGTTCGATTTCCCTCGGTAAACTGATACCTCATATATATATATAAATATATACCCATGAATATTTTGTTTTATATCTCCGAGACGTATCTTAACTTACCTGACGATTAGATATTCACATCATTTAAAGATATAACCTGTAGCAAAGTAATATTATTTTAAGTAGTAATTACTTACGCAAAATTCTTCTTAAATAAGTAGGAATAGCTGATATAAACACGCTATTTCGTACGGTTTGTATGCATAACTATTTCCTGTCCTCAACCTTCATTAGTCTTTTATCTCGGTTCACCCCTCTCCCTACACACCAAAATATTTAAGCATTGAATCTGTGGATTACAGTTGCGGTATTTGGATCTATTGACCCTTCCCAGGCCCTGACGAGGCCCGTTTGCTACCGTGGTTTATCTGAGTCGACTTCTCTTCTTCTTATCCTCATTATAATAACAAAAGGACGGGAATCAGTCATCAACTACAACTAGAATTCGCATTTATACGAAATTGAATTTATTTTATCTCGATTAAAACAATTCGTGGTATTCCGTATATTTTATGTAAATAAACTTATACAAAGGAAAGACCTAACTAACACCACTGACACCTAAATTCGTATCATCTGTTATTATTTTACGCACCAGCCTTTCTGGTTTAACGCGTAAGATAAAGGAATACGTGAAACTACTCTTAGCGTTAACAGTTAAAGTCATATATATTGAGTATATTGAGGATTAACTTTCTTTGAGTTGTTTTAGGATATGCGCTTGTTTCCTGTAAAATACTCAAAATCGATTCTTCTCTCGTATCGTCACTATAGACCATCTCAAACAGTTCACGAATATACTTGATACGGTCAGACAGATGGTCAGTTATCTTTCTATATGCTCGCAATCCACATGTCTTGCACGTGCTTGTCTAAACGTCTTAAGGGCATGGTATGTGAGAAGCCGAAAGAAGGTCAGAGGTTTGCACAATGCCAGACAACAAGCCTATCCCACTTTTACGAGTCTCAAGTCTTAGCTATAGATCACTGCCGGAAGCTGTTAATCATTCATTCATTCAAATACTGAGCAGCACGTGGCACGCACGTATCGATTGTGCTCCTTGTGCCAGGTGAGAACTCAGGTAAGCAGCCGGCCAAGAATCCACCTCGTCTAAACATCAGCTTAGACATTCGTAATGTAACAAAGAAATTAGGTTAAACAGACAAAAATAAACACAAGCAACTAAAGAAGTGTAAAAGAATAACAACCATTACATTATTATTTGATACCAACCGGATAAATAAAACTGTTAACTGTCAAATATATAAACAAAAAACTTCTTAATGCTACATAAAAAAATGCAGAATTTTATACCATTTAAAAGCCCCCATACCAGTAACAGAAACGTATGTTTACGGAATTACTACTCTAGAAACCGCGTTTCGATACCCGTGGTGGACAGAGCACAGATAGTCCCTTCCGTAACTTTGTGTTTAATTATAAACAAACAAACAAACCAATTCAATATAATTACACAAATATAGAAAATAAAAATTTAAAACGTAGAAGTTACCAGTGTGTCTAATCCTGAAACAAAAGCAGTTAAAATTTTTTTAACTGTTGCAGTTTTAACTCTGTTGCAGTTAAAATCTTTTAGAGATTGCCCGAAAAATCGTATTTGTAAATGTTAATTTTAGGCACTGAGGTCCGTGATTGAGTTAACCCTTCTGTTATTCCAAACTTATTGGAAACTACAATGACAACGTGTGGAAAATATATTGCAAACTTCTTTGAAATGCCCACGTTTCCAAACGTTTCGGACATCCCGTGTTGTTCTGTGAACCAGGATACTGATATCCTAGGAAAGCGTAGAGAAATTGAATGTTAAAACATTATATATATATATGTATATATCTAACAGATTTGTAACTTATTTTTTGAAGCAAATTGCCACCAAAATTGTTTATCATGTCTTGGTTCATTTACTTAGTAAGTATTAAGGTTCGTTAATTAAGATTCATTTAACGTCTTCAGCATTTTGTTCTTCTGCTGGTGATTCACAGTCTACGATACATTTTCACGAGTGAAATATCAAACTACGTATTCAACACAAAGGTCGTTTTAAATGTCACTTCGTTCTGTTAATATCTTCTAAATCGTATGACACAGAAACGAGGGAGTTTCCTTACATTTATAACATGTTGTATATTCTGAAATACCATAATATCCAATTCTTGTGTTTTTGCACTTCTTCATTATTTTTATCCGGTTGCATGACTTCAAAGGTCACACCTCAGGATGTGATTATACAAAGAATCTGTAATAAAATGTATGGATACTTCTTTCTCATTTTTTTCCCAGATTGTAAACACATAAAACACCATTCCTGTACAAATTAAACACGTTAAAATTTACTCGAAAATAAATTAATGTTGGGTTACAAAATATACTTTCAATTTTTTTCCTATTTCATTATAATTTTTATTAAAACTTTTTCTTAAGTATATTTTCTCCTGTCGTTATGAAAAATGTGTTTATATTCGTAACATGTATGTCCAACCACTGAAGGAGAACAGAGGTTATGTTTTCACCCCTATGTGTGTATGTGTTTGTTTATTTGTCAAGAAGAATTTTTGTAAACGACTCAATGGATTTGGACAAAAGTTGGTATACATTTGGATTGTGACTCAACTTAGAAGTGATAAATTCTTGGAGAGTCAAGGTCACTAAAATAAAAAGAAATTCCTATGTGTTAACATGGAGATCGAATTTTCATATTACTTTGCTCCATAACTCAGTAAGAAATGATTGGGTTTTGATGAAAACTTGCGAACTTTTGTACAATATTATTTCTCATTATCCTGTCAAAAATGGTCCGTATCTGATAACGACAGTCATACGGTCATATTTCCTTGAAAATGGAGATCAAATTAAAAACTTAATCCAAAATAGGATGAACGACCTTAAACTAAGATTGTATGCGTGGGGCTTCATAGGATTCGATAACCACGTGAAATATGTCTGTAGCAATAGACAAACACACCTTGTAGCAGTTCAGTTATACATGAAACAAAAAGCTACCTCGTAAACTTCTATCCATCAAATACCTTGTCACCTTTATCCTGATTTGTCTGTTTGATACGTAATAACATTCTATATAATAACAATTCTTTACCCTTTAACTGTCTTATAACATCTGTCATGTTTTTCTGTTTGATATACTATAATATCATACCTTATACATCTTTACCCTATAGCCCAAAAGTATTATATATAAAATGCTGGTTCAATATTTTTATAAGTGAAAATACACTTAATTCAAAATTAATAAATGATTTATTTTTGATAATTAATGCTAAAATAATGAAGTGCTATTAATTCTTGCCCTAAAGTAAGATTTCTAAATAGCTTAAATAAAATTTATAATGATTATAATTCATTTTCTTAATGTTGTTCACGCACAACAATTGTTGATATTCATGAAAACTGTGACGTATAAACATGTATATGACGTCTGACTACAATTATATCTGTTGTACCCTAATCTTACTGATGAGCCCTGTACTAAGAGAAGGGTCTTCTTGACGCTGGGTGCAGCAAATTTAATGTAGTTAACATATTTTAGTGCTCACTCATGAGATCTTAGAATTCAAACTACCGTTTTCAAGCTCCTAAGATTTGTTTGTTTCATATATTTGTGCAAAGTTGCACAAGGATTATTTCCACACTCTCGACACTTTTATTTTTTACTTGAAGAATAACAATTCTGATTGGTGGTAAAACGAAACTAATCTGGAGGTCACATTTTTATTAGTAGTTAAACGAATGAAATTCTGCAATAAAAAACATCTAAATATGTACCATCGATACTACATCAGTTAGGGTTAACACTCAACTGCTAGATTACTGCTCATAAGTAGTAGAGAGGATCAAAATTATAAAAGAACTTTAAAAAGCATTATCTTTATAATATGGTGGAGTCAGAATAACCCACGATTGATAAAGAAACTATTGCAAAAGCAATAAAACGATAATTGCAACAACACATCTGCTGTGTTCAACACTCAAAAATTGGTTAAGAATAAAGAAAAGATAACATCAGGTGGACAGCAGCGCTAGTTGAGTTAAGATATCGTCTTGAAATAACGACGTGGGTCATTCTGACCCATCCTACTACGTTGAATGTTAATTCAAGCCAATATGAAGAGATTTTTGTTGTTATATAAAACTCATAAAATAGCTGATTTAAATTACATATTCAAGATTCAAGCTATGTCGTGTTTAACACTGAGAACCTTTAAAAGGTTTAGCTTGTTTTAAATTTCGCGTAAAGCTACACGAGGGTTATCTGCACTAGCCGTTCCTAAGCTAGCAGCGAAACACTAAAGGGAAAGCAGCTGGTCATCATCACCCACCACCAACTCTTGAGCTACTCTTTTTACCAACGAATAGTGGAATTGATCGTAACTTTACAACGCCCCCATGGCTGAAAGAGCGAGAATATTTGATGGGGCAGTGATTCGAACACCTGACCCTCAGACTGCAAGTGAAGCGCCTTAAATACCTAGCCATGCAGGACAGAAAATATCTCAAGAAATACAGAGTAGGTATAACTGTGTTTTCCTCAATTTAAGGACAGAAAATATCTCAAGAAATACAGAGTAGGTATAACTGTGTTTTCCTCAATTTAAGTACTAAGTACACCAACATATACTCTGGGTATAACACTAGTCTCGTAAATTAGAAGCTGTTTGATGTCTTAAATATATCGATAAATTTGATTTTTCTGTGTTAACTTTTATCATAGTTTTGATAATATTTCTAACAAACCTTTCATGAAAAAATAGCTTTTAAAATGCCTTAGATTTGTATTCGTTCGTGTTTATCTGCAATGCCTCTCAAGCCAAATCCACATCATTTCAAGGTATTCTATTGAAATGTATCTAACGTACAAGACAGTTTGAAAGACTACTCTCTGTTTTCCTCACGCCGTGACCATTGCTGGCAGGAAAAAGGCACGTGTCATTCATCACCTAGTGTTTGCCTTCAGTGGCATACCTGATATCTAAAGAACTCTCAAAAGTCTCTTGTGCCTACTTATGTACAACAGATACCACTGCATTTCTAACAACAAATTCAGTGAAATATTGAAATCTGAGATACAATTGTTCGGAAAAGTAATGCTTTAATTATTGTTGTAAAAAAGTCAAGTTCTAATATTCTTCAGATACCTCTTTATAAGTCATATAAACCTCTATGAAACGTGTTCGTGCCTTAGGTCATTTTAACAACATAATTCTCTTTGAGGGTACTTATAGACCTGTATTAAACAACAGTTGTTTTTTTTACTAAACTTAATGAACTTTATTATACTAAAATGTTCCCCAGTGGCACAGCGGCACGTCTGCGGACTCACACCGCTAAAAACCAGGTTTCGATACCAAGGGTGAGTAGAGGACCAATAGCTCATTGTGTAGTTTTGTGCTTATTTCCAAACAAACACAAACGTATAAGATAGTTTAATCACGACTAGTTTAAACCTTAGTCCTAAATCAGATGTTAGTTCATTCTTTCGTTGTAAGACAAAAATAAGATGTTTTCAAAACAATTCTAGAACACAATATTTCGCCAACATTACCAATTTTCAGACAGGAAAGGAAAGGGTACGTTTATTCTGTAGATTGTGGTCGAGCTCTGGATTTCGGAACTGAAACTGACAAGTCTGATTCGAATCCGTGTGATACCACAAAATACTACCCAAAGTTTCAGCTGTGAATGCGTTATAACAGTGATAATTAATTCATTGGCGTGTATAGTCAACAGTAGGGAAACGGTTATCTTCCCTGTAATTATTTCAAAATTAGCGACAGTGGCAAATAGCCTTAGTAGTTTTGTCATAAATACAAATGCTGACAGTAAAATATATATTTATATCGTCAATACCCATGTACGCACCTTCATGGTCCACTTAGTATGGGTGCAAAATTTTAGGTTCCTGGGGTCTTTCCTCTTCGTGCTATAGCAATCACACAGATACAAACACGATCTTTTATTATTGTACATTACTGGTGAAATCTTATGCATTTTTGGATTTGATTTGAAAACAAAAATTTCTTTATAACAATAAAAGACGTATTCAGTTAACTGACACCTGGTGTAGGCCTATGGTCGAAACTAACCTTGATTTAAAAATGATGTTTTATAAAAAATTATTTGAAAATTACTAGCATTCGAGAACAGTAAAACTTGAAGCTTAAATCATTACAGCTAGATTTATGTTTATTTTGAAGTTAAGTACAAAGCAACACAATGGACTATCTATGCTCTGCCCACCACGGGTATCGAAGCCCGTATTCTAACGTTGTGAGTCCGCAGGCATGCAGCTCTGCCAATGGGGGAAGCAGCTACATTTAAGAGCGTCTTTCTGTATGTTATCTAACTTTGCAACGAGTTTGTTACCTATAAACAATTTATGCTCCTATAAAATTTAGAACATTTAAGTATTATATGTATGAATATGCTCATAAATATAATTCTTAAATGTTGTAGTTGATTGTTCTGAATTTTATTGGAGCATAAATATATCCGATAAGCTTTATTAGCTACTGTTACTAAACTGATTTTTCTACGTGCAATCACTTTCGAATACATGGATAAGGTAAGCCCAATAAACTGACGGTGTTTCTGGAACTTTTCACATTAAAGAATCTCCGCGAGTATTTCTTGTTTAATTTCTCTAAGGCATAGCGGTGTATAGAATACGTATTAATACTAGAAATAGACGACCTTATAACGTCAAGATGTTGTTTTTATTTAATTATACACTCAACGTTTCGCTTAACAGCTTCTTTTTAGGAACGTTCACTGAGCATTTATTGTTTTTTCAAAGCGTTTCAAGAAGAATGTAATTGGTTATAATGAATGAAACAACTAGATGTTGTGCGTTTTCTAGGTTCTATTCTATTCTTTACGACTCAGCATGGCCAGACATGCAGATAGTTATGTGTCTCAGAAGCTTCAATAAGTTGTTCAAATCCTCTTTCATTGTACCTTTAAATGTGTGCAGATGCTTTCTTATTAACTGGCCCAGTATGGCCAGGGCGCCCGAATCACAATCTGAGGGTCGCGAGTTCGAATCCCCGTCCCACCAAACGTGTTCTACCTTTCAGCCAGGGGCGTTATAACGTGCGTTCAATACTGCTAGAGTAAAGAGTAGCCCAAGAATTGGCGGTGGCTAATGATGAGTAGCTGCTAAATTAAGAACTGCTAGCGCAGATAGCCCTCGAGTAGCTTTTCGCGAAATTCAAAACCAGTCAACAAGCTATCCTTTCTTCGGTTATTTTCATGACGGTATTGACTAAGATGTTTAATATATGGTAATTTATTTTTAACATTGTTTGTATAGTTTGTTATGATGATTATTTTGATATGTTAGTTTTATATTTGGATTTCGTAAGATGTGCGTACAAAACTGATGGAAAAATATATTCCAATCAATGAACAGATTTCGGTTTCATGGCTTTGTACACCTCTGATACGAGAGATATATTAGTTAGTTATATTCATTAGTAGATTAATATTTTCTAATTCTGATCTTTGGAGGCAGCTTCTTTGGAGCGTCAGTTATATATTCAATACAACTTTATGACCCGACTGATTTATATCGTGTTCTACGGGTGTGAACCATAAAGGTCTTTTACACCTTCGGTTTCTTGATGTTCAAATCAAGTCACGAAATCTTAAATACGTTGGCACCACTTGATTACCTATAACATGTCTTTTTTTCATACCGATAAATGCAAGACTTATTCGTTACACAAGTTTTGTAAGTTGTTCTTTTTTTTTATGAGTAAGTTAGATGTCATTACCTTTCCCACAGCCATAGTACAAAGTGGTAAGCAACACGTGAGCGCTAAGTAGATAATTTACTATGAAGTATTTTCCAGAGTTAAAAATAAAACAGACTTATACGAAGTAGCCGTCTGTAAATCAACAGGCAGTAAAATTATTTTTCTACTTCTTCCTTTGTTTTAAAAATTCGAACAAACCTTTCTGCACTAGCCGACCCTAATTTTGAACTGATACCCTAAAGGAAAGACAGTTAATAAATAATGCTCGCTCTAAGACATTAAAATAAATTAATAAAACTTGACCTTTACTTTAATAATGCGCCCACAGAGCGCAAACTTGCGACAACTAGAGGTGAATCGTGGACCACTGGATTCACAGTGAGACCCGCAATAGGTCATGCCCAGTAGTTTTATTTGTTTCTTGTAAAAATATATCTCTATTAATAACTTCACAGACAATGTGCGAGAAGTTAGTGGAGAGACAAACAATTTGTCGGTGTTGGCGGTGGGTGGTGATGACTAGTTGCCTTCCCTCTAGTCTTACACTGCTAAATTAGGGACGGCTAGCGCAGATAGCCCTCGAGTAGCTTTGCGCGAAATTCAAAAACAAACAGACAACAAATGCAGATAAATAAGGACGTCAGTCAATGTTTAGGCATGTTAATAATGCGTCAAGTAAAAGGGCACAGATGGCCTCGTTGTCCGTCTCATGAGCGCTATGTTGTGAATGATCTATGTATAATTAACTGTTCAACATCTGGATGATGTTGTTAAAGGAATTTATTTACCCAAGATAAGATTTCACCAGGAGAGACGACCTCACATGCTGGGTGCATTGATACGTAGAAACTACCAGGGAGCCAGAACAGCTATAGCAGTATTAGCGATCTTAAAATATTCTATAGTGTATTGAATACTTATCTTTTGTTTGTTTGTTTGTTTTTGAATTTCGCACAAAGCTACTCGAGGGCTATCTGCGCTAGCCGTCCCTAATTTAGCAGTGTAAGACTAGAGGGAAGGCAGCTAGTCATTACCACCCATCGCCAAATCTTGGGCTACTCTTTTACCAACGAATAGTGGGATTGACCGTCACATTATAACGCCCTCACGGCTGAAAGGGCGAGCACGTTTGGCGAACCCGCGACCCTCAGATTACGAGTCGCACGTTAACACGCTTGGCCATGCCGGCCATTGAATATTTATAATGATGTGGATGTCATTTCGAGAACAAATGTTGAAGCGGGAATTGCAATAGGAAATGAGAACCATCCATGGAGTTTATGGAAGGTGACATATTTAGATATGATTTTTCACTCAAAATGTCATATTATAATGAGTCACCCAGTCTCGTTATAAAGGAAGAACTATACATAAGTTTGATACGTGATGTGGAATATGAAATTAAGGTTCATAAATTAACTTCCTAATCTCTTTTCTTTAGACTCTTAAAATTTTCACGGTAATAACTTATTTTAACATCTAAACTAAATGTAATGAAGAAATCCCATTGTTGTATTTCTGGTAATACATATAATTTTGCCATCGTGTTTGAAAAGTGTAAGCTAAATAGAATATATCTGTGGATCAAATAATCAACTTCCTTTTCATCTCTCTTTGCATGTTTGTTTTTTTTAGGTAAAAGTTTACCGATACTTACATCTATCCCAAGCAAACAGCCTAACACCTGGTTGAACAACATTGTAGAAGTGAAACGACGGATAGGAATGATGTTACCGGCTCCATGATGCCCTTGGAACGACTATTTTTGTCATACTTCGTGCTCAGCCTGGTGGCAATAATTACGCACTTTTGCTTAGCATCGTAATTTCCATTGTAGCAAAATTGTGCTAAGTACAGCGAGGTCAAATCTTAAATTAAGCATCTTTGTAAACGTTCCACAAATTTTCCACTATATCGTAGACATCAATTTTCAAGGCCGCATTTAAAGACAGAAAGTACAGAGGTCCGTTAGAGCTACACCGAAAGGAATAGATATAATTACTGTTTCATTGGCTATCTTTCAATCTTTCAATTCAAAATAGCCGTTCATTTCAAGACGTGGCTTGTAAACATTTGGCTCGTGCTTCTTTGTCAACCTTAAATCAAACTTATTAGGTTTTTTAGTGGTATTCGAAAGAATTCTTAGCTAAATCCAGATTTTAAGTTGAAGGGTTCTCTTTCGTAACCACACTTCATTTTCTATACCAGGACATTGCTCTAGATTGTCCTGAAATGTCATGTAGATGCTCATCAGTTGTTAACCATATGTATAGTGGCAGGAGCATTGCACGTCAAATGGTGGAGAATTCGCCATGAAACAAATATATATATATATATATATGCAGTTGTCGGGTCTCCTTTGACATTTCAGCTCACATCGGCGAGACTTCCATACATTAGTATATCTAAACTTCCATATAAATGGTAATTTATTCAATCAAGCAACATTAGCATGCATTGAAATATAACTCAACTGATTTAATTATTCACAGCTGACAACTGAACTGATATGTCGATCGTCCGTTAGTACTTTATAATGCTAAGTTATTTTGAATTTTATGTAGCTTCGATCAGTAAACAGAAATATATTAGTGTATAAGGGGCCTCGAAGCCAAACTACCTTCCAGAAACGAAACTAGTAGTTTCCAGTATCACCATATTTAATACAATTATGCAAGATAATCGACTTCAGAAATCTCTGTCATTGTTTGGACGCAGCTAATATTTTGTTTTATTAGCACAATCTCCTGTTCTCCTCCTATTAGGGACGGCACCATGGTACCTGGACGTGCACTGACAAATGTGTGCAGTGGGACTCCATAATTGAAGGGAGAAAAGTATTTGCATTTTCTGGTGCTAAGTTCCTCTAACATGAAAATAAAATAAATCACAAACATATAACATGAAACTAGGTAACAATGAGAATTAATGTTTACATGATGGATTTACAACAATACAATTTCCTTTTCACTCCTTCGTTTTGGTCCTTCTTGTAACCAAATCGTTACGTAAATAACAATAATTAGAATGTAAAAAGTTATGTCAGCAGGATATATACAAAAATATACTAACATGATAATCGAATGTAGTATATGATTTCGGTGGTTTTGGTACAACGAAACTGAAATACTCTCGAGTTGTATAACGGGTTAAAGTTAACTTAACGATAGTATTAGTTATAACCACAGCTAAAATGTCCTCACTTTACCTTATTACCCCAAATAATAACAGACTTCATTCAATGTACCTTTCTACTTTTTTTGTACTGCTAATCTTGAAGAAGGCGCAATGGTTGTTTTTTTTTATTATTACCTGGAGAGTGAAGGTCGTTTTTTTTATTATTACCTGGAGAGTGAAGGTCGTTTTTTTTATTATTACCTGGAGAGTGAAGGTCGTTTTTTTTATTATTACCTGGAGAGTGAAGGTCGTTTTTTTTATTATTACCTGGAGAGTGAAGGTCGTTTTTTTTTCTAACTTTATTGTTAAAATATCAAAATCTTTACAACATGCACTACAAAATCGGAAAGCAACAAAATATTTCTACTTTTTGTTATATTTACCAAATCTTGTAATCCACTACGAGTGGTTATATTGTCACCAAAATCTCGCTCAAAAACAATTTTTACCTTAACATAAATGACAAAAAGAACAATAATATCACACTACTTGAGTTAAAATTCCAACTAAAAGAAATTGACTCACATTTTCATGCATTCAAGAATATTTTATCGTTTTTGTTTTTATTAAGTGAGGCTTGGTTTGGTTTGAATTTCACCAAAGCTACAAGAGGGCTATCGGCGACAGCCGTCCATAACTTAGCATTATAAAACTGGAGGGGAAGGCAACTAGTCATCAACATTCATCGCCGACTCTTTGTGTAATCTTTTACGAACAAACAGTGGGATTGACCGTAACTCAATACACTCCCACTGCTGAAAGGGCAAGCATGTTTGGCGTGACGTAGATTCGAACCCGCGACTTTCAGGTTGCAAGTCGAGCGCCCTAACCACTTTGCCGGCTCGGCATGGCCAGGTGGTTAAGGCACTCGACTCGTAATCCAAGGGTTGTGAGTTCGAATCCCCGTCACATCAAAAATGCTCGTCCTTTCAGCCGTGGAGACGATATAATGAGAGAGTCGATTCCACTATTCGTTGGTAAAAGAATAGCCCAAAAGTTAGTGGTAGGTGGTGATGACTAGTTGCCTTCCCTCTAGTTTTACACTGCTAAATTAGGGACGGCTAGCGCAGGTAGCCCTCTTGTAGCTTTGCGCTAAATTCGAAAACAAACGAAGAAATTAACCACCTTGCCATGCCGAGCCCTTAAGTGAAGCACATTATAATAAAAAACAAAACATTATAATAAAACGACCCATTAACATACATTTTGTATGTTTTCGTTGTTGAAGTCTCATTATCAGACTTGCGATCTTGCCAGCTGTTAGACAACCTGATATGATCATGAAGTGCATAATACAACGTTCTTCAAACAATTCACTAAATACGAGACTTTCTGAGATCTAATCAGTGACATAAAGACAACACCTGTACCTGAATAACCTACTTTCATCACCCTAAAGTATATGATTGCTAAAATGAAACATTTTTATTAGAATTGTTTGTTATTGTTTTTGTACATGCGATTGAACCACTCAACACTGAAAGTGGTGTTGGTTGATTGGTTTGTTTGGTTTGAATTTCGTGAAAAGCTACACGAGGGCTATCTGCGCTAGCCGTCCCTAATTTAGCAGAGTGAGATAAAGGGAGAAGGCAGCTAGTCATCACTACCCACCGCCAACTCTTTTAACAACAAATATTGGGATTGACCGTCATATTATAATGCCCCCACAGCTGAAAGGGCGAGCATATTTGATGTGACTGAGATTCGAACCCGCGACCCTCGGATTACGAGTCGAGTGCCTTGCCCAAGCCGGGCCGTACTGGTTGATACAATTTTTATCAGGTACTGGTGTACCTTCTTACATCATAAACCAGTGTAGATTCAGCCAGTGTCACAGTATGATAAAAATTAATTAAAGACTGAAATAATAAAATTATACGCATCGTGTATTTTAGAAACTAAGTAAAACTTCCATTCATCTGTAATTACAGTACAGTTCCTAATTAATTCTGTGTTACTTATCGTTATTAGATATGAGATGAATGAACTGATGAAAAAATAGTAGAAACTGACAATAGACAGATAAATAAATAGAAAGAATATTCGCCTAATCAGAAAATATAATGATAAAATCTTTTTTCTAGCATAATTGGAATAATTAGTATCGAACTTTTATCTCATGGACCAAACATAATAAAAAATCTAATTATTATAACTGAAAAACCAAAAGTATTTGTTTATTGATTCGTCAGTTTAATCAGGATTGGATACACATCCGGGAACTTAGTTCTTATTTGTTTGTTTTTAGTTTAGTTAACATGTTTCATTGAAGGCTTTGTTATAACGAGAATTGTTGTTTTATGCAATTAAGTTAATAAGTTGCGATTTATCACGTACGTGTAAGGAAAATTAACGTCTTTCAACGTGACACCAAAACAAATCGACATAAAAACGCATAGATAAATACACACGCGCACACACATAGATAAACAGAGATATAGAGATAGGCCAAAATAAAATTTCATGCGATGAAAATAATAAAAAAAAAAATACATAGTCCTTGTATCACCCTCTCCTGGACATGAGGATAGTGCGTGTACCAACCATTCTAGCCGTATATCCAGCCCGACTTGCTGGGCTCGAAGTAGCCTACAGATCAAGGCTGCAACCGCACCTGGCTACTTGTTCTGTGACTGAAGTCAAGACAATGAAGAAACAGACACTAGTATAAACGCAGCTGGTTATTAAGGATCGGGTGGTCTTAAAGAGCAATCATTTTCTTAGAGCAGCTGGTCTTTTTCTGTTTCTCTGCAGAAAACACGTGTCTATAGAACATAAAATTGAGATAAATCAAATTATCAAGCACTGTATTATGAATCTCAAAAGATTTAAGTTCTTAAAAACATTAAATATATGTTTTAAAATGACTGTTTTCTAAAGTTGAATGAAAGTTGGAAGAAACAAAACAACATTACACGTATTCACCACTATGAGTTAAATAAAGAAAATGGTAACGGATAATTAATTTAACCCAGTGATTGAAATGTGCTATACTAACTCTGCGTAAGTATCTAACTGTTCACTTATTTGTCTCTAATTGGTTTGTTTTGAATTTCGCGCAAAGCTACACAAGGGCTATCTGCGCCAGCCGCCCCTAATTTAGCAGTATAAGACTAGAGGAACGGCAACTAGTCATCACCACCCACCGCCAACTTTTGGGCTACTCTTTTACCAACGAATAGTAGGATTGTCTGACCGTCACGTTATAACGCTCCCACGGCTGAAAGGGCGAGCATGTTTGGTGTGACGGGGATTCGAACCTGCGAACCTCTGATTACGAGTCGAGAGCCTTAACCACCTGGCCATGCCGGGCCATTTGCCTCTAAACCGGTATGACTAAGACACTGGCATTCATAAACTAAAGGAACGGATCAAAACTTTATGACAATAAATGTTATAAAAATTGACTTGGGAACATAAATGTTGCAAGATAAGGGTTTGGACGAATGCAAATATATGTAAAAATTATGTGTACATATAAGTATAAACTGTAATTACAACATTTAATTTTTTCTAGCAAAATGATATTGTTTTATTTTCATCAAACTGTCTTCATTTATTCATTAAGACTTCTCAATTACTCTTCGAAGGATGTTTTTCAATCTTAGTAACACGATGTTTAAGGCAATTTATTCTGTAGTTTCAATGAAATTTATGAATCCGTTCTTACTTGGTTGTTTTTTTACCTGACCGAGTGTATAATAATAAAGTGTGCATTACAAACATTAATTATTGTCAACAAAACATGGTAACAGTAAACACTACTAGTAACAAAATTCCGAATACCATTCCATATACTTAACATGGTATATGGAGTAGTATTCGAAATGTTTATTCTTGTGTTTATTCTCCACTGAGTATCAGGTTTAGTTTGTTTTTAATACTTGTTAAATAGTATCTCATAGGCATCTCACTGCAATGTCTAACTTGGGGTAATTAATAAAAGCAACACCTTAGAAACTGAGAATGTTGAAGTTAAACAGTTATCCTGTGGCCAGGAAACAGAATGAGCCAACATTGTACAACACACCAGTAACGAATAATTAATATACCACAAAATATAATAACTCATTCATACAAATAATAAGACGTGGTATACTTTAGTTTCTGTTGCTAATGGCAAAATGAATCATTAGTTATAACATACACAGAGTAGTGTTAGAAAATGACAGTTTGTATTTAATCTTTCTGTGTTTTCAGCAATTAGTGATTATACCATAACATAAAAATGCAAACGTGCCATATGGTTTTCGTTGTTCCAGTGTTGCGAACGAGTGACTCATGTTCTTCCATAATGGGATAACCTTCACGGTAGCTACCATCAGTCGGTAACCAAGCAGGGCATATCGCGTGTATTCTCTAACTGTTTTAAGTGTAGAGAGTTGCGTGATATGTGGCTCTTGACGCATAAATTTAAATACGCATGCAGTTCGCAAGGAGTTTTGACACAAGGATAAAATTAAAAAATTATTATTGAAAGCTAACTGATCGACGTTACGTAGAAAAAAACATATATTTCATTATTTTAAAACTTTGTTATAACTTATAAGAATGTTTACGACTAGTATAAATGATTCTTTTACAGTTTAAAATGGAAAATTCTGACAACAGAAAATGTTGATTTATATAAAACAAATTGAAATATTTAAAACTTAAACGTTTAATAACGCAAATATTTCCGAAATTTACTAATTACGTTTTAATGAAGACGTGTAAGAAAGCCATGCATCTTGAAAATTACTGAGAATAAATTTGATCAAGTGAAAGATACCTGCTTTATTTTTAATCTAGTGACCTTTAGTTCAAATATATACTACATCCTCTATACACTATAGCCTACGGTCATTTTCTCTGCTCCTGATTAAAAAACCATCGACACATTCTGCACAGCAGATACAATTATACATATGAGAAACAAAAAGGTTTGTAAATGTGTATTTTACATTTTATAGAACAAATAAATCATAAACACCATAAGAACATCACTACACGAACAACAGCGTCTGTCACGTTCAAATTTGAATAAGCCTACACAGCTGTTTGTGATCCCACAGGTGTTAGGGTTAACCTTATGGACAATGATGTTTTGGCTTTAAATGAGCACATCTGTTTCAACATATATCACATCTACTTAAGGTCAAAGGAGACATAGCCCTTATGTACACCCATCCACTCGTTGAATATTCGGCAGACCAATCAGCATCACGCTTTGTCTCTCTTTTTTTATTTTTTTTAAACCTCTCCTGGCAGATGTTATGAAAAATGGCCAGCAGTTAACGTCAACTGCGTATAGATTGATTCAATTACACTTTCTACTAAAAGGGGTGCGTTAATAATATTTAACGTAAGAAATAACTCCAGTTAATAATTACAAGAGTGTACATCTATACCAGTCGACTTTGAAGCAAAACTTTTAATCTAACGTTATACGTTTAGGAGTTGAAATGATTTGAACTGGTGTTAGCTTACTAAGTAAAATAGAACACGAAACATTCATGCCAAATGAAGAACACAGTTACTGCAAAAACATAAAAACAATAGCTGATTAAACGCAAAATGTGTTTCTCAAAAATATAAACATAAAAATGTTATACAATAACTGCAGAGTTATTTAATTCAAAGCATCCTGGATCTTTCTTCATGATATAGAATGGTAAATATAATTCATATCAGTGTTATTATGCTTAGTTTTGCTAAAATTCTCACGAATTCCTCCACTCTGTAAATACTGACGTAAACTGAAGATGTGAGAAACTTTATAATATTTATAATTCTAAATGTTGCTTGTGAAATAACAAATATGCAAAAATCTCACTAGAAAGGCCGTAAATTAATGATTATTTGTTTTGTATTTAAACACAAAGCAACACAATGGGCTATCTATTCCCTGCCTACCACGGGTATCAAAACCCGGTTTCTAGCATTGTGACTTCACAGACATACCCCTGGGTCAGTGGGGAGCAACTTAATGAAATGACTTATTTTATAAGGTGGCATAGTCAAGTATCAACGGTTTCTAGTATTAATGATATATAATTATTTCTACTATAAACAATTTTTTGCTTGTAATTGCACTTTCTACGTGTTGTATCGTTGCAACTAGGGTCGGATTTTTTCTTTTAACTATCCACAGTCGATATAAATATTATTTTAAAAACGTAGATAAAAACTCTGCAACACAAGAGCACACAACGGTTATCAACGTCTTACAGTCTTGCAAACACTAAATATAAATTATATATTTAATGTTGTAAAAATTATGTTAAATTATGCTCCCCACTAGTACAGCGGTAAGTCTAGGGATTTACAACGCTAAAATAAGGGGTTCGATTCCGCTCGGTGAGCTCAGCACACGGCCCGATGTGGCTTTGCTATAAAAAAAAACACACACACACGTTAAATTATATATAGAAATACTCAAATAAAATAGTTGTTTTAAAGAAATAGTTAACGTTCTCTCACGGAAGTCTGTCATAATATGTAATAGTAAAAAAAAAAAATTACAAATTCCAAGAATGTGAGTTTGTTATACATAAACTGGAGTGTCGCTAAAATTCAACGATAGCCCGCCACAATACAAAAAAAAAAAAAAAGCGTTATCTCATCTGAATCATTTTGCTATTTTATTTTAACCAGTTACCACTATGTAAAGCTGAAGAATGCTTGCATGAAAAGCGTTTACAACATCTACAAGCTGAGAAAATCAAATATCGCCAAAAGTAGACGTAATGTAACTAGCCCTATGCAACCTCCTATGAAGTGTGAAAGGGTGGAACATACTCCACTTGTACAATTCCTTTTGTTAGAGTTTTCATTCACCTTTGAATCAGAATCACCTTTCATTTGTTTTCTTTGTTTGACAGCATGTATGCTCTATGGTAATTTCTTTAGTTCAGTATCTTCCGTCAACTACATTTCATGGATGCCAAACACACCCCCTCCTGGACACTGTCCATTCTTCTCCAGCGATGAATGCGTCAAATAAAAAGTTGTATGAACGATCTAAGCTTACGTAAAGAGAGCCTCTCCTCATGGCTAACAAACAAGAGGTCTCAAGACAAAATGAGTACTTTTTCTACTGTGTATTCATTGTATCTCATTGAGATGTTGGAAAACGTATTCCTGGTGTTTTGTATAGAAAAATAACGTAATTTTATCATATTTTGTTTTGTTTTTAGAATAGTTCGCGAAACTTACATATAAAAAGAACGTAAACATTTTAATTTTTAAAGATTTAATATAATATTTTAATTTTTAAAGATTTATTATAATATTTTAATTTTTAAAGATTTATTATAATATTTTAATTTTTAAAGATTTATTATAATATTTTAATTTTTAAAGATTTATTATAATATTTTAATTTTTGAAGTCGTTCGTGTATATATTCGTTCCAAAAACATGCCTTTTTCAACTTTTGTTTTTAATTTTCACCGAGTTTTAAATGTCTTACCTCACAACTGTTGTAATATCACTGATTCATTATTGTTTGAGAGAATATCTATCATGAAATTTGAGTATACTTATATTTAAAACTGATACTTAGGTATTGTCTGTTTTGTTTTTCTTTTTACCCTAAGTGAGATGTTCGACGAACTAAATAATTACGTTCATTCCTTATGGATGCCTAACGGGAAAATGGTTTCATACTCATCTAGTTGTTCCACAGTTCATAGTATTAAAATTTATCCAGTGTAAGTAGAAAGTGTTATAGAGATGGATGCATTTGTTAGTATGACCAGTTAGGAGTAGCAGTTAAGACTAACAACGCAGTTGATTCCAGTGATAACTTAGAGGATACTTTTCAGGTTTCTATGTTTGAAGAAAGACAACAGAAAGAACTCAAAAATAAAAGATTTAGTATAATATTCATCAATACTATTTTCTCTATGATTTAACGCAAAACTATTAAAACCTTACTTTACGAATCTAAACCTTAAAACAAAAACTATAAGATATTAATCTGTTCACTAAATATGTCATTAAATACATTATGTAGCCATTCTTAAAGTGACTAAGTAACAAAATATAAGTTATTTGGTATTCCTAGCGGAAATTTCAAATTAAATTAGAAAAAAGAAAATACAATTCCGTTATGATGTTATTTTTAAATAGTTCAATTTTGTGAGGTGCCTTGTAGAAAAGTAGACATACAATGTTAGTTTTCTTATGTCCACCTTAAACAATTCAGACGGAAAGATTTACATATTTTATTAATAATTATTTTCGAACATAGGGAGTAATAGTAGTTCGTGATTAATAAATATCATAGTACCATCTGTGACATTTAAAGAAAGGCGGTGTTATTTAATATGATCGAACTTATGTTATCCTTGCAGTAAATTAGTTAGTTTACGATCACCACATTATTACAGTTATTTATACCTATAATACGTAAAATGTAACGTCGGTTACTTTTCTTAGTAGATAGATTTGGTATTGTCTGTATATGATGGTTTCTCTGTGCATGTATGTATCTGTCTGGAAATAAACTTAACTTTTCTTTAAAAAATAGAAGTTCATTTGCTATTGGAAATTCAAGAAAACCTGTAAAAAGTTAAACAATTAAGATAAAAAAAGTCTAATTTGGATTATAAATATTAACTTTTATTGAACTTGAGAAAAAGTGCATTTTGGGACCCAAATGTATACAAACACTTGATAATTTACTGAAAGCATTTTAACACTAGTTGTACAGTGGTTATTTTAATGTTAGCTTATACTGTGGTTATTTTAATGTTAGTTATACTGTGGTTATTTTAGCATTAGTTATTCAGTGATTATTTTAATGTTAGTTATATTGTAGTTATTTTAACGTTAGTTATACAGTGGTTACTTTAATGTTAGTTTAC
Source organism: Tachypleus tridentatus (assembly GCF_004210375.1). NCBI lineage: Eukaryota > Metazoa > Arthropoda > Merostomata > Xiphosura > Limulidae > Tachypleus > Tachypleus tridentatus. The sequence goes on from NC_134830.1 coordinate 14,429,682, forward strand.
TGTGGTTATTTTAACTTTAGTTATACAGTGGTTGTTTTAATGTTAGTTTACTGTGGTTATTTTAACGGTAATTATACAGTGATTATTTTAACGTTAGTTATACAGTGATTATTTTAACGGTAATTATACAGTGATTATTTTAACGGTAGTTATACAGTGATTATATTAACGTTAGTTATACAGTGGTTATTTTAATGTTAGTTATACAGTGGTTATTTTAACGTCAGTTATACAGTAATTATTGTCACGTTACTACCGTCGAGTTTTAGGTTGTTGACTTTCTTTTCTGCAAAGAAGTATGGGTCTCACTTAAATATGTTAGTTTGGAAGACATATATAGAAACAAACTAAAACCCCTTTGCCATAGGAAAATTGCAGCTGAATTCGGCTTGTCTCAACATGGACGTCCCCTAGTGGCAAACCGGATTTCGATACATGTGGTGGACAGAGTGCAGATAGCCCACTGTGTAGCTTTGTGCTTAACTACAAACAAACTCAATGTGGACGAAACTCCACATAAAAAGTCTATAAAGAATTCCTGCTAGAAATATTTAATTCCCCGATTTCAATTACAGCTGGAAAAAACAAAAACGCATGTCAGCTAGTGACGTTTTTTCGCGACAGCTTCGACAAACAACTTTGGACGCTACAACAAAGATAGGATACAAATAACTTTCAAACTGAATGACTTTCGTACTTATTAACAATGATGGTGCTAAACATAGTACAGAGGTAACAGATTATGTGTAAGTGTTATATTGAAACGTGTAGTCTCATAAAATTAAAATGTATGGTGTTATTTTATCACTTACTGCTCGGCAAGTTTATGAATAACAAGTCACATCTGTTTATAAAAAAACATAACATTTATTCGCATATATAAAAGCAATAAATTTATGATGTGTCAGGTGATTGTTTGAGCCTTATAAATGCAGTGGTGTAATAAAAGCGTGACAGACCTGCAAAACAATAAGTAAGAGTAAGGATATTTTTTACTTTGAAAAGGGGTATGGTGATAGTGACTGTCTAGTAGTAAAGTTTTTAAAAGGGGTATGGTGATTGTGACCGTCTAGTAGTAAAGTTTTTAAAAGGGGTATGATGATAGTGACTGTCTAGTAGTAAAGTTTTTAAAAGGGGTATGGTGATAGTGACCGTCTAGTAGTAAAGTTTTTAAAAGGGGTATGATGATAGTGACTGTCTAGTAGTAAAGTTTTTAAAAGGGGTATGATGATAGTGACCGTCTAGTAGTAAAGTTTTAAAAGGGGTATGATGATAGTGACCGTCCAGTAGTAAAGTTTTTTAAAGGGGTATGATGATAGTGACCGTCCAGTAGTAAAGTTTTAAAAGGGTATGGTGATAGTGACCGTCCAGTAGTAAAGTTTTTAAAAGGGGTATGATGATAGTGACCGTCTAGTAGTAAAGTTTTTAAAAGGGGTATGATGATAGTGACCGTCTAGTAGTAAAGTTTTTAAAAGGGGTATGATGATAGTGACTGTCTAGTAGTAAAGTTTTTAAAAGGGGTATGATGACAGTGACTGTCTAGTAGTAAAGTTTTTAAAAGGGGTATGATGATAGTGACTGTCTAGTAGTAAAGTTTTTAAAAGGGGTATGGTGATAGTGACCGTCTAGTAGTAAAGTTTTAAAAGGGATATGATGATAGTGACCGTCCAGTAGTAAAGTTTTAAAAGGGGTATGGTGATAGTGACCGTCCAGTAGTAAAGCCTTAAAAGGGGTATGGTGATAGTGACCGTCCAGTAGTAAAGTTTTAAAAGGGGTATGGTGACAGTGACTGTCTAGTAGTAAAGTTTTTAAAAGGGATATGGTGATAGTGACCGTCTAGTAGTAAAGTTTTTGAAAGGGGTATGATGATAGTGACTGTCTAGTAGGAAAGTTTTGAAAGGGGTATGATGATAGTGACCGTCCAGTAGTAAAGTTTTAAAAGGGTATGGTGATAGTGACCGTCTAGTAGTAAAGTTTTAAAAGGGTATGATGATAGTGACTGTCTAGTAGTAAAGTTTTAAAAGGGTATGATGATAGTGACTGTCCAGTAGTAAAGTTTTTAAAAGGGGTATGATGATAGTGACTGTCTAGTAGTAAAGTTTTTAAAAGGGGTATGATGATAGTGACTGTCTAGTAGTAAAGTTTTTAAAAGGGGTATGGTGATAGTGACCGTCTAGTAGTAAAGTTTTTAAAAGGGGTATGATGATAGTGACTGTCTAGTAGTAAAGTTTTTAAAAGGGGTATGGTGATAGTGACTGTCCAGTAGTAAAGTTTTAAAAAGGGGTATGGTGACAGTGACTGTCTAGTAGTAAAGTTTTAAAAAGGGATATGGTGATAGTGACCGTCTAGTAGTAAAGTTTTTGAAAGGGGTATGATGATAGTGACTGTCTAGTAGGAAAGTTTTTAAAAGGGGTATGGTGATAGTGACCGTCTAGTAGTAAAGTTTTTAAAAGGGGTATGATGATAGTGACTGTCTAGTAGTAAAGTTTTTAAAAGGGGTATGGTGATAGTGACCGTCTAGTAGTAAAGTTTTTAAAAGGGGTATGATGATAGTGACTGTCTAGTAGTAAAGTTTTAAAAGGGGTATGATGATAGTGACCGTCCAGTAGTAAAGTTTTAAAAGGGGTATGATGACAGTGACTGTCTAGTAGTAAAGTTTTAAAGGGTATGATGATAGTGACCGTCCAGTAGTAAAGTTTTAAAAGGGTATGGTGATAGTGACCGTCCAGTAGTAAAGTTTTAAAAGGGGTATGATGATAGTGACTGTCCAGTAGTAAAGTTTTTAAAGGGGTATGGTGATAGTGACTGTCCAGTAGTAAAGTTTTTAAAGGGGTATGGTGACAGTGACCGTCTAGTAGTAAAGTTTTTAAAAGGGGTATGATGATAGTGACTGTCTAGTAGTAAAGTTTTTAAAAGGGGTATGATGATAGTGACTGTCCAGTAGTAAAGTTTTTAAAAGGGGTATGATGACAGTGACTGTCTAGTAGTAAAGTTTTTAAAAGGGGTATGATGATAGTGACTGTCTAGTAGTAAAGTTTTTAAAAGGGGTATGGTGATAGTGACCGTCTAGTAGTAAAGTTTTTAAAAGGGGTATGATGATAGTGACTGTCTAGTAGTAAAGTTTTTAAAAGGGGTATGGTGATAGTGACCGTCCAGTAGTAAAGTTTTTAAAAGGGGTATGGTGACAGTGACCGTCCAGTAGTAAAGTTTTAAAAGGGTATGATGATAGTGACCGTCCAGTAGCAAAGTTTTGAAAGGGGTATGGTGATAGTGACCGTCTAGTAGTAAAGTTTTTAAAAGGGGTATGATGACAGTGACTGTCTAGTAGTAAAGTTTTAAAAGGGTATGGTGATAGTGACCGTCCAGTAGTAAAGTTTTAAAAGGGTATGATGATAGTGACCGTCCAGTAGTAAAGTTTTTAAAAGGGTATGGTGATAGTGACCGTCCAGTAGTAAAGCCTTTAAAGGGGTATGATGATAGTGACCGTCCAGTAGTAAAGTTTTAAAAGGGGTATGATGACAGTGACCGTCTAGTAGTAAAGTTTTTTAAAGGGGTATGATGATAGTGACCGTCTAGTAGTAAAGTTTTAAAAGGGTATGGTGATAGTGACCGTCTAGTAGTAAAGTTTTTAAAAGGGTATGATGATAGTGACCGTCTAGTAGTAAAGTTTTAAAAGGGGTATGGTGATAGTGACCGTCCAGTAGTAAAGTTTTAAAAGGGGTATGGTGACAGTGACCGTCCAGTAGTAAAGTTTTAAAAGGGTATGGTGATAGTGACCGTCCAGTAGTAAAGTTTTAAAAGGGGTATGGTGATAGTGACCGTCTAGTAGTAAAGTTTTTAAAAGGGTATGATGATAGTGACCGTCCAGTAGTAAAGTTTTAAAAAGGGTATGGTGATAGTGACCGTCCAGTAGTAAAGCCTTTAAAGGGGTATGGTGACAGTGACCGTCCAGTAGTAAAGTTTTAAAAAGGGGTATGGTGACAGTGACTGTCCAGTAGTAAAGTTTTAAAAAGGGGTATGATGATAGTGACTGTCTAGTAGTAAAGTTTTAAAAGGGGTATGGTGATAGTGACCGTCTAGTAGTAAAGTTTTTAAAAGGGGTATGATGATAGTGACTGTCTAGTAGTAAAGTTTTTAAAAGGGGTATGGTGATAGTGACTGTCCAGTAGTAAAGTTTTAAAAAGGGGTATGGTGACAGTGACTGTCTAGTAGTAAAGTTTTAAAAAGGGGTATGGTGATAGTGACTGTCTAGTAGTAAAGTTTTTGAAAGGGGTATGGTGATAGTGACTGTCTAGTAGTAAAGTTTTTGAAAGGGGTATGGTGATAGTGACTGTCTAGCAGTGAAGTTTTTTAGCAAAGGCCGTTTCTTTAACTGACTTTTAAAAGACATATATTGTCAGTTTTTCAACACCGACAATCGAAAGTCATTATGTGTGCTTCTGAAAAATTTAATGTTATTAACTTCCTCAGAAAAACAAAACAAAACATGATTAGACAGGATTGTAAGATATAACAAACATTACAATGTGTCTCAATTGATAAAATTATTCTCCAGTGATTAGTACTCGACTATCTCTGAATGTTCTCCGTGAAAGACGTTATGTATATATATACTAGCCGCGACCCGCAAAACATGTGCTCAGCTTTGCGCCTTTCGCTTCAATTTCCCTTATTCTATCGTTTTCACGCGCGGCATTTAAGCTACGCTTTTATTGTTGGCAATGCGTGTTAGAAATTACATGTTAGGTTGATTAATCCTGATTTCTTTGAAAAAAAATATTACGCGACCAGACAAGAAAACTCACGTAGTCGTAAATTAAATATACTCGTAAAGTAAACAATGAATTATAGTAATGATGTTCATAAAAGTGTACAGAGTATGAAACAGTTACGAACGTTCAGTGTATGAAACGGTTTTACGAATAGAAACGAATCCAAAACCCGTAGTATATAAAAATAAGGAGCTAAAAGATATTTATAACAGTCTATGAAACAAACAGAAGCTAAATTATTGCAAAGTAAAGTAAATGTAGAGTTGTAATAAAGGCAAACTTAGCTGTTTACGCAGAAATGTCTGAATGCGTGTTCACAAACTGAAAGGCGTATGACTTTGAACAAACTGCGCAGGTGCATTTTAGACCTAAGTAATTGGAAAAGCTCATAGCAATTATATTTAGTGTAATGTTCGTTTTTTGTAGGAAATTACACAGGGTTAAGTGTTATTTGCGTAACATATTTTGCAAATAAAAAACTAAAGTTGAGATCGAAGCTACTCGCCACATGTTGACGAAGACACAGTGTCACCGTGTAATAAAGTTATTACATTAAAAGGTTATTCTGAATGGAAAAGCAAAATAGGCAATCTGGACCTCTCGGGACAAAGACCTTCTTAATGATATGAGATTTGTAGCGTTTGATCGAGAAATTTGTGAGAAAGGTTCCTGACAGACAAGCGCAAGCGCATTATTTATATAGGTATATATACAAATTATTATACAGTAAAATTGTACGTTTCTATATGTAATATACAATACATGCACGTACAAATATACATATAAAGTGTCATATAGTAGAACTGTGCGTGAATATACCTTAAATACAATACGTAAATGAAAAATCATATAGTAACCGACACCCAATCCAAAGAACACCTATCTAAAATACAAAAAGAAAAACGTAGTTTTAATTTTGCTTAGAGCAGAGTACACTGTGAATGTCTGGTAACATGTGATGTATTTGGTGAAAAACTGTTCTCTTACCTGTTTTAATGGTATAGCCAAAACATCGAGAAACTGCAGAGAACTATTAAAATTGTTCGTATTGTTCGGGACGTGCAAACCGCTTTTGATGATGTAATGGTAATGTGGGATAACATTCTAGTGGCAAGCTATGCCTTACCATCCCCTGGACACAGTCCATAGCACTAGGTGTCTGTCCGAGTGTTATAAGTTACTCATTATATACATCCCATAATTTCCATTCTAATTGAGAATGGTTCTTCCAATACTATACACCACGTCCCTGAAATTAGTTTGAAAACACACTAGTGGCCTTATCCCACTTTTTGGCCTAAACAAGTACTGAGGCTAATCCTATTGAGCATTTTTAGAATTAAATTGCTACTGGTAGCAACTTACACACAATTCATTCTCGTAAGCCAATAGAAACAAATAATAAAACTCATACTAAAGAAAAATGGGGGAGGGAAGTAAAAGGTGTTTATAACAATGTATGAAACGAACAGAAGCTAAATTATTACAAAGTAAAGTAAATTGAAACTCATAATGGTTATTCATTCTAAACGAGTACGTTTTTCCTCTTCTGCACGTTACTGATGTAAATATCTTAATACGATTTGTGAACCAATTACGGGCTATAATTCTCAAATGAATAGAATACAAATAAACAAGGCAATACCTTAAACCTTATGAGGTCTAAGCCTTGCCGAATCTAGGCTATTAACATTATGAACAGTGTTCTAAGTTGATACCAAATTGTGAGCTAATAAATTGGGTAGTCATTGCACGTTAAGTTTAATGTAATAGTGTAGTTTTATATTTAAACAATAACGTTCAGTTTCTGTGCTTGTCTTCACGTTTACCTCAACAGGATTATTCCTGTCTTACTTGAATAAAGTGTGTGCAGTATTAACATTTAATTTTACAATAAGTTGAACTGTTATCGCTATTGTTCCTTTTAATACCGTGTCTATCGCGAGGTTCAAACCCATATTTTTAGCGCTAGAAGTCCTGAAAGTTGCCATTGAATCAGCGGGTGACATTAATTTAAGATTAGAGATGATTCATTAATTTTATTATAATATCTACTTACACATAGTATGAACCTAACCGGTTTCAACCCGGTAACAATTTCCTTTTTGATAACATATCACTCATACGATTTATTAGAAGACATTTTGTAAAAGGGGCCTTGTAAGTTTAACTCAAATCAGATTTATCTAATATACAATAAATGCATCTGGAGTAATTCTTAGTTTCCTATTTAAACATGAAAAATATTCATAATGTCAATTCATTAAAGATGAGTTAATGAAATATGTACCGCAATAATGATTAGTTTGGAGCTAGTGCAAAACATGGCCGCGCAGCGAGCAACCTAAATAAATGTTTTGACGTTTTCCACTTCTTTCATTAGATGATAATTTATTTGATCTTATTACTTGGTATAGCATCTTATAATAAACTATCTTCTTTCTAAAATCAGACAGTTCTTTATCATGTAACCATGATATTCTAAATGAAACTTTTTTATCATTTTATCAACACTTAACCATCAGAAATTCATATATCCACAGCAAGAATAATTTTGTCATATAATCCCAGCCTATGGTTTATAAGAACTAATTCTGTTTTCTTGTATCCCGCTGGTACAGCGATAAGTCTTTGTGTTTATAATGCTAAGATCAGGGCTTCGATTCCCCTCGGTGGACACAGTAGATAGCCTGTAAAACACACACACACGTTTTCTTATTGGTTCGTTGAGTCATAGTGTGCAGTGAACTAACATCTTTATCTCACTGGCCCGGAGTGCAGGAGACAGATGTATTTTTTCATTTGTTTGGTGTGACTACATTTCCAAAAAGTAAGTGCCAGGTACAATATTCCTCAACTCTCTCTTGTTTATAACTCATAATAAGGGGACCTGACATGGCCAGGTGGTTAGGACACTCGACTCGCAATCTGAGGGTCGCGGGTTCGTCCCCCCCCTTCACACCAAACATGCTCGCCCTTTCAGTTGTGGAAGCGTTATATCGTGACGGTCAGTCCCACTATTCGTTGGTAAAAGAGTAGCCCAAGAGTTGGCGATGGGTGGTAATAACTAGCTGCCTTCCTTCTAGTCTTAAACTGCTAAATTAGGAACGGCTGGCGCAGATATCCCTTGCGTAGCTTTGCACGAAATTACGAACAAACAAACTGTGTTTTTTATGTCCTGTAGTTTTCATTCCAGAGGATTTTTGCGTCCTTATTAGCATTAGAATTAAGCTAAGCTTGTTGTAATCATGAACCACTCCACCTGATCTGCAAAACTCTATAAAGTAAAGGAGAATTGTTGAAGTACATACATATATACACGCCCCCCAGTGGTATAGCGGTATGTATGCGGACTTACAACACTAGAATCTGGGTTTTAATACTCGTGATGAGCAGAATATGTACACACAGTTATGCATTTCTAAAAACTGAGAGATTCGCGCTTCACTGTGTCAACTATATTTATTTTTATTGAGTTATGTAGTTAATGCTGTGAAATTTCTTAAGAGTTTCAATGTAAGAGGGTCGCCAATATTAAAGCGACAATACTTATGACACTAAAAATAGAGTTTTGATACCCATGCTGGGAACAGCATATACAGCTTATCGCGCATAGAATCCAGTTTTCGCCATTAACAACTGTCAGTTGAATTAACTCTTCGAAATATTCATATTTTTTTAGAAATTTAAGTAATAATAATTCTTTGTTTGGCAGTTTCTCTTATGCAGTATTTCACCTTATTCGATGCAAATAGATAGTTAAGCATGCTTGTTTGTTTTGTTTCTGATATTATTGTATTCAAAGCTCGCTATTTGCTCAGGCCTCTGAATTTTTGTTTACTGCAACCTTTGCAATGTTCAAAAGGATAAAAATGTACCATATGATAATAGTCATGATAAAAGTGTTTTTGCTTGTTCAGAACATCCCTAATACGCAAATCTATAATGTGAGTTATTAACAAAACACTTCACTTACCATTAATTACTATCGCTATTAATTACATGTATCATTATCCGATAGATGTAAAGTTCATCTTAACAACTGGGAGACGGCCAGTAGAGATAAGAAAGACAAAAGACTGGCAGCTATTGAAAATTTTACCTTTGTGGGGAATTTGCTATTGATGTAGGTTTCAAGCTATCTTTTCGATACATTGTATCATCCATCATAACCGTGAGTTCTTTATATCTGAGCCGAGACTAAGAGTGTGGAGAATAAAAGAAGGAGCGGAGATAAACTATATTCCCTAAAGAGCCCCGAGGAAATAGAGGGTGTCACGCGTGGCTGGCGTGCTATTTCACATTAGATTTACTCAGTAAGAGCTGTGGGCCCTCGCGGTTGAAAGTAATGCCCTTAATTAACGTCACAAAAATAACAAAAAAAAACGACTGGAGGAACCATTAATGGGCTTCTTGGTAGCGTTTCTTGAACACCTTCGAATTTTTAACATGCAATCTCCACAACTTATTTAAATTTGGAAGTACCTACATTTTAATTTTTCTAAGTCATTCGACAGATGGGGACACTATATATGGTTCACTTGTCCTCCACGCGTTGTGCATGAGGTTGAACTGTTATCAAAAAGAACAAAATGACAACAAATTCAATAATGTGATACTTTTTACTTCCTATTCCTTACCATTTAATTTTCCCACTTATATATATTTTCGATGCTTCAGCGGATCGAAAAAATGTCAAGTTATATTAAATTTAAGATAAAACATAAAAATATTCACGCAACCGTTCTTTCTTCTAGATTGGTTGCTTCAGTTCATATGGGTACGTTCTCGATGACCGGTCGCACCAAACATGCTCGCTCTCCCAGCCGTAGGGGCGTTATAATTGCACGATTTTCTATAGTAATGGAGTGATACAGGTGATAAATATCCAAAAACAAAAAAGTATCTGAGTGTCGCGGGTACCAATCCCTGTCACACAAAACATACTCGCTCTTTCAGCCGTGAGGGCGTCATAATGTGTCAGTCAATCACACTATTCGTTGGTAAAAGAGTAGCCCAAAAGTTGGCGGAGGGTGGTGATGACTAGCTGCCTTCCCTCTAGCCTTACACTGCTAAAGTAGGGACGGCTGGTACATATAGCCCTCGAGTAGCTTTACGCAAAATTCAAAAACAAACAATTGTTAATAATAACACTATGTAATAAAATTTTTACTTTTTCTTGTTCCTGGGCAGAATGTGTTATTTCCCAATTGCTTATGCCTGAAGTAAATGGTAAAGACCTATTTTTTTCTTCAAACTTTGCTTTCGTGACCTGGGGGCGTGTAACGAAAACATGATGGAAAACTATATTTGGGGGCTGATACGTGGAAGTGATTTACGTTACACTCGCAAATCTCTAGAAACTACTCACTTCTAAACATTTTTGTTCATTTTTGTATAACTTTAGTATAAATACATGTAAATCGTGATTCATATATTGTTTTATTCAGACCTTATGTAAATGAAAATGTGCAAATTTGTCCGTTTTTACATATAAAATAGGTTAATTTCTAAATGTTCTTGGATGGTATGTGTAATTTTTTAATTGCTTAAGTTGTAAAAGTACAGAAAATGGCCATTAATCTCTTTAAACTTTGCATTTGTGATCTGAATAATGAAATTTAGAAATTAGCCTATTTTCTATGTAAAAACGGGCAAATTTGCACATTTTCATTTACACATAGTCTGAATAAAACAACATATGAATCAAGATTTACATGTATTTATACTAAAATTATACAAAAATGTTTAGAAGTGAGTAGTTTTTCGAGGTCTGTAACGGTAATCACTTTTATGTATCAGCCCCAAATATAGTCTCCCATCATGTTTTCGTTATACCTCCCACGTCACAAAAGCAAAGTTTGAAGAACAAAATAGTCTTTTCCATTTACTTTAGACATAAGCAATTGGGTAGTAACAATTTCTGCCCAGAAACAAGGAAAAGTAAAAGTTTTGTTACATAGTGTAATGTTCAAACTAAAGCGTCAACTCTTGTGTAAGTTTTTGCAATGAATTACAAATTTTACCATACACAGATACCAGATGTCAATGCATAAAACGTTCGTTCTGAAAAAAAAGAAACAACGTATTGGGTGCATACCTTGATATTCAACAAAAGGAAACTCTCGTACCCAGAATTAGTAAAATTGGCCGACATTTTAAGACTACTTTATACATACGGCAGGGTTAAGAATGTGTTTCAATGGTAATAAAAACTATTTACTTATATTACACGTTTCTTTTCTTTTCGCCAAAGTTAAAACAGAAAATGTAATCTGTAACGTAGGGGTTTAATATATATTCCTTGATTGGCCACAACTCTTGAGGATTGTAGTTTCGGCTATTTGAGGCTTATCAGCAAAGCTTGGGTCATCAAACCAGAGAAATATAGTTAGGCCTCTCATAATGGTGATTTGTGTATAATACTCATAGGTATTTTCAACCCTCTTTAACTCGCTATATAATAACCTAAATTAATTTAGGTGTGTGAAAGATATTATAACATTGCACATAATTTGATTTTATGACCCAGTCTGTGGTGATAAGTTTTGAATAATGCTACCTAAAACAGAAGGTTTGGTCAATCAAGGAATGCATTAGACGTCCAGGTAACAGGAAACATTTTACATTAAGAAAAAACAAAAATATCTTTGATAACATCATAAAACAGTTGATTCGGTTTATAATAACAAAAAATAAATTAGGCGCAATGCCATAATATTATTCACACACCTAAATTAATTTACTTTAGTATATGAAAAGTTAAGAAGACTGTAAAATAATTAATATAATAGTTTATAATGAACCAAAACATTAATAAAACGTAACTAAAAAGAGAATGAACATAGTGCATTATATGTTAACATTATATTACATTAGCATTCTATAATAAATTATAATTAATTACAAGTATTGGAAATTCGACCCTGATCAAGCTAAACAACTGTATTAGATTTCCGAGCTCGGGTATAGACTTCCCACATTTTGAGCTCCTGACCCGAGGTAAAGAAACACGGCAGCCAAGAGGGTTTTGTCAGGCTCATTAAACCGCATAATGAAATGTTACTTTCAGAACATACAAAGTTGAAAATACAGAGTATTTTAAAAACGTTAGATATGTCTTGAATCTTAGACACTGAGTGCTGCACTTCTGTTTATTGACAATTAAATTAATCTCAACCTAAATAAATTCCTGTCATGCATATATATGCAATCCTGCTTTTCTAAGAAAAGAAGTATATATATACGTAAATAATTTGTACCTGAAGGAGAAAGGTATATCTTTCGAAAGCGCTCAGGTTATAATGTATTTTTACTCACACATACATGGGTCTCTGTGTTTCTTGTTTACTGTTTTTCTGCACCAAAACAGCTTCCTTCTGTAGTAAAATTACAGTTACATGATTCTTATATTTTAGAGTCACTAACTAGAACATTGGAAACTCACAACCTTATAACATGTTGAGCCATCATTTCCATTAATTAAATTCCAGATACGACTTGGCTTTGATTTCGTTAGTATGCAGAAGATACTTGCTTTACTCTTTGACCAATCTTTTATTAAATACGACTTCCTGAAGAGACTGAAATCAGGAGGCTATCCAGAAGATACTTGCTGTAATGTGTGACCAATCTTTTATTAAATACGACCTCCTGATGAGACTGAGATCAGGAGGCTATCTAGAAGATACTTGCTGTAATGTGTGACCAATCTTTTATTAAATACGACCTCCTGAAGAGACTGAGATCAGGAGGCTATCCAGAAGATACTTGCTGTAATGTTTGACCAATTTTTAATAAATACGATCTCCTGAAGAAACTGAATTTAGAAATCTGTACATAAAAGGGTAGATGTTAAAAATCTGTACAATGTTCAGTGAACCAGTCACGAACGATTTTGTCTACAGCTGACGCTATTATCGTTTTCAAAACAGCAACCTTCGTTTGGATAAAATATTGTGGGTTGCACCTGGTCAGCTAGAATGGTCAAATATTTACGAAAACGTATATGAGCATTAACTAGAACCAAGGAATATAACCCACGCTACTTCCAGAGCCTTGTACAGTAGATACAATGATAGATAGACCATGAGTCTTCTGGATTGTGGTCATCTTCAAACCCTCCCATCATCACAATTAAATTTTCAGCATGATTATTTCTGACCACATTACACATTTTCTTTGGCCAATGTTCCAACCCTAATTATCTCGGTACCACTGAAAACATTTCTTTCGGTTGTTGGCAGGTAAAGGTTACCTAAATAAAGAAGGAATTCTTTTTTAATTTGCTTTTTAATACTAAGCTACACATTGGCCATCTGTACATGACCATCATTGATATCGAGCCACGAGTGTTAGGATTATAAACCTACAAGGTTACTTCTGATTATTTGTTTGTTTGTTTGTTTTAATTTCGCGTAAAGCTACACGAAGGTTATCTGCGCTAACCGTCCATAATTTAGCAGTGTAAGACTAAAGTGAAAGCAACTAGTCATCATCACCCACCGCCAACTCTTGGACTATTCTTTTACCAACGAATAGTGGAATTGACCGTCACATTATATCGCCCCCATAGCTGAAAGGGCGAATATGTTTGGTGTGAGGAGAATTCGAACACGCGTCCCACAGATTACGGGTCGAGTGCCTTAACCACCTGGCCATGCCGGGCCCTTACTTCTGAACCATCATAAAGCAGTTGAAGAAAACATTAATTTCGCGCGTATCTTTCAGCATTATTCTGATGGAAACGGGTTTTTATGGACCATTATTAAAGTTATCCGTCAAAGCATACCCACAATTGAACGTTTAAACAATCTTCAACGCCTGCTTCCTCATACTGTTTGATACCCCTGTTTTCCGATCACTGAGTTCCTTATCAAACGAAGTTGCTTTATCTGACAACAATATAGTGGTGTAGTTTCCGGACACAGTGCACTTTGATTTGTGAATCAACTTAACCCCTCGCAACTGAGGCGCCCGCCAATCATGCCCACTAACGATAATTACTCCAAGTTTGATAAATCTTTCACCTTTAGCATTATAGCGACAATTTACTGTCTGTGTTCATAGGACCCTAGTGGTTTTATTTCCCTAATATGTAAATTGCTTCTTTTAATGAATACGAAATGAGAGCTCGTCTATTCTACGAGTAAGTGTTTCAAATATTCTAACCGGTGCGTGAACATAAATACCAGATGTTCATTGTTATAAATATTAAAAAAAAGCTATACAATCTCAAATGCAGTTCTTACTAAATGTGCATATTGTAAACTCTTAAATTTTGTAAGACGTATACTGATTAATCATTTATATCGTAATATTTAGAAATGTTTAGAAATAAATCCTACTTTAATCATGCAGTTACTCAAACAGGGTAATATGAACTAAATTTTCATAAACAGAAATATTTGAAATTCATTGACTGTTTATTGTTAAGCACAAAGTTACACGATGGGCTTTCTGTACTCTCTCCATCACGGGTATCGAAACCCGGTCTCTAGCAGACGTACCGCAAAGGGCACATGAGAACATAAACGTTTATTTATTTTTCTGACTAAAATATATCATAAAATACAATATCTTATGAATAATAGATCAAACACAAACCGAATGAATTTTATTCATGTATCGAGTAATACAGTATGTTATAGATAACTACTCATTTTAACCGCAATTAGTCTAATACATGGCCCGGCATGGCCAGGTGGGTTAAGGCGTGCGACTCGTAATCTGACGGTTGCGGGTTCGCATCCCCGTCGCACCAAACATGCTTGCCTTTTCAGCCGTGGGGGCGTTATAACGTGACGGTCAATCCACTAGCGCAGATAGCCCTCGAGCACCTTTGCGCGAAATTGAAAAAATTCAAAACAGTCTAGTACGTGAAAAAGGGGACAAAGAGTAAAAAAAAAAAAGAAATGCTCATACAAAGCGCACCCCTTCTAACAGGAAAGAAGTATGACTGATAAGAAGTCCTCCGGTACAGTGGTAAGTCTATATATTTACAATGCTAAAATTAGGGTTTCGATTCCCCTCGGTAGACTCAGTAGATAGCGCCATGTGGTTTTGCTATAAGAAAACATACACACACAGATTTATAAAAAAATCTATAAATACAAATTGCAACAACATATAATATATTAATTACAACTACCTACAATGAAGTCACAGTTTTATTTAAATGAAATAGAAACCTTACAACCCGCGCGCTTTCGAAAGATCCGCGTTTCGGGTTGTAAGGTTTCTATTTCATTCTAATCAAGACTTCATGGACATACGTGATTTTAGAACGTCATAAGTATATTGTAAGAATAACCACGTAAATTATACATCCAACAAATATATTTGAAATTTAACTTAATTTGTTTAAATAATTCATTTCTTTCACATTAGTTAGTATAGCATTACATATATTTACCTTAATAAGTTATTATCGATTCCTTTTTTAATTAGAATTATTAATCAACCTTAATTATCTATCATTACTTGAAATTCTCGTGCTATTTTTAACTAGCTGTTGATGATTCTGTATACTGATATTTTTAATTTGTTATCATAAACAAGAAACTGCATACTGTGAAAAATAATTCATTTTATAAATATTCAATATTTTGGTCTTTATGAAACAACTGATTCGTGTAATAGTTTCGACAGAAATATACTCTCATAAGTGTAATTAATCAATCATTGTCATTCTCATTAGCTATATTAACGTTAATAAACCATATTTCTTTTAAAACACATTTAAAACGTACACATACGAGTGCAGGATAAATTAATTTACATATATATGTGTATGTCTGTGTAGTAAGTAGAAAACAAAATATTTTGTGTATACACAAAACTTTGGTGCTAGGATGAAATACGCGCAGCTGTCAACGTCTGGAAAGAGAGAGAGAGAGCCTCCAGGCGCGTGGATATTTCATTCCCTCGCCAGATGTGAACCGCATTTTTACTTTGTGCTACCCCCTAAATAAACTTCCCTGTTATAGCTGAAGGATTAGGTCCCGCTGTATATAGCCAGCGGTATCGTCGGTTTTTCTCAGTTTAGAGACTTAACGTGGAGCGTTTGTGTTGAGTGGAGCTTTCTGTGCGCGTGACGTATAAAGTTAACGATGCGCTGAGAGCAGGGAAGAATGACGTTTAGCTAACCCTGAGCTTGATTCCTCGCGTTATAATTCTGGTTATTATTGTTACATGGAACACTACCTACTGCAAGAATATGGGAATCAACTCATTACAAACAACTAGTTTGAGTTTAATTAAAGCATTAGTTGGTTTTAGTTTATTGGTACTATCGGTAACTTGTTCCTCAGAGAGAATGGCATCAACCGAACTAAGCAATGTGAATAATTTATTGAAAGAACTCAAATTAGAGATAGAGACATTACGAGAAGCCCGCCATCAAGATCAGATCCTCATTAAAACACTGGAGCAACGACTTGATCAACTAGACAAAACAACAGTTTCGTCCGTAACCGCAATAACATCTACTTCAGAGTCCCCTATTATCACTCCATTTTATTTCCAAGTGCCCAAGCGGTCGGAACCTCATGACAATGAAAGGCCTAATTATCGCCATTACCACCGTTTACAAGTTAGTCACAAACATGAGACAATAAGAAGCCTAGAGAAGGAACGAACAAATCTAGGTAAGCTAGAAAGCCAGTTAAAACAACTTCAGCGCGATCTCACTGAGATGGTGGCTGTTAAAGAGAAAGAAGTTGGTGTCACAGAAGAAGAAGGAGATTTACGACTGGAGACGGAACTATTGCGGACAGAAATCTACCGGATTCAACAGAGCCTGGATAGCTTGCGGACCGATAAAGAAAAAGTGTCTGAGACTTCTCTTCGAGCGAACCAAGTGACAAACAAATGGCTTACGAAGACGGTGGAACAACTGCAAACAGAATTCAGGGAGCTAGCAAGAACCTTAAACGTCTCAGCTGCTCTGAACCGATGTCACACATTCGAGTCAAACGTGGCGCTTCTCAAGTCTGATTTCGGAGCGCTCCAAAAGGAAGTCGAAGCTCTTCAGGCTTTACATCTGAAGGATGCAGCTTCAGTTGATCAGCTTCAAGCAGAAGTCAAAGATTTGAGAAGTCTGTCTCAGACGCTTTCTGTTCGCTATCAGCATATTTCCGAGGAGGTGAGAAATTTATAATGATTATTCAGAACCAGCGAGTTTACAATTTGTTTGTATTTATCAGCGTAAGCATTTTGAAATATGTGCTCAGGAAACATACGAAATTCACAAATTTAAATAAACCCTAATTTAGAAAGAAAAACGTTCAATCCCTACTGCATACTAGAAGAACACTTTTAAGTTTTGCTTAAGGCTGACGAAAATACTTTAATAGATTAGTTGATGTACATCATTTATCAAATATATGTGGAATGCATGCATATTCAAATATCTGGAAATGCTCACCGTGACAAAAGAATTACCTATCTAGCTATCGATTATTATCCATAAAAAGTAATTTAATATCTCGTTATTATTTCTTTACAGTCATTCAGTTTTGAGGTCCTCCCCAATTTTAAGGGTCGACACTATGTTTGTCATATGTTCTCTGTTGCTCGTTACCCGTAATAATTTTCCTAATTCAGTCTTCTCATTTCCAAGCCATTGTTTAATTTCATCGAGCCAACTGTTTTTTATCTTTCGATTTTACCCACCAGATTTCTCTCTCAATCTTTACTCTAGTTTAATAACATTCCCAAAGTAGCGCATCTATCGTTTCATATATATTTCCAGCAGTTGCCTTTTTGTCTTTACACGTTACAATACTTATTTATTAGTTTCTGGCCAGCATGACCAGGTGGTTAGAGCGTTTGACTCCCATTATGAGGTTCTAATTACCCCTCCTACGAAACATGCTCGCCCTTTCAGTCATGACGACGTTATAATGTGACGGTCAATCTCACTATTCGTTGGTAAAAGAGTAGCCCAAGAGTTAGCGGTGCATGATGATAACAAATTACCTTCCCTCTAGTCTTTCACTGCTAAATTAGGGACGACTAGCGCAAATAGCCCTCGTGCAGCTTTGCGTGAAATTCAAGCCAATCACTAGTTTTTCTTTCTATTTATATTTTTGAAATGTATTCATGTACAAATAATTTAGTAAATATACGAAGAACTTCAGGTCATTATGACCAAAGTATTTGGTTTTGTCTTTTTACAGAAAATGTTCTCAAATAATATTGTTTATTCTTCAGAACATAAATATAACAGGTCATCGTATAAAGAGCCCATTGTTTAGAATTGTTTCTTCAGTTCATTATCCCTTAAGATTTCAGGAAATATGTTTGATTTTCAAAACGATTGTTAATATCGAGTTTACTTAAGATAACGCGCTTCTAGAGAATAGCCAACAATATAATGCTCAAAAGCCTATCTCGACTGCCAAAGCTAAAGCTCTGCACTTAAGCCGTTTTGTTTTGTTTTTAATTTTGTATGTGATTTCAGTTCATGGAGTTACGTGCAAGTGGCATAGGATTATCAAGAACATATATATTACTATTATTTTTTAATTAAAAGACGTCCACATCAGTGGTGAAAAAAACATCTGCTTAGAGGATTGTATTACAAACGTAATGCAACATTTTCTTCCTTTTTTTTCGGTAGCAAAATTAAATTATGTAATATATATATATATATCAAATGCCAAACATTTTTTGACGATTGACCTTAATCTCATTCAGGTTTTTCAATATAGCTTGAGGCTAATTATATTGTCTTCACAAAGCCCTAGAGAACGAACAATGCATTAACGTAAATACTGACAATCGTCAAATAAACTTGATCAGTCACTATGTTTTACATTTGAAAAAAAAAAAATAATAATAATAATTTAATTGGTAAATACATATTATTTCCAACTTGGTAAAACGTTCAGTAATTAAAAACGAATCAATTACGATGAACAAATTCTCTAATGAACTTACAGCGTTTAGTTTTCTTTTTTCTTTTCAAATTAGTTATTGAAAACAAACGTATGCCTCTTAGCGCTTTAAATACTACATGAGACATAATAGAGTAACGATCACACTAGCAACAGTTTCAATGAATCCTTATGCAATACTTGGATAAATGTATCTTACGCAATTTTAATCATGAATATAATCTTATTATATTCTACTAGCAAACCCGTGGGATCATGGCCCACATTTACTGGTTTTATTATGGTAGTACAAGCAGATTTGACATTGATTTATATTAGATCGCGTAAATATGTAGACCAACTAATTAATGTTCGTAATTTTATTAAATAAATTAAATTTGCATTATTGTGGCTATGGTCCTTAAACCCAAAAGGTGCAAAACGGTAGTTCGACAAATTTGTTTGAATGGTAGTTATATTAGGCCTACTTACGTATTCTAATGTAAATCATTCCCAGCATCGGTGTCCGCTTTTAGGGGATCCCCACATAAGGATTTTTGCAAAATACTCGGATTCCTTGAAGGGTTGGACGAAAAGTTTTACCTTTGGGCAATCGTCGGGGCCTAGACGACTCGTTTAGCATCAACTAAATAGTGAAATAATATTCAGTATCTGTATGTCTAGATGATTCTAAAAGCTATTACATTTATTCAGTTATCTATGCTTTAATCATAAATACCTAGATAAAATTACCAAGCAAATGATTTTCGTGTTCCTTTTTTAATACATATTTTGATATACTTTAGGTATTTATTTGAACACATACTTTCATTCTATTAACAATAAAAAAGTAGATTAATTTAACGCATGCGCGATTAAGTGTATAAGGCATATTGTTATTTTAATATATTAAAACCTAGTTTGGAATTTTACCTAAGGAAAATTACGAGTTCTTGATGTACCTGTAAAGTGAATTTAAATTATCTTCGGTTATTTCTTCCATACTGCATAAACAATTGTAAAATTACTGTGTGAACGCATTCACGTGAAAATACACACATACACAGCATTTAAATTTTGTCGAGGAAATAAAAACTATCTTTTGGTTCAATGTCTATTTAAAAGCGTAGGTATGATTACTGTCTTGAGCTTAAGCCTTTTCCCATTATAACAATACTACAAAAACTTAACTACGAGATGAAGACCTTACTCACGTTTGGCTAAAGTTATTTCGCATCTGCATATTTCCAGTCACGACAAGATTTAATAGCTCAACAACAATTGGATGGTTTTCAAGATAAGATGAATTTTACAAGAAAAAGATAATAAAAACGTTATTTCATTATCCACCGTGTAAAACGTCAATAACTAAATTTTTATATTTGATTTAAGAACGACACGTAGTGCATAAGTAGGCTTAACTATAAAATAAACTGTACCTTCTATTTCTCTGTTGCAACATTTCAGAGCCTACTGAAAGTAGAAAGTTGCATAGCTTATAGAAGAATGAAGTTTTATTAACTTTAGTGAAGTTGTCAAGTGTATTGAAAATGCTTAATGAAAACTCTGTGCCTAATACCTAAAACTCTGTGGTATGGAGAAGTGATTGAAGTTTCTGATTTAGCTATTTGAATACGAACTTAAGACAAATATAACTTTGAACATTTTAGAAGTTGCTTCTGTACAGTAAGGGTATTAGATGTTATGTTATTAGATAACTTTAGTGAAATTTCTACAACTGCAATAAGAACACTATATGTAGTGTTCTTGTTTGTTTTTTGGAATTTTGTACAAAGCTACTCGAGAGCTATCTGTGCTAGCCGTCCCTAATTTAGCAGTGTAAGACTAGAGGGAAGGCAGCTAGTCATCACCACCCACCGCCAACTCTTGGGCTGCTCTTTTACCAACGAATAGTGGGATTGACCGTCACGTTATAACGCCCTCACGGCTGGGAGGGCGAGCATGTTTAGCGCGACGCGGGCGCGAACCCGCAGCCCTCGGATTACGAGTCGCACGCCTTACGCGCTCGGCCATCTCAGGCCCTGTAATGTTCTTATGAACTGGAAACTTAGTAAAGACTGAAATCCGAATAAGAACTCTGAAAACATTGTTAAAATAAACGGAATCCCAGTAAGAACATTGAACGCATTATTATGAGTTGGAAAACTCGGCAAACATTTTGAACTTCGAGTAGGAGCAAGGAACACAAAAACAAGCGGTTTGGTTAGTCCTGTATACGGATCTGTTTTATTCAATCTTAAGTTTTCCATTTTATGAAATCTGCTCAACATTAGCACTCACTCAGTGCTATTTACAATGATTATCTTGTATGTTTGATTATATGAAACGTACGTCAAAGCAGTATGACTAGATAGTTACTATCCAGTCATAGTAACAATGACTCTCTTAAAGTAGGTAAATGTCTCGTCACCTAATTAATGACGCGTATGAATGAATTAACGAGATTCTCACTGTACCTATCTACTATCTAGCGTCTGACCAAAGGAGTCAGAAAATGAATCTATATTTCATAAAATACCCCTAAAACAAAAAAATTTATTATAACAAACTTACATAGAAAACTAAAACTAAAAAATATCTCCGTGAAAAGTTTGAGAGTTTGTTCTTTTTATTTTTGAATACTAGAACATTTTATTCTTAGTAAACCTGTAAATATTCTAACTCTGTTAAAATAAGGTACTTATTTATTGTCATTTCGAATATGTTTTTTATAATAACATGTATTTTTTTCCTTATTAACTTTGTGTATTAACAACATATATATATGTATAAACTATTGTGTTGATAATGGTGCATAACTTTGGTGTTATTACAAATTAGTCTTTTATCTTCCTATCAGTCATCTCTACCTACATGAAACTGATCGTACTTTACACAGGCATGGCCAAGGGATGAGGACACTTGATTTGCACTCTAAGGGTCACGTGTTCGAATCCTCGTCCCACCAATCATGCCCGCCCTCTCATTCCTTGGTAGCATTATAATGTTACGTTCAATCCCACTATTCATTAGTAAAAGAATTGGTGGTGGGTGGTGATAACTACTTGTCTTTCCTTTAGTCTTACGCTGCTAAATTACGGATGGCTAGCGCAGATAGCCTTCGTGTAGCTTCGCGCTAATTTCAAACAAATAATTTTCATCTTTTTTTTTCCACTTTAATTACTTGTTTCACCAAGAGAAAGCAATTGTGACAAAACCACTCTTTTATTATAAATATTTCCACAAAATATTTATTATTTAGTTTCAAAAACAACTTACTTTACCTGCCCGAAATAAACATTCCATTCAAATATGCGCATAACTAAAAAACAATAAAATTAAATAAATGCAAAATGCATATATTTCCAGAAGACATTCACCCAGCGAAGAGAGGCTGAGCTTAGTATAAAATTCGAGGTACAGGAGTTCTTTACATATGCATTATGCATATTTAGCAATACCGTTGCGGTAAGTGTCCTATATCAAAGACAACTTTCTTTCTATTTGTAAACTCGGAAACGAGTTGACCGATCAGGACCAAAGTTAGCATGCTAAATGTATGAGTCCAAAAGCAAGGCAAATTCATATAACACTTTCCCATATATTGAAGACCAAAAATAAAATAAAATAACCTTCATATTTTAGATACAGTAACTACTGTAAATAGTTGAGTTTGAACAAAACTCTCATCATAATAAAATTCCAGAAGTAAAATACTTTGAATAACGTTTCCGACATTCTGGATTGTTTCCGATAATAACCAAAATATACAGTAATTAATTATCCAGCTACAGTGGGGAGGCTGGGTTGTTTTAAATTTTGCACAAAGCTACACAAGGGATATCTGTGCTAGCCTTCCCTAATTTAGCAGTGTAAGGCTAGAGGAAAGGCAGCTAGCGATCACCACCCACCGCAAACTCTTGAGCTACTCTTTTACCAACAAATAGTAGGACTGACCGTTACATTACAACGCCCCCACGGCTGAAAGGGCGAGGATGTTTGGTGTGACGGGGATTCGAACCTACGACCCTTATATTACGAATCAAGTGCCTTAACCACCAGGCCATGCCAAGCCGCAGTGGGCAGAATAAAAATATCACTACTATTCAAGGTTCCCGTTTAACTTCTGGTTGATACTATGGTTAGAATAAGCGATTAAGTCTGAAAAAGAAAATTATTTAATAATTAAAATATTTTAGAATATTTCCTACTTTCAATGTAGAACATACTTTTTCGTAAAAGCAAAATTCAAGACCACCATTAAATTTAATGTATTAAATGTACGAAATTCATACAGTAGGAATCTTGACCACATCTCCACTGTAAAGTAAACAAGAAAGACGCAACTGCTTTCCCATTCCTGCCGAGTTTCTTGACGTAACTGCTACATCTCCTTTCTAGCGATCCACGTTTCCTGCCCCACAACAATTTACTTAGACAATAAACGCTACTGAAAATCATCATAGAGATTTAACTCATTTTTTAGACAACCTCGTGCGTGTTTTTAAGAAAGAAAAAACTAAAGAGTACAGTCTTCTTATAATAACCTGCAAACCTTTCAAGATAAAACACTTAAAAATGCACTACAAGAGCTTCAAAATGAAAGCCTATTATAAACTGAAAGTTTACTTTTACTTGTAAACTTTCACCAAATCTATCGGGCTTTCACCAAAGATAGAGCTCGGTATGCGAGTTGTAAACCACGAATTTTGAGGTCAAATAGATGGAAAAACACGCTCAAGTTGTTTGCCGTTTCATTTTAGTAATAACATTTTCTAATTTTTCGCATAGTGTTGTATATAAAGCAGCTGAAGTAATACAAAAGTAACGGAAACAAACAACTCAATGTGTTGACTTACAAGTTCAGTCCGTTGGTTCAAACAACACTCTTTGTTAAGATAACGGAATAAAGATATGGTAACGTTATGTACACACACACATCTGCAGTGCTTTAGTTCGCGTGTGTAGAAAGTAAAAACACGACTAATGTAAACAGTGTGAAAGGACTTTGTTTACCACGTGGGACGCACAGGCATCCCATCTGCCCAAAGTATGTTCGCTGACCACAAGTAGATTGTTTTGGCCTCATCTAAGTGTCTGTTCCACATAAAATTCCCATTCGTCTGTTATTTCATCCCAGACAGCCAATGAAAATAATTTTTCCCGTTTTCAAACTTATATATGACATTATTCTGCTTACCCGTTAAAATACGAGAGGGAGCGGGGTATTATTTCAACTCGTGTGTCAGGGAGTCGTTCCAGAATAGCATAAGTAACTTACATTTTGTTAAAAAAAATAACAGCTGGCGTACATTGTAATAAAATATTGTTTTCCACTTCGCTCATTTCAAAGTTAAGATAACTTCACAAATTCAAACCGCAGTCCATAATCACCTTCTAATATTATAATATTATTATATAAAACAATTTTTAAGACTGTAAAGTGAAACTTTCTTTGCTATTAATTTCAACGAATTTTAATCGTGTAATATAATATCAGTTACTATCAAAATGCGTTATAATGTAACGGTCAATCCCACTATTCGTCGGTAAAAGGATAACCCAAGAGTTGGCGGTGGGTGGTGATGACTAGCTGCCTTCCTCTAGTCTTACACTGCTAAATTATGGACGGTTAGCTCAGATAGCCTTCGAGTAGATTCGCGCGAAATTCAAAACAAACAAACCAACTTTCTAGTTTTTCACTGCTAAGTTAGATAAGGACAGCTATCACGGATAGCCATCTTGTAGCTTTGCGCAAGTTCTAAAAATAAACAAACAATCGAAAACATCTCGGTCGTTAAGCTCACACATCCATTAAAATTATCTTTCATCTACGTTTTTCGACCGCAGATAACAATAGTACGTTAGTATTAAATGTTTATTAACTTTCAAGGCCGTTTAATAATTCTAATCAAATTTCAAAATAATGTACGTTATTAATGATTACTTATGAGAAATAGTGCGAGTCAAATGTAAAACTTAAAATTAACTTATACAGAACTTGGGCCTCATTCATTTATAATAAACCGTTGAATTAATACCACTATTACTGTGGCAAATTTAAGGTTGTGTTGTCCCAGAAGCCAATAATTTCCGTGGGCTCTACATCCCATGTAATTTTACATAGAATAAAATTATCAATGAGCCTCCATTAAGACCATGGACCCTAGGGCTAATTCCCCTGTATACCTTGTCTAAACACGGCACTGACCACTAATCAAAATACAAAAAGACTCAAACCTACGTTGAATCACAAGTTGAGTACCTTAACATTATTTTAGGCCTATATCCCAACACTATCGCACGAAATTCATCAAAATAGTAAACAAATTACTTTTAACAATAATAATAAACAAGACTGAAATATTTAAGTATCAACAATATTTGTTTTCTATTTATTTGTTTTTTCAAAATGTCTTTACTTCAAAAAGTATGCGCCTCATTGTTTTAACTTTTACACTTTTATACAAGGAAGTTTTGTATAGAATTATTTGTTTGGTTAAATTGTATTGTCTTGCAGCGAGGCCTTTTCCTTTCATTATAAACTTGATTTGTTAACTTCTTTACGTGAATGAGATTTATTGATTGTTAGAGGCTTGAAATAAAATTATCTCAATATAATTCAAGCATGTTATTAACTATCACATATAATGATACGATTAGAACATGTTTATGTTAATTATGGTTGTTTTTAAATCAATCTAAATTATTTCTTTTAAAGTTCTAGAAAAGTAAAACAAAATTAATTTGTGGCTATCAATTATTTGAATTAAGATATTAGTATATAAAATAAATAACGTTTGGTAATATTAAACATGGTAAGCAGACATATTCATTGTGATTCTGTATGGAAATGATTTTGTTTGTTTTCGAATTTCGCGCAAACCTACAAGAGGGCTATCTACGCTAACCGTCCCTAATTTAGCAGTGTAAGACTAGAGGAAAGGCAGCTAGTCATTACCACCCACCGCCAGCTCTTGGGTGGTAACAAATAATGTTATTGACCGTCACATAATAACGCCCCCACGGCTGAAAGGACGAGCATGTTTGGTGCGACGGGGATTCAAACCTGCGCACGTCGGATTACGAGTCACACGCCTTAACCCACCTGGCCATGCCGGGCCAGAGACAAGAAAATGTCCTGAACTTAACGAGGACACTTCATAAGAAGTAACCTGAAAGATCTTTTGTGTTAACTACTAAATGTTGAGTATTACAGGTTGTATAAGAAGTATATTGAATATCTACAGAATCTAAAACAGTCTCAAATATTATCTTTAATAAGATTTATCTCATAATTATGAGATAATTAGTTCCAGTAACTGGCTAGTTGACAAATCATTTCATGGTCTGAAGTAGATCAAAATAAAAACACCTTAGATAAGAATACTTATATGTCATTATAACCACAAAAGTTTCTTCGTTGAATTCAATTTTCCTTTTAATTTGTAACAGACTAATTACAATCTTGGCCCGGCATAGCCAGGTAGGTTAAGGTGTTCGACTCGTAATCTGAGGGTAGCGGGTTCGAATTCCTATCGCACCAAACATGCTTGCCCTTTCAGCGGTGGGGGCGTTATAATGTACGGTAAATCCTGCTATTTGTTGGTAAAAGAGGAACCCAAGAGTTGGCGATGGGTGGTGATGACTAGCTACCTTCCCTCTAGACTTACACTACTAAATTAGGGAAGCTAATGTGCGAAATAAAAAAAACAAAACAATTACAGTCTTTACCATTGTGAGCTGCTTGTTTGAGATTAGCTCTTAAGATCGATTAAACCTTAAACTCTCATTAAAGACACATAGATTCAACAACTAGAATTTAAATGTGTACACGTCACACGTAAACTTAGGGTAGTGGTAAAATAACCGTTTTTTTTTGCGTTGAAAAGAAAATACAGACCCGAGAGGGAAAGCACATGATAACAAAGCGAGGTGTGTGTGTGTGTGTGGTTTTGGACGTGGAGAGCAGATGGAAACTATTGGTTAACTTGCTTTTTCATAGAATGGGTAAGGTGAAGAATTTTGGTACAACTAACCCGAAATACAGCAAGAAAAAAAAAACGTAGAATGAGTAAACTTGTCTAGACATGTTTTCTGGATGTATACCACGTGAATACAAATCCATGTGTTTTTATATATTTCTCAGCCTGTAGAACTTATCATATGAAAAATAACAGAATGGTAACAAATAAGAACCATAACTTTTTGGTGTCCTCATTAGCTGAAAATTTCAGGTTTTTACCTTTTGTTGTTTCATCACTTATGCCGAGGTAAACGTTATTTAGTGGAGCAAAAAAAAATTAAACAAAAACAATTTAATTTAACTGACAATAAAACTGCTAATTATGTAGACGTCCCACTAACTGGCAATACCTGATTGAATTTAAATATTATTAATGCTCCAGACGGTGTAGTGTGTGTTGCCATTGGCAAAATGAATGTAAGTGAAAATTATATACTTGTTTTATCTAAAACTAAAACTTTTGTACAAGGTTTCAGTGCTAAAACTATTAGATAAAACATGTTTATATTTATTAAACCATTACTTTTTTTAATAGAACAGCAAGTTGCATCTCTGAAGAAACGTCAAATTATAAATTAAGTACTGTTTCAATGTCAGCCGCTGTTTATATCGAAACTCTGATTTTTAGTATTTGTTCTTCATTACCTCTGACACACCTGGTTATTAATTTACGTTTCTTACATGATGTACAAAATTGCCTTCGTCATTGTTCTGGTATTCAATTTATTCAATACATTTCACACTTTGAGTTTCTCCGAACGAAATGTTTTAGTGTTTCATTAAACAGCTCTGTGTTATTTTTGTTGTTGTTGTTTGTTTGTTTTTTTCAAGTACAAACTTTTAGCGCATGGTTTCGTCATCTCCTGGCCAATATGAGATATAATAACAGTTTTGATCTCAAACCCTTTCAATTGATGTATTTGAACGCGCCCAAAGTCTCATAGACTAATTTACTCTAACTCTGCTTAAAAGAATTTCAAGTGCCGTGGCTATTGAAGATTCCCTTTGGCTTAGCTCAAGACCTTTGAAAGGTTTTTACAAAGCTATATCGATATCACAACTCTTTTATCTAAGTTGACAAACATTTTGCATTTAGTATTTTGAAAAAAGTGTTTTTAAGTTTTGGTGTCGAACATCACCTCTAGTTACTCGTTAAATAACGACGATCCAATTACAATCTTTGTACGCAGATACAATGGAATAGCTGGAATTCCTAACGTCAACTGATTTTTATAAAATGTTAAGAAATATTTTTACTCACAGCTATTTTTTTCTCTATAGAATTTCCTAAAGAACCACTGTTTAAAGTACGTCATTTGCTTCTGAACCTATTTCAAATGTTCAAAGTTAAGCAAACGTTTGGTTTTATAAAGTCTTTATAAATTTAAATATGTCGGTTGCATTAAAATTCCGGACACTCATCAGAGGTTGTAACTTTTAAGAATAGGAAGATGAGACGTCCTTTAGCCGGAAATTTATATAGGCTGCATACAGAGGGCAGAATATAGTACTAGTATTAATTCAGACTAATGAGGTACATAGAAGATTAACATTGAATAGATGAGTTTTCTGCGATTATTAGCACGTCCCTCAGGAATAAAGGGCTGTCTTTAAACTATATTTGTTGAATATTAAAAGTAAGCTTAATCTAGGAACTTTTAAAGAGGTTTGGTTTGGACGCATCATTTCGAGATAAGTTTTCACTTGTTACGTGATAAATGTTTAAAGTAAAATACAGCATCATCAAGTCTCCATACTAGATAGTACTAAAGTCTATCTGCTAGAAGTAAATTCAGTAAGTATTAATAAAGCCACATTATCAACACTATTAATTAAGCAATTATCAACCTGTTATGCTTCTGCTCTCACCTTTATACGCTTAGTTTTCAAATAAGATGCATACGATTTCATCTGCAATTCAATAGGGAAGGTCGAAGCATCACAATAGTCAGCAGTGGGATAAGCAAACAGAAACACTTTGAAAACAGCTACAGGTATAATATTGTACACTACTTGCTGCACAATACGTACCAAGGTGGTTCTAAATGGTTCCTGAATATATCTGTGTGTCATGTGGAGACTTCCATGCTTCTTGTACTCAGTTAAGACCTTGATGCGCTTACGGATTTCAGTCATCACTTCAAATCACTTTTCACAACCCCAACACTAAAAGAGTACAGGAAATCAGTAATGTCGCGAAAACCCACTTGTAGAGAAATATATATGTAAAATCGGCTCGTTTGGGTTGAGAAAATATTTTACGTAAAAGAGCGAACAACGTTTCGACCTTCTTCGGTCATCGTCAGGTTCACAAAGAAAGAACGTTGTTCGCTCTTCTACGTAAAATATTTTCTCAACCCAAACAAGCCGATTTTACATATATAGAGTACAGTAAAATGTACAAAATTTTTAGTCAGTAAAAATGTCCAAATATTTTCAATTTGAATTAAGAAAAAACGGATCGGGTATTTGGTTTTTCATCGAAAATGTGCCCCCCACTGGATCGTGAGTACCAGTAAATAATTGCAGACTACGCACTAAAATACATTCATTCATTAAAATTTAGTATAATACTGTGAGAATCAGACAATACCATTATAAATGATATAGATATATAGTGTGTAAAGCTTTTTTTCAATTAGAATGATCGTTTAATTAGCAAAAAATCATTATAGAAATGAGCAGTTACACAATTATTTCTAGAACTTTTTTTGCCTTTTGTTTTAAATAAGAAATTTAAAAGAAGTCGCCTTTGTGGAGATATATAACATGAATTTTCTCTTGTTAGCCAATTATAATGTTCAAAACACTTGAATTCAAATTAAGGAAAACAGGAACTGGTAGCAGTTTTGTTTTTTTATAATTTCAAAACATGTTCCACACTGATCTATAAGGGACCAGTAAAATTATCACAAATTAAAAATTTAATATATATTTTTCAGAAGATATAACAAAAACAGCTGCTTTTCGGTTCCGCACTGATGCAAACTGCATTCATTTTGTTTTGTTTGTTTGTTTTTAAGTTCCCCTCTCTGACCATTCCCCGCTTCTTGTTTTTCACAGGTCACCTCACTTAAAGATGAACTGGCGATCCAAGCAACTAATCACAATCAAGCAGCCACGCAAATTTCGTCAACCCAGGTATGGAAGTTCTGGTATATCATGTTGCGTTCAGAATTGAAGTTACTTTTACACTCTTGTATACACGTATCCAGTTAAAACATGTCAAACAACATATGTTAACATGTTTAGTTTGCAATCCTTTCTAGTTAACGCACAAACTTTTACTATCTTCAATACAAACAAATACGATACAGAAATTCTTGATGATTTAACTGAAGAACATTAACTTAAATGATAATGAAAAACACAAACATTACAGATTTAAATTTAACTAGCAGTGGAAACTTCAAACAAATTATGTTCTAGAAATTATACGTGAGAAATATCATACGTCTTTCATTTTAACTGTTTTAAAAATATTCCATACGGACAACTATTATTGTTCTTGTTGGTTGGATTCTTTTGCACCTAAGAGCAAGTTCATTTTCACAATATCTTTTTTTGCACGTGCAAACTGTTTTAATTGTTTAAAAAAAAGTTAAAAATACAAAAATTAATCAATAAGCCAACGTATTAAAGTGATAACGTTGTGATTCTCTAACTAAAACATTTTGATTTATCAATTCTATCTCACACAAAACGTTTAAAATAAGTTATTCTTATTTTAGGAAAATATGTTAAGAAAAAAGAAGAAAAGAGAAATTCGTTTAAAAGACAATAGATTGTTTACAGAAGAAGAAAATCATTTGAAGATCTATAACAAGTCTGGTGAGATAATTATGTTATTTTAATATATACTGTTAGAAAATGGATTTACTTATTATAACAAGATGAAAGAGCAGCATGTCCTTGATATTAAGTTTACTCTCATCTTCTGTCTCTTTTTTGAAGCACGTAAAACCACCTGATAAGTAAAACCCTGAACAAGAAAATAAAATTATAAGTATGTCTTTGCCGTAAACATATATGTAGACAGAAAAAATATGTGGCTCAGCGGTATGTCTGCGGACTTACAACGCTAAAAACCGGGTTTCGATACCCGTGGTGGGCAGAGCATGGTGTAGCTTTATGCTTAATTCAAAACAACAGCAAAAAATATTGAATCGTATCTTATAAATTATTTATATGAAAGTGAAACGTACTGACACTTGACTTTTATGTAAATAAATAATAAAGTTATTGGCGCCATCTAATGTTCAGTGAAACAATTCCCAATTTTTAAAGAAATATTTTAAAATGTAGGAGAGGTGTTTAGAAAGTGAATACCTTTACTTAACAGCACTTTTTAAAAAATAACATATTATTATCAATGAAACTGATCTACAAGACTTACATGATTGCACACAAAACCATATTATTAAGTTTCGTAATAAAAAGACTTGGTTATAATACTGAAATATACATTGTTTGTTTGTTTATTTTTGAATTTCGCGCAAAGCTACTCGAGGGCTATCTGTGCTAGCCGTCCCTAATTTAGTAGTGTCAGACGAGAGGGAAGGCAGCTAGTCATCACCACCCACCGCCAAATCTTGGGCTACTCTTTTACCAACGAATAGTAGGATTGACCGTTACATTATAATGCCCCCACAGTTGAAAGGGCGAGCATGTTTGGTGAGACGGGGATTCTAGCCCGAGACCCTCAGATTACGAGTCGAACGTCTTAACCATAGTACACACACTCAAAAAAATTACGTTGCCCATACTGGGGGTCATTTTTGACCCCCACCAAAAATATTAACAAAAAAATTTATTTTCATATAAGCAAAGTATAAATTTGGACAAAATGTTTATTCTATACAATTTATGCATACACTCTGGGTAACTTTATGGTCATTGCAAGCCATTTTACTACATTTGATACACTTTGAAGAAGTTTTTTTCCTTGAATCACGTGCGCATATTTGACACCATTTCCTAACGTTCTCTTCAGCAACTTTTTGTCTTTTTGGAGGGATCACTTCACTTGTATCTTCTTCAGGCAGTAATTCATCAGTAAGCAACTTCAGAAATTCACATCTTGCTCTTTTTTGGTACTTTGATGCGAATTCTGGATGGCGCTGGCGATAGAGAAGGTAAGCATTGTATGTGGCAGCATCAAGAATGTTATAAAATAGTGCCATTGGCCACCTTCTGGTATTTCTTTTTGTGGAAAAGAATCTAACTATTTGGTCTAGTGTATCGACTCCTCCTTTGGCGGAGTTATAGTATGATATTATTTCAGGTTTTCCTGATTCATCATCGATTGAGGGCTCTCAATGCAAGGTAGATAATAATATTCTAGAATGCTCGAGAACATTTATAGAGTGTTCTAGAATGTTCTAGAACACAAAATTTCATATCAATATATTATTTAATTGTTTACCAAACATGTAATTGTGTTTTTTAAACGGGGGTCAAAAATGACCCCCAATGTGGAAAACGTGAATTTCGACATTAGACAAGGGGTGTAATACCCCATTTGCATAAAATACATGTTAAACGTATTAGTATAGTATGTTATTAGTATAGATTAAATTAGGTACATTTTTAGGCCCGAAAGTCACACCTTTGATATTTCTATAACAACTTAAACACAAGTGGGCCCATTTTTGACCCCCACCGTGTGTATGAGGGTTAACCCACCTGGACATGCCGGGCTGAAATATGTATGCTCAATGATTAATGAATCTAGTAGGTTCAAACTTGTAGTTTACAATTTACTTACAAAATAATAAAATGTTCAGACAAGGTAACTCAATGTTTTATAACAGACTGGAAAGACATTTTTGTCACGATGTTTAATTATTTTTATTTTATTTAGAGAGATAACGCATAATAACTGTTAGTTATAGTTGTAACGAAAAGTAGGTCAAGTACATTGTGAACTGTAACATTTGGAGGTCGTAGCTGATAGATATGCAGAGAGTTACAAAATTCTAATTAAAAGCCAGTTGCTGGTGAAATCTAACATTCCACGTAACAATTATATGATAATATAATTTGGTAGAACAGGCGAAACTTTGGCCAGAAAATAGTATAAATAAATAAGATTTATCACGTTAACTAAGTTTGTTTTCTTTACAGGAAAATCACACCGTTCACGTCACCAAAAGCACATGCAGGTGGAGATAACCATGATTCAGCGAGCAATGGAAGCGATAGAGAATAAACAAGCCAAGGCTCAACGAGATATTCAGTGGATAAAACAAAACTTCACAACCTTGAGGTCTATTGTTAACGACGTTTCTAACAACACAAACTTTCTTGAAACTCAAGCTACAAACCTCGAGAGTCAGCAGTTCGTTCTAGCTAAGCAGATGGAAGAGTCAAAAGGCATAAGCCAAGACATAGTTCAGGAGATTCGCTACACTAAGAACAGGCTCCGAAATATCTCACAGACGACAATGGTAATTAATAAGCTTCATTCCTCTTCTCTTGAGCTTTTCAAAGCTCTCGAAGTTATGGAAGATCGATTTGATAAAAGCATACGAGATCTCCAGAAAGAAGTTTCCAAGTCTGACTTCAACCTTGCTCAGATGCAATCTTCTTTGGAAATCCTTCGAGGAGACCAGAATGATCACTACGAGACACTTAAAATATTAAAAAAGAATTACTCTGTTTTGAAAATAGAAGTCCAAAGAGACCATTTTAAGCTTTTATCTGTTCAAAATGAGATAATCAATCGGACTTTGCAAGAATGTAAAGTCAGCAACGTAGAGCTTATAAAGGAGATAAAACTGGAAAACATTGATCACAAAGTTAGAAAACTACAAACACAAATTAATAATAACCAAATCAAAGTAGACAATTTGTATAATCAGTTCAAAACAAAGGATGAAAACATTTTTACTTCTACTTGGGAAAAACACCGTGAAGAAGTGGAAAAAGAAATACAAAATATCTCAACAACAATACCTCAGCTACAATCCTACTTCTCCGACTTAAAGCATGAAATTTCAAAATTCGTGAATGTGTTACCACAAGGTACGTTTCCATAATTATATATTTTGTTTACATTTTTAATGACCTCTGATTATACTTCCATGATCGACAGCTTTATGTACTAGCTTATAAGTTAATAGAAGGACAGTAATAATGATTTGCATAACAATAAAACCATCATATTTTCTTGGCGATTAACGTCACAGTTTTATATTAGGCTGAGCGTGGTCCAATGGTTAGTGTGCTGGCCAATGGGAACACAATAACAAAATATGCACTATAAATTTTGGGACGTCATAAAAATAACAGTCAAATCCCCTATTCTGTGATGCAAGGGTGGGTACTGTAAACCAAATGCATTCTCTCTAGTCTGTTAGCTTAAAATTAGAAATGGCTAGCGCAGATAGCCCTCGTGTATATTTGAGAACGGAAAGACAGTTCTAAGTCAAGTTTACTTCTTTAACACTAATTAGCAAATATTTCTGAGTTTTTGTACTTCATACTAAGAGCTCAGTTTAATCTGTAATTTCAGAGTTTACAGGGCATTGTACTTATATCATAAGGCCTGGCATGGCCAGGTTGTTGGGGCGCTCGACTTGTAATCTGAGGGTCGTGGTTTCGAATCCCCATCACACAAAACATTCTCGCCCTTTCAATCGTGGGGATGGGTTATAATGTTAATGTCAATCCCATTATTCGTTGGGAAAAGAGTATCCCAAGAGTTGACGGTGGGTGGCGATGACTAGCTGTCTTACACCACTAAATTGGGGAGGGATAGCCCAAACAGCCCTCGTGTAGCTTGGCGCGAAATTCAAGACAAACAAACTTATATAAAAATTAAAATAATAATTTGTTAGAAATTCTCAGGTTATTCTTGAAGAATGTTTCATTATACTTAATCCTTCTTCTTCAGACTGTTCCATGAAGCAAATAACCATGTTACCAGTAGAGTACAAGAGTGGCGTGTATCTAATCCACCCCAAAACCATAGAATCTGCTGTTCCTGCATACTGTGACATGGTCACAGACGGTGGATATTGGACAGTGATCCAGAGAAGAGAAAATGGATCAGAGGACTTTTACCGACCCTGGGAAGATTATAAACATGGATTTGGAGAAATATTAGGAGAACACTGGCTAGGAAATGAGGTCATCCACCATTTAACCAGTACGGACAATTACACTTTACGAGTGGATATGTGGGATACGTTTGGCCAATATAAATTCGCTGAATACGATTTAGTTTACGTGGGTAGTGAAAGTGATAACTATCGTCTGACAATTGGTGGCTACCTTGGAAACGCCAGTAACGCAATGAAAGATCACAATGAAATGCCCTTCAGTACCAAAGACCGCGATAATGATGCTAGTAGCACTCACTGCGCAAGGCACTATTCAAGTGGTTGGTGGTATAATCACTGTCAATACGTCAATATTAATGGCAGATATGATACTGGACTTACGTGGTTCGACACTGGTCATCACGAGTGGATGCAATTGAGAAAGGTCGAAATGAAACTACGACCCTCGAATTTAAAAGTTATACAGAAAAATAACTAGAGGAAAATACATTTAAATTGAAACAACATAGAAGTACTCTCTAAAATTATTAGGCTTAATGTGAACTTGGGCGTTTCACACTAATTTTTCCCAAGAATACAAGTTAGTCATTATCTTATATAAAAGTGCAAGTTTTATTTGACCATAAATTTCAAAACTACGTGCATTAAGACACACCTTTTCAAAACAAAAGTGCACTTACAAATAAACATAAGGAAAATGCCGAACTTTTTTCGTTTTTTCTTAAATAAAGAACGTACTTTTGAAGGTGCTTTTAAAGTTTTGAGTTTAGTCATTGTATATTAATACAAATGTTTCAGTCACTTACTGCAGTTCCTCTTAAATCTGTGAAACTCAGCACTTTTTATTAATATTTTAACACGTATATTGATTATTGGCACCTTTTTCATTTGGGAAAGCAGCAAAAGAAAACTTATGTGGTATTTTAATTTGACGACCTAGCCTACAGAGGTCACTTGTTTCAGTCATTTACTGCAGTTCCTCTTAAACTTGTGAAACTCAGCACTTTTTATTAATATTTTAACACATATATTGATTATTGGCACCTTTTTCATCTGGAAAAGCAACAAAAGAAAACTCACTTGGTATTTTAGTTTAACGACCTAGCCTACAGAGGTCGCTTATTAACAAAAGACATGTAGTACATTCCGAACTGACAAGTAAAATAAAATAAAAATTGTGTAACTGTGACAATGATCTCCAGGAAAAATATTTCTGTAGTTTTTCTTATTTTCGTTTTTGGTTTTTAAATGTTAGTGTTTTATAGATTTGACTTTCTATAATTTTTTAAAGAAAATAATTCCTCATCTATTTAATAAGAGTTGGCATATTGTGTCGTTTTATACTTGTAAAGAGATAGTTGTAAATAATTTATAATTATTTATATTTTATCTTCTTAGGTGTTGTTAAACAATAGAAGTGCTTTTTGTGTACTTTGTTCTTTGTACTTAAAATCACGCTTCTTCAGTTTTATGCTAGGAATTAAGTATCATCACTCGATTTAAATAATAAAATCCTCAAAAGTAATAATCATATGACACCGGGTAAACACCGGTGAAACTTTGTATCCATGTAATTTTTCTTATCCCAGTAATAAAAACCGTAGTGCATGTTATCTTGCATCTATTAATATGCTTATTTCCTTTGTTTTTCATGAACAAATTTAATAGTTTCCACAACTATCAAAAATACACCTGTACTTTCAAGAATAGCATCAAAAGAACTAAAATGACAAGTCTTTTTTTGTGGGGAGGGGGGACGTTTACTCATGTCACTGTAATCATTATTGCGACATTTTGTTTTGCATTTATATTCTTCAAATTGGCTTCTTAAGTTCTGAATATATAACAACTGAATAATTCGGATGGCACCAAATAAGATTAAATTCTCTTTTGATAGAATTTTACTTATTTTATTAAAGCGGGTAAGAATACCTTTTCATAAAATTGTCAAGAAAACTGCCTCAAACTTGTTCATCTTCTCACTGAGGTTTCCAGCATTATGTGTTGTCTCTTGTTTGACTAGTATCGTTCATCAAAGAATCAAGTGCTGTTTGAATCCTACCGCAGCTTTCATTTAAAGCAGTGTTTGCATCGGCACGTAAACACAATCGAGTTCCAGATAGTTGTTTTACAATCTTCTGATCACGGCAATGAAAAAACAAAAGCGCTTGCCAACGACGAGTTGAGTTGATGCAGCGAAAGAGGTAATAATCGCTGCACCATATCAAAATATGAAACAACTTGCAAACATGATTCTAGCAGAAGAACCGTTACTAACCTAAAAAGAACGCAGCTCATTACAAACAATCGGTTGATTTGTTTCAGTAGAAGTGACCTGTACCTTCAGATGATGATGAAGCACTAGGATTTCTCATCATTATTTTTTTCACTGAGGATAAAACATGTTGAGCTCACAGAAGCAGATGATGATGGTGGGACTGACTGTATAAATTAAATCACTTTTTGGTAATTTAACTATTTCTTATTTTTATTTCAACAGTTGTTTTCGCCTTGTGCCACCACTTTGATAGGATTGCTTATTTGTTCTAACATTACACTTGGATAATCAAAAAATAATGATATTTCATAAAAGATAAACTTTTACAGGCAAAAATAAATATTGCAAAAAGAATGGAGAAAATGGTGAACGTGCGGCTGTTGACAAGTCAAATTAAAGAAACATACAAAAATATGCAATTTCAGTAGTGATTAAGATGCAACAACATGAAGTTTTATTGGGTATGATAAATAAGAATAATAGTTACTTTTAACAATAAAAAAACATAGAAATCTACAAACCGATGGCTTTCAACTCTGTATAAATATAGAATGCAGAAAATTACGCATTAATTAAGTATACTCAAAACTATTTTATATGTCCTATAACCATAAAATAAGATATAGGCCTAGTATAAAAGTAATGTACTACAGCGTTTTCCCAAGAGCGGATTACACCATTATGCAATATAATAATAACAATAGTAACTTGAAGTTATATAATTATATTGTATATTAAATTCAATCGAATATATTTAAGTTATTATACAATATAATAATAAGATAACTTAAAGTTATGAAAATGTTGCCTTACTCAAATAATTTTTCGCCCTCTATTTTATTTTTAATAAATTTTGCTGCATGAGAAAATTAGCGGAATGTAGACTGTGTTGGGGAACTACTCATTGATCATCAGTATTAGTGGTAATATTATATATAGACTTATAACGTAAAATCCCAGGTTCGGTTCCTCGTAGTGAACATATCTTCAATGGCCTATTGCGATGAAACAAACAAATCAGTGACTACTAATAACTAAAACGTTACCAGTGAAAGAACTATTTAACTTATTACAGGTAAATATGGAGCTGTAATGACGGTGAGTGCTTTTACCGAATGAGATAAAATTTTTGAAAGGCAAACATAACTTTTTTTACGGTATTTTTTATTATTTTTACGGGTGACTTATCAATTGCTATAAATCATCACTGATGCACGAACAACATACAAATCAACCTATAACGTGATAAAATTTGAATGTACAGGATGGGGCAGAAGTTACCATGCTGTTGGAACTAAACAAAATACTACAAAGGCAACTGAAATCAATTTAATTATTGTTTGTTGCAGTGTAAAACGTTAAATATTAAACTAGGTTCAAAATGTTAAAAGGTACAGTTAATTTGCTTCCTCTTGCGTAAGGAAACTATTAAAAGTCACTGTAAGGAGGACAGATTTAAGTCATTAGTGTTTCGACAAAACTATCTTCATTAACAGTTTAATTTCTTTTTCTTATAGCAGCTTTGTAATTTTCTTTATAATCTCGGCTACTTACACAAACAAGACTTACAAAAAAATGTATCAGAAACCATTTTTGATATCACCCCACAAGTGTAACAAAGTTTAAGATAACTTAGTGAAGTGGATATTTACCTAATATAGAATTTGTTGATGAGAGTATATGGAATGGTTCTTGCAACATATTACATAATACCATAAGTTCTGTTGTTGACTCCTATGTATTCATGTAGGTCCATGTTCTCTTCACAGCAGGAATCTTATTATTCCAACTGCCTGATTCTTTCTTGGTAGGGTTTTTTTTTAACAACATACGACATCAGTCATATCCTATTCTACTAAAACACGGACTCTGGATAATCATACATGTTTGTAATAGAATGATATAATGTATAAAGATGTGTCTCTACTTCTTTACTTTAGTTTTTACTTTACCTTCATCACCACTGGTGAAAACGCTGTACAAAAGTTGGTGAGATTATTTCACCTCCATGTTTCTTTGTACTATCTCCAATTACTTCATTAACTACGCTGTCATTGATTATTGCCGAACAACTCATACTTTGCTACATTAGTTAACATCACCCTCTATCAGGCCTGTTAATCCAATTATTTCATTTCCATTACCAATTTCAACCTTTTATTTT
Source organism: Tachypleus tridentatus (assembly GCF_004210375.1). Lineage (NCBI taxonomy): Eukaryota > Metazoa > Arthropoda > Merostomata > Xiphosura > Limulidae > Tachypleus > Tachypleus tridentatus. The sequence continues at coordinate 14,468,868 of NC_134830.1, forward strand.
GGTTGCCTCTCCACAGAACAGGTTTGTATCAAAATACATCCACTGAGACGGCAATAATCCATGTTATTTCTCACTTTCTTCACGGTGACTCAGACACTTTTGGGGCCACCTGTTCTTGGCCACATGTCAATTGGCCGTTTCTTATTTTGCACGTAGCATGTTTTGATATACTCTAGGTTACTGATGAACAGGTTAAGCTTTCCTCTTTTGGTTTGTTTTGAATTTCGCGCAAAGCTACATGAGGGCTATCTGCGCTAGCCGTCCGTAATTTAGCAGTATAAGACTAGAGGAAAGACAGCTAGTCATTACCACCCACCGCCAACTCCTGGGTTACTCTATTACCAACGAATAGTGGGATTGACCGTAACTTTATAACACCCCCACGGCTGAAAGAGCGAGCATGTTTGGTGTGAAGGGATTTCGAACCCGCAACCCTCGGATAACGAGTCGAGTATCTTAACCACCTGGCCATGCCGGAACGCTTCCCTCTTTAATTGGATTTGCTGTTAACGGCGCCAATTTCTTGAATCAGGAAAGTGTATCGCATACGAGGGCTGTTCAAAAAATACGCGGACTGACGTCATAAAACAAAATGTACTTTATTTAGAAGTTACAGGTCTGGGACCCCTTCAAAGTACTCTCCTCCCCAACGCACACACTTATCCCAACGGTGTTTCCACTTGTTGAAACAGTCCTGGTACGCTTCTTTTGTAATGTCCTCCAGCTCCTTCGTCGCATTTGCCTTAATCTCGGGAATCGTCTCAAATCTTCTTCCTTTCAAGGGTCTTTTGAGTTTGGGGAACAAGAAAAATCGCAAGGAGCAAGGTCAGGTGAGTAGGGGAGGTGGGGAAGAACAGTGATCGAGTTTTGGCCAAAAACTCACGAGTTCTGAAAACTGAATTTCGCAGCAACGCGGTGCATCTTCAATTTTTCGGTCAAAATCTCGTAACAAGATCCAACTGATATCCCACACTCTTCAGCAAGCTCCCTGACAGTCAGACGTCGATTTGCCCGCACCAGGGTGTTGATTTTGTCGACGTGTGGGTCGTCAGTTGACGTAGAAGGACGTCCAGGACGCTCATCATCTTCAATGGACTGTCGACCATCCTTAAAACGTCCATGCCACTTGAAACACGCCGTACGCTTCATAGCAACATCACCGTAAGCCGTATTAAGCATAGCAAAAGTTTCAGTCGCAGATTTTCCAAGTTTAACACAAAATTTCACAAGTTGTTGCTCCTTCAGGCCATTCATTCTGAAATCCGCCAAACGAAAAAATCGCATTTCACTTAAAACCGCGTAGCTAATACACAAATAAAGATATCTGCACACCGATCGGATTCCCCTGGAAAAAATTAATATTCCAAAACCCAAGTGGCGTCGTAATTAGATGATCTGTGCGAACCTAGCGACACCGAGCGGATTCCCCTGGAACCAACTGGAGCCGCGCAATTCAAACAGTACGCGTATTTTTTTTAACAGACCTCGTACAGCATCCGCTGATACATGCAGTTTCGTTATTATCTATTATTTGAAATAGTCTTCTCTATCAAAAACGATGGAAAATACTACAATTAACACGCGTACCTCAAAATACGCATGTAGAACTTATTTGTATTGTTGATATTTTATTTTCTATGTTGAAATAACCTTTAATATAACTTTTTTAGAAGAAACTGTCTCTTTTCTGCAAGCTACATGGCATGAGTTGACTCTACAATGCTCATATTTACCTTAAGACAAAGCCTGAAGAAAAACAAGCGATAAAGCTACGATATCTAGCAATAAGCAACTTTTTCGAGTATAAAATCCCAAGATAAGGAAACTTTGCTGAATTGACTTCATCGTGATAAGAATTTTTCCTAATATGGGTTGAAGATGACATTTTAATTTTTAAAATTTTGCCGGATAGTTCAAAATTCTATTGTCATGAATGGAAAATTATAATTAATAAATAAATTAGTGATGTGAAATATGGTTACTTGTGAGCAATTTTTGGTTTAAAATGTTTTATTAGTTATTTTGACACATTTACTGTTGGCATTTTGGATGGGTGATGAATAGTACTAAATTTCTTAAGCGCACGACCTTGTAAATAACTTTAAATGACATCATTGATACCGTTACAGGATAGGACTACATCTCATTCTATACCGTTAACAATTATTTTCAAATATCTCTCCATTTCAGATTTGTTTACCAAAAAGCAGAGTTTTGAATCACCGTGTACAAGCAAGTAAAAACTGTAGTTATAATCAACCAATCGGGAAATGAAATTCGATTAAAATAAATATGCTAAAAAGCCTGGATTGTAAATGTTTTGAGTGCAAGTAAATTAATCATTGCGCGTCATTTATATTTGGATATTAAGTACGATTTGTAAGTGAAGATATTAGATTCTTAAATGTTATTTACGTTAATACGGACATGTTAAAATTAGATTACATTTTATTTACAATGGAGATATCATTGAGTTACAGGTGAATTTTCCCCGCACGTTCAGCACAACTTTCATAATTCCGCCATTCACAGGCGCAGAGATGAGAGGTGCTACTGACTGATGCACCTCTAGTGGTCAGTATTTGTAAATTACATATAGCTATAACTGCATCTTAAAGTATCTCCCACCTGGCCGTGTGATTCATGTATCGCATAAGTAGCGTTTACTCTGAATATAACTGAAACACTGAAATATACGTTATAAAGAAAGCAGTGAAAATTGAAAAAAAAAAAAAAAATGATTTGCTGAGTTCGTAAAAAAGAAACTTAAAAAGTTGTTTGTAATAAAGCACGAAGCTAGACAATGGGCTATACGTGCTCTGCCCACCACGGGTATCAAAATTTGGATTCTAGCATTGCACATCCGCAGACAAACCGCTGTGCCACTGGGGTGCATTAGATCAAAAGTGTAAGTCGATTTACAAGAGGAAATGTGGTATTTTTAGAATAAACACAACTAGCTGTCTGTGATCTGTCCACCGTGAGGAATCGAGCCCTAGACCTTTGCGTTTTAAATAAGAAAACTTTTCGCTAACCCACCAAGAGACTCACAAGATGGAAATAGAAGCCGATGATGGTAGTTAGAACGAAAAGAAACCCATTTAATTTACATAAGCTAAACGTTTCAACTTGGTTTTATACATCATCAGCGATGTTTGAAAACAAAAGTATTAAATCTGGATAGAATCCGAAAGATAGTTTAGAACGTAAAACTTAGAAAACATTTACGAATAAATGAGAAGTTGCCCCCCGCTAGTACAGAGGTATATCCACAGATTTACAACGCTAAAATCAGGGGTTCGATTCCCCTCGGTGGGCTCAGCAGATAGCCCGATGTGGCTTTGCTATAAGAAAACACACACACGAAATGAGAAGTAGAACAAGTGATTACTGCCGATGAAACGAATCAGAATATACAATACAGACATTAATAATATTGTAAAATGAACAGTATAGAAAGCATTGCAACTGCAATATAATAAAGAATTCATCTTCACTTAGTATGCATATAACACTGCTGGTGCTTTGTCGTCAGATTAGTTTAAACAGTTAAGGTTGGAATAACATCCATAGACTTTTTAAATCGTTGTTGTCTTTTGCGAATAGACGTTTCTTTATAGCGTGTTATGAACAGTCAGGTTAGTATTTCTAATTACCATGTAGACTCTTTGATTTTAAATAGTTAAAAAGCAAAATTTATGTATATATATGATTGATCGATTTCGAGGAATTAGAATAACCTTTCCCGAAATATATATTTGGAAACCAAACCATTAGGTTTCTTTTTGCAACTGTGTGTCTAAAACAATGTCTCAGGAGTCGCCCCCACTTTTACAATCTATTCCAGTAAAACTGCATTAAAATTTAATCCAGAATATAAGATTCCAAGGTCCTAAGACAAGCTCTGGACCAGGCCATAAGTGCGCCTTTTGCGCACATTCTCTCTCGCTGCGATAGGACAAATGAACTTTGGACACCCCACTCCAATTTTGTCTCCTACGCTTCCGTAAGAGGGAAAAGTGTAAATGCTTCCAAACAAGTGCATATTAGCTAACTAGAAAAGATTAAGTTTACATCAGCAAAGCACGTTTACTATCATAACGTACATCATTAAGATGTACACGTTGGTTGTGCTCTTTTCGCCAATTCCAATCTTCGAGGATTATCAAATGATACAGATTAACTGAAATAATAATAACACTTAGTGCTTCGTAACATTGATTCACTTTAAAAAAGGGAGAAAATATACTCGTGTTTGAAAATAATATTCACAAGGTGATATTGTAATATTTATACTGTATTAAACACTGATGAACAATTTTAAAGCTTCATGAAATCAGCAGTTTCTCATGTGCAGAATAAAACTCGCATAATAAATAAAAGCTTCTGTTAGGGAAGATTCTTAATTATCATAATTTGAATCTAAATGATAAGTTATGTAAATTGTATCCTTGCGATAGTATTCGTAGACGGTACGATTTAATCAGCCATCGTAGAACTCACACTAGAACAATTTCTGTAGTGGGAGTGATATCACCCGAAGATCCTGCGTCCTTGGACCAAAGGAAAACGTATTTGAAGAAGTAATCGAAATTGTTACTCTATGTGAACACATGCCAACTATTATGAGAACGAGTAAAACTCAATGTCTTATTGACAGTTAAAAGTTCCCTTCTTTTGTTGTAAACGTTTTCCCAAATTAACTAACAAATTTGTTTTTTCGTGTTTTGTACTCTAAACTAAACGTACGATATAGGCATATTTCTGTGTCTCGATTATATCTATGTGTTGTTACGACAACTATAAAGAACAACTTCAGTAAGTTGCTCTATTGGACTAAGGAACTACTGATGAAAAACAGTATAGTTTGTCTTGTTGCTTAGCAACAAAAGTAGATACATTATACTCGTATGCCGAAACGGGTTCGGAATATACACACAATCAACTTAACAACCCAAGTGAAACCGGGCACTTCGTCAATGTAAAGATAACACAAGCACTTTAAGAAGTGCCTTCTGAGCAGTTCCTTGGTATCTTACTTTGTATCTGTATTTATTGATAATGTCTATACACGTCAATATAAAGATATACATGTTAAACCCAATATAATGTGTAGTATGTTGATTTTTTTAAGTACAAGAAATAAAGGCACACTAAAAGACGTGATACTGACAAAAATGATTTAATATTGATAACACTGTATACAGCGTGAATGAAATATACAGACCTGTTTGATAAGTTTGTTTTCAGGTTTGTCTGAGTATTACCTGTACTGACTCTCAGCCAACATCAGGGCACATCAAGACAAAAGGATAAAGTCAAACAACAAGACTTAAACCTTTAGCACTAACAATACCAATTTAGTTGTACATACACAAACAGTAAGGTTTGAATGAAGAGGAAAGTTCACTGATAAACGTCAGATACTTGCAGAAGAAACAGTTCAAAAGTAACAAAAGTGTTTCAACATTATACTTAAAGAAACATTTAACTGAACAATAACAATAAAACATTTTGATAAACATCCAAACTTCCAGTATTACATGTGATTGTAGAACTGTTTATACCAGCAAAAATTTCAGTAGTAAGATTCATGAAAGTATCCCACAACTAAAATTAACCCTCTATTCAAATGCAACAACTAAACATTTTTATCCCTTCTATGAATATATATATAAAAACAATAACTATTACCTCGTTATACAGATTAAAGCAAAAACCTAATGCTTAAAATGCTATCAATGCTTTATACAAAACCCAAAAATAAGCAATCTATAATCTTGTTTCACATTTCTTTATGATAAATCACCCCTCCTCCCTTGGACAGTAGGAAGAAATATGTGGTAATTCTATAGCAAGTCTTCAATTCATAGAGAATAACCCAAAATACTCAAACCTCTTGTTTTTTAATATATAGTATTATACTGTTTATTGTATCCTCCCCAAAGGCAGATATACTTTTTAGTTTAAAATTAATATATGCACTTAGTAGTTTTCAAACAAAAAATTAACAACTATCATTTTACTTTGGCAAAAGCTGAAAGTTGTCTGACTAGAGCTAAAAGCTAAGCTATTCTAAAATTATTTTATTGAGTAAATGTCAAAAAAGATGTGCTGAAGACTGTGAAACACTGTAAACATTACGTCCATGATGATGTTAATAAATGTATGTGTACTTTACAAACCACTATAAGAATTACTATCTACTGCACTATGCTATGAATCAAATACTTTAAAATACCTAAACTACATTCAGTAATGCTAACTATTTCTGTTTGAAATATACTTCATAAAATACTTTGCTTTCTAAATATACAGACTATAAGGTCATTGTATTCAAATTTTAGCATTTTATAGCAAACAGAAAAAAATAGTTATAATGAATTAGCAACCTAAGAAAGGAAAAAGGGTTAATATATATATATATATATAATATACACACACACACACACACCGATTCACACCCTGCATGAAAACATGTGTAACATTGTAAACTAACTAGGGTTTGAAAGTAAATACAGGAAGACTGTAGAGAGGTCAAATACGAATGAGCTTCATGTAACAAAACCTCCAAACAATCCTAGTAAGTCTAGGTCAAGGAATATATATGCATGCTATTTGTATCACATGCTTTTTACCAAATACTGGATATCTGCTCAAAAGTATGAATGAATAAGAAAACTACACACCACACTCCCAACTGCAAAAAGAGATAACTGCAATCTTGAAGTCATAGTATTCAAATCTTTCAAATTTTTTTTATATTTTATTTATTTTTTGCAAGAGGTGAGATTAAGCTTTACTGCGATTTGCTTTCTGCCCTCCATGAAAGCCAAGTTTTTGTTTTATTGTGTTACAATGTTCAACCTAGGCCTAATGCCTTCTGGTTCCCTCCTTCTCACATTAAAATATCAGAACTAGGTTTAGGTTAAAAATTTTTGGGTTAAAATGAAGTAAAGCAAATATACATGATATTTTTAATCACAGATAGAGTTATTTTTAGTACTGTTAACCTGCTGAGGATGAAACTAGCAGAAATAAAAATTAATTTACTAGAAGTAAATATACTACTGCAAAACTACACTTTAAATTGTAAAACAGTTTCAGAATATCACTACAGTTAGTGGAAAAAAAGTAGTTATATTTATATGTGATTCATACAACACTATGTCAACTCCTCCTTCAATGACGTTCTCATCAAAATAATTTTTTTTCACGTGAAAATACTTGTTTGGCAAGTAACATTAAACTCAAATAATTCAACACAGATCACTAAAGAAACTGAAAATAAATGGTGAGCATGGTCCTCTGCTGAGTCAAAATATAAAAACAACTTCTTCAGAATACAGAAAGTTTTCATCAACACAAAAACACACATGATGAGACAGATCAGTAGCATATTTTGATTTTAAGAAACATACTTTCAAACAATAAAAATATTACAACCTTGGAATATTCTGACTAATAGATGTTAAAATAACATAGTTTCAACTCTGCTGACAAAAATTAACCTACTCTCTAAAAACTTTTAAGAATTGAATTTTATTTGAGAAATGAAAATCCACATACCAGTTCAAAAATATATTAGATTTCTCTCATTTAAAGTAGTCTTTGTAAACACCCACACATTCCCAAATCACATAAAGATTTACTATATAAAACAGAGATCCTAATTAAGGTCAATACACTGACCAATTTGTTTCATACTTATACACGCTTTAAACTCCAAGGAATAAAAGATTAAGCTGCATTCACTTCTCTCAGTCCAAAATACTGAGAGAGTAAGTAATTCCTTCTCTAGATCAAGACGACAAGAAAAATGCACACATATATCATTATATATACATGCTGGTGTACCTATTAAAAAGTTTTACATTCTGAAATGATTGAAGTTTTATTCTGAAATGGTATTATTTAGCTCTAGCTCAAATTCAACTCTACCTAATCAGGAACTAACTGCTTAAAGAAGAATCTGAAATTCAACTTTTAAAGGAATGTATGTATTATTAAAACCCCACATATACACTATACATAATTTCTCATGCAATTATTTGAACAAAAAAGTTTTAAGTTAAAAATTACATCAAAAATATGAATATCATGTACTCAACATTAATTAACTTAAATTTTTTTTTCTATCAAAGTGAAAATCAACAACATTTTGACTAGATAAATCACTTATGGCATATTCAAAATATCCACATAATAACAAAATCAATATAATTATATCAATATCTGCTTACAATGGAATAATCAGACTGCTTAAACTAATACTTTTTTTTCTTCTACAAAGCAAATGCAGAAATAATAGTTTGATAACAACCAGTAATAGAGAAAAATTAATGAAAAAGGCTGTGAGAGAAAGAGAATCGCATGTTCAGCATTTTGGCCAAATTTTATTTCTCTTCTCGCAGAATGTTAATTATTTCTTAATATTTATACTGGGCAATTAGAGATGAAATACTTTCATAGAATGTATATAAGAATAATAATCAGCATTTCCTAGCTTTATTAAAACTAGTTAGAAGTAAGTTATGTGTCATTATATTAAATATACTGATGCAGCATTGTTTAGCAGTAAAACAAGTAAAAAATACATTAGTTGCTACAAGAATCACTTTGATCTTCCTAACAATGACCAAATACAATGCTACTGACCTATCCCCTGAACTAAAAGCAATAATACATGTATTAAATTTTAAAATATTGTGTTTCAAAACTAATAGTATTTATTCATATACAAAATAACCTAAGATTCAGAAATAAACATACAGCAAAACCTGTATATTTGTATATAAACACACATTTGTGTGCTTACATATATATATACATTTTTCTTCTGCATTAAAAATTAATATTAGCTAATTAATCAATTAATTGCAATTGTGAAAATCAAAAATATTCTTTATGTGCCTGAAAGACCTACTGTAAAATGAAAATTTTTACTCATTATAAACCCACAATTCAGAGTAAACCAAAATGAAATATCATATATAAAACACAGTGAAAAACTTGGAAGAAAAAATTTACTTAGTTTTTTTCTCAAAAATCAAGAGGTACTGGAATGTAACGTTAGCTTACAATTCATGGTATATCATCAACATACCCTGTTAGACTAACAGAAAGCAGTGTTTACACAACACAACAATACAGCAGGTGTTTATGATGAGGATGATGAGCACAAAATGAACACTGGGAGGTAACCATAAATCCTCAGGCCAAGGTGAACATAACCGCATGTCAGTCTGCCTCTTCAATGTCCAAAAACAAGGACCTCACATCTAGTGTTGCTGCTAAATCCATAACTGCACGTTTTAAGTTTGGGTGTTCTAACACCTCTGTTTCAGGAATTGGTGGGTGAGAACGTGGTGTAACATTATGGCCCTAAATTAACAGAAGTAATTATTAAAGCTAATGCTTTTCTCCAATAAATAGTGAAACTAGACAAATTAATGGTAATATTCATTTCTAATTTTACAAAAATCAATATTAAATTCATATAAAGTACGAAAACAATTATGAGACAGTATGGCAGTTCTTTCAGAGTATTCTATACAAACTCTAATGGTTGAAATGTTCTCGATAAATATTTCAAAAAATGACACAAAAAACTTAGTAAATTTCATTTTCTCTGTAATATGTTAATCATACAATCTATACTTCAGTCAGCACTATACAAGTTGCAAAATAATAGAAAAATGAAATGTGTACAAAATAAGTAAAAGCACACATCTATAACAAAACTTTATATTAATTTTCATCACAGACAGTAATTTTTTTTCATAAATATTTTGATGAATTTTTATATTTTTTAAACATTTACTAGACTCAAGGACTTTTAAAATAATTTCTTTTAATTCTGAGAACTCATAACATGCTAGCTTTTTTTTTTATCAGACAGACATGGTGCTCTGCACTATTTCTGTTACTTATCTAAACACTTGGTAACAGCAGAAATGGAAGAACTGGAATGTTGCTTGTTTAATAACAGTTAGTTGTTTCTTTTACCCAACTGCAAAATTTTTTCAGAAATATTTCGACAATAGACAGTATGGAAATAAACGTATTTAAATTAGCATTGGACTGGAACATTTCTTCATTAACAGATATAATTTCAATACATATGTCAACACTATTTAACAACATAAAACCATTAGCATGTTTCTTTTATACACAAAAGTTATTTATTTATTTGTAATAACAAACTTTAATTTTGGAAGCATAGAAGCTCCAACACTGGATAAAAACTTTAATTTTCCCACATAATATCCATTAGTTAACAAAATCTATGTACTGAATTTAAATATTTTTAATACATTATACTAAGTTGCAAGTATTTGTATAAATGAAAAGTAGAGTTTAATATATATATTAGACAAGTTTCAACCCTTCAAACCCTTTGAAGACAGTTAACTATATTAAACAGTCACGTTCACACTTTCTGAGGAGTAATGTTGAGTACCACACATTTCAAAGTACAAAATACTGCAGCTCTAGGAATGGTAGGTTTGAACAATAGTTAAATGAAAGTAAAGAGTATTATTGCAAAATACAGTGAGCAAAGTACTAGAAGAAAATGAACACAGGTTTTCTTGTTTCAGATATTCAAACAAGCTAACACAAGGGCTACCTGCAATAATCTTTCCCAATTTTTAACTGGCAGATTAGAGGGGAAGTAACTAGCCAATGGCATCTACTATCAACTCTTAGGCTACTTCAACCTAATGAATAGTAGGTCTTACCTATAACTTGTATAATGTGCCCATGGGCTCCAGAATACTGAGTGAAAATTTCATTTTGCACCAACAAGATACAAACCATGGGCCTTCAGATCCAAAGTCCATTATATTAACAGCTAGAATATACCCAGCCCAACAAACACAGTAAAATTCTTACTTATGTAGATAACAGACTGTATGTTTTATTCACATTGTTTATTTAACTGGAATTTTGAGTAATAAAGTTAATTGTATACCTCCATCTCATTATTCACCATATCTAATTTTTATATGGTAATATAGCAAGACTTATTGATATATTACTGCCAATTGTAAATGTATCCTCAAATTCATTCAAAACCATTTTGAATAAGAAAATTCCATGTGTGCATACTATTATGGCACACAAGTAATAACTGTGCTTTTCCACAATCATTATAAATAATAATGTTATTCAAGGCATATTTTCACAATACAACCTTTATTTTGCTGCTGCTAAATTGAAATTAATATTTAAACTACGAAAAAAGCAACAATTGGGGCAAATAAAATCAGCATAATTACCAACAGATATTACAGTTTAAGCAAAATTATTACTTCAAATACTATAATATATTGGATTTAACACACACACACACACACACATTTTTTAACAGCATGAAAACTGTTAAAATTAATAGGTAAACCAAAAATATTTCTAAATCTCTGGTACCATAGAAATACTTTTTCTTTCTAACAAGTCATTATAACTGTGAAAATCACAAGTGTTAAAATGAATGGCTCTCACCCTTATTTTATTTTTGTCTGTAAACTTCAATATTTCTTTTAAAACTGTTTACTTGTAACACCGAAATTTTTTTTAACACACTTAATAAGTATAAACAAAGAAACTGACAATTAAACAGAACTGCTTCAAGAATAAGCAATATCATATAACATGCTTATGATTTTTGTTCTACAAAGTTTTACTAAGTAATAATATGTAATATTATTTACAACTGTCCATACCCAAAGTTTCTTTAACTTACAGTAGTGGTGGTATGCCAAACAATTTCATTCAAAGTTGATGAAAACTTACCCTAAACAATCGATGCAACTTCATTACTACATGACAGAAAATGAACCGAAGCATTAATAATCGAAGAAAATCATCTCCATAAAACTGCAGATATGCAGGATCTATATGCAAAAATAACATCTTATTTTGCAAATATGAAACAAAAACAAATAATATACAGCCTGATATTAATGTAAATAAAAAAATAACACTATTTATTCACAAATCTAAACATGTACAATTTTTTGTAAATGTAATTCTTAGTGGTATATAACTTTAAAAATTACTTTTTTTATATTATGCATACCCAGTTATGAAATAAAATTTTAGTTGGTGAAAAAATGCTATGCATCTGTACACAAGAGATAAATTGTATATTTAAGAGAAAAAAAACAGCACCTGTTTTCAGCACTTATTGAGTTTAACTGGCAATCAGAATAAATAATGTTTAATAACCATGAAACGTTCACAATAAAACATAGGTTTCTGATGGTTAAAATAACTCTCTAGGATAAATTCATATTAAAATAAAGCACCTAAAGCCTCTGAATCACAGTAAACTTCTGAAAAAAGTTACCTATATCTGTCTCATATATATATATATATATAGTATATAGTACTTGATGTCTCAACTACCAAGATAAATTATTTACAGTCTATGCCTCTTCCTAAGAAAAACTATCCTAATGTAAATTTACCAAGATTTCTTGATCGAGTCAACACTCTGCTTGCTTCTCCCATAAACCTCTCAACTTGTGTTTGACCTTTTTCCCATAATGCAATGGGAATGTCAGTGATATTGCATATAAAACACACTGCCATCAAAGGACTGTGCAGGAAAAGTGTGAATAGATTTCCTTTGTGCAACTGATCTGCAAAACAAAAAATAAAATCCTAATAATTAATTTATTACTTTACAGTATGATTTTTTTTTTCCTTCAGTTTTGCTCTTTATTACCTCATGTAGTCAACATGGTATCATACAGTTTAGTTGTACCAATTTCATTTATAAGAAAATGTCTACATAAAGACATTATTTCAAAGCCCAGTTTATGGTTCATGAAAGGTCTAACAGAACTTGAAACTTGCATAATTATGAAAATTACATAAACTGGAGAAAACTTTCCATACCACTTCTGAGACTGAATATTTCAAAAATGTTCTTATCATTAATAATTAAACCCAACAAAGGCATGCCAACAGATTCACTGCATGATTAGAACATTATAACATTAGAAGAAACAGATCATTAAACTACACGTCCCTTATTTAGTACGAGTTTTTTTTTTTTTTCTTTAAAGCTATGTAGGAATTGTGGTATTGAATGTTCACACAGTGTATCTAAAATAGAAGAAAAAAAATGCAGTCTGTTACAGTAACCACATAGCAGCACTAACAATAGTAAAAAAAAGTCACACCCTCAATAAAGTTAAAGCAAATTTCTATGATAGAAAACACTAAAAAAGCACAGTACAAAAATGTTCTTAACATTAGAAAGGATTCTGCAATGAAGAAAATCTTAGCACGAACTGTTTAACATACACTCAAAATGAACAACAAATTTAAATGAATATATATGAATAACTTAGGACAGTGTTTCTTACACCTCCTAGTACAAGCCTTCCTTTTCTTCTCTGTAATACACTAGTCCCTCAAAAAAAGCTTTTGCCTTATTTAAACCATATGTAAATGCACACACAGAGCCAATAATGACAAAGATAAACCTAGCTTAAAAAAATTAAAAGCAAAACACTGTGCTCACAATTCTCACAATTATTTAACCTGCACTGATTTGCAATTGCTTGTCCAATAAAAGGTTGTGGATGAAAATGAATAAATGGTTGCATAAACCAGAAGAGTGAAAGTCCTGTAAAATGCCATACCTTCATGTAGTGTCGCAAGCTTTCTCGAGGTTAAAGAACAAAAAAATAGGATGTTCCCTTTAGAGAAAGGCTTTCCTGTTCAACATTTCAAATCAAATCAGGTGACCAACAGTGGAGCACTGTCAAAAGAACCCACACTAGGTGTGCAAGAGGAGGTTGTTGGATTTGAGGAACCAAACAAGACAAGCACTAACCACCCTCTCTAAGACCTTACAAAACAACTAGGCAAAGCAACTGGATGATAGTTAGAAAGAAACTTGGGATCCTTCCCAGGCTTAGAGAAAGGGAGAAATACAGCCTGGTAAAAAGGTTCTCCTGCCAGATGTGGTTTAAACCAACCATAAGAATAGCAAGAGAAAGATGATGCAGCATCTCATAGTGAATATCATCATGTTCAACCAACATACTGCCAGACCAATGAAAAGCAAGTTTGAATTCCACCACTGTAAAGGATCATTTATAGGCACAGAGACAATCAGCCCTAGAGGAAAGAGGCAATTGCTTTGCCTTGATGGCCAAGAAAATGAGTCCAAGCAGGCGTTAGAAGATGAAGCTGTAGGAAGTGTACAGGCATCCACACCAAAGTGGACTCTTATTTGAAGGGTAGAGATAGGATAAATAATTTCTTAAAAAATTAAATAATTGTCTTGTTAACTCTCTCAACACAGGCTTGGTCAATCTGACCAAGCACATGACCCCTTTGTACTTTTTTAAGGTATTTATAGATTTAACACATCTATCAATATGTGTGTGTGTGTGTGTGTATATATATATATATATCTTGACAAATTTGTCAGTCTTTCAGTTAACATAAGTGTTTCACATGCAAAAAGAATCAAATTTTTTAGTGAACTATTTTTAATAAACTAAAATAATGGTTTTTCTCATGAATATATTCAGTATTTCTTCAAAATAGTCTGTGTGCAAAGTAATTTTCATGTTAGAGATTAAAAATACTTTTATTCTCAAAATTTTCAAATTTCCTTTGTGTAATCTCTAAAATTTCCTAAATACTCTGAATGCATTGGAAATTTTTTCAGTAAAACTTCATATTCTATCTGTTATTTTCTCTACCTTATCTCAAAATGGGATTGTTCAATTTGACCAACCTCATAACCACCAAAAATTTGAAATCTAATTTTCCCTCTTTTTACGAAATGATTTTAAATTGCAACATGAAACTACGTTCATTTATATTAAGTAGCTTTAAGCTCATAAGAGTATACATTCATACATTAAATTTTTTGTTTCAATGCTCCTTTTGATTACCCTTTGACTCACGTCTAACTATCATCCACACCATTATGTATATAACTCAGGCCACATGCAGCTCACAATATGATACTAAATTGCATTACCTATGATCTACTCAAAGCTCCTCACACACATGCCTCACAAAACATTTTTATTACATTATTTATTTTACCTAATCTTAACTAACCTAAAGAGATTCCTATTTTTACATTTTATTTACTTTTATAATAATAAAAGAATAAACGTGAAAAACAAGAAAAAGTATTCACTCGCATCTTTTTTCTTCTTATTGACTGTTGATAACAACCCCACTTTTTTTTACACTAATTGTAGTAATGAAGTAAATTTACATTTATAATTAAATAATGCACTGAATAACACAGACTAAAAACATGCAAAAAGCAGACAAATTATCAAAAGTTTAAAGATTTTCCAAGCATTTTAATTGCGAGACAAGAGCCTTCACAAATTCAACCAAGCTAGTCACTATACTTCCCATGGGAATAAAGCTTGTACAAAAAGTGGAATTGACAATCCTCTGTTGAGAAAACACTTGTAAGATAAGTCATGTTACCACTTTCTATTACAGAATTAAATGTGAGAGACAACTACTAATAAATCCTGAAATAGAGAATGTGACAGGTGGGTGTGGCAAGAGGGGTCTGATTTTCTATTTTAATAGCTCTGTAATCAAACACTGAAAGCTATAAAAATTATGGTTTGTCTGAGCAATGAAGATTCTATAGTGAGTAT
Source organism: Tachypleus tridentatus (assembly GCF_004210375.1). NCBI lineage: Eukaryota > Metazoa > Arthropoda > Merostomata > Xiphosura > Limulidae > Tachypleus > Tachypleus tridentatus. The sequence goes on from NC_134830.1 coordinate 14,484,533, forward strand.
TTTACTCTTTTATTTTGTATTTACTGAAGGGGGGGTGAATCAAATATACAAGAGGACATGCCTGGAGAAAATGCATCACACTAAGGGAAATTCAAGATTTTTTAAAAATATTACCTTATAAAATTAATAACTTAAAACTTATACACCTCTGAAATATGGATTATTAGCTAAGATTTTATTAATTCTGAAACTTTAGGTAAGATAAAAGCTTTCTTCTGAGTTTTCTCACAAACAGATATTATTATACTATTTTTAACTGACATTGAACAATTTATTTAAGGATCTATGAACCATATTTATTTTGAATAACTTTAAAGCTCTGTATACATTAATATAAAAAGATTTTTTTGTCTATTACATAATGATTCTTCTACAGAAATAAGTTGTATTTTATTTATTTGATCTTAGCTACTATTATTACCCCAGTGCCTACCATTCACACTTATGAAATATTTATTTTGAACTGACACCATCTATTTTTCTTTTTAAAAGCTATATTTAAGCAAATTAAATATTTTCTCTCAAAAAGGTCCACTTGCACCACATGTTTGTTAAAAAAAAAGTATATTTAACTTTACTTGTATCTACTATAGACAGTAACTTTATTTAAATATAATTTATCATTAATTTACACTAATAAGTACATTTTAGGTATTCTAAACACTACCTTGTAAATGACCATTTACAGTATAACAAGTTTTACAATATAATTTTACTCTCTTTGTGAGTTTCTATATTTATCTTCCTTAAAGGTCACTACAAACCTATTTTACTTTCTCACCCAGATTACTTTTCGTAAGACCTAATTCATCTAATTTTAATATATAAAATACACTGACAATCACTTTACCATGAAAATTAGGTGGAACATTTTCAGGTGACATCAAAACAATCAGTGGTTGGCCAAAATAACGTGGCATATGTTCATAAGAATGACTGTTATCACTGTCAAGAATCAAAAAGAGAGGCTTTCGGTTAAAAGGAAATAAATCTCCTGGGTAAAAGCTAGGAGAAAGAAAAAAAAAATCTTAAGTCTTGTTTTATATACAGTTGTCAGCACAATAATTTTTAGCAATTAATTTCTAATTGGCTATTCATTTTATGTAATAAAGTATCATATATTAAGTACATGTGGGTGAAGTATTTAAATATTTCAAAATTATATTAATATATAAATTATGTAGATCCTTTAACCACCTGTAGAGTCAAATAATAAATGCTTACATTTTTCATTTTTACTATTTATGAAAATTATCAAACAAACTAACCAACACAAAATTCAATAACTCATACTTGATAGGATGTGCCATGATCACTTTTTTATTTATTTAGAAAAATTTACTAACTTGTATAGTATAACATTTTTAAAGTTATAAAATTCATCTTAGCACACTACTTAATTACTAAATAAATGTGCCTGGTTCTCAACATATTTTGTATGCATACTTTGACAATTATTTAAAATTTCTTGTTTACAAGTCAACTGACATTTTCAATATTCATAAACAAAAGGCTTACTTGGTTAAAGCACTAGTACAATAAGTATGGTTATATACATGAATCCCATTTAGTCTAAGTTTTTACTTTAAAATTTTACTCAGGAAACTATACACAAAAGGTGGATCACTGCATAATATAATGACTACTATTTTTTCAAAAACACACACACATACTTGAAAACATTTTTTTCTAAATAAAATACTAATTACTTTTTTTTCTCTCACACATGTACAAACTGTGAAATAATTACACTTTATGGAAATAATGTACCATATTCCACGCTACCACGGAAACTACTATTATAAATCATACTCAATCAAGTTATTACATACTACCTGATACCATAATTTCCACTGTAACAAGCATGTGCAAAGTTAAGCAAGATCAATATTAAACAAACATCTTAAACATTCCACAGACCTTCCACAGTATTTATACAATAGCTTCCAAAGCCACATTTAAGAAAACCAAAATCACACTAAGTTATATAATGCACTAGGAAGATATGTTGTAGAATGAGGTTACTCTGATTCCAGTTTCTTTTGTGATCTTTTCTACAGGGAAACAGCCATGGTTTGCAAATATGGCTATAGACACAAATATGTATGGCTTATCAACCTTCATCATATTTAAATTATTTGTTTATTATCTTGTTAACAGCACAAAGAGAAACGCTCAAATTCAGCACAGTGGCTTCTTAGGTTGACAAATTCTCTTTCACAACCATAGTCTTCACTTCAAGAATTACAGCATTCCTTAAAATTGATTCAGTTTGACATTTTGAAGTCTGTTACTGTCATAAATGTTTTACTGTGTTTCCACTTTCATGAAGAATGTTGAAGGTTCTCTTAGTCTACAATATTTAACAATTGTATTATGTAAATACCCTTTCTTAGGAAGAGACATGACACATTAATGAAGCCATAGTTCTCCAGCAGCACTTTACTGTTAAATCCTAAAGAATTTTCAGTGACCCAAGCATATATATAGAGGATTAATTAATTGCACAATAATGAAATCTATATGCTAATATAAAAATTACTAATCGTACTGCCACAAACAAAATGTTGTGACAAGAATGAACTGCATATGACTTACAATAAATGCTCATTGTAATGCCACAAACAAAATGTTGTAACATTTTATACATTATATGTGCAACATTCTTGTGCAATTAATCCTCTATATATAATAGAAGTTTAAAGGCTACAGAGGCACACACACCTGGGTATTAGTTTCTAAGTACTTCCTAATAGCATATATACTATTTATAGTGAAAGCAATTCAGTTGGTTTATTTATCATCTTGAAAAATGACAGAGCAACTAAAAGTATGTCAAAAATGTATCAAATCTTAGAGCTGTATTAAAATGTAAACATCAAGTTTGTTTGTTCTTTTTCTGCAGAGTTATTCTTTAATGTATGACTAAGAAATTTACAAGTTGGTTTTGTTAGGTAATATCCATTAGACCAATTATTTTTAAATGTATTAGACCTGCCACAGTTTTAGTGTGACACATATACACAGATGAGAAGATGCATCTTAGTAAATAGATGTTATATTTACCTTATTCCAAAGTTTATTTTTCTTACACATTTATTGCCAATGAGAATTTTCTCTGAATAAAATTTCAAGCCAAACAGTGAAAATGGTAACATTTTATTTATGTTGTTTATGACTGTTTAGTTTCTTATAAAATTTAACAAAATGGAAAAAATAAATCATACTGAAGTCACAAACTATAGAATACTTATCACAGAAACATGAAGCAGTCAACTCTCAGTAACAGAGTCACAAATTTTAAATATTGAAAACTTACCAATGCATATCCTTCAACTGGACATTTCGTTTATTTGCATGATCAGGTTCTTTCTTGCTATTGGTTGCTATGCCTCCATAGTCATAACCAACTATAAGAACATTTTCAAGATAATAACACAAAAATTGTAATTAATATTAATAAAAAGAATAAAATTTTCAAATATAATTTTGCAGTTTCACATACTTCTAAATGGTAAACACAAAGTACAAAAAGGTATTCAAACTATAAAATTCACAAAATTATATTTATGTGGCATCAATATATTACATTTGTTGTACTTTTGTTTTCATTCTAAAAAAAACTATATGCAAGAATATTACCTTTATTAGTCCCATAATTAACCTTCAAAAGGTTATGTATGCATAATATCAGTCTTCAAAAAATGTAAATGCAACTTGTAATGATAATTAAATACCTCAAGTGCAAATTCTTGTGCTGACCAACAAAGCCATTTACCTACTAGATGAAACAGACTACAAACGTAAACAGGAGAACATTTCTAGTACATCTATAAGTGATTCAGTATGGGTTTAGTTTTATGGACCAACCTCATAACAATTTTTGCTTGTTAAAGTTTTCATGCTACATCTTTTAATTCAGTAAGCATATCTTCAAAAAATTTTGCATATTATCAATAAACATTACAAAGCTTTTGTGCACAAAATATCAGATTTCTTAACTAAGTTGTAAGAATTTTTTAAGTAATGTTTTCCTCATGAATATTTTTCTTTTTGCATCTTGACTGTCCAACATAGAAAGTAATTTTGATTTTAAGATTACAAAAACTTTTATGCATGAGAAAACTTTCAAATTTCAAATGTAATATTTTTATAGCCTTCAGATAATTACCAAACATTTTTACAAAAAAAACTTCAATTTGTTTTTCCTACTTTATCTCTGTACAGGTTTGGGCAATTTGACCAACATCATAACCACCACAAAAAATTAGGAAATAAATATAAGTTATGATTTTTTTTTGTTTCAGAATTAAATTATAACTTGAAACCACTAATGTTTATTCTGAATAGCTTAAATCCCATAACATTGTACATTTGTATATATTTATTATTTTTATTTAATTGATCCTTCAGCTATGCCTGACTAACATTATAGAAGTTGCAATAACTAGGTGCATGTGCACTTATGTTACCACATCCAAGAATATAAAAGTGGCCTTTACAATGTTGTGAGTTTTTGATTGTTATAAGCATGCAAGTGGGCAAAGTAACTATACATGAGCAAGTACTCTGAACAAAAGGAAGAGGTGGGTGGGGTTACTTTGATTCATTCAACAAATATATTAATATCTCAGGAAAGTGAAAAGATAGGAGGTTCCTACCTTAAATTCTAGCTTGTCAATATTGATAATTTGATATCTAATACATAATAAACTACAGACTTCATATTTGAACATCACAAACATCTCATCTGAACAAATGCTGCATTCAACATACCATGTGACACAAAAATCTGTATTTTTTAATATTTACTTTTTAACTAATGTATAACACTAAAATTTGAATTATAATCTACAATCTGATACTGAACTTATGGACATAAATTCAAAATATAGTAGTTCAATAAAATTTTGAATGTCAGTCTACAAATGAGATGACATGGCCTTTCACCCATAATCATAGGTAGACCTATGTTAATAGGGATGATGCCTTAGTGTTGAGGATAGATAGGGAGCTCAAAAGAAGAAAGAGGTACTTAATTTTTAACAATTAAATTAGTTTATTTATAAGAAAAGAGATGTGGAGTGTAAGTTCTTTTTTTTTCTTAAGAAGAAATCAAATTTGGGGAATTCATTTATGTGAAACATATATTCACCATACCACATTCATAAAAATTTTGCCCATACCTTAACTTTAATAAGCTGGCTGAATATTGAAACAATGCAGCATTTAATATACATTAGGTCCTTACACAGAAATGGACAATAAAACATTTGTTAATTGTTTCAGTACATAATTTTCTATAAATACTAGGACTGTATTTTGTGTGTGTGTGTGTGTGTGTGTGTTATTATTATTGCATAATAATCACTGAATTAAATTTTTATACATTTATCTTGAAAGCTGACTTGAACATAATTCTACCAAATTTTGATTGTGTGTGTGTGTGTGTGTGTGTGTGTGCATGTATATAAATACATTTTTCTTCAGAATTAAACAAACTTTACTTTCATTTGACCAATTCTTTAAAAAGTTCTTCCTTTATTACAAACACTTATATGATCATTACTGTAACTTACTGTCATCCGGATGTTTTATATTGGAAAAACTTCCATCAGCAGAAAGGTAGAGCAAGAGAACACCATTTGCTGGAAGCTCTCTGAATCCAGATGCCAAGAAAACAAAGAGCTGACTAAAAGTGGGCTTATACAGAAGATACTTATGAGGGTTCTCTCTTTTGATAGGTCTTTGCTCTCCATTCTCTGGCTATAGAAAGAAATAAAATTCAGTTTTCTTCACAAACATAAACTTAAAAAGAAGGCTAATATACCATTTTAAACCTCAAAAACATATATTCATCATTAAAATTTTAAAGAAGAATTTTGTCTGATTGGTGTATTAGATATGAAAGCAAGACTGTCTTGTATTTATACATGTAATGTTGTATACAATATGTATTTTCAATCTTAATTATCCCGTTACATATAATCACATAATAAATTATTTTAAATTTGTTATCCATTTTTGACATCATTTGTAGAAAAAGTTCAATACATTCTCAATTACATCCACAGAAAGCTATTCACTTATAACCACATTTCTTTAACTTCTCTCTTAATGTTATCCACAGAAAGCTATTCACTTATAACTACATTTCTTTAACTTCTCTCTTAATGTTTGAAAATCAACAGGTTTTAACCAAACAAATTACAGCTTAATCACCTCAAACTTGTGTTATGTAACTTGGATATTAAAAGAATTACTTCATTTTTGAACTATTTCATATCACTTGCTTAAACACATACAGTTTATATATTAAGGTACCCAAACTGTTATCAGATCATATGCTCATTCACACAAATGATGCATTATTCATAAAATGCAACCAGTTCTGAAAACACATCTATGAGAACTCTTTGAACACATCAACAAATTACTTGCATTAATATTTTCATTTCATAGGAAAGTGCAAATAAGGATTTCACTATATTCTGTAAAACTTACCCTCGCAGTGAACTATGAATAAAACAAAGAATCTTGTCATCAATATTATGAAACCTACAATCAAACAACTAGAACCTGCAGGAACTGAATGACTAACTGGTACAAGGAGAAAACTGTTCCCAGCAAACAGTTTCAATTTTCAAAACCACCTGGTCTCATTTCAACCAGCAAAAACTAAAATTTCCAATAAGGAATATAAAAATAATAAACAATTCAAGAAATATCAAATATCTAGACCTGTTTTCCAAATTAATATTTATTTTAAAATGTTACTTAAAATCAATCTACTCTGTAAGAACAAAAAACCAACAACAAAGATTTTTAATGACATAAATACATTGTTCACTTAACTTTAAGTACTGATTTGGATAATGGTTAGTATGTTTACTGACAGAGTATATATGAAGTAGAATTACAGAACATACACCCTTGTGCAAATTAATTGAAACAAGATAGAAAGTTACAATTTTTTCAATTTTTTGCATTTTATTTCTGAGAATCCAAAAATTACTCACAAGTTAATACATGATATGACTGCCTTTATTTTTCAGAAAATCATTGATCCACTTTGGCATCAAGTCCACGAGTTGACTGTAATCTTTACTGATTTTTGGATCATGGTACTACACCTCAATTATGGCCTCAATTAGCTTATCGTTCGTAGTACAGTCTTTTCCCCAAAGTCTTTCTTTACAAATCGCCCAAAGATTTTCCATAGGATTTAAGTCTGGAGAGTTTCCAGGCCAATCCAGCACCTTTATTTGCATTGTAGTCATAAAATTCTTCACAAGTTTCGATGTGTGGCATGGAGCCAGATCTTGCTTAAAAATGCCAGATCCATCTGGAAATCTTTTTTTCAATTCTGGAACAACTCTTCTCTGAAAAACTTCGATGTACTGTGATCCTCGCATCATACCTTCTACAATATGTAAGCCTCCGACGCCATAGTAGCTGAAACAGCCTCAAAACATCTTCTTCAAAGAATGTTTTATGAACTGATTGATGTGAGATTCTCAAAGTTTCTCACCTGGAGATCTGTGAACATGCAGATTTCTTTGACCCTGTACAAAGAAATGAGTCTCGTCACTGAATAACACCTTCCTCCATTGTTCTTGCATCCAGTTCTTGTATTTCAGACCCCATTAATACCATTTTTTCTTCATTGAGTTGGTAAGTTGTTTTTTTACTGGTCTCCTTGCCTTCAACTGACATCAAGAAGCCTACGACAAACCTTGAAGAGCTGGCTTTTATTCCTTTGACCTCCAAATCTTTTTTTATGATGTCACTTGTCTTCCATGGATCTTTCACACTCTCCCTAACAATGTACGCATCATCTCTTTACGTTGTTTTCCTTTTTCAGCCACATCTTCCTTTACGTTTTGGACTGATAAATCCAGTACTCACCTTAGCCTTGATTACATAGCTGACAGTCGGTCAATAGGCTAACACCAACATCCGCGATTTCCCTGTAAGTCATGTCAGTGTGCTCATGCAGTGCCACAATTTTTGTACACTTTCTAGGAGTCACGTCCATTGTGTATGATGGCTGAAAGAGAACTGATTAGCAGTAAAACAAATAGCTTTATTTTTTAGAAAAATTTAACGCAATTTAAATGACGTAATATTTTACTACTTCTCAAAATTATGGTAAAATGACCATTTGTTTCAATTAATGTGCACAAGGGTGTAAGATAAGTTTCAAGTAAAAGTACACATGCATATTCTGTACAAATATACTTACAAATGGAACCCTGCCAGGAGCAGGAGAAGCATCATAAATTTGAGTGGAGTCATCCTGTGGTTCACGTTCCAGTGTTTGAAGCATACGGAACATGTCCAGGGTTAACTCACTAAATTTGGCCTGGAAAAAAAACAACAAGCTGTTGATGTAAATATACATAATATAATAAACCTAGAAAATTATATAATCCATAAAAGATGTTTAAAAGTTCAACCATTAAATTTTTATTCAAACAATTTACATGAAAGGAATATAAAGTTACAAAAAGTATTACTGTTCCATCATCAAGATGGAATTTTCAAGTGAATCAAGTGTTTTTTCTACAAAATATTTGTCCAACAAACAAGACTAGTTTCATTTCTTTTGGATTTTAAACAAAATTTTTCTTGAGCTATCTGTGCTAACTGTCTCCAATTTAGCAGTACCAGGTTAGAGGGAAGGTGGCTATTCAACACTGCCCATCATCAGATCTTGAGCTATGCTTTTCCTAACAAACAGTGGGATTAATCATCACATTTTTAATACACCCAAGGCTAAAATGGAGAGCATGTGTAATGATGGGGATTCAATCCTACAGATTGTGAGTCCAGTACCCTAAATACCAAACCATGTCTGGCCCCAACAAACAAATAAAAATAATAAACTTTATGTCCTAAACTGTCCTAAACTTTAAAAATGCTATATAGTAAAATCAAAATACAATTCTTACTACTTGCTTCCCAATTGTACCAATACCATTTATTTTCACTTATAAAAGCAGATGGCAGTTTTTAAACATCAGATATCTATGATTTGTAACAGACACCAACTTGATTTGATTCATTAAATCATCCCTTCCAGTATGAAGTGAATTCACTAAATCCAGGATCCAAAAACAAAGCTTAAATTACTATTGTCCATTACTTTGCAACAAGTTCTAATACACTGCTGGACAAAATCTTAAAGCCAATGAATATGAAGAAAAAAATTTGCAATTTGCATTGTTACACTCAACCACTTATTTGAGTGAAGCTTCAAAAGATGAAACTAAGAAAAGGGAAAATAAAATTAAACTTTTTAACATTTAATAGGGAAAATGTGAACACTATGAAATTAGCCTAACTACTAGCTGGTCAAAAGTTTAAGACCATACTGAAACAAAGCGTTAATCGGTAAACACATAATAAAATTTAGTCATTTGTGTTCAAGCATTAATGTTGTCAACATCTCCCACTGACATCTCCTGTGTTACATTGGGTAAAACATGGCAAAGGCTATAAAGTTGACAGAGTTTGAACGTGGCAGAATTGTCGAGCTGCAAAACCAAGGTCTCTCTCAACGTGCCATTGCTGGTGAGAATGGGCATAGTAAAACTGCTGTTGCAAATTTCTTAAAAGACCCTGAGGAATACAGAACGAGAATTTCAAGTAATCAGCCTACGAAAATTTCACCAGCATTGAGGATTTGATGGGTTGTCCGGCAAGACACCAGCCAATCATCGAACCACATTAAGGCCCTTACAGATGCAGAATACAGCTCAAGAACAATAAGACAGCATCTACAAGAAAAAGGCTTTAAAAACCGTAAACGTCTTCAAAGGCCATGCCTCCTTCCACACCACGAAACAGCTTGGTTAAACTTTGCTGAGAAGCACCAAACATGGAACATAGAAAAGTGGACAAAGGTTTTGTTCTCTGATGAGAAAAATTTAATTTGGATGGTCCAGATGGCTTCCAACTTTACTGGCACAATAAGGATATCCCACCAGAGACATTTTCTACGAGACACAGTGGAGGAGGTTCCATCATGATCTGGGGTGCTTTCTCCTTCCATGAAACAATGGAGCTTCAGGTTATACAGGGGCATCAAACAGCAGCTGGCTACATTGGCATATTGGAGAGAGCATCCTTACTGACTGAAGACCCTCGCTTGTGTGGAAATGACTGGATCTTTAAGCAGGACAATGCTGCAATCCACAATACCTGCAGGACAAAGGACTTTTTCATTGCAAATAACGTGATTCCTTTGGACCTTCCAGCGTGTTCGCCCACACTGAACCCAACTGAAAATGTTTGGGGTGGATGGCAGGGGAAGTCTCTTAAAATGACATCAATTCCAAACAGTGTATGATCTTCGTGAAGCCATTTTCACCACTTAGAATAACATTCCAGCCAGCCTTCTGCAAACGTTTATATCAACCATGCCAAAGTGAATGTTTGTAGTTATTTGCAATGATGGCCATGCAACTCACTATTGAAACCTCTCATAGAGCATTACCTACCTTGTTTAAGACTTCTTTTTGGCATGATCTTAAACTTTTGACCAGCTAGTATTTAGGCTAATTTCATAGTGTTCACATTTTCCCTATTAAATGCTAAAAAGTTTATTTCTATTTTCCCTTTTCTTATTTTCATCTTTCAAAGTTCTACTCAAACAAGTGGCTGAGTCTAACAATGCAAAATGCATATTTTTTCTTTATATTTATTGGCCTTAAGATTTTGGCCAGCAGTGCATATCAAGAAATTTAATTTTTTAATTGATGTCTTTAGTTGGTTGGTTAATTTAGTGTTTTATGGCACAAAGCAACTTAGCTATCTGCACCAAACATGTAGTGAAAAGTTAAAATTAAATTTCATAAAATTAATACAAGGAAATTAAGGTAAAACAAAACAAAGCTTAAAAAAATATAAATAGCATAAAACCAATGTTTACATCTAGTCTACAATGTTAAGAGAAAAACTACAGCAATACAAGTTGTAAAAGATTTTCTATATCATAATTGTAATTATCATAACTGACCAGGAAGACTAAAAGGTAAGTACAAAAACCACTCTTGTACATTTGACCCATAGCTGCTTGATGTGTGGTATAAAAGTCAGCTTATGATCAAAAATAAGCCCCAAGAACTTTGTCTCACGGACCACAGACAGCACAACTTCACCAATACAGAGTTCAGGATCAGTGTGCATACCCCGTTGGCAGCAAACCTGCATGCAAATGGTTTTAGAGAGAGTTAAAGCTGTTTGCTATGTCCACTAAAGCTTGAGAACTCTGTAGCTGCCACTCAATATACCTGTTCAACAAAAGAACTCCATTTGCAGCAGAGAGGGAGTTGTTGTTCAATGATGACCCACACAAAAGTGTACACTCAAAACACAGCCCAGAATCTCCTGAAAAGAACTAGAAAGTGTCGAACTCATTAAAAAATTGTTAATAAAAATGAGCAAATGGCCACGTGACCCATATATATGGAGGTCTTGCAAAGTACCACACCTCCATGTTGAATCACAAGCCTTCAAAGAATATTGATACAAAATGTTCTCTTTTGAGAAAGGTTTCTCTGATTGACGTTTCAAGTCGAATCAGGTGGTCTATGGTAAAATGCTGTTGTCAGAACACACACTGGGTGGGTGAGATGTTGATGTTTGATTCAAGAAACCGAATAAGACAAGAATTAACCATCCTCTCTCAGGTCTTACAGAGACAGCTCACCAAAGCAATTGGACAGTAGTTTGAAGAAATCTTGGAATCCTTCCCAGGCTTAGAGAAAGGTAGGACAATAGACTGGCACCAGGCATCGGGAAAACATTTTCCTGCCAGATCCAGTTAAAATCAATCAGAAGAAGAGCAAGAGAAGCAGGAGATAGAAGACACAGCATTTCATAATGTACATCATCAGATCCAACCAATGTACTGCCAGACCAACGAAGGGCCAGTTTGAGTTCCATCAGTGTAAATGGACGATTATAGTCATAGAAACAATCAGCTCAAAAGGAAAGATGTGATTTTTCTGACCAAATCTTGATGACTAAGAAGGTGGAGGAAGAAGCAGAAGTGCTAAATACCCAGCAAAAGCTTTCACCTAAAGTATCGGCAATGTTCTAGGTATCAGCTATTTCATGGCCATCAGAGAGCAAGATCGAGAGGGGGACAGAATTGTATTGCCTACTGACCTTTCAAATCTTGTCCCATGTGACTTTGGAAGTGGTGGTAGAAGATATGCTGGTTCTAAACTTAATTCAAGATTCCTTTTGGCTTTGATATCTTACCCACCAAGCATGTGAACGGGCCTACTTGAAAGCTATGTGGCTCGAGAGTGTGGGATATCTACAGAAAGTATCCCAGGCCCATTTTTGAGCCTTCCCCGTCATGTGACAGGCAGGATTCCACCACAGATGAGGATATTGTGGAAAATGTGTTGAGGGTTTAGGAATACAATGAGTAGCTGCCTGGATAATACAGTCAGTCACAGCTGCCACACAGTTATCTACTGATGGCTTACAGATGACGGCAGGATCAAGACCCCAGAGAACAACGAAAGAGGGCCAGTTGGCTTGTTCCAGCTTCCACTGGAGCACACAGGTCAGGTGGCATCAACCACAGCTAATCTTTCTAAAAGTGACAAGAAAATGATCAATGCCCCATGAATCTCTGTCAACACTCCATGAAATATGAGAAAAAAGTGAAAGGGAGCAGACAGAGAGACCAATAGCAGTAAAATACTGACTAGGTGCATGATAACACTATGTAACACAAATTTTGTTCCTGGATAGTATGTGTTATTTCTTAATAGCTTATGTAGTACAAGTACAGAAAATGGCCATTATTCCCTTCAAACTTTGCTTTTGTGACCTGGATAATGAAATTCAAAATTTAACCTCTTTCCTATGTATAAAAGGGGAAATTTGCACATTTTCATTTACATTAGGTCTGAATTAAACATATGAATCAAGATTTACATGTATTCATACTAAAGTTATAAAAAATGAACAAAAATGTTTAGAAATGAGTAGTTTTTCAAGATTTGCGAGTGTAATGTAAATCATTTTTGTGTATCAGCCTTTAAATATAGTCTCCCATCATGTTTACGTTATATGCCCCTTAATAGTGGCGTTCAAAATCCAGTACATCTTCATGGAAGCACTCACCTTGCTCCTCTGAGTATGCTCCCATTTTCTCCTTGAATTTATCAAGATGAGCATTAAGGACATGGACTTTCAGGGTCATCCTGCAGCCCATTTTTGCAACAAAGCTGCCCCAAGTTTTTTTTCCCTTCCTACTGAGCTTCTTGGAGAACTCTGTGCACTCCAGGATCTTCTTTATTTGTGGTCCAACAAAGACACCAGCTTTGACCTTTGCCTCAGAGAGCTAATGGAAGAAGTTTCAAAGGTACTTGAAGGCTGCAGACTCCTTATCAATAGCTGTAACAAATTGTTTCATGAGACCCAATTTTTATGTGCAATGGTGAGAACAACACCTTCTGAAGGTCCACTAGTGGCTCACACTTGACATTGTGCCTCCAAACAAAGAACTCGGTCCGTTGTGGTCAGTCCTTCCTGTTGTAGTGCTCTGCAGTGTCCCTGCTGTCTCAAAGGCAAAGATAACAGAGAAATTTAGTAAAGCCTCCTTGAAGACCCATCAGGAATGCCACCATTTTGAAGTCTCAGATAACCTAACAGTCATACTCATCATACTTCAAGGCTTCTAGCAAGGTCTTGATGCTGTTTATATCTCTTTGAGGTGCACCAAATGAGCCAGAGGAAGAGATGGATACTTATTCCCATTATGGAGCAGCACAGCTTTGGGGCTTCTGGATGCCATCCCTGATAAAATTAGATAAGTCTATGTGTTCACTTAGGCAGCTAGAACTAAACTGAAGTGGTTAGCCCCTGTATATATATATATATATATATTACTATGGAAGGTTCTAGAAAATTTTAAAACGTTCTTGAAAATTCTCTGTTAGTGACTCAGCACTGACTCTACCTGGAATGTTCTGGAAAACGGATAAATTTGAAAATTTCATTACCCAGGCCACAAAAGCAAAGTTTGAAGAGAAAAACAGGTCTTTTCCATTTACTTTAGGCATAAGCAATTGGGAAATAGCACTTTCTGTCCAGGAACAAGAAAAAGTAAAAATTTTGTTACATAGTGTAATAAGTATGAACACCAGTACTGAAAAGAAAAAGGTTGTGATACAAAAGCATACACTCAATGATACAACTCCCTCCCATCAATATCAGCACCTCCCAAGTGGGCATTATGTTCATCAAAGTACAGCAACTGTTCAATAAGAGCATCAAGATCTGATTGATCATCAGTCTCTCCAGGAGACAACAGAGAGTGATGGTACAACCCAAAAAAACACAGATGGCAAGGGTATGATCAAGGACATATCGAGTGCCAAAGATTGAGCGGGCATGAACTGGTCAACCAGAAGTGCCACACCTCCATGCATTCATCCATCACACAACCTGTCATTGCAGCATAAAGAAAACTGCTGAAAGTTGACTATGTTGGCAGGTTTCAAAAACGTTTCCTGCAATGAAAGATACACAGAATAAGAATAAATTGGCACCTTGATGTTATCTAAATTAGTACAAAAACCTCAACAGTTTCAGTGTATCAATGTAGCCATTTTCTATTTATGTGGAGGAATACTGGATGAAGAGCCCTTCTGTTTTCAACCACATCTCTTCTCTTTATTCTCTTTAGTAGAAAGAGTTCTATCTACCTCCATGGATTTTGCCCTGGGTTAAATGAGCAGGTCTCTTATTGATAGATGAAGATTCCATTGACTGAGGGTGTGAACAAATAATCATTTTGTATCTGCAACAGTGGAATAAACTGCAGTAGCATATGCCCAAGATGAAGTGGTGGACAGTAACTTACAAGTCTTCGGGTAAGAAATGTAGAGAATTGTTTCCAAACATTGTACCTCCTTTTCTGCCCACCCTGAGCAAGAATGAAAGTAAGAGATGAGCACCACTACAACTGACATAATGAAAGTCCATTTCGCACTTACAGGTATCATGGTCCTTGCCACCGCAACAAGCACACGCGGAGGAACAATGACATGATGTCTTTGAGTTACTGAACCACTGATATTGGAAACATTCAAGAGAATTTAGAACATATGGCCACACTTTGTAATTTAGATAACCCGCCTTGATGGTGGCAGGTAGACGTGGTGATGTAAATGTAAAAATTAGGACATTGGTCAGCATCAAAATTCTTTGCTAGTGGAGATATGCCTCACTACAGAAACACCATGGTTGGAGAAACCAGTGAGGATCTCTGACTCAGGGATGTTCTTCAAATCCCTCTCAATAATAACTCCTTGTGATAAATTCAAAGTAGCATTAGAAGTATCCTCAATGGGTATATCCCCAATGGCCTTCAAATGCAAGAGGAATTCAGTGTGTTTTGGAGTGGATGTTTCCACCAAGATGTCCCCAGAACGTAGATTTTTGACTGTCTTAGGAGAACCAGAAAGTCCCTCTAATCCCTCCTGAATAAAAGAGGGAGACATTTGCCCTAAAGATCTGTCTGATAAAAAAATGTAACATCAGAAAAATGATGTAAGGGTGTTGAAGAAGTTGAAGACTGCTCTTCAGAATCTTCAAGACATGGTTGTTTACCAATGGCCTGTTTTATCGCTATTTTATTTTTGTTTAAATTTGGGGAATCCATAATGAAGAAAGAATATTTTGGTGCCCACTGACCCCACTCACCATGGAATCTTATGAGAGAATACACTATGATGCCAAACAAGAACACTGTAGCAACACTAAAGTTTTGTGAGCACTTTCCCAAACACCAGCATCAGACACAATGTCTGCAACACCTGTTGAGAACATCCAACACTGGTACTCAGTTGACCACAGCCCATGTCTGCCAGCCGAGTGACCCTGGGGAGGGTCACTCCTAGGCCAACCGTCTACAGAAATTCAAGGCCAAAGTGGTGTGTCAGGGTTGGACTCCTCAACCAACAGAATCCTCTCCTCCCCTTCATGGGTTGTCACACACAGCAAACACATGGGTGGATGTTTAGATCCCAGAGGAGGTAAACCGAAAAAACAGAACCTTTTCTGGGAAGTCTTATCACAATGTACAGGAATCCACATCGAGTGGAGTCTGAATAATTATACGTTTTCATCTACATTTAAATTAAAAATATAAAGTATATTTAATACTCAGAAGTAGATTAAAAAAAAAAAAAACAGGTGGTTGCAAGCTATTTTACAATATCTGTGATATCCTTTTATATATAACAAACTTTGATCAACATGCACATTTTTTATATAAATTAGTAACATCTATTAAATAACAAAAATTTTTGAAAAGTAACCTGATACAAAATTTGCAAATGTTTCAAGTAAAATTAGTTGCAAATACTTTTTTAGTTTCTTAGCAAGTAGAAAATAGTTGCAAGTTTAATGTTTCTGGAAATACCATTGAATTATTGCATCAAATAGGTGTTTTTCTATTTCCAACAAGTAAATTACATTTGCTTGATTCTAAAGCTGTAATAATTAATACTAAAATAACATAGCACATAAGGCTACAATAAACTAAGTTATACTGAGCTGTACTTTTCTCACTGCAAGTGTCAAGATAGGAGACTGCAAAAAAATATTTAAGTTATAAAAATTATAATATAGTTCTTCAAGCTAAATAATGATAATGTGATTTTAACTTCATTGCATTCACATAATAAAATAAAAGAATGATTGTTAATTTGACAGGATTTGTCTGTTTGCAGAATTAAAGTTTCTTACTTTTACATAAAAAATACGACTCTCTCTGTACACAAACAGAAAAAAGTTATTTCAATTTGATTGGCACATCTGTCTGGTTTTGTATGGTCTGTTATTCAAAAGAGCAGGTATGGATCACTAACAGAGAAGGAAAGTAACTCATTTATGGAATAAAAAGATTAAAAATATCAACCTTGTTTATGTCACTCAAACAGAAGTGTTACTTTATTGAGTAAAAAAACAACACTAAGTAAATTAGGTTTGTCTTATATATAATGTATATAGTAAGAAACCTAAATTGTTAAAATAGTGTAAATAGTCTGTTAAACCAGTTTTCAAAAATTTATTGATTTCCTGTTTTACAAACTCTCAAATTCCACAAGTAACATTGTGAAAACTTAAAATTATCACCACTTGTGCCAACGTTCAGACATTTTAGTAAGTCTTTATAACTTGAATACTAAATACAATATTTAACTTGGCATAATCTCTAGCTTTTGCACATGCTAATGAAACAATACAGATGCGCACCTTATTACATGTGCTCAGTATATTACTATTTTCAGTTACGAAAAAAGGTAATATATGTTTTTACAACTTATTTCATTTAATCACACAAATAAAAATCATACTTATGTAAATGGTATTAACCCTTTAACTGAGGGAGTTGAGTTAACTTGGTTTCTGTATGTTGTGTTTCTCTTCTTGTATTGCTAATTCTGGATATTTTGGTTATATGGCTATGTACTGTTGGTGTAATTTATCAGCTTTTTACCACTTAAATAATGGCATCAAACAGATGTCATAGTCACACAGCTGCACCAGTTTTGACTGAAATTTTAGTGACAATTCATTTTTATTATTAGATTCTGAAATTGATGCCGAGTCGAGTTCAACGTTGATAGTTTAGAAGGTGAAAATAATCAAGCACAGGCTTTGTCTCAATTTCAGTCAAAATTGGTGCAGCCGTGTGACTATGACACCTGTTTGATGCCATTATTTAAGTGGTAAAAAACTGAAATTATACCACCAGTACATATCCATATAACTAAAATATCCAGTAAACAACACAGAAGAGCCATAAAGAAGAAATAATTGCTCAGACATGATAAAACAGCCTCCCCAACATCAGAACAAGTTAACTCATCTTCCCCAAGAGAAACACAACATTCATAAGCCAATT
Organism: Tachypleus tridentatus; assembly: GCF_004210375.1. Taxonomy (NCBI): domain Eukaryota; kingdom Metazoa; phylum Arthropoda; class Merostomata; order Xiphosura; family Limulidae; genus Tachypleus; species Tachypleus tridentatus. The sequence goes on from NC_134830.1 coordinate 14,502,480, forward strand.
AACTATAGTAAATTTGACAGTATTTGGTTAAAATAATTCCTCATTCAGTACAAGTTTAAGTATATTCCTGGTTAAGGGGTTAAAAACTTATGAAACTTACAATTTCAAAAAACAGTAAATTAGATTATGTCACCATACAAGAGTGCAACAGTGGAACTTCAGACCAAATCAGATGGGAACCACTGATATAAACTATTAATATTTTGAAATTTTTTATTGAATTACTCACAAGCTTTAACTCATATTTGACTAACCTTACTTTGAAGACAGTTTGTAATAAAAATTTCTAACACATTTAGAGAAAGCGTAAAATGTCAGTGCACTAACTTGATCACAGCAGCTTCCCACAATCAAAATCTCTTGTAAGGTAAGGTGACTAGAAGAAACTTTTTCCATATGAGGAGTATTAATTGGGCTGAGGCGCTGGGACAAAACGATGGAGGAAGAGTCCACATCAACAACATTTACTAAATTATCTGCCTGTAAAATTACGAGAATATAGATATATATATATATACACACACACTAGTATTCATGGACCCAAAATTCTATCTAATGCATAGTCTCCCTAATCAATAACTATTTAATTTTACATATAATAATGAAATTATTTCAAGTGCATATATAACTGAGAATGAAAGCTTTAAATAAATATATGTATATAACACCAACAATAATAATCTGAAATGATTAGGAAATTCTCCATTTAAAAGTAAAAGCACAACATTCAATCATTACATTTTTAAATGTATTTCTTGCAAGGTTTGGATATAATGGTGACAGCACTTACTACTAAGTATACACATTCAGAGATGTTTTAGTCAACTATTTTTTCACCAATTTTAATTGAGATGCACAATCTTGAAGAGTCAGTTGTATGATCTAACATGCAACATTAACAGGTAAATCAAAATGCATGTCATAAACTTTGCACAGTGATACAGTTTTTTTTTTTTTTTTTTTTTGAATATGTTATACTTATGAATACATATCTACACATTTAGATATTTCTATATTCGTATATTTAAACATTCCTTTATCTGAGCTGAAGGGCTTTTGGAAAATATATGGAACCAAGACCAATTACACTCAGTGTTCAAAAATATTTTATATATGTTTTTAAGTATTCAAATGTAAAAAAATTACCTCAATAAAAGATTTGATCTCACCCAAAACAAGTGACCACTCTAACTGGTCTTCTGGTTCATAGGTGGCAGTGTAGTCATCAATTTGTTTCGCTAATTCCTAAAGCACAAAAACCACAAAATCTCTGTAATTAAATGTTCATTAATTATTTGTCTTGGAAGATTACAATAATAACAAACATAAAGCAAACTTTTAGGAATTTAAAACAACCAATAAGTTTCACAAATATGAATATTAAAATTAAATAAAGAGACCAACATGCTTTTCCATTATTTTGTGTAAATATCACTGGACAACAAAATATTTGCTACCAAAGAAAATTCAAATGATATGGGGTAATTTGATGATGTTGATTTCAAAAAAATGTACTCAAAATCAGTCCACCACTACCTCTATATTTTGAGTTACTGTAACATCTTATCAGCACTGCATGAAACACCATGCAACTTGGTACAGTAGATTTATGCTGTGAAATTATGTTTATACAAACAGTTTACTGGTTAAAAGGTATACATTTTTGATAACTTTAAATATTAACTGTTTTGGTGTAAAATTCCATATATTATTCATCCATATAATTTATTCTCAATTTAACTGTAATGAATTGTACCATATTTGTTCCACTCCCACACTCACCTAATCCACTCAAAAATAATGAAACCCTCGATTGGGCATAAAAGGGGTGGAGTCAAGTGCCTCTCATTCAGTTTGTCACTTCACCTTGCTCTGCACACAGGTTAAATAAAGTCCAATCTTCTTCCTCATATCATACCAATGATATAATCAAATTATGCAAAAACTTTAAAATAATTTAAACTCTAGTTTTGTAAACTTAAATCCTTGTACATTTTTTTTGAAAACCATTATTCTGAATGCTAGCTGCTTCTAGTTCAAGTGAAAACTGAAAGTGCAAAAATCACCTGAACAGTTTCTGTTAAATTTGTAGAAATATTTTAGTTTCACAAAGGAAAAACACCACACACCAATTAAAGGTAGCTTACTATCACTGTTTTGGGTGTGAAACTTGTGACCAAGAAAAACACTGGGTTCCACATGTGTGTTGTACAGTTTGCATATCTGTCTTAACACAGTAGTTGAGTAAGAGAGAGCAAGTTAGCAGTTCCCAATTGTCATAAGCCAAAACATCATCTAACTGCAGTTGCATGACTAATGTTTTTGGATATTCAGGAAAAACTAAACATTACATTAAATATTCAAATATAGCATCTGCAATGAAATAAATACCTCATGAGAATGGTTTTCCAGTGCCATTTCAATCAGCAAATTAGAAAACAGAAGATTTTTCTTGCAAAGAAGACACTGAATCATCATCATCCTCTTCATCTAGTAATTCTATTCCTGAGGCACCTCAAACTGCCTCCTCTGATCACACAAGAATAGCTAAATGCTCTGATTCATGACTTATCCCCAACAAACCAGCATTAGGAATTTCTTGGCTCTCTCTTATAGCAACAGTGTTTATTAGCTCTAGGAACAAATGTTTCAATTTACTGAAATCACCATCAAAGTCCTGCTTTTCAATACAGCAATCAAAATACTTTGTATTTCTGCACAAATGTTAATGCACTAACTGAAGAATTCAGTTCTGTACATCATTCCCAAGAACTGAGACTTTTTATTGACTCCTCTAAAGTTAGGCTGAAAGTTGTACTTTGCAAAATGGGAATGCTTAGCCATTGATTGCTGTTGCTCATGCTGCAAACATGAAAGAAACTTATCCAAAACATGTAGATTAAACATTCTTAAATACAATTTTCAATAAATAAATGAAGTTAATAAAATTATTTTCATGATATGCAAGACTATTTTGAATAAATCTATCATAACTCAAATACTACAGGTGAATGGTAATTTTAAATTTTTAGAATCAGCATCATCAAATTACTCAGTTGCATTTCTTCTAGTAGCAGAGAAAAGTTTTTGTTACCCATTGTAGTTGCTAATGAACTACAATATGAATGCATTTATTACTAATACACAAATTGCACATACATTCTTAATAACTGCATTCTAAGTGTATAGAATAAAGTTCAATTTGATATGGCAATATGATAAATGTGATATACTGAGTATAAAGTCTATGTTGTACCAATTTTCATTCACAGTTTTTATAAAAATAACCACAAAATTTAATTCAGCTTAAAACAATGTTATGTAATCAATAACATTACTGGAGAGATGGTAATGTTTCCTCTTTCAATGACGTGGCCAGTGTTCAATGGCCAAAAATCACGATGTGATACAGTTCACATAATGAAACTGAACAAATTTTATCACCCCCCCCCCGAGATTTACATTATTTGAAAATTTCTTCAGTCATAAATGACATGACATAAAAGTGAACATGAATGACATATGCCTCTGAATGTGAATATACATAGAAATAAGCCAGAAACTTTAACTATTAGCTTTAGAAACATCATAATACTAGCATCTTCAATTTCAATTTTAAGCTAGCATATATATAGAAAAAATCAGTTATAAAAACAATAACAGAACTTTTATTAAATGAAACAGTACCTCAAAAGATGAAGTGTTATAACCACAGCTTTCTTCGGTTTAAGGGTTAGTTTAAACTGATCAACTCTAAAATTACAAGCTGAGTCTATATGCACTCCCCATCAGTTAAACACATTTTTTAAACCATTTATGAATGAAATGCTTGTAAATCCATACTTTTGCTGATTACAAAGTTTCTAATAACAAAAGTCACAAAAGAAAATACCATTAATATTTTAATTTTAGTAATCATCACTTTATAAAGAAAATGACTCATTTCACCCAACATACTTTGATTAGTTTTTACACTGAGTATTTAAGTGTCACACAAAATATTCAATGTATTATAATATGAGAACATTAACAGTACTGAGCAATATGTAATATAAACAAGTCTGTGATCTGATAGGTAATAGAAAGAATAATTCTCTCTGAAGCATATTTCATTTATTCTAAAAGCTTGACTGTAGATAATGTTCAATGTCATGTCTTATTAAAATTGGCAAGATGTACTGAGAGCCACAAAAGAATTGAAAATAAACTATAAAGAAGACTTGGATATGCTGAAAGTAATGAGATATGAGAGCAAGGGTTTCTCCTACATGCCAGTTCAATGTTCTTCCAAATAAACTCTAGCAGTAACATCTATTAAACAATACAGCATGATAGGATATCTGAAATACTAAAAAAAATATTTTCATGTGAATATCATAAACATTCAAGATATGTTCAGCTACCTTCTAAAAATGGACCAGATAGCTCATGAATTGCCCAATTCCTCTGTGGCAGTAATGAACATCTGCAAGACATACATATTTCATGCAAGCAATTTAAAATTATTACTTTCACAGAGAACAAAAGATGATCAAAATGCAAAATATTGTCAATAAAGAGAAACAAAATGAAGCATTCCAAAAGAGCAGTGTTAAATTCCATAACTATTTAATCACTTGTATAATAATTCAAATCACAATTAGTCACTGTAAATAGAATTACAAGGCACTGTCAACACCAGTGAGAATCTAATAAAATAATAAAAGCTTAAAAATGAAAAGCAGACACATAAGTTGGAATGTACATTTTGGGTATCTAAAACTCATTCCAAGATCATTTTCAAATATAATGAAAAATCTCCAATTTGAAATAGACAACCATTAGAAAAGGACAGTGTCACTTTCCCACTTACCTATAAACCATAAATACACAAAAACAGAAACAAGTACTTGAGTATAAATTGTCTACTGAAAACTCTTTATTCTAAATAAAAAAAACACTTTTGAAACAAAAGATTAGCTTTTAGTTCAGCTTGCTAATTAAAGAAAGCGAACACAGTGTAATAAAAAGAGAGAGAGATTAGTACCCAAAACAGCACTCATCAAAAAGTCCCCAAACTGCTCTCTTTTTTCCTAGATCAAGGAAACATTGAAGCAATTTAAACATGAACTGTCTGCTTTCAAACAACACTCTTCATACAAAACATCACCTGCAGAAGTTTGAACGTTTTCAAACACTTACAAAATAATAGTTTCAATGCAGGATTGTGCAATTAGAAAAATAAAGGCTAGATGTAGGATCATGACACGTTTTCCCATCTGAACAAAATAAGTCAGTTAAGAAACTTAAATTACCAAGACAATGAAATAAAGTCAATACAGATTACTACTGAATTAAAGAACTAGCTCTAGCTTTCATGACATCAAAAATAAAAGATGTGGTAAAATGAAAATCATGCAGTGCATAAAAAAAAAAAAAACTAACAAAGAAATTTGCCTCAGCATAACATTTCATTTGCAGACAGAAGAAAACATACTGAAGATCAAAGGGCTAGAACCTTAATTTTTTCCACACTTAAACATTCTAATAATATGGGCAGAAGATAAGGCAACATCCTGAATTGAAAGACCAATCATAACATAGTTCTACCTAAATACAGTAACAAATAGTTTAATTCTTAGCATAGCCAGAGATGCAAATAACACTTATATCAGTTTAATTAGCTTAGTCTTACATACTAACCTTTAACAATAATTTTATACAAAGTTTAGACTGTTTGAAATACTGTACAGATCATAAAATACATTGCTCATGTGCTAATTACGATCTTTCACTGTGCATTCTTAGTCATTACTATTATGAGTTTGTTCTGAACTTTCTTTTTTAAGGGACAGTCTATTAACTCATTACATCTTCCACTAATTCTGTATAGCATTAACTATGGTACCACAAATATTACTAAGTCCACAGACATAATTTTAAAAAGTAAAATATATTCAAGTTTCATACTTACCCTAACCAAGTCTCTTACTAATTTCATCTTTTTGAGCAAAAGACAAACTACAATAAATCGTGCATAGTAGCGTAATTTCTTCACCATCAGATCTGACCTATGTGGAAGAGAACTAGAAGCCCATATTCATGTAATTCAGGTATGCAGATAACATATTTGGCAATCAAATATAAAAAATAAATTTAAGTACATGAACATAAAATTATTGTTACAATATATTTGAAAACTTTACACAAACTACATTTACAGTAAAAATACATATCACACTAACTATTATTAAAAAGCCAAGGTTTTCTCTATAAATTATTTCCTTCCATAATTATATTTAATAATTTTTAAATGTTTAAAATTACAAATGTATGTACCAATTAATTTTAGAAAAAAAAATGTATACAAATTAGATGTGAACAGAACAATACACACAAATTTACAGATTCTTTCAATTTTACATAGGATAATACTAAGTTTATATTTTTTTTTTTTCTAAATTCACGTTTGAAAAATCATACACAAGAATTTAGAAAAAAAATATTTAATATAAATTTAGTATTATCCTATGTAAATTTGCATGTATTGCTCTGTTCACTTTTAATTTGTATGTTTTTTCTAAAATTAATTGGTACATACAATTAATTTTAAACATTTAACAATTATTAAATATAATTATGGAAGGAAACAATTCACAGAGAAAACCCTGGCTTTTTTATAATAGTTAGTGTGAATTATATTAATGTAAATCTCTTGCAAAATATATGCAGTAAACCAAAACCACTACCTAATTTTGAATTTTTAAAAAATTATTACAAATATTTTTCTTTCATAAACCTTAATATCTTTTTATTAGAATTTCTGTATTTAATTAATATTAAACAATAACCAACACATACGTATAAAACACTTAAGACCACAAACTACTATATGTTTTTTTCACAAAAGTAGTTTTGTTTTTACTCTCAATTCAACCTTATATTAAATTTAGAACCAAAACTGGGATATTACTCATGCTATACTGAACTTTCACAGTTTTGTATGTTACACACAGTATTTTGAAGCAAAAAGATATTTTAGCTGTATTTTCTGCTAATATTTTTCCTAATCCTTAACCTTCTCAACTGTTTATCCTTGGCCAATCCCAGCTTCAGTAATTATTTCATTATTTTAAATATGCTGAACATCAAATTTTTGTTTTTACTCTCATCATTACATCTTGGTGCTTCTTAATGTTTAATATTATATACATTATTTGTACTGTTCTTATGTGTAAACATTTCTTACACTCTTTACAAAACATACATGCACATATTTGACTACAGCACTTGTACTTTAACTTGTATTACTACATACAAATATGTGTAGTCTTTGTAAACTTCATGTTTTTATTGCTGTTATTTCAGTATACACACCAGTAATTCTTTCATTATAGTCAACATTTTCAATTAAAATAACAGTTATTACATTAAAATATCCAGCAATTCTTGGTAGATACAGTAGATGTGTGTATGAAATCAAGTCCAGAGACATTTCCAGAAAAATAAAATGTAAAAATCATCAAAATGTATTTTGAATTGTGTTCAATTTTTATGAGTTTGTCATGTGAAGACAACCGAGATGTTTTATTTGGACCTCATTTTCAATTGCACTAAACTCTGAGACTAGAACTTACTGAATAGGTATAAAATTATTTTACAAATACACTAGGTGTAGGTAACATTTAAGCAAATGCATGGTAAAAATGAATAAGCTACTGATAAAAAAAAAAAAATCACTCACAATATGTGTATCTCTTTGCTTGTAAAGTTGTGTTTCCATGAAACTTTTTCACCATAACTGATAAGCTCTAATATCTGGTACCACACCACTCAAAATATCATAAAATAAAAAATGTGATTGCTGAATTAAATATAATTTTTTCTCTTACCCTTCCTCTTTTACTGCTTTGCTGTAATACCCTCTTCCTCTGATTGCAGCATAGAAGGAAAAGGCCTCATTCAGGTAATTAGTCTCACTGGTTCTTAAGCTGTTGGATAATAAGAACACAATAGTTCAATTTACATTCCAACATGTTTGATACTAACAAAACAGCCTTAATAAGCTATGGAGTTCATACACTTATCAGACTGTTTAGTAACAAAATAATACAAATAACTAATAACATTAGATACACTCAAATCAGCTCATCAGTAATATTAGTCCTCATGATGTCATAGCACAAACTTTAAGTATGACACTGTCTGATACAAAACTGTTTAGTATGGATAGTGCTAATCAATTAGTTGGTCAGTTAGTATTTCATGATTGTTTAGTCAATGTTTTTTTCATAATAAGAGAGTTAAAAGCAAATGATTATTGCAGCAAGTTGTGTTGATAATTCACTGGTGTTGAAGCTATCAAATGTTGTACAATTTACTGATGTCGATGATACAGAGATTTCTAGGAGGTAAGTATGCACCTTCGTTTGGCAATAAGCCTCTTACAAACTTTTGTTAAACTGTCTACAATCCATAACAAATATAACTATTTCATTTTTAGTGTGAAATATCATTTGGGCAGCTACATAATCACAGCTGGCAGTATGCTTAAAGGTAATAGCCAATGCTACTAAATACAACACAAGTTTCAACCAATGCCAATGACCACTTACAAGGCAAAAAGAGATTTTATGTAAGACAGGCATCAGAAAACAATGTCTTGAAAGACGTGGCACCACCATAATCACGTGATCATGTTAATTACAAGATATAAATTATCTCTCTCAAACATATATAAACTGTCCTACATAGTATTCTGCATAATATTTAAAATAATCAACATATACAGACATCCTTTTCAAGTTCTTTGTTACAAGTAGGGCAAAATCTCACAGGCATGTTTTAGTGTAAAATACTACTCAAGCTAAATAATAACAATAATTGTGTTTATTCTTTTCATGTTTGTTTATTTAAAAAAGATGGAAATCATTCTCAAGTGGCTATTTAGTTACTGATAGGTTGTACACTATCTCTTCACTCACATTTTTGATGCTTTTCAATATTTATTTTAAATTCATTATATACATTGAGTTTTGTTTTCTTAACATTTTTTTATATTTCCTTTTAACCAAGCTTATAACTGTCTTTGGTAATTAATCTTCTTTCCATTCTTCTGTGTAATATTCATGTGTTCTATTACAATACATCTGGCTATATATGATTATGGCTAATAGTACTATCACTGAAAAGTGTAACTGTTCTTTACAGCATAGCTATTAAAGTTTTCCTACAATATCTATAACTGCTTACTGTCAAAATGTTACATCTGTTACGTGAATTTACATTATGCAAAACTATCATACCAAAAAAAATTCCAATATGCACTAATTATAGCTGACAATAACATATATTAGTACTACATTACATCATTTATGAAACTTATTTTATATACAGTTTAGTGTTTATATTTGATCCCAAAAATTGTAACTATAAAGGTAATTTTTAAATTTAAAAATGTTATGGATGAAACTTAAAGTTTCTAATCCTTAATTATAAATTTATTTCCTAATAACATAATAACCAGTATATGAAATAAATTAACTCTCTCAAAACAAAGCTTGGCTGATTTGACCAACCACAAGACATCTTTGTACTGGTATCAAGTCTATAGAATTGATTCTACTAACTTTTAAATATAATAAACATATCTTCACAAAATTTGACAGTCTTTTAGTAAACATTACAAGTACTTTATATAAACTACAAAGAGATTTGTTTGTAAACACAGGATATTTAAATAGTCCATGTGCAAAATGATTTTCATATTAAGATTAAAAATACTTTTCTTCATATCAAAAATCTCAGGTTTGGTTTCTGTAATTACTAAAACCTCATAAGTACATTTCAGATGCTTATTTTCTCTACTTTAACTAATAAACACCAAAAAGAATAACAAATCAAAATAAATCTTAATTCCCATTTTTAATTTCTAGTTTTTAATTAATTAATGACTTCAAATTGTAACAAGAAACTACATTAGCTTATCCTAAGTAACTTTAAAACTTGTAATAGTATACATCAATTTATAATTACATTTTAGCTTTGAACCATGTCTAACTACTATTTGAGCCATCATAAGTTCTAAATCACTTGGGGAATGTGTAGCTATTGCATTATGTTACCCATGAGCTGCTCACGCTGTACCTCATGAAATATTTTCTTAATATTTATTTTACCTAAAGTAACCTTAATTAACCCAAAGAGATCCTCATTTTCACTGTTTAGATACTTCTATAATAATAAATAAAAAATAAACAAGAAATAAAGCATTTACCCAAATCTTTTTTTTATGCTGTTTATATTATACCAATGATAGTAATACACTAAATAATTTTCATTTAATTAACCCTTTCACTATGGGCTCATCTACACATTTGCATCTTAAGTATTTGCACTATAACTTTTAATACAGCATGTGTACTTTCACAAAATTTGGTAGACTTTTAGTATTTTGTACACAAAAAAATCAATTTTTTTTAATGAAATACTTTAACTAAAGATTTGTTTGTGAAAATAATATTTTTCAAAGTGATTTCAAGATATGACTAAAAAAAAGCTATTCTTCATCCCAAAAATCTCAAATATTATTTGCATAATCTCTAAAACATCCTAAATAAATTTCAAACACTTGTTTTCAGTAAGACTTTATATGTTATTATCTATACTCTATGTGGGATTTGTCACTTGACCAACCTTATAAACATAAAAAAATTATGCTTTTTTCATGCTGAAATGACTACATATTATAAGACAAAAATACAAATGTTTAGTCAAAGTAATTTAAGACTCGTATATTTAAATATATATTTTTATTATACTGACCTTCCAGTCATGCCTAGCTAACATAACATTACTTTCATCAATGTGGTGCATGTGCACTCATGTTACATATTCAGTTATATGAAACTGAACTTCAGTCTACCCTGGCTTGGCTGTGTTTTAATGAAATAGTATTTTGTAATACACATTCACATTTCAATTATCAAATATATTTATATAGATTACTACTACTTAGAAATAAATTAAACTAATTTTTCTTAAAATACAGAACAAATAAAGAAGTCAAAAATTATCTCTTCTCCTTACAACCTTTGCACTCAGCTTTTGCTGGACATAGGTTGCTAAGGCTTTTAAATTTTTGTATGTGGAAGATATTAAAAAAAATATGATTTTTAGGTTTTATATATATATATACAGCTGAATAACCCAAAAAATCATAACTACACTGACACCATAGAATTCTACTATAATATATTAAGCTTAGTAACTAATATGCTTAGATTTTTAAAAATATGAAACTTCAAGCAAACAAACAAAGCTTACTTCTTTTGTCACTGATGAACATATCAAACAAGCACACAAACCATTTCAGCATAGCCCATAAAAACTGCTTCAGCACGCTTCATGAAAAATCAACATACCAACTTCATCCCTACTTCACATCATTCACAAATTACTTAATCTGCATTCCAATAAACTTCAGTTGGTACAAGCATTGAAATCAGACAACAGACCACAGTGCAAGACATTTGTGTAGAACCTTCTTGACTTACAGATGAAGACAACATATATTTAGCTCATGCACTATTTAACAGTGAGGTTACATTTCATTCCTTTGGTAAAGTGATTCATCACAAAGTCCATCTTTGAGGCTCAAAAAACCTCCATGCCACCACTGAAATCTTGCATGATAGCCAAAATGTGAAGATGATGCAGTGTTATGTATGACAGAATTATTAGTCCTTTCTTTTTCACTGGGAGCACTGTTACCAGGAATGTATACCTTGATGTGCTGGAACAATTTGTGGTCACACAACTGAAGGAAATGCAACCATACTTAATATCTCAATAGGATGGTGCTCCATCTTCCTGGAGTTCATATTCAGATGCTTCCAAGGTGATGGACTGGGTGGGATGGGTTAATTCCATGACCTCTGCATGCATGAGATAACACCCCACTAGACTTCTTTCTTTAGCAGCATTTTAAGGTTACTGTTCATTGCATACCCAAAGCAAGCATCACAGAACTAAAGATTATGATAACAGATGTCATCGCTACTGTAACTGTGGGCATGTTGCAATAAACATGGACTGAAATTAAATATCATTTAGACTCACTGAGTCCATCTCATCAATGGTAAACATAAACAAGCCTACTGACATATCAATAAAACTGAATTTGGATACAAGATGCTAAAAACTTCATGGTTGCATTTCCTTAGTCATTCAGTTGTTCAAGTTTAAAATAGGAAAAAAAGTTTTAACAATCATATATTTCTGAAATGAATAGTGCACGACAGCAGAATGAGGGCACTCACAGCCAAAAATTCCACATACATACAGTAACTAAACATCAGGCCTAAGTACAAAGTTCTCTACAGTAATCACAAATGAAATGAAATTGTGAAACTTCTTGAATAATTAACAAGTATTATGTTGACATAGTGGTCATATTGAAGCACAAATGTTAAGAGAAACTTCACATCACTTACTAGTAATGATAATAAAGTTGTCCAATTTTAGAGGCTATTTCTCCTATCTGCCATCGCTTCAATCCATACTTCACATCCAAGATTTGCCTGTAAAGTAAATTAATACTATTATCACTCGTACATGTTACCTCCTACATATTACTATTTATACAGTGTCTTATGAAATTACAGAACAGGAGCTCTTGCTCCTCAGTTAGGGAAAAATAAGATAATTTATTCACACTCACAACACAAAGTCATTACAGCTGTCATTCTAACAAAAACTGCCTTTAGAGCTTAATTTTTATTATATTCTGATTAACATCACATAAATCAAAATACAAAGAGCTTCTTCCATAAGCTCAATGAACTTGAAATAACAGTGCACTATGTAACAGATCTACTATTATATATTTACTTTAATTTCTATATTTATTATAATAATATGTTTGTTTCAATTTTATATATATATTAGAAATGCATGTAACTTATATTATTAAATGTGTATTGCACAAGTTCTGCATGTTTTCTAAACTTGAAAAAGATTTGAGTGTAGGAACCAACAACATGAGCCTTCAAAAACAATTTAATAAATGGTATGACCAAAATAAAATTAATGTTATCTTATCAGACTCTGGGTTTTATTACTACTTATTCTCCTACTTAGCTTCAAACTTTTTTAAAATAAAACTATAATAATCTAAATTTTCATAATACAAAACATAACATTTACTTGACTCTTATTTCAGTTACTTTAGACATATATATATATAGTTGGATAGAGATTCATTCAAAGTAATATAATATAGTAGTAGAAGTTATTCTTCCGTGGAAAATATAATGAAAATATGGTTACAGTGTTACACAGCTAGATTTAAAAATTTTACCCATATCATGCCACCAATGTAAAAATGTTACAGCAGGTAGATGGAGAAATTAGTGTTTTTGGCACAATAAAACTATACAATCTGAAAAGTCCTAGTTCCTGGTTGGTTGTTAGGATACTCAATTTGCAATGTGGAATTCACAGGATTAAAACTTATCTTCAAACATGCTCACTCTTTCCAACAGTAGGGGTGTTATAATGCAACAACCAATCCCAGTATGCACTGGTTATGAGGTAGATGTGAATGATGTTGGCCAGTTGCTTTGTCAGTGGATGACAATGAACAATTAAAGATCATAGCAGACAGCCTTAGTAGCTTTGCCATAAACAAACATTTTCTATTTTCCTTCTTATACATTCCCCAAAGATTTTCAAATTTATTATAAGATAAAATCGTAACTCTCATTTCACAAAATCAATTGACATAATTTCAATTTTTATGTTGTCCTACTTTAACGTTTAGCTACTTGAAAAATATCCAAAGTACTAGGTTTTTTACCTTGAATAAATAAGCATTTACCTAATTAATAAAATGGACTTGATTGGTTACAAATCATACAAATAACTACATAGTTACACATGCAACATTTAAAGCTACAATACTATTTACAAGCATACCTATGACCAAGTAAAACAACATTGTCTAGAATAACATATATGGAAAAATGTGCAAAGTACTCTTACAACAGAAAACTGATAAGTTAATAATTCCTCCACTGTTTCTAAACCCTAAACAATTCACAAATTTATCACACAGCTTTAAAGATGCCTAGTGTCTCACTGTATCATATGTCTCTGCTGTGTGTGTGATCAGGTGTTAAAAAGTAGGTGATGCATTATATATGTAAAAACGGCTCATTTGGGTTGAGAAAATATTTTACATATACATTTCTCTACAGGTGATGCATTAAAACTTGCATGTTAACTTACTTGATTTAAAAATAATGTTGCACTGGAAAATAATTTTGGTAGGATATGTAAAAGAGTAGATCTTGTTAAATTATTTTTTATTTAGAAGCCATTATTTAAAAAAAATGCAATTTTGTAAGGCTAGCCCAAACTGAGGATTTTAAAATACAACACACAATTGTATATTTCAATATATATACTGCCTTTTACTGAAGATTACCTTAAGATACGAAGTCTGTTCAAAAAATACGCAGACTGTTTGAATTGCGCTGCTTCAGTTGGTTCCAGGGGAATCCGCTTGGTATCGCTAGGTTCGCACAGATCAACTGATTACGACGCCATTTCGCGATTGCAGATATCTTCATTTGTGTATTAGCTACGCAGTTTTAAGTGAAGTGTGATTTTTTCGGTTGGCGGATTTCAGAATGAATGGCCTGAAGGAGCAACAACTTGCTGTGAAATTTTGTGTTAAACTTGGAAAATATGCGACTGAAACTTTTGCTATGCTTAACACGGCTTACAGTGATGTTGCTATGAAGCGTACGGCATGTTTCAAGTGGCATGAATGTTTTAAGGGTGGTCGACAGTCCATTGAAGATGATGAGCATCCTGGACATCCTTCCACGTCAACTGACGACCCACATGTCGACAAAATCAACACCCTGGTGCGGGCAAATGGACGTCTGACTGTCAGGGAGCTTGCTGAAGAGTGTGGGATATCAATTGGATCTTGTTACGAGATTTTGACCGAAAAATTGAAGATGCACCTCGTTGCTGCAAAATTTGTGCCTCAGAACTTCGTGAGTTTTTGGCCAAACACTCGATCACTGTTCTTCCCCACCCCCCCTACTCACCTGACCTTGCTTCTTGCGATTTTTTCTTGTTTCCCAAACTCAAAAGACCCTTGAAAGGAAGATTTGAGACGATTTCCGAGATTAAGGCAAATGCGACGAAGCTGGAGGACAATTCAAAAGAAGCGTACCAGGACTATTTCAACAAGTGGAAACACCATTGGGATAAGTGTGTGCATTGGGGAGGAGAGTACTTTGAAAGGGTCCCAGACCTGTAACTTCTAAATAAAGTACATTTTGTTTTATGACGTCAGTCCGTGTATTTTTTGAACAGCCCTCGTTCTTCTGTAACACTGTGTGTATACCTTACTGAAAGTGAATTCATTTTTCTTTATTGTGCATGTAAATCAAGAATGAAAATGGAAAAAAAAAACTTTTCTGTTAAGCTATAAACTTCAGTTCATCCAGCTATGGTTTTTAGTTAGCTTAAAACTCATTAAACTATTAATGCAAACTTTATACCCTTTGATATAATGGAAACTCTGAAGTATCTCACAGTGTACCCAAAATGTAAACATCCAAACTTCCTGTGCTTTCCAATACAATATATATAATATCAGAAACACAGAATATCCAGCCCACATTACACATCAATGTTCACACATTGAGCAAGGAAAACATAGATAACTGCTTAAAACAAAACATTTCACTCTCTCAATTTAAGTTTTTGTTTTCAGACTTTCCCAAACTGACTTAAAAAAGTCATAAATGTAAATATTTTATTCCTGTAAAAATACACTTTAGTAAATTTGCTCTTTGATGAAAAAAATAGGTCACATTTTGCAATAATACTGGATGTCAAGTTGTAAGTACGATGACTATGACAGTACTTTAATTTTCAGCCTCATAAACCTATTTGTTTTAGTCAGCACACAGCAATATGCTGCATAAAATAACTGGAATTACTAAACATTAAAAAACACTTAGCTGTTATCTGTCATAAATGAACCAAACGTGTGGATGAGTATTTTTACTGCATCAATCATTTTAAATTGTTCTGTTATTTTTCTCAAAGTTGGTTTTAAAAATTATGAATAATGGATATACACAGAAGAAAACTGTTGTTTTTCAACTAAATGTAAAAACAATAGAAACAAAAACAAATGGTTAGTTTTGCATGATAATCCATTTTTCTAAGTAATTATTGCCTTCTCTGAAAGAAAAAAAAAGATCAAAACATGACATTAAATTATTTTATTATAGAAAAGGTTTACAGCAATAGGTGAAAGTATCTTTATGATTCATAAATGTAACACAAATTCCATAAAAAATCAAGGTATAATTAACATGTAACTCAAGAGATACTTATAAAATACATTAAGTACATAACAAGTGTTAATAAACCTTACAAATGTTTACAAAATATCTGAAATAGCAAAATAAAAAAATCCAAATACATTTGGTTATATTTAATCAAATTCAAGTCTTTGCTAAAGCAATACATAAAAACAGAAAAAAAAATATATATATATATACCCATTATACAAATAATTTCATAGCATAATTTCTGTTTTTATAAAAAATGCTAAAACCATTTTAATATTTCTTTTATACAAGAATTGTTCTGATGGTAAAAACAACAAATATTAATATATATGAGTATTCTTGATAAGAAAATAAAACAAACCATAGTTTCAAAGAAAGATTTTATGAATAGGTACAACCATTTAAATAGTACCACAGTAGATAAACCACCTTCAAAATATTAGTTCCAAGAATCAACAAGTCTGTTTACCTTACTTCCAAATTGAAATAATTTGTGAATTTTGACAGAAACAAAAAATACAGACTGTCATATGTAGATGAAAGTTCTAGTAAAACGAACATATTTTATCATTTTGCAGGCAGAAGTTTCAATATATTTAACCCTAAGTTAAAAGTTGTAACACACACATACATACCAGACAATTATTATGGCGTACACACCTTTTACATGCCAGTGAAGAATGACCGCAATTATATTAGCCTTAAGACATTAGTATTAGGTCTATTACATTTTTAAACATTACATTATTTTTACACCTACTCCTCTAGAGATTTTCAGAAATTAGAAGAATGTGATCAGAAATAGATATGACAAATATAGTGTAGTTGGACTAAGTTAAGAATACATTATTTTAAAATATATATATATATATATATATATATATGCAAATTAAAATGTACAGTTCTAATCACAATGGAAAAATTAAAGTTATTTTGCTCTCAAAATAACAAAAACAGTCACTGCTAATAAGTCTTACCTATGTTGTTGTTGAAATTTCCAGAGTTTTGTGTACACATCAAAAGTACGTCCAAAGTATGCTTGCCACTGCTTATGGCCATACTGAGGCAAGTCCCTAGAAAAAGTCATTGGGATGTAAGTACAAAATGGCTTTCATAAACACAGGAAGAAATTACTGTTATTATATCTTTCTGATGTATGAAAATCTAAAGATACTAACTTGTGTCTTTCATTCCTCAAGATACATTTTCAGTTATAGTACAGTAAGTGAAAGATGAGACTTAGAAATAATTGTTATAAAAATGTTGATATTTTGATTTATGTTGCATACACTCTTTGGGGTAGAAAACTGTATATGTAGAATAACTAATTAACTTATGTATATAGACTCAGTCAGTTATATACTATAACTCTGAATGTACAGTATATCTCCATGGAATTTGTCAAACTTTCAGTAAACACCACAGGTCTACAGCATAAGAATAAAAAATCATATTTTATAGAAAAGTATTTTTTCTAAAGAAATGTTAACACATGAAACCTTAACTGAATTACTATAAGCAAAAAGTGAGTTAGATACCAAGAATAAAAGTACAGTTTTCATATTTCACTTCCATAACCTCTACAACCCTCTAAATAAACAGAAAAACATTTTTCAGTACAACTTTTACATTTTATCCATTATTTTTAACCTAATACTAACTACAGAAAAATCAATATACAATAAAATGAAAAACTCATTCTAACAGCCTCAACTATCTAGCCTTTTCATATTTGCTTGCTTTTATTAGTCTAAAATGCATCGTAAAATACATCATAGCCACTTAACCACAGTAGGAAAACTTGGTATAAACAGACAATTATTATAATCAAGTGACACAGATTGACCTGGTTTCATAAAATTTAGTTTATTTATATTTACTCTGTTACCTAACAAGTTTTTTTTATCATTTTAATTACTTCTGTCAAAAATATAACAATAAATTTTAGACTTGCATTAATGTATGCTAAAGAGTATAGTTCATTAACACTATTTTTTCATACTATGTTGTTTCTCCGCAATTATGTTTCTTTAAAATTTGCATTTGAAAATACAAAAAAACCTGTACAAGAACATAATGTCCCAAAAAACTACTCTAATTTAACTGGCTTTCTAACTAAGCTATACACAGGTTTAAAAAAATCCATTAGTTGCTCTCAGAAGAAAAACACAACCAGCTACAATTAAACTAAATATCTACTGACAAGTAACATAATGAAATAACCATATAAGGAATCATGTAAAAAGATGTTATATTGATAAGAAATAATTTAATGACAAAGAAGCACTGACAATTTTTTTAAAAGACAGAAAGTCATAGGAATGATGTGTCATGGTTTTGACAATTTTTTGTAAAACAAGATGACTGGAGGTTCTATGTTTTTTAATATGGCATGTCAATATAATACCTGTTTTTAATATGGCATGTCAATATCATATCTATGGTATATGTTTATAATTAGCTGAACACTTAGAAATTGTATATGGATAGAAATTAAATCTAATATGAGCAATTAAAAGAGCAAAACATCGTGATGCAGAAAATGAAGACTTAGAATTTAAATATTTCCTTTGAAAATTAAAATTTCAATAACATAAAATTTGAATTATAATCTATGTTTTGATGCCAAACTTACTAACACATTCATTATGAAGTCAGAAGTTCAGTTGACAGAAAGGGCTCAGGCTGAGACAAACAAGAACAAAAGGATTAAATGTTGCCTTATCGATTCCACACAATACCAAACCTTCAAGAATATTCCCTAAAATAACTGTCATAGAAAAGTAGTCATCTGCAAGTCCCTAAGGTAAGTGGATGGTAAGCAAACCTAGGACAAGACAGCATCACTCCTCAGAATGTCCAACAGCAAAGAAACCACATTTGGAGAGAGAGCTGAGGAGGACAAAGCATCATCTAAGACAAATTGAAATAGAAGATAACTCCTTAAAATCTCCCAGGAGACCAGTGGTATGCCTCAGAAATGAGGTGTATGGTGGACAAGTACCACAAGAGAGTCGTAAAGGTAGAACAAAAGCAGGGAAAACTGGGCCTGGGGTAAATGGACAAGACAATCAAGGTCAGCCCCCCACACTGTCAATAATTACTCTAACTGCTACAAATCAAGAAAGAGATAATCTGTCTGATTAAAAGCCAAGGCAAATTAATCTGTGGCCAGTGAATGGAAAGGCATGCTAGCTCCAGCTCACAACTGAGAAACAACTTGCTCAACATAAGCCACAACTTCATGACAAGGAGGAAAAACAAAATACTGGGAGGAAAGTTAGTCTGGTAATAGGGAAGAAACTGGATTATAATAAACTTGGAAATGGAAAAAATGGAACATACTTTAGAAATCATATCTAAAAAAGGTTGAATTAGGCCTAGTGAACTCCACATGGAAAGATATGGCACAACTGGAAGAAAAAGGCCATCAAAACCCTCATCATCATTAATAGATTTGGTTTGTTCAGGAAAAAACTGAGCACTATCAAGAAAAGAAAGTTAGTCATATAATGTTCAATCTCTCAACAAAGGCTGAAAATTACTCTGTCAAGTTCTCTCTTTCTGAACTCTGGGTAATTGCAATATAACTTCAGTATCCATCATAAAATAATGAAATTATGAAAGTTATTCAAATAAATAAGAATAACAACTAAGTTTACACAGAAACCTATAAAAGTGAGCAACAACAGCAAAATGTTTAAAATAAATCCACTTCATATGATATTAACCTGTTGACTGCCAAGTATTTCAGCTGCTACTGCAACTCCGAACCAAGTTCGAAATACAACTCTGATGCTTCTTCATTTTGTTACTTTTTTCATGACGCTATTTTGGATCAAAAGTGAAATAATTTGTAAGTAGGTGAAATGCATGTATGGTGGTGTCATCTAGCATTGAAGTTAGGCATTATTGAGAACGAATTAACTCATCTGTGGCACTGTGTTACCGATCGGCTTGGACAAGTTATCTCGTCTACGGCACTGAACAGGTTAATAAAGCAAGAAAACACACAAACAGACCACATAAAAATGCATCTTAACTGTAGCACTGGCAACAAGAAATGACAGTTTGGTGAAATTGAATAAGAGTCATGTGAGGAGAGTATGTTGTACTCCTACTGATGGAAGATTGTCACATCATGCATGCAACATGTAATTCAACCACATTGATCATAGTGTATGTGGGAGTTCAAGGCTTGTGGTATGTGGAAAAAAAACTGGATATATAGGGTAGCACTGAAAGAGAATAGTTACATCTGTGAGAGTAGGTAAAGTACTGTACTGGAATTGATTGCATTTCATTGTTATTGGAAGTGTTTCTTCACTTTTTACTCCAAGTAAGCTTCTAAACCAGAAATCCACATCAAATTGGAATTCCTGGAGTAATGGGTAAAACTGCCAGACCAGAAGAATAAAAAAGAAAACAATATTTTCTGCTTGCTTCCTCTTATAATTTATGCCAACACCTACGTCCACACTATTGAAAATTCTAGAGGTACAGATCTTTCATAAATTAAATCTATAAACTCCCACATGTATGTCTATGAAAAGTCCTGACATTTGCTCTGGCTCCCATATGAATTCCTCCACATGGGATGACCCTACAATTATAACTTGCTTCCTCCACATTAATCTGAGGAGAATGATCACTCCTGCTGCTACCCCAGTTCCTATGTCACTAACCTTCAGTACTATAGGCATATAGTTCATACTATGCATTTATTCATAAGTGATATAAAAAGTGTGCTGAATGGTACTGTTTTACTTGGGAAACTGTGTATTCTTAAAATGAACTAGTTAAAGATGTTCACAAATTGAAAATTTGTTACTGTTTATCACAACCTCCTGTTGAAGAAAAAAAGAACTCAATAAAATGCCCTAACTTAGTATTCATCAGATGATAGATAGGTATCTGAAAGTGATGATGAGAAATAGAACAACAAAGAGAAAAGTAAAACATACCTGAGAATGACAAAAACAACTAGGCAGAAGTCACAAATAAAAAATTAATGTTTTTTCATGAAATATACACACAACTAGCACATTCAATACTGTAATTTAGCTACTTATTTCCTATATGATTTACAGCTTGTCAGACATTGTTAAAAGAGAAATAAAAAATGAAAACAGATTTAAACTGTTATGATCCTTCAACTGTTCAGGATATGTAATTATAATTTTTTGAAATGATTTGTAGTCATTCTAGTAAAAAAAAGAGGGGGGTAATTAATCTTCTTTTTTTAATAGTGGTTAGAAGGTTGATCAAACTGACAGAATCCATACAGTGATAGGGTATAGAAAGTAATATGATGTGAACAATGTCTCACCCACATATATTTTATATAGTTTACCCTTCTATTTATTTTTATTACATTTCTTTGAAGACATCTCAAAAGTTTGTTTCCACTTTTAGGTTTGTTTGTTTCAAAGTGAGAACATAATTATGTCAGGAAAATTATTTCAAAAGAGTATGTCCAAGAGAGAATATAATTTGGTAATTATATCTTGTATTTTTTCAAGATGATAAATTACATATCATTGGAAAAAATTGGCATCTAATTAGAAAGAAATGATTCTATTTCAATAAAACAACTGTCAATAACATTTTTCAGTTGAATACGACTAAACATTTTCAAAAATTGAAAAATACAAAATACATGCTTGTATGAAAAAATTTTTTGTCAGAATACAAAATAAAAGATATGATGATTCAATCTGTGTAAAGAAAAACTCAGAGCAATTGCCCACAACTGAAACATCATTAAAAAAAACTTCTTAAATATTTATAAAAATTAGAGAAATTTTGGTGGTCAACTCTATTTGATTACTGCATTCAAGTCTCATAATTTTTCACAAAGTATGCTTTACTAAAGTAACACCAAATTTTTGTAAACTCTGTATTTATGAAAATGAATGCAACATCAAAAATTATTTTGTTTTAAAATGAGAATCAGTGGCCCTGGAGGTGAGGATGTTGTCTGGTGAGACTTTGTCCTAGATCTGAAAATAACTTTTTACTGAGAAAAACTATGTGCTGAAACTCACCTTAAACCATTAAAAAGTTGCTTGGACTTCTCCAACAGATGACAAAATTCATTTATTGTTTTTCTATCTTGTTCCTCTGCTTCACTCATTACACCCATTCTTCGAGATGCATGCTGAGAAAGACCATCCAAACTTGGAGTTGGCGTAGGCCTGAGATCTCTGCTTTTTGCTATTACAGAGTCTGTATAATGAAATTGGCCAGTCTGGTCAATCCCAATTTTCTGCATCAGTTTTGTGTCGTTAACAGGATTTGTTAATAAAAATGTTAGGCTTCTTTTAATTAATGAGTCTTAATATTAATAGGCCTGTATATAGGCCTAAAGTTATATAGTAACTTTGGGTAAGCTTTCAAATAATTTCAGACTCTCAGGCTTAAAGCGAAACGTAAGTTGGAGTTATATGGTAATGACATGTATAGTGGTTTGGTAATTTCTTACAATTTACAAACAAAAAATTAAAAAAATTAAATCACTTCTTCATATCAGCAGAACATTTTACAAATTAACGTTCTTTTAACAGCTTAACTTCCAATTCGTTGTAACTTGTAGATCTGTGCAGATTACAACCTGTTAAAACGCAGACCTACGCAAAATAACAAACCGTTCTGTAATTGTAGGGTTACTGAATTAACAACTTGTATGGTAAACTGCGCTAAGGTTTATCGTTTCTAACACCACCACCAAGTTTAAATTAAGGCTTAGCTTAACTAACTAAATTCACGAGCATAGTTTCGCCGAGCTGGAAACATCTGAATATGAAAATTAAACTCTTAACTCCACAGAAAGTGATATTTTATACATTAAATTAATACTGAACTATGAAAATGTTGCGACAAAACAATAAAAACGTATTTCAATTTAAAATATCTCATAAAATTTCACAAAAGTACACACCTAATACTAACTCCTAAACATGTCTTTTTTACTCGTTACGTTAGAGGACGCTTCCTACAAATTCGACTTTCTGGCATTCCTCTGAATTGTGTTTATGGCAGAAGTGATAAAGGAAACAAAAAAATAGTATTTCTGAAACCTTATTTTTACAGACTGAAATGTTGGAGAATTAAAATATAAAAAAATATTGGTAATATAAATTCCAACCATTCTCCACCCGAATTAATGCACTGTACAATGACCTATCTGCTTTTTATCCATCTCAGGAAATCGAGATCTGGATTTTGGTATTGTAAGTCTATAAACTTAGTAGTATGTTTAGTGTTTCATGCTACAATTAGGAAGCCAGAAGATGAGATATCAACATTAATGTTTAGGATTTTATGAACTAGAAGTTATTTTACTAGAATCAAGAGAAAAAACAGGATTAACATTCACACTCCATTCAAGTGTAATTTACGATGAATATTAAATAAAACAAAAAGATAACGAAAGTAAGCTAGAGTTTACAGAATTGTATAGAAGACAGAACAGCGTTTTTCTATGTTTTGTTTGTCAGCTGGAAGCCTGCTACTATTTTTAGAACAATACTGTATCTCAAGTAAACCAACTTATGAAGAATATTAAGTCAATTCGCCTTAAAAAGGAAGATATAGACAGAATAGTGTGTTTATTGAATTTCTCGAAAGCTGCTCAAAAACTACCTACGTTAACCATCCCTATCTTTGAAATGATATATTAAAAGAAATACAGCTAATCAACACCCTCGCCTACTCTTAAGCTGCTCTTTAACAATGAATAATTACATTGACCTCCATATTACAACACCGTTATGGATAAAGGGGCGAGCATGTTTGTTGATGGAATTCGATCCCGCGACTCACAAATTACAAGTCGAGCTCCTAAACTACCTGGCAATGCCGAAACTGCCTAAATTGAACGTTTGTTTTTCTAATTTCGCACAAAGCTACACGAGGTTTATCTGCGTGAGCTGTCCCTAATGTAGCAGTGTAAGACTAGAAGGAAAACAGCCAATTATCACCACCCACCGCCACCTCCACGGCTGAAAGGGCGAGCATGTTTGGTATGATGGGGATTCGAACCCGCGACCCTCGAATTACGAGTCGCACGCCTTAACCACCTGGTCATGTCGGGCCATAAATGGAACGTTTCTTAATTCACAAAGACTGATACGTGTTACCCATACAATTGGCAATTTTCATTAGAACATACATGGGGTCGTAGATGTCACCAAATGGCTGTTTAAGGACATAGATGTCTACAGATTAACATAACGACATATTACGCAATGAACTCCTTATGAGGTAACATGGATTATATACTTTTGAAAACAACATATGAAAAACGATAACTTCAAACAAGGTGAACTTAATGTTTTTTCATGTTCAGGTGTTACATATTCCGTTAAGAGAATGAATTTATAATAGAAACTACAATGTTACAAAAATATAGAATGTATGATATATTCACATTCCACAACGTTACTGAAATGTCAGCCACGTGGGGAAAAAAGAAATACCTGTATGTCAAAAACAAATACACGAAGATTTTTTGTAGAAATTTGTGAATTATTGGCGTTAGCCATTCCTAATTTTGAAGTAATAGACGAGAGGTAAAGTAGCTAGCAAATATCAGTCACCACAAACTGTTGAGCTACTCTTTTTTTTCAACGAATAACAACATATCATATAATATCGTCCCCGCGGCTGAAAGGACGAGCGCGTGTCGGCGACAGGTTTCGATCCCGCAGCATATAGATTTCTAATTGAACATCTTAACCACTGCCGGGTACTCTTGTGCAAAATGAAATTCTCGTTCACTCTCTTTTGCTTAATATAAAAGTTTCTGTCCAGTTTTGGTAAAGAATTAGAGAAACTCCTTTTGCAGAATTTACAATATTGTTATTTTACGTCTTTGTTGTAGAAAAACAGCCAGTCATATAATAACACATCGTTTGTGGCTCAGATTGAGATTATCTGCTTAGTTACGTTTTGTCAGAAAATATATTTAGTTCTAGTTGGTTTGAGGCGTAAGTCAAACAGCTGAAAAACATTTTTTGAAGAAACACCTGTTGTTTTATTCACCCATCTAGAAGGAATGTAATTTTTCCACATCGATGCAACTATGTATATTGATTTTACCTATCTTAATGAAATAAGTAAAGATTGTGTTTTATGTCACATCACAAGTCCATACTATATATTTCCTATTTTAAAACTTAATCGTTTAGCTAAATTCAGGTTTACTTCACAATTTTTCAGATCGATCTTCTCGTTATAAAGTGGAACCATCTGACACATCCACCAAAATCAGTTGCAGCATGAAATTGTTTCTAAAGTTGTTTTCAATCATGTATTGAGACAAAATCTTTCAAAAGACCATACAAGGAGCAATCTTTTAATCACTACTGAACAATAAGAAACATACCAGGAGCAGGGATATGAGCCCCATATTCTTTTGAGCTTATCCCCCTCTCTCTTAGTGAGACATCACAACCAATTTCAGCCTTGAGGATGACATGTATTTTGTATAAATGTTGCAAAAGTCCTTCTCAGCTCATGTCTGAATAATGAGCCAGATGCACAGTAACTTTCTACAACGAATTTCCAATGAAAACTTTACCACACACAGTAAATTTCAATATATCATACAAATACTAGAAATATCCCTCAAAATCATATCTAAATCAGCAAATTCCCGCTGATATGATGCATAGTGTGATTTGTAATTTAGAAATAAAGCTTGCTAAATACCATTTAAGCCAGAGAATAGATTGTTTCCTAGGCTGAAAAATCATTATGATGTGCATAACATAAATAAATGGAGATATTTATTCACCTGCAAAACATCATAGAAAATAGCTAAAATAATGTTTAAGCCAAAGTAAAATCTGCTAATAAACATGTAGTCATCCTCCAAGATAAACTTTTGTGAAGGTGATGACGAGAATACTTCCTTTTAAAGATGATTTATCCTACTGTGACAAAGCACAGTTCTACTGGTCAAAATATGTATGTGATGAATGATCGCGCCCCATACTCAATTATCGCAAAGTTAGTGAGTGCCGAAGATACTTTAATCCAGAGTGATATTTGTCCAACAGAAACAATGGCAGTGCAATCCATTGAAATGCTAAAAATGCGAATCGCAAATATTCTTTATAGATAATTATGAAACAAAATTATATAATTGATAAGGTATCGAATAATACCTCTGGATACATTTCGGGTCACCACTTTTGGTTTCTTTTGTTTTGAATTTCGAGCAAAGCTACAAGATGGCTATTTGCGCTAGCCATCCCTAATTTTGCAGTGTAAGACCAGATGGAAGACAGCTGATCATCACCATCCACCGCCAACTCTTTCACCAACGAATAGCAAGATTGACCGTCACATTATAATTCCAACACGTCTGAAGGGGCGAGTATTGTTTGGTGTGACGGGACTTCGAGTCCGCGACCCTTAGATTACGAGTCGAGTGCCTTAACCACCTGGCCATGCCGAGTCTCATCACTTTTGATTTCATAGTAACAGTATTTGATATGAATACCACGATGCTCAAAAACCTTGTTACAATTACAGAAATATGTTTGCTCAAGGAATATCTGTATGATAGTACATTATATAATAGGTTTATCTCAATATGCCTCCAATTCTTTTCTTTAGAAAATAAAACTTGAGTTACATGGTAATCAAATTAATATTCTGTATTTTATGTATAACACAGCCCTTTGATAACTAACTTATATTGTGGTATAAGGTTTTTTATAATTAATTGTCAATATTACTTCTTTATTTAATATAAGAAAATGATTTAATTATATTCATTAGATTTCTCAGTATAAAAAGATGTTGGGAAACTACAATGCTTGTCTGTTATTGCTCAAATGTCCCAGTATACTTACTTTTCAGGAGTTATTTTGTCATCTTATGTTAGAGAAACCTAACTGGTAATATGGTTCAGTTAAACTTATGCTAATTATCATATTAGAAGTCCTTGAAGCTTATTTTCGAAAATTCAGAAATGCAATTCAGGGAACTAAACAGTTATATTTATTTAATCACTGAAATCCCACAATTTCCTGAATTCAATGGCCGTGTTAACAAATTTATTATGTACTTGTCGACTCTCTACTGGTATTGACCTTGAAGTTTAATATTGTATGAGAGCAAGCTCATTGTAACTCAGTATGAAAACTGTTTTTCTGAACATTAATGTTGTAACATCGAAATTTTCATTTCCATTTCTCCTGAAACTTCTCATATAATTACTAACATCATCTTTAGTATTATATTAGTTGCTTTTTCTTCTCTTTTTGTAGTTACAAACCATCTTCAGACATGTTCAGATCTCTATCACACAGCTGTTTGCTTGGGAGATTTATCTAACATAACAATTCATACCACAAGATTATTAGCAACCCAATGCTTCTAACATGTTGCATTGATACTATAGATATATTCTTTCTGAATTGTTCAGCAAACAACCTGAAATTAGTATTTCACACTACATCAGTACTACTGACAAGGGAATATTGAATGAACAAGACTAAGATTCATATACTTGTGTGTGTGTGTGTACATATTCTATACACATGAGATGATAGTTAAATTATATTTTCAGATTTCTCAGTGTACAGGACAGTTATTGTGAAGTTGAAGAAGACAACGGTTTGCATTATCATTAAAATAATGGGTATGACAATGAAAATGGTACATTTGTATCACATAGGTTCTGTTTAATCCAAGATAATACAGAATGTGGAAACCACAGATTGGATTCTGTTGGCAAATATAGTTGTAACAAACTGAAATCACAGCTGAATGAGAGAAGTCACTGGAATTTGGACTCATCCATAAAATACAGGAAGAAAATATGGATAGATCAAAAGAAGTTTGTGGGAAATGTCAGAACAACTAATCAGGTGTATCCAACTTCTTACAGTAACTGAGGTATAACTCACAGGTGAGAACAGCAACCAGTCATGGTGGTTTGGTTTTAAATTTTGTGCAAAGCTACACAAGGGTTATCTGTACTAACCATCCCTAATTTAGCAGTGTAAGACTAAATGGAAGGCAGCTAGTCATCACCACCCACCACCAACTCTTGAGCTACTCTTTTACCAACGAATAGCAGGATTGACCATCACATTATAATGCTCCCACAGCTGAAAGGGCAAACATGTTTTGTGTGATTGGGATTCGATCCCCGGACCCTCGGATTACCCAGTCATGATGGATAAGTTGTCTATTAGACATGACAACTGATGTAATGCCAGAATATGTAGAATTGAAGGTAGAATCTCAGATCGTCTATATGCAAAAAGTATAGCTTACTGAAACATGAAATTACTATGACAATAGAGATGTTGAGATAGCAACTGTGGCATGGGAATAAGCTACTCTGACAGGTCTTTACAATGGATACAAAAATGAAAGTTCAGATTCTCAATATACAAGATTTGGTCTGAAAAAAATGTATAAATGTCCTAACATTGAGCCTAAAGATCCAGATGATGCACAGGACAAAGGATTTGCAAAACTGAGTCTCTGGCCAAAGTAGAAATTAAACACTATTATTACAGCTTTGATGAATTAAGGCTCAATAAATTTGCAGCAAGGAATGTTTGTCTACTTCCCAAGATGTTTAGGAGAATATATGCAAAACATTCAGTGCTCTGGTATACTTAACATCCAGATGTTTTATGTATGAAATAAAAGTTTACTTATTGTCAAGAGTAAGCCCTCATTGCTTATATTTCAATCATCTTTAGAATTCCAATATGAGCTTTAAGTCTAAGTGTTGCCATCACAGGTGGTATAAATACATACAAATGATGTGCATGTGGAAAACCAAAATCCATGTACAATAATCCACTTACATTAATGGTAACCTAAAGCACTCTCTCAGAAATCCACATGTGACAACTGAGAGAAAATCTGATCATCATCAATGTAGAAACAGCTTGCAACCAATAGAGGAACTTCTACAAATGATTTTGATGGTAAAACGCAACATTCAAACACACTTTTAAAGATGTCTGGGGCCTGTGTGAGAGAGTCTGAAAGTAAAACTTACACTTTAAAAGACCTATCTTCTTAGATGTTGTAAATAAAAATGTGCAAATTGTCATACAATCTATAAGAATGAATATTTCATAAAATACACAATTCCACGTGGTATTAAATCTTTTCTAGATAAAAAAAACATTTCTAGATTATGTCTTCTCTTCTTTTTATTAAAGGATTCATTGAAGCAGTTTTGAATATTGTCAAGTGGATTATGGTGAAACTTTGTCTGAAAACGTCACACTGAACATTGAGAGTAAAGTTATTTGTTTCTAGGAACCAAACAAAACAATTATTAGCCATAATCTTTTAACACCTTACCAAGCTTGTTATTCAAGGCAAAAGAGGGAATCACAGGATTCTTCTTATGTTATGGCAACATAATCTTAATTATCTTATATAGTGCTGATTATTATGATTTGTTTGTACAAAGAAACTTATTAGGTTGTTTGTTAGATGTCTGAAATGTGAAGAATGTGATTAAAAATAAAAACATGTCACAATGTTATATGTAATGTTTCTTAATTATAGGAACATGTGGTACAAAATATTTATATATTTTTTTCTTTTTAAAATGCTTTAATTCAAACTTGCACTTGTAAAAATAAAGCCTCCTCAGCAGAATATGTCAAAAAGTTGATAATTACAACCAAATCCAGCAATAAGAAATCAATCCTATACTACTATTGAATTTGTATTCAAGATATGACCACCATATGTACAAAAAATGCTGCAATATGTTTCTCATTAAAGAACAACCATTTCACAGTTAAATACCAACATTGTTTTGTACAAATGTTCCAAATGCCATCTCAAGATAAGAAAAAAGAGAAATTCTGTTAAAGTATGAAAGAGGTGTACTTTTAAAGAAAACAGCAAGTGAACTGCATAGGATTATTTAATACAGAGATGTGATAATTAAATTAAAACAATATCAGTACAAGTTAGGAGTATGAAAAATGGCATTTCCTTAAAAATAGTGGGAGGACAATATCCACTTACATCCACCTTCAAGGCACGAGAGAAATACGTAAACAA
The DNA here is from genome assembly GCF_004210375.1 of Tachypleus tridentatus. Taxonomy (NCBI): domain Eukaryota; kingdom Metazoa; phylum Arthropoda; class Merostomata; order Xiphosura; family Limulidae; genus Tachypleus; species Tachypleus tridentatus. Next base: position 14,532,911 of record NC_134830.1, read on the forward strand.
CATGTTTTTAGCAATCTTTATTACCACAGAAATTTTCATAACTTGTCTGTTTAGTATGTTTTTATGCAGTTTTAGCACAAAATTGTTCAAATGGTCCTTTCTTTCATTTGCTTTTGTACTTTTGTTCTTCTGAGTAACAGATGGTATCTACTCTGCCTGCTAGAATATTGCAGAAACTTTGCTTATTAATGTAGGAGAGTGTCAGTGACTATCACATTCCTTTGCTGGCAAAGTGGATGATGTCTGCATGTTAAAGCCATTAACTACTGCAAGAGAATAACCAGTCATGTGGTGATGTTATTGCACATAAAAAAACCAAGACTTTCTGTATCAGTTTGGAGTATTTAGTTCAACAGAGCTGCCAAGCCATTCAAAAGTACAGTAAATGTAATTATTCCTTTGTCTAACCAAATACACATTATTTTCTTGGTTTTTGTGCAAATAAAGACTGTTTAACTTCATACCACACATTTGGTATCTTTATTTTTCTCACAGCTTATAAACTCAGTTTTCAGATTACTTCACAAGTTTCTCGCTTTATCTTCCTGTTATTGAACGGACTTGTTTGATACATGAGTAGAAATCAACATAATTTAAAATACTGCAATAAAACCAGATTAGATACATGTCCCTGTAACACAGAAAACAATTATTCATGTGGGACTTCTCTGAAAAATATACAAGTATATCATCTAGTGGTACACATGGTTCCAGTGGGTTGTTTCGACAAAAACTGGAAATATCTCACCAAGCGTTTCATGTGTAAATATACAAAACCACACATACATCATCGTTCCATATTTTATTAAACTCTGTCACAAGATGCACAAGAAGGAAAATTTTGGTATGAACAATTTGTCTTAATATATAAGGTTGCCCAACTTTTAAGGGGGATGACAATAACAGAAAAAAAAAATTATTAAGCACCTCCAAAATACCAGTTACTTTCCTGTATTAACTGGGTTTCAATGAAAAATAAAAGGTAAATCTTTATTGAAACAGTTATGAAAGAAATAGAAATGTATAAGGTACACTTTCCTCAAAAATAATAAGAAAAACAAGTGTTTACAATTTTGAAGAAGCCCTTATATCTTTCTGGTTTTAATTTAGTTTTTTACATAATGCAAATTCAATTCAAACACCTAAAATTTAGTAGGATGAAATAGCTTGACAAAAATAATTTAATGCTGTTAAAACACCTCTAAAAACTGAAACATAAAAATCTTTTTGCGTTCTGTGTCATAATACAGCTTCATTTACAACAAAGAACAGAACTGAAATTAGGAATATAAATGACAAGCACACTTTAGGAATTTCCTATTATAATCAATGCATACATTTTAGATTTAATAAACTAACTTTGGAAGTTTAATATATGTCTCTTTATTCAAGACCCAACATATAATTAATGAATTGTACTCCTGCAATGATAAGTGGTTGCCATGCAACTAAATAACGTATAAAGTCTAAAAAATTTCCATAGAAGACGTGAGGTTTTTCCCATCTGAGAGAAAAAAAAACAGTTAAGGGAATAATTCTTGAAAGGTAAGTTAATCCTAAATACAATTAACAAAAACACTTTTTAAACATAACTTATATGTGCATATAATCACTTTTCAATTTGAAACAAGAGTATAACTTTAGGTTTCAAATACTACCATATACACAAAAATGTTACATATTCACAGGATGAATGCATTATATCAAAACAATTTTGACAATGTAGATCAATAAAACATGAGACAAATACAGTCAATATATAAAATTATTGTGTTCCACCAACTAAATTTTGAGTCTGGTGTTTCAGAGTAATGTGATGTCACTAAAAATTGATTGCTTTTGTCATAATACGTTCTATGTTCCTTTCTTATAATATCATTAAGTATAAGAGATATACCTCAAAAGTAATGGTATTATCAAATAAAAGAATATGGAACAATATATGACACCAGGATCTACAACAAGTTGTACCTCAAACATGGTAAGTCAAGCATAACATCTTGTAACACATAATAATCCCTAAATACAAAGGTTAGTATTAAAAGTTGTTCATGTGCCCTAAGCAACATTCAATAATATAATGAAGGACCTATGCCTGAAAATGAACAAATCCAACAGAGTATGTATTCACCAAGATTAGGTTTCCAGTCATACCTCTAGTGCCGAGAGAATGAATGAAATATTTATGATTATATTCCATATGAAAACATATCAGTCAAGTCACTGGATGCAAAATCTGTGGATTTTTAAACAACTGAACTTTGAAAATGTCACTGGGAGATCACTAAATGTATTATGGAATGCATGTAAGAAGGACTGCTGTGCTTTGTACACAATAGTAAAGATATATGTAACAAGTCATACCTTAGCAGTGGTTTTTAACAGGCAAGAACCACACTGGTTAATGGAAAAGGTTCATTTGCCCCAGAAAACAGAAACATAATCAAGAATGATCCTTGTCATGGAAAGTAACAGTTCTTATGCATACAATCTGCTCCACAACATATCTATTCAGCTGTTGCATAACTCAAGCAGCTGGAGAATGAAATGGGTATTACACTATTCCAGAAAAAGACATGTTAGTCAAGTTGCTGCATGAAGTTCCTATAGATAAAATAGTTGAAATGGGTGCTATAAAATAATTAATTTTACACACTAAATGGTTTATATAACACAAGCATATATGAGAGAGTATGCTTTTGACACAACAACTTTTTGAGAGAAACTTTTGCAAAAAATTTGCTGCAGAGCTATTATTAATATGCACAGTGATCAGACAGAGTATGTCCTTATATGGCAACATGGAAAGTAGCAGCATGGCAAAGCTCCAAAATAATTATAACATAGTAAACATCTGTATTAGGTAATCATTAGAGTGGTTAAAACTAGGGATAAATTCATAACTTGTACCTCCTCAAGGTTCTATAAACAATGTTAAATGTGTTCAAACAAAAAAAAAATGTGTGTGTCAAAATTTGTAATACTTTCATTTAAAGGTTGATTATACTTTTACACTCAACACTTTTTGTAGTTATGTATGAGTTGGAGACTAATACTAGCATGTTAAGTGTACAAATGTGCCATGAAAGTAATTGTATATATCATGCATTATGTGTGTTATGTATCTATACCCTCACAGGAAAAATCTATGATTTTTTATATGTATTTCATTTCTTTTAAGCCATGAGGAGTAAAATATTTAAGTTACAAATAAATGACAAAGAAATAGGTTCATCTTTTATTCTGAACATTAGTCTAAAAAACTTATGATAGTGATGAATCATTTTCTGTAACATGTTTTACTTGAGAACTTATTTTCAAATATTTTAGTTAAATTTCTAAAATAACTCGCAACTGACTGTGCAATATGGTGAAAATAATTTAATTAATTTTAGAAAAGAAACTGATTTTTAGATTAACACTTATCAGATGAAAATTGTGGATTTTTTAACATTTCCTGTGGTTATAAATTTATTTATCATAAAGAGAAACGGTTACAAGCAAAGCTTCACTTTCCAATAGGTATTTCTGTTATGCTAACTGTAGGAATGAAAATAACACGGTTACAATATTTTTTGATAATTGTTACAACTAAACAAGGATTTTTCTAAATTGAGGTAATGTAATGAGAAGGAAAAAAAAAAAGAAGGAGGAATTTAAAGTGTACCTTGAAATTCTCTCCCACAGATATTTTTCAGCAACTGGAAGATTTCCAAATAAAATTTGGTTCCTGGATAACTTTACATAAAAATTTAAAATATAGAAATCTGTTTTTATACTTCAGCCATTTTTATATGTCAGGACTTAGTTAATGAATGTCAAGTCATTCATACTAATTAATGAAAAACCTAACTATTTCTTTATATCAAGTGCACAATTTTGAGTGATTTTATGTAAACCACAATGGCTGGCTCGCAGATGAGTGAATAGTAAGATATATATCTTTCTCCACACAAAAAGAAATGCCTGTATACCAATCTCACCTATCCAAGAAAGTTTAGTCATATTGAATGAACACTAATATTAACTTTGTACAACAGCTTTAGTTACTTTCAACTATATAAATTTTAAATAAACTTTAGTACTATATATGTAATAAAACATTTGTTCTGTTAATTCACTTAACATTGATATTATATTATAGTATTCTTTACATACTTTACCACTTACAAACTTAATGAGAAACTATTTCAAATTTTATATCTATTTTCCTCAGTACATATTATTTCAGACTGCTGATGATGAAACTTGTACATCCTAAACTGTCCATTGAGGAAAACATGCTTTATTTAACACAATGGTGTTCCTATATCTACTTAGACCATAGAAACAGATGCTTTACTTACCACCACTGTGTTTCTATTTCTAATTATACTGTAGAAACACATGCTTTACTTACCACCACTGTGTTTCTATTTCTTATTAGACTGTAGAAACACATGCTTTACTTACCACCATGGTGTTCCTGTTTCTAATTATACTGTAGAAATACATGCTTTACTTACCACCACTGTGTTTCTATTTCTAATTAGACTGTAGAAACACATGCTTTACTTACCACCATGGTGTTTCTGTTTCTAATTATACTGTAGAAACACATGCTTTACTTACCACCATGGTGTTCCTGTTTCTAATTATACTGTAGAAACACATGCTTTACTTACCACCATGGTGTTCCTGTTTCTAATTATACTGTAGAAACACATGCTTTATTTATCACCATGGTGTTCCTGTTTCTAATTATACTGTAGTTAATTTGGATTGACAGTTCTTAAAACACTTATCTCCAGCAACATCACTAATATTAACAGCTGAACAACAACATGTACATGTTATTTAGTACAGATATAAAATATTTTAAAGGTTTTAACTATTTCACATTAAACATAATTTATGTAATTACTATTTACTAATCTCAACCTTACAGTGACCACTAGCGTAATAGTAAAAAAATTATCTGTATAATTTTTCTTTTAAACGTATTAGAGTTTCGATCAATTGTGCTACTAAACAAACTTAATTCTGCTGTTTAATGAAAGTTATTCAGTAACTACACATAAAATTAACTGTCACTAAAATATTACAATAATAGATAAACAGAGAAATACAAGTGAAGGATACGGATTACAGAACATCCTTTTCAAATCTACTTTTTCCTTGCAGTATGGACATGTCTGTTTCTTTCCCACAATACACCAGCCTCGAATACAAAATTCATGAAAACTAAAGAGTAAGTTAAGGAATCAATAAAGAAACAACACAAGTAATAAACTTCATATTTAAGATACTAATCTGCATTATTGGAACTTCCAAACACTTTTCTTGATAACGTTTTTTCAGACACTTTAATTGTACAATCCATTATCAAAATTGTTCATGATAAATAACTTAAAATATAACAACAAAGCTTCTGGCAAATTTATATTTCCACGTATGTCTCTACCTCACCGATTAATGCAACATATAAGTTTGTTCTAAATTTTCTAGTAATAGTTTTAGAGTCCCAGTTTAATATCAAAATGGTAAATAAGTTTATAACCCAGAGAGAAAAGTAATTATAATGGGAAGTATTTCCAATGACACACGACAGTTTTGACCTTGTTTTAACCAAATGTATAAGTACTGTGTGTACCTTTCCATTTAGACCTGTATAAAGGTTTAAGGTGACATGAGATACAGAGATATCCGTATATTAATGGATAATTGAGTTTACAGTATGTTCATACTTTATACATTTTGCAATTATATGACTAAGAATCATGCATATAAAACAACCAAATACTATGTACATAAATACCACGTAAAGATAACTGTTCAAATATGACATATACTGAATTAATTAAAGCAATGACAGCATGGACATTCAGATGATATAGCATATTACACTACTTACAATTTTTTAATTTCTGATGATGAAAAACCCATTTGAAGTAAAAATGTACCTCAAGATGGCTGGTATTGGTATTAAAATGCCCATACCAGCCATATTGAGGGACATTTTTACAATTTTTTAACATGACAACTGGTAGAACACATAAGCTGCAAATGCTCTGCAGAGAGTTTGTGAAATGAAATGACCAATCATTTTAAATAAAGGAATGTGTGCAGTATTCTATTTAGATGAAGTAAAATATTTAATTCAAGCATCATACAAAAATGTTTTGCCAATATTTTCAGCAAAAGCAATCTTTAATTCTGATGCTTCTGTTATGTTCTTTCAGAAAACTGATATCAACAGATACATTTTAAAAGTCAGAAACCTACAGTACACCATCAAAAACTATTTCAAATGTTCTCTACACAACAGTCTCTTCTGACTGATGTAATTATGAAAAATAGCCACAAGGAGCTACTACCCAGATCCACATGTCCAACATATAATACAAGCTATCACCACAAAAGACTGGCTTGAATGTTGGAAGTTAAAACACATCATTAAAAGTTGTTATCATGACCTTTATCACATAGTACTTCTCAGATCCTGTAAAGCACATCTCAGACTTGCTACACTTAGATTAAGAGAGAATTACTTTCTTAATACACCTATAAATTCTTAATTGGATAAGGTCTTCAATAGTCACATGGAAAAATAGAGTGTGCAACTTATCAACTAGTTTATGAAAAAAAAATCTTTTTAAATCAGAATATTTTCTATACAAATTATATATGTGTAATATCACATCCCATTACAAACAGTGTTTTCGTATCATTCTGGAATCAAGCCCTAAAGGTAGTAGTCGTTCACGTACCATGTTTGGCTTGTATTTACCATAGTGGCAAAATTTTATTTTTGACTGACACTACTTACTGGGTACCATGAGCTTTATTTTTTTTTCCCCTATGTAGGCCCCAGCAACAAGAAATACAAATTCAATATATGTTTTACTCATCTTGTAATCATAATTATCAAAGCAAAGTCCTTGATAATTTATTCTTCAAGCCCATTCTATTAATTACTGATATCTTTCTGTAAGTATCAAAAACAAGTAAATAACCATAATTTTACAAAAGTAATTTATACAGAAGTTTTATATTACTATATAAAATATATATATTTTGCTATTTTATGAGAAGATTGAATTTTTTCCATTTTCTATGAATATCACACTTATATTATTACTATATTATCTCTCAACAGTTTTCTAAGTGAACTGTGTGTGTGTATGTGTGTTTTTCTTATAGCAAAGCCACATCGGGCTATCTGCTCAGCCCACCAAGGGGAATCGAACCCCTGATTTTAGTGTTGTAAATTCGGAGACATACCGCTGTACTAGCGGGGGGCCTAAGTGAACTGATTTGAAATCAAAATATTATTTTGTTTATGACTTCAATCACTCCCTTTGTAGTTTTAGAAGTTTACCTATTATATTTACATTAATAAAGGTTTAACTTACAATATAATGTATATTATCAGGTGAAAAATTACAAAAACATTATATCCAAAGTACTTTAATAGATTGAAAACAAAACCACTGTAATCTTTGAGATATGTTTCTTCATACTCTTCATGATCACAAAAGAAAATTATAAAACCAACCAGTTGTACAAAAGATAAAAACTTTTATATTTCCACACTTTTGAAAAACCAAAAAAGGAAACATGTGCTCATGAAATGCAGGCTCTTTTTTTTTTTTTCAAAATATGTTAAAATAAAGGATACAGTACCTATGAGTATAGGTTTTATATTAAGATATATTTGAAAAAAAATAATCAAAGAAAGGATACACATGTTCACAAGCTAACTTGTACGTTTTCTCTACAATGGCCTCTGAATTGTTTTGCACAAGAATTTTATTCCCACAAACTGCACAGACATTTGGTTCTAATTGACGAACTGGAACTCCAGTTGGTGTATAGTACTGATAAGATAGGAATTAAATTATTCAAATATTTGAATACAATTTATTATTCAAATTTTCAAAATCACAGCCAACAAACAATGCTACAAATTCGTTAATGATGCAAATGAAAACCATTCATCTTTTATGTATTTCAAGTAATTTTTAAAGCAGATTCAGTACAAGTACCTAAGACAGTGAAATATTAAAATACTCATGTCTGCAAATTTGCCTTATTTAACCCATAAGTATATGATACTGGCAATTATTTCACAGTTACATATAATACTTTTGTTTCAAAGCAGTTCTTTTAATCAGTTTGTTAAATTTTCTAGAAACTTAAGTATTTGGATATGACAGCTTTATTTTGGCACATAAGAAAAAAGTTTAATGAGACTTTTATTGTTCTGAGTTAAAGACACAAGTTTCTATATTCACCTTGTCTATAAAAAGCTCACTGTTTTTAAACCAGAAAGCATACACAGCAGTCAAGAGTAAGCATACAAATCAATTTAAACTTGTTATAAACTAGTTTATTGAACTTGACCTTTAACTTATCTGTGCCTGCAGTGATAACACTAATGACAATTGAACAAAAGCTATCTAAGCATATATGTTGAAGTTGAGAAAAAGAGTAGTTGTCATTTCCAAAAAAAGCACATCTAGTTAAAATTTACACTTTAAGAAAAAATAAAGAAACTTATTTATATATCATCATCTTCTGCGAAACATTTTTTTCATTCCACAGAAAATCTTTCTTGTAGAGCATACTAATTCAGCTGTATAAATAGGAAAAATTTATCTATTCTACCGAGTAATAAATAACACAAACAATCAGTTTACATATTAAACATTAGAAAGACACAACAGAAAATTACTTCAGCAATAAACAATGGGAAAATCAAACAAACAGAAAACCAAAAATAGAAATGATAAAGTAATACATCAATGTCTATTAACTTTTTTGATTTAGGGAGAAATAAATATAAAAAAGGTACAAAAATAAAAAGAGGAACATAGTAAACAGTAACTAATGCAAAGTGTATGTTGAAGTTTATAAGTATTGTACTGTAGAAACCAGTATAAATGTACAACTTAGTTATGAGTCAAGTAAGACATTTTGGGTTGTAAACTTTTACTTACAAAATCATAAATGTTGGTTTACTTTTTATAAATTATTTACCTTCAACAGATCTACAAGAATCAACCAGCAGCTACAAGACTTAAATGCAGTGCTAAAACTTAGTTCTAGTATTTGCAGTGGTTGAATGTGTGTGTTTTCTTATAGCAAAGCCACATCGGGCTTTCTGCTGAGCCCACTGAGGGGAATTGAGCCCCTAATTTAAGTGTTGTAACTCCATACTTACCACTGTACTAGCAGGGGGCTTCACTGGTTGATTGAAGAATTCTGTACACGTTTCACCCTTTCAATTTTAATGAATCTTATCCATCTGGTTTGAGAATTTCAGTTTAGATTTAAATTAAGGAGGATATTTAAATATCTGTGTTATTGTGTCAAGACTCCTGAATTAATATAACTTCCATCTATATACCATTGAAAAACAAAACTTGAATCTAGTGTCAGATTTGTCATTAGTATTGCATTACTGTTAAATGACAAAAAGTACATTATTTGAAAAAAACATTTTTTTCATGCATTTATATGTATTATAGACAGTGATGGATATTTAGTTTTCAATGAAGGTTTTTACAGTTTTCACTTTCTGCCCATCACAAGCATAATAAATTACCACATTTTGAGATGCAGTGATGTTGTTAATTGGTTATTAAGCTTTGGATTTATATTTCGAATTAGGAATGCTCCCTTTTTTCTTTAATACTCCTGCACCTGTTGATTAGTCTATTATTTTGAAGTGTTCATTGTTTGGCTTCTTACTACACTCTTTGTTTAGATAGTTGTAAACTTTAAACAAAAACTAGAGCAAGAAGTTGTTCATGTTATTCTTCTCATCAATTTTGTTTACCATACACCTCAAGACGTTTTAGAAATTATCATAAAAACTGGTATTTTTTTCTTGGCTTAGTTGTATTCTCCTATGATATAAAACACTTCTACTGTGTAAATCTTGTAATAATTACAAACAATACCTTGTAGTCAAAGGGTTTATACTAACTTACTCCAATAGTTGCAGCCATTTTATCAGTTATAATTTCAGCTATATCTCTGCCCAAAACACCATAGTAAAGTCCATAGAAAAGACACACAAGTCCACAGTCCAGCCAGGTTTGAGGTTGAGCTCGAAACATAAGGTTCACTCCAAGCAGTGTTAGCATAACAACAACATAGCCTAATACTCCAAGCCCATAACTTATCATGTATATGAGATAAAACCACTTATACACCAACCTGTAAGAAATAAAGTAAAAATATGAGATTTTATACAAATGCATTATATTGTTTACAAAATAATAAATTATTCTAAAATAAAAACAACTTAATAAAATTTATTACTATTGCTTTAATATTTATACAAAAAAGAAATTAATGTCAAACATTTAAACAAAAATAATAGAAATGTATAATTTAAACACAACACTTCAATAACTTATTCACCATTCTTTTAGAAAATTACAAAATTTACATTTTTGTAAGCTGAAAATGTATTTCTGATAAATACTTACCTATTCTCACAAACAGTTTTCCTCAAATTATGCTACACTCTATGTGTAAATTTCCATTTCATATTAACCTTGATACTCTCATCTACCCTCACTTGTATTAATGTGAGACATCTGCATGCTATTACGTAAATGATTGTGCAGTAACCCTCAATCAATATGAGTGCAACATGACTCATTCTGTCTCTCGCACTTTCTCTTCTGTGCAGTTCAAAGTCACTTTAAGATCAGGCAGTACATACAAAACCAACACCAGAAGTGGGGAATATGGGTGGGAAATGTGAGGTAGGTAAATATCTATTGGAAATACATCTGCAGCATAAGAAAATGTTAACTTCCAACACAACATCTTACCTCTTTTTAAAAACACCTAGAATATTACAATGAGTTGACAGAGGATCCAGTGAGAAGATGATTCCCTTTAGAAATACCCAAAGGAGGACCATGGGGAGTGTTAATAAGCAGAAGGCAACAGTACTGTGGGAGACTGCATCACTTGTGAACCAGGAATATTCTGTCCACAAGACTCTCACAAATAAAGGCAGAAGCAGTTGAAAGACCCCCACAGCTTAAACTGTGTGCACATCCAACACAACCACTACTATATCTGTGAAGAACCAACATCTGGGGAATGGTAGGAAGATGGATAGAAAGGTGAGGGTGCATCTTCATCCCAACACCAGGTGGCATTGGGAATGTATCATATAGTGGTTAAAATTATTTTAGCATTTCTTTCTTTTATTTCAACTGTGTTGTACCTTAGCCCAAGTTTCACCCAGATGATCAAAGTACACACATATGCTACATGTTTATCATTAACTAGGTGAAATTTCAAGATCACAATTCTGAAGCATTTGCAGCACTGAAGTATCTTATGCTATTTTTAAATGCTTCAGGATATGAAAAATATAATTTTATAAAATTCCACGTATGACATACATACAGTATGAAGAAAAACTGAACACTTGGTGAATGCATCATAGAAGTTAGACAGTAATGATTGAATAAGAAAGGGAATGTATCTACCAAATTTCAACAAAGATGCATTTTGGGTGATATTGAGTATCAACTGTTTATTCCATCTACATAAACAAATGCAACTGCAGCTGAAAGAAAACTATTAAAAAGTTTATGTAACATCACTTGAGATTGAAAACAAGTTGCATAAAAGGAATTAACAAGGAAATCAGAGACATTTGATGTAACTTTGATGTGAAGAGGCTGTCAATTTACCATCTTTGATTACAACAAGTCATTGAATCAGTTTTAGTTTTATTTCCAAAAATTGATGATGAGTCAACAAAATTCATTTAATTAAATGACAGATCTATTTGTGAGTTGGATTTGTACACTGTTTGGAGTCATAAGAATAGCAAAGAAATTTGTATGAAAACATGTTTTGGGGCTAAACGTCAGTTTCTTGACTCAATCAACAAACCATGAAACCTGCTGCTAAAGAAACTAATCCAATATCCATAAGCCTAGAACATCACTAAAAATGTCAGTAATCCAAAATACTACAAGTTTTCCTGCTCAGGTTCCATGTAAATAATTATCGCAATCTCTCTCTCAATCAAATATTGTAGCTGGGAAATTGATGTAAAAATGTTTAGTATTAAAAGAGACTCATAAAATATTATAATTGATAATGCATTGGTTATAGTAGGAAATTTAATGAATATAATTAAAAGTTTAATTACAGAATAGGTAACTGCTCAGACCAAGGAGTTTAGTAATTTTTAACAATGAAGCTTTTCAAATTACCTTTGGTAATCTCGATGTAGCTGAGCATCTTAATATATTGACTTAAAGTGCTGTTTCAGTTTGGAAAAACTGAGTCATTTCTTTATTCAAACTGTAAACTTCTTTGAGATGGAAACATGTGTACTCCACTCATGACTATAAATCTGGATTTTAAATAAATCTCTTGATAACTAGATAACCAACTCCAAAAGACTAGCCTACATGGTGTTGCATTACAGTTCCAAGAATGATGACATTGTAAAAGTTTTCCCCACCCAGTAGGAGTAACATACACACTAAATTAAAATTGGCCATCCTTCAGCAACAAATTAGATTTGAATGGCATGCTTCTTAACCAAATAGAAAGAGCAGATTTCTAAACATATTTCCCTTACGTTTTCCATGATCTATTTCAATTTAAACATTGACTAGAAAGACATACAGTTGCTAAGTGCATTGTTGGAGATTGTTATCTGTAGGATATCCCTATTAAAAACATAAATTGCATGATGGAAAAAAAATGGCTGTGGAATCCAAAAATTAGATCTATTACTTCTAGTAACAGTATTGGTCTTCCAGTTATGAAACATTTTGATGCTTTTCAGGTATTTCTGGCCTTTTCTGATACAAAGATTTATGTTTTAAGAAACTTGTTTTCATTAAAAAGATTAAAAACTCCAAAATAATGGAATTTTCTTAACATTTGTGATATGGCACAATTTGAGTAACATTAAATGCTTGCCCAACAAACAGGTCTAGATATCATGATGTGGTGTGGTATTCTGAAAACCATTCGTGGCCTATTAGCAAACAATGCATTAATTGCTATGGCAACAGATTTACACTTTCACACAAAATGTGTAATTGTTTCACGCATGTGGTATTTAATAGTGATACTTTTAAAATTCACATTTGCTTCCTTACTAATCGTCTTCAGAAAAGTTGCTGTTACGTCATGCGTTAAAGAGATATCAAAGATCAGATATGAAATAAAAATAAATTAAGTAGCCTAAAAAACTAAAAAAAATTGAAATGGTTTGACTTTTTTCTTCTTACATAAAAGACAAGTTCACAATAAAATAAACTGAAATATACTGATATCTTTATATACAGTTTCATTTCAATTTACTTAACACCCTTTGTGTAACTTAGTGATTTTTCTGATATCCTCCACTATAGACTGCATTTTACAATAAGCTACAGGATTGGCCCATAAAACTACTTGTGGGCTCCTAAAAATGCATATTGTTTAGGCCCAGTTTTCTCCCTAAAGGAAAAGTTAAGCAAGATATTCTAAGATTAGAAGAGTTAAAAGGTATATGATGTATATATTTCCATTTCTTAATTTTAAACATTTTATTACACATTATTTTGATCATAATTACCTACAGTTAGTGATATACTGGAGAAAACAGAAAATAAAATAAAAATATTTACCTTAAGAAACTTTTGATGTTAATTTAGGTTTTAAAGATTATTCAAATAAAACATTAAAACTGAAAGAATATAAATGGTATTTTTATGAAAATTACTTTGCAAGTGAAGTATTCAAAGCCAGAGTGCAAATAACTACACTGAATAACAAATTTGTATTAGAAACAGTAGAAAATTATTAAAATTAAATATTATTTCTTCTGAAACAACATTCTTTTAGGAAATTTATTGTCAAATTTTAAACAGTTTCATCCACTAATTATATTTTTTGTCACAAGATGTAATGATAGCAACCTTATGTACCTATTCTGCAGGGAAATGGTAGTTAGAGGGTTAAGAATAAGAATACTTGGTTAGGTGACACCCAACACTGAGTGAGATCCAACTAAACAAGAAAGACACCTGCAAAGAAAATGAAAAAAAAAAAAAGAACAATTACTTGCTTTGCAAAGAGACACTGTGGAGTTCAAAATGACAGTGGGAGAAAGCCAAAACTCTATAGAAAATAAATGGCTGTGTGATGAAGATAATAAGCAATAAAGGTATGGCAACTGGTCCAAATACCAGAGCTAATGACATCCTCCATTGAATGATGGAAATAAGCAGCTTGGAGCATGGCAAGACAACAAATTTAATGGAAAGATACATATAAAAGATGACAATCATCAAGAAATAGTGAAGAATAATAAAACCAATAAACTGGTGAATCCAATCCATTACCCTTTTGGATTAGAGTAGAAAGGATTTTGAGTAGAAAGGATTCCAAGGAATAAATAATCAAGAGTTGAAACCATGGAAAGAAGTACTTTATGCCAGAGAGCCCTAAACAAACAGCTGAGGGGATCCAGATTACAATATCATAAAGGTGTAATATACAGGCAAATTTTTAGGCAGAAAAGAATGACTGGGGAAGAAGACCACTTAGGAACTGCAAAACAAGGTGTAGTAGACATCAAAACTAAACACATCTGACTACAACATCAGCATGCCAATAATAGGAGAAAAAGGGTTTTCAAGGAAAGGTGATATATAGAACAAGTTACAAGGGTTCAAAGGGAGGTAGGATAAGAATATAAAGAATGATGTTGAGATTCAAACCTGGGAGAGAGACAAGTTGAGGAGACGGGTGGTGCAGAGGGAACAGAACAAAAGGGAGAGGGCAGACAAACAGAAGACAAGGCAAAATTTGTAACATGAAGTATGGATGACAAAACCATGCAATAGTCCCAATGGAAAAAATCAAGAGGGCCATGTTAAAGAGCCAGGTTAGAAATGGTAGGATGAGACAGATGATAACCATGACATATGGATCAGCAATGGTACATGCATCATTTCCTTTGGTACACTGCCATGAAAAAAAAAAAAAAGGGACTTATAGAATGGGGAATCAAGGATACCACATGCTATAAAAATCTTGGCCTCTGGGTCAGGAACTATTAAAAAGTCACATATGAAGTCCAAGTGTGGGAACAGATGGATGACATGCTGGATTGAGGCCAATGAAGAAGAGTGGGAAAAATATTGAGAGGATGCAACATCCATAGCAAGCACAGAAGTGGAAACCACAGCTGAACCAGCTAACATGGAGTCACACACAGTTATCTGGATCATGTGAAAGACCCAGGAAATAAGATGAATGGAAGAGTTAGTATACACATACAAAATAAAAATATATTAAGTAGCCTGAAGAAAAAAAAAAGAAATGGTTTGGATCTTTTTCTTTTTACATAAAAGAAAAATTCATAATAAAATAAACTTATGTTCAAGAAAGATTTTAACCAAACATCAAATGGTACATCCACAGCTTGATTTCACTACTCCAGTCAAAGGATGTGGAATAGAAGACCAAAACCTTGGTAGCTGAGAACTAAGATGAGTTGCAAAGATACCCAACTCTGAAAAACTTCACTACACACACAGCCCCAAAACACATGGGTCCATTAACTGCTCCTTAGAGAGAATTCTATCGAAACATGATAAACATGTAACATGATTCAATGTAACCAAAATACAACAAGCTGTCAACAAAAGAATTTGATCACTGTTGAGTTGTTGGAATGCACCATCACCAACTAATCATTAAGGCCTGGTTGGAAATCAACCAAAGCCTGATGAAATGGGAGGAGCTCCAAGAGGTTGATATGAAGAGAGGACTCTGACAGAATGCACTACCTTGAAACTTTCTGAGCATTCAGGTAAGCACTCCAACCAGAAAGAGAAACATCTGTAAAGTGGTGACATTTTGTACAAGGAAAAGGAAGACCAACAACCAGAAATATTCAGTCTGTAAAGAAAGAAAAACAGAGCATTATCCAATGAATCTTAAATAATACTTCACTGGTCTAACAAAACCTACTGAAGGTGATGCATGTAAGCAAGGAAGATGGATAAGAGTTTCCATTGAAGCCTACATCTACAAAAAAAAAAAAAAAAAAAAAGATAGTGGGAGAGAGAGAGAGAGAGAGACAGAGAACCTGTCATGTAGAATAAGAAAGATGAAAAGCTCCATAATCCTATGCTGAAGTAAATAATGTAGGGCCTGAATGAGTAGGAAACTGAACAACACTCCAAGATGAACTAGGTATTGCATGGAGATGAGGACAGACGACTTCACCTTTACCAACTTACCAACATAAGATGCTTATCCAAGGAGAAACTAAGTATGAAGGGCATAGTTGGCATGTAAGGAAGCTGGAAGTTGTGTGTTTTCTTATAGCAAAGCCACATCAGGCTATTTGCTGAGTTCACTGAGCTGGAAGTAGTAAGTCATACATATAATGATGGAAACAAAGGCCTTGAGAATGATGAAGATGGGCAATCACCAGAGCACTTGATAAAAAACAAAGGGAGCAAAATGAGCCTGAATAAACAAGCCTGGAATTGAAACATCCCTCCAAAATAGATAAATCAAAACTAATAATGGGCTTGAATGGTAGATAGAAATGTGTAGGTACACATCTTACAGATCGACCTTTGTCATTTACAGATCAAGGAGGAAAATCCAATGAAGGACAAGAAAAAACTCCATGTTGAAATTTCAGGACCAAGAAGCTGTTCAGAGCTGACAAAGCAATGATAGAGATCTTCCTCTTTAATGGAACCTTTGTTAAAAAGGTCCCAAAATGTTTCTAAATGACGATAGCAGACAAAAGGATTTTAAAGAGAAGAACTGAAAAGAAGGACCAGACCTTCTAAAACCACCTTCATAACTGTGGCTGAGGAGTTTGGTCCCCACAGATCATTAAGTCACAATATAGTTGCAGGTAGCCTCAGAGATTGCACCACAAGGACCAATGGTAAACCTCAGGACTATAAGAGGCTGAAACCAGCAAGGAAGAAGAAGGATGAAATAGAAGAACAAGTGCAGGAGGGGTTTGAGATCAATGGGAGGTTTGCAACTAGTTTCTGCATCAATTCTCATGAACAATAATATCTAGAGAGGGAAAAAAACACTAAATACTGGCACAAAGGCTCATCACCTATTAGGACAGGAATTCAATCATAGAAAATTAGTGATGAGGATAAAACATAACAAACCTGATTGATTAATTTGAGAAACTGGAAAAGAGGCATGGACACATCTCTTGAAACAACATGCAAATGTGAAGTATAGGCAGGTGGAGGAAACAGGCTGTCCAAATCCTCACTATCATGTTCAATCAAACTCTCACCTGGTATATGAGATTAATTGTCAGGTGGTTCGGAAGACTGCATAAAGGTATCTGACTTCCTGTGAACCAGAGCCATTACTTCCTACATAGATAAAGTTGCTCAGACACCAATGAAGTGACCAGCAAATCAGTTGTAGTAGTGACATCAACTGTGGAAGGTGCCCCATGGAGTTGAAAGTGAACGACCAGTGGTGTTAACCCAGAAAAAAAACAATTTACTCTGACTCTGTTCTCACATCATTAAAAGTTGAAAAAGTATGGTGAAAAATTATGTGATGCCTAATGACCAAGAGAAAACTTGATTGCCTAAGAAAAGTTTCAGTCAAGAACATGTCTTAACAGTTAGACTGCCAATCAAGAAGTGATTTTTCACTACATAGAAGAGTGTGTGTTAGTAACTATTAGAGTTGTGTAGCAATCTCTATTTGTGGAGGGTTGTTGCACAATCCTTTACATGATAGTATGCAGATGACTCATTGAGTAAAAGGCAGAGTATATGGGAGTACTAAGGCTGGTATGAAGCAAAAACTTTGCAGTATGAGTAAAAGTTATTTGTGAGAGGAGGTAAGATATCATATCAGAAATTGGTATTATCATATAAAGAGTGATAACCTCATATGTATGGAACTTCATAAAATTACAAACCATTTCAAGATTTCAGAAACTTTTACAAAGCTACAGAACTGTCTTCAACAACAACAAAAAAAGTTTTAAAATAATGTTTTGAATAAAGCTACTCAACCATTTATCACTTTTATGCCTGTTAAGATAAACAAATGACATAATTAAAAGAAGTATTTTGGTGATAACTTAAAAGATTAAATGAAATGAAAAAATGTTATGAGTTTTCATATCTTTAGTGAATCTAATAATAATCAAGGCTGCAGATTTTACAATAACATAAACTAATGAATAGGAAATTTGACAAGTGAAAAGTTGGTTAATTTATTGAATTTTGCACAAAGCAACACAAGGGCTATCTGCACTATCCATCCTTAGTTCAGTAGTGTAAGACTAGAAGGAAGGCAGCTAGTCATCAACATCCACCTCTAGCTATTGGGCTACTATTTTACCAACAAATAGTGGGATTGACAATCACATTAGAATGCCCTCAAGGCTGAAAGAGTGAGCATGTTTGGTGTGATGAAGTTTCTAACCCATGACCTACAGAATGTGAGTCGAGCTCCCTAACCACCTACCCACATTAGTGATAAGACACAATTTCTACAAATTATTCAACACAAAGTATATTTCTTCATTTTCCAATGGGGGGAAATAAAAAAAGTAACTACACCATGGTTTACACATATACACAGGAAATAAATCATCCCCTTCTCATTCCTCAAAGCAGTGGTTTCCAAACCTTCACAATTCACAACTCAAATAGTCAGGCAATTTTTTGGAACCCTTGTTCTAAGTAGGAAGAGGGATGCTGTTCTTATATAAAATGGAAATATATTTTACTATATTTATATTTTACTATGTTTTGTTTTACAATCCACCATCAGTTAGGATCCACAGTTTGGGAACTGCTGCTCTAAGTAATTGCTGTGTATTATGAACATTATGTATGTGTGTGATTTTTTATTTCATAAATATAAAAACCCAATCATTAAATACCTTTTGCACTTTTTTGAAGAGGAAGTTAAGATTTTATGTTCAATTAACAGATTAGTATAGCTTGTTAAATCATCTCTAAAACCATAAAAAACTCTAATATGGTATCAATCTGATTACCTAAACTGCCCTGCAGTTAAAGTAACTCATGTTTTTATGACAATAAAGGAAAAAAGTTTGTATAACTTAAACTCAATCCATCATCTCTGTCTTTGATGACATAGTATCAACATAACAAATTTTTTGCTATTATTACCAAACAAAAACAAAAAAACTGCATTTCCAGTAAGTGAAGGTTAAAAAACAAGGACTCATAGCCTTACCTTGGTGTTCTTCCAGATATGGGTTTCTGCAAACCTCGGCTAACTACAATACATGTTAATATTGTAAAATTGCCCAAATGATAATAAAACGCCACCAATGGTTTCGAAGGCTAACTAAGACAGGAATGATCCACATACCCAACAGAGAAACTCTCTATGATTTAAGAAAAAAAAATAAGATAACATTTTCATTTCTTTAGTTCAAAATCTAATGAGCAAGAAAGATTTTAACCAAACATCAAATGGTACATCCCCAACTTGATTTTACACTCGCTATAAAGTTATCTCACATGCAATGATACAGATTTATTTTTCATTTATATAATAAGATACACTTCAAATACACAGATACAGAAAATTAATTTCTAAAATTTGAGTGCACAATTCAGATGTTAAGATTTTAGCTGAAAACAGAATTATGGTTTCTATTTTTGGAGATACTAACTGCAGGGAAAAGGAATTTAATAAATAATAATACAATATTAAAGATAATTTTTAAATTACATAGTGTAAACATTTTATTCTGTCAAATTAAATATGGAAAACAGGATCATTTACAATTAGCTTCATAAACATGTTGTCTTTTTTAATAAGACTTGTAATACCTATTTTAGTGTGTTAATAGTATACCTAACATCTTGTGTGTTATTAATATACCTAATATCCTGTATGTTATTAATATAAAGGAATTTAATAAATAATAATACAATGTTAAAGATAATTTTTCAATTATATAGTGTAAACATTTTATTCTGTCAAATTAAATATGGAAAACAGGCTCATTCACAATTAGCTTCATAAACACACTGTCTTTTCAATAAGGCTTGTAATACCTATTTTAGTCTCATCTAATAGGACCTGTAATGCATATTTCAGTTTTACATAATAAAACCTGTAATGCCTACTTGTTCTTATCTAACAGGACTTGGTATGTATATTTCAGTCTTACCTGATAGGACCTGTAATGCCTTTTTTTCCATTCAACAAGAATCAACTGGGCAACCACAACAGCTGTGATAAGAATAAGAACCATCCATGCATGCATAGTATCATGTCCACGGTGTCTGGCATGGAGTCTTTGGTGTTCAATCCTAAAGTATCAATATTCTTAATAAGTTTGTTTGTAGTTAAGCACAAAGCTATACAATGGGCAATCTGTACTCTGCAGACCATGGGTATCGAAACCCAGTTTCTAGAGTTTTAAGTTATAATAAAAAATTTAAAAATCCCAAATCACATGCACTTACTATTAAGACTTTAACAGCTTCTTTAGTCATTTTTATCATGATCTTAAAGCCTTACTTTGAAGTTTACTTGTATAAACAAAAACAGATTTGTCTAAAATTGCAAGACATATAAACTATTTTCATTTTAATTCTAAAAGTTCAATATCAGAGTTTGTAAGACAAAGAACTTAAATGCTCACATAAGATAGATAGAAACAAATGTGGAGGAATTTTGAAATAAGCAAGTAGCAGCAAAAGTCTTAATCTTTGATCAAAAGTATGCTAATTACTTAAATTATATAAATCAGAATTACAAATCACCTCACAAACTAATGAAGTCAATTCTCTATAACAAAACTATAACTTATTGTTTAAGGATATTCTTCTAATATTTTAATCAACAAAATTCATACCATTTGCTACAGGAAGTTTTGTAATGATACAGTAATGACATGCAATGTTTATAAGCTTCTTGCTTATCTAGATTTTGTCAAACCTTGATTTTGGCAAGATTTGGCAAAAAACAAATGTTATGGTATTAGCATATAGCCTGTCAAAATTGACAGGGCAAGTATTACCATCCCCACCCCATAGGATAACCCAAACTGACATATCATAACTGAAATAAATAAAATTTGGAAAAATTAACCTTAAATAGAGAGGCAGAAGAGTGCAGTAAAGATAGTCAAACATTGGTATTCCTTTGTGAGTCAATCAATTAATATCATTCATGAAATTAATTGGTGCAATATTCACATTATAATTATAAAAAAAAAAAATATTATATCAACAACTTCTAGTATATAGAAAAGCCAGTGTGTTTTGGTAACACTACATTCAATCAATAGCTTTTGATGTCACTTAGTAACAAAAGTATAACCTAATATTGTTGCAAGCCTAAGTACTGAAAGTATAAAATGAAATGTATAGGCAACAAAACTGGAATATACTTTTTGATTTCTTAATTTAGTCTCCATTGATTAAAGGAGTTTGTTTTTATTAAGAACATTGAGGATATAGCAGAAAATAGTTTAGTTCAGAAATGATTTAAGTTTGAATCCATATTTTTACTTTCACAATAAATATTATGCATGTGGCTCCATGCAAGGTGATCCCACACTACATATTTACTTTAGACTAAATATACCAACACTCGCTATACTGCTTCACAGCTGTAATTCCAAAATTACTAAGTGTAACTTCACAAAATCTGGGAAGGTTTTATTAGTCAGTACAAATCTTGACAGAAAATAATGTGTTAATAAAGTATTTGTATTTAAAATATGTCTGTGAATTGATGACATAAATCTGATTCAGACTCAAAGAAGTTGGATTCCAAGATAATGTTTCACAAATAGTAAAAATACTTTTGTCTACCATCCAATTTGCATATTGGATTTGCTTAATCTCTAGAACCTTTGAAATGTTAAGTCAGCAGTGTACAATCAAATGAACAACTGATAGTTTTAATATCAAATAACATAATACCATGTTGAATGGCACTCCGTACAAGGCCATGCTGACCCCCACTCATACATAGTTAAATTCCATCAGATACAGTAAGCTGTAAGTTGTATGATTTACTGTTTTCATTGTGTGAATGTTTGTTTCTACATTTCCTTCAAGCCTGTACTATACAAACACCCATATTAATCATTTTTATGGATTCTTTACAAACATCTATCCACAAAAGCAGCTTCTCACTTAAGGGATGTCAATGTGTTTATAAAGTTAATTAATTGTTTCAAAGTTCTTTTACACTGATGATGTAATCAGTAACAAAAATACCATGATTTTTGTATTTCTTATAATATTCCAATATTTACTTTATAGACCATTTTAAATCACTCAAAAGAGACAATCTGAATCATCAAATTTTTTTTTAAATGTTAAAGAGTATTCTGTTTCTAGGATTAACATGAATTTGTTTTCACTTAATTAAAAATCCACAGAATGATGTTAGTGTTATTTTTAGCTTGTTACAAGTATTGTACTATGTTCAACATGTCATAAATCTTCATATATAAAACATTACAAAATTGCAAAATTAACTATCACAAATTGTTTTACCTGAAGGTGTCTATCATATTAAGTGACCAGTTCAAAAGAAAATATGTTTAAAAAACCCAAAACAAGCAGAAAAGAAGATTTGACTTGTAAAATAATCAGTTATTTGAATATTGTTGATTAATGAGCCTAAATATTGATTATCAAATTCCACTAGTTGTCCAACTCTAATAAAGACCCTGTGTGCTTTATAATGCAAGGTTTCCTGCTAAGATTATGCTTTGAAACACCAATGGGATCTGGCCATATAGAAGACAAAATAAGATGAGGAAAACCTTGTCTGTAAGATGAAACCATTTTCTTCCATTCCTTTTTACAATTTTAAAAGGATAATTAATCTGGAATTTAAAGTCCCTATTATGAATATCAAACATCTTAATAGGCAGAAAGAAATTAAAACTTCTGAGAAGTCCATGTATAAATATCTCAAGTATAAAATTAAACCAAAGATATAATTAAATGCAGTAACCAGTATACATTAAGCAGATACAATATATTTGTACTCAAATGTGTTTGAATACAGCTCTGGGAGCATTCATACATGTATTGGAATACTTTGGCAGGGAAAGTTAAAGTATTTGAACAGAATGGCTTAGTATTCACATTCACTGAAAGATTTAGGGAATACTTAATATTTGTACTCATCCAATTTCTAGACTGTCATTATTACTTCCATAACAAGTTAAATCAATCATTTCTCTACAAACACTTTTAAAGTTAATGTATTGCACTGTTATTAATTAACTCAAGTCAGAATCTGAGATAGTTACTGTAGTATGTAAAAGAAATAAGCTCTTTAGTTTCTTTGCTGCCTCCAAGAAATCAGCCACCTTATCTTCTGAGGATACAGAAGTTAACACCTACCTTGATGGCCCTTGCATTTCTGAAAAAAAGCAGCCCTCTAGATTACCTGAAAATCTCTGAAAAAAATTTCCTACCCTATCTTTACTAGCCTAATGCTACCCAAGTGTTCCAACATCCTCTGCCCTCTGTTGATCATTTGTTTAGTATCAGAAGCAAAACCGTCAGACGTGCTTGCTGCCACCTCCCTTACAAGACGTCCAAGAGAGATTAATGTTCATAAAATAGACAATTATAATATCTGCAAGTCTCCTTTACAAATATATTTTTGGCCTAAAACTTTGTTATTGCATTTATTTTGAAAAAAAAAGTATTGAAATATTATTTGTTCAAATATTGTTTCATTTTTTGAAAAGATTGTTTCATAAAGTAAAAGTATTAAAATCTCATTGCCTGTTGTTTTACCATTATTGCATATTGCCTAACACGTGTTCATGAATACATTCCTTTGTATTTCTATTCAAATTATCAGCATTTTTCCTGTATTCATTTTTGTAATTGTGTTTATAAAAATATTTAGTCATATTTTTACTCAATTACTGAAATTCAGAATTTACCCATCCCTCATGTTAAGAGCCATTATCTTGATTCAGATCTGTCAAACACAAGAAAACCATACAAAAGAGGACCTATACAGTACCAAACACAGATTTATAAGACATTTTAAGTAGAAACTATCATTCAACATAAGTCCTCAGACATGTGTCAAACAGCTAGATTTTATACATTTTGTAACAGACTGACTTCATTAAAAATTAACTAAAAGCATTACACAAACCTATAATGTATCCAATTTGGTTCTCAATAATACAATGTTAAGAGTATACAAGATGGTAAAAGCAGTCAACATTGAAATGATAACGTATCAGGACACTACAGAATAATTACTGACTTGCATGCATATTTGTTTAGACATTTGATTCTACGATATATTAATTTTCAAGTGTCAGGGTGTGAATATAGGCTGGGATTCTTTTACAGTAGATATCTGTAATTTGTTAGTGATAAATATGAACAATAAATGGGACAGCACACAATTCACTTGTTTTAAAATATATTCAAAACAAATCAAAAGTACGTACAAAAATTCTTTATGCTACACAATATCACAGGTGTATCTAAAAGTATTTTATTTTTCTGTTTTCACAATATAATTAGTAATACGTTTACATATATTATTATCTCATGGACTACTACAGCTGATTCCAGAACTTTAAACAAGTGTATCCTTTTAGTAAGGTATCCATGCAAAAGTTTAAACCCAAATTTTGATACACTTTGGCATGTATTTATTCTGGACAGAAAAAAAAATAAACAGAGACAACAAAAAGTTCCAAATATACACACTAATTTTTTACTTTATCTTTTGAAAATAACAGAAATATTGCCACAGCACCAGTTATTATTGATGATTAATTGGTCTAATAGACAATATGATATACCATACACAAGAATTTTGATTAATCACTAAAACCTAAAATGTTTTATATATGTATATATACCAACTATATTTACTAACAATTTAGTCTTTTACATTGAAAGTCAATAAACAGGACAAAGAATCCAAACTTCTCTTGTTACAAATGAATGTTGTGATTAGTAAAATTGTTAGTGCTTTAAGGCATCTACAAAATGTCAAATAACAGTGACTAAATTTGAGACTTTGAGTCCAAGCAAGTTTTAACCTCACTTACCACACATTTGATGCAAGTATGAGTGTTGCTTTACAACTGGTTAATCCAAGTTACTGCTTAAGAACAAGGTAAAGAAACATAAAAAAAAAAAATAAAGTATGCAAGCAATTTTTTAATATAAATTTTAAGCCACAATTTTTCAAAACAGCCATCAAAAGTCTTTGTTTTAAATATATATATATATATATATACTAATTTGTTCTATATGTATTTGTTTCTACTGTTCTCTATTTCAGTGAGGATCGAGTGTTAGTTCTTTATGTTTGTACAGATGTTTCATATACACCAAGACAGTTTATGACTCTTGGGTTGTATATTTCAAGGCAGCTGGTATGGGTATTAAAACTTCTAATAAAATAAAGTAGAGAACAATGTTTTAACCTTCTTAGGTCACCCTCAGGTTAACAAAGAGAGTTATCATGAATTACTTCAAGTTGTGTACTTTAAATGACACATGTCATATTTGAAAATACATTATCTTACACTTTATGGTACCCTCAGTGTTGCTTTTAATATTTTTTCTTAAGTGAGCTAAATTTTGCAATGACTTCCAGAAACTGGGCCATCCATGTAATGAAGTAGGTACCAACTTCACAAATCATAAAGGCATAACCTGATAAAGTAACTTTTATTTAAAGAAACAGTTGAATCACTGCAACTTGTTTCATTTGTGTATGTACTGAAAATATCTATGCATTAATTGACAAAAGTTACACTGTTGTCATTTTCTCTGTACCCCTTTTTCCTTTACTTATTTCTATTTTTGTATTGTTTTGATGAAAAAATGTAGTTTTTTTAATTAACCACTTCTTGAACTTCTTCAAACACTTTGTTTTTCTGCCATTTTTCATCATGAATATCCCAAAAAATCAAGGGAATCTTCCACAAAATCAAACGATGTCATAACACAGCCAATACATTCCTCTGCATATTCAAATGAGTTAATTACTGTTTAGAATTTTCAGTTACAATTGAGACTTATCATCACAATGTTGTTCACAATACATTTTGAAGGGTGGCCACACATGAAAAATTAAAATGCATAATTTATTCTCCTACATAAACTAGTACATGGAGAAACAATTATTTTGCACCAGTGGCAATCAAATTAGCATAAATACACAAAAAACATGTCCTAAAAGCAACTCTCTTATCCCCATCTATTAGCATTTAAAACCTAAGGTCTGGGTTTGAAAGGAGACCTTACTAAAACCTGAGAAAACATCATGAAATAGAAACATGGAAAAGATAACTTTAAACAATTGATTATCTAAGAATTTCCACACTGCTACCCTGTCTTTACCAGGATACTTGCTGTAACCAGAAAAATATTCCATGTACACAACTATACCTTTCTAGTATGTTAATGTTTGAAAAGTTAGCAGGTTGTTCGGTGTTTATTGGTGCAAAGTAACTAGGCTATCTGTGCCAAATAACTGGTGAAAAATAAAATTTTCATAAAATGTAAAAATGAATCAAAATAAAACTAAACAAACTTCAAATTGCTGGTAGAAACTTAAGAGTTAAAATGACCAATAGTTTTACAACATTAGTATGGTGGACAGTATTATATCACCATTGACACTGTCCAACATCAGGGATAAACCCATGGTAAAAATGTGTCTAAAATGGTGCCGTTTTTCAGAGTCATAATGACAGCAAGACAGTAAAACATGGGCAGTTGTGACTTGAGTGTCACAAAGGCCATACAATGGTGGATAAGTCCCAGATAAAAGAAAATGATGAGTTATAAAACTGTGACCAATGCATAGCCTTGCTAAAACAAGCGCCTTTTGGTTCTGATCCATATGAAAACAAGATGTCCAAAGAGCAACAAAAGGTTTTATCTGGAAAAGCTTGTCATCATGTTATTTATTCCAAGTTGACTGCTAAATGGCACAGAGTTGAATCTTAAATACAGGACTATAGTCCATGTATATGGCAGGCATGGCAGTGACAACAGTAGAGCAGATGACTCAGCTGTGGTGTCAGCAAGCTTGTTCTCCTGAATACCAATGATGCCTGGTATCCAAAAAATTGGGTAGTAATGGAAGATAAAGAGAAATGGACAAGACAGTTTTAAATACCAACGAGAACATGGTGAGAACTAATGTGAATTGATTCCAGGGCAAGTAGAGAGCTAAGCATGTCAGTATAAATAAAACAACTGATGTATTGCATAGCTTCTACATGATCCAGGGCAAGAGAATTGGCATGCAATTTGGCAGTGAACACAGAAATTATAGAGATCCTGTGTGCAACCAGTGAATCACAACAAACCATGACAGTATTCACAGATTCACCTGATTTGAAATCATCCATACAAATGGGAATGGAAGGATGGTTTGAAAGATTTTCAGCAAACAGAAGATGGTACTTCCAATTATGAGCATCTGCCTTCCTCAGACGACTCAAAAAGGATCACAGGTGGGGATAGTAATAGGCCATGGTGGGATGGGTTGTCCAGTAGATACAGCAACATCATCCAAGGACATACCCAATTCAGTTAGCTGCATTTGGATACAAAGACCAAAGAGAAGAATGACAGACCATCTATTCTGCAAAAAAAAAACAGCCCACTGAAAAAGAAAGCCACAACCCCAGGTGGAATGCTGTGATAAGAGTTGAAGTTTTGAAGTACAGAGTAAAGAAAGTTGCAAGTGGCAGAGGTAAAGAGAAGGTTCATGAGACTCAGTGTACAAACTCCCTATGCAAATCAAAACCCCAGATAGTAAACAAGGTCCAACATCTTCAAAACCATAGACCACAAACCCATAGACCAATTTGAATCCAATGAGGGCATGATAGGTCTTCAGCATATAATACTGATCCACTCCCAAAGAGTTGGAAGAGAGGACACAGAAGATGTTCAGTGCCCTTGTACACTTGACTTGGAGCCTGTATGATGTGTGGAATAAAGGACTGCTTAGAATCAAAGATATGTCTCAGGAACTTTACCTCAGTAACCATTGGAAAAACAACATCACAAAAATGGAGCTTAGGATCAGGGTGAACATCCTGTTAATGGCAAGAAAAATGCATGCAAACAGTTTCAGAAAAATTTATGATGACAAAAGCCCACCTGAAGATGACCTAAGAAGGTCAAAATGTTGCTCTCTGCTATATTAGTAAAAGTGTTAATACTTGTACCTGATGTCTTGAGATATAGTTTTCAAGAAAGAAAAGGTAAAACCATTTGCTATGATCCACTTCAGTAATTGATGGAGGACAGTCTGAAGCTGTCACTCAATAAACCTCATGCTTGATGACTGATGCAATATGTAAAAATTGTTGACATAGAGATCATTTGCAAAGTCGGAGTACATTATGCAACGATAGCATTAATCTTCACACTGAAAAGTATTACACTCAAGACTCAACAATGATAGACTCCAAGTTCCTGTGGAAAAGAATGGGAAAACATTTAGCCCACACAGACTTGGAATTACCTGTCCTTTAAAAAGTTCAGTATAAAAGTGGGTAAATGACCACACAACCCACATGAGCAGAGGTCTTGAAAAAAGCCACATTTACACATAGCATCATTTGCCTTCTCAAGGTCAAAGAAAACAGAAACAAAATGTCACTTAAGAAAGGCTTCTCTAATAGACTTTTCAAGTCAAATCAGGTGGTCTATGGTGGAGTGCTCTCGTCAGAAGACACACTATGTGAGCAAGAGGTGGCTGTTTGATTCAAGGAACCAAACAAAATTAGTATTAACCATCATCTCTAAGATCTTACAAAGACAGCTCATCAAAGCAACTGGGTGATAGTTTCAAGGAATCTTGGGATCCTTCTCAAGCTCAGGAAAAGGGAGAACAATAGCCTAGCAACAAGCATCAGGAAAAATAACTTCCTGCCAAATCCTATTAAAAATAACCAGAAGAATAGTAGAAGAGAGATGGCTCTGCATCTCACATAGTGAATACCATCAGGTCTGAATGACGTACTGCCAGACCAATGAATAGCAAGTTTGACTTCCACCAGTCTAAAGGGGCAATTATAAGTCATAGAAATCATGTGTTTGAAAGCAAAGGTAATCATTCTTCCTGAGAGTTGATTTCCAAGAAGGTGGGGAACAAAACAGAAATGTTAAATGCACAAGTAAAGCTTCTGCCAAGAGTATCGATGATGCTCTGGACATCAGCAACATCTTGGCCATTAGAGAGCAAGACAGAAAGGGGGAGGGAAATATACTGCCCACTGACCTTCCAAATCTTGTCCTATATGATTCTGGAACTTGTACTAGAAGAGATTCCTTCTGGCTTTGACATCCTACCTGCCAAGCATGCACACAGTACCACTGAAAAGCAATGTGGTTTGAAAGTAGTTCTTCTACTACCCCATCTACTTCTTTAGGCCTCTTTGATGATTTCTTTTTTTAGAAGAAGATGAATGCCACAATTTCAAACTACTGTATTTATGTATGATGCTTTAGAGATGCCCTTTAAAGTGAATTTCAACATGTGGATCATGTAGATGTATTTGAGTATGCCAAAATAATACTGCTGCCAACAGTGTGCAGGTACATCTTGTGTCTATTACAACAAATAAGTTTTTAACTTTTCAGTCCATTTGTAGACAGATCTCGCATAGCAGAAAACTATTTTCTAGGAGCTGTCTTTTTATCCTAGATCTTTTTTATTTCACCACCCCCAAGTTAATTTTATACATCCTGTCAGTTATAACTTTGTGGTTTGAATAAAAATATTTATTTTGACACTGCTATTGAACCATAGATCTTGATGTCAACTGACTGACTGGTGTCTCAAATGTAGAGAAATTCCCTACATTGCAAATCTAGACCACACCCTTTATGCAAGTGACACAAATTAAGAACTTCTGTTTTTAAATACAGATTCTTTGCTTGAATAAAAGTTATCCAGCATATCAAACTGAGCAAATTTCATAAGCCTCACTTGCATAATGTGAAGGAGAAGCTGAAAGAAATGTATCCAAACTTGAGCATTTTTTATTGTAGGATTATAACTATCACTCACATCTTGTTCTTGGTTAGCACTCTCTCTTTGTTGAAACTTATCAAGAACGACCTCTGTAGCACCTCAGTGACTTGAAGGTGCTGTCGATTCAACCAAAAATTATAAAATGGGAACTTCGTGAAATTAGATTTCATTTATGATAATTTCTAGAATTATGTTGCTTTTGACTGTTGAAAATGTAGTTGTTTACTTGTCTCTTACATATTTTTACTGCACATGCTACTTTATATACTACTATAATACATATTGTATTGTGTACTATACAATGATATTCTGGACAATACTATGATTGATGCTCTTAAGTATTATCTTTAATTTACTTTACATAAAAACATGCAACAGTTACAAGTTATTAACTGTAACTGCATATGACATGACAGCATCAGTCAAATTAAAATCATCAGTAAACATTGAGTATTGACACTCTGTTCAAATTTTCTGAGCACCTGACAACTCTGCATTTTGAGATATTATTTCTGCTAATTGATGCAGTTTGCTTCCTCCTATAAATCATATATACACATGGCAAGATTGAAAATGATCTAAAAGCAATCAGTGACTTCACTGCTTTTGCTGTTGCCATTAATGGATCATACTGCATGATATTTGGATAATTATTTTGGGTAAAGATTAATTTACATCTTACTATTATAGTTTGTTTTGTTTGTTTAATTGTTGTTAAGTACAAAGCTACATAATGGTCTATCTATGCTATATCCTCAGACTTACCCATGAGCCATCAGAAGGGTGTTTATAGTTTGTTTTCTAGAAATAAGAAGTTATCTTACAGTTATGACAGAAAGTGTTCGTACTCCTGCATCATGAGTAGTTTTTCCTCATAACTTAAAATGTATCACGAATAGGATAATGAAAGTAGAATATATTATAAATATTATACTAATACACATCTACATAAATTTTTATGTAAATTGAACAACAAATAAACTGTTTATACACAAATAAACAAACATTGTAAGGGCAGAAATTGTTTGTGTGTCTAATTTAATGGTCAGTTGTGTAGCCTTTCAGGTGAATTACTTGGCACAATCTCTCCTCATAGCACTCCATGATCGTTTGACAGTACTCAACTGGTATTTTCTTCCATTTTTCTTTACAGAAGGCCTCCAACTCTTGCCAAACGTTTTCAATTGGGTCGAGATCTGGTGACTGCAATGGCCACTCCAGAACGCTTATATGGTTTCTCTGCAACCAGGATTGCACATATTTTGATGTGTGCTTAGGGTCACTGTCGTGCTGGAAGATCCAATGACGCCCAAGCCTCAAGTTCCGAGCATCATTCTCGATATAAGAACCTAATATATTAACATACTCTTCTTTTTTCATGATTTCGTTGATGTGGTGAAGGCTGCCTACACCAGAAGAGCTGAAGGAACCCCATAGCATGATCAAGATACCTCCGTGTTTAACTGTAGGGATTGCGTTCTTTGGAAGATTTCATTCCCCCTTCTTACAGAAAATATAGGGAACATCATTGTGGCCGAAAAGTGTGATTTTAGTCTCTGCATATACTGCTGCATACCATATATTCCTGACATCAGCAGACAAATAACCAACATTTGGCAAAAACTAGTAACAAAATATGACATTCCAGTTAATAGCAAATTTATTCAAAAACCAGGCACAAAACTGAGGTCTATACTATGTAAAAACTACACTGACAAACACCACACCAACATTATTTATAAAATACAATGTGATAACTGCCACGACTTCTATATTGGAGAAACAAGTAGAAAAATGGAAACCAGATTCGAAGAACATAAAAGTCACCTTCACATGTTTACAAACACTGCAAGTCAAATAAACACAACATAACCATAGAAAACACTCAAATACTAAATAAAAAAACAAACGCAAAATTAAAGAAGCCTTACTTATACAACAACTTAAACCCAAAATAAACCAATATAAAGGAACACCTTTATACTTGTATTAATATAATAAAATTATATATTCAAATATCTAATACCGCCCTCTACATTCCGACACTCAGTTACACAACCCCTTTCAAACACATGGTCAGCTTCCGGTCAGTTACTTCTTTCTTTGTGAACCTGACGATGACTGAAGAAGGTCGAAACGTTGTTCGCTCTTCTATGTAAAATATTTTCTCAACCCAAACGAGCCGTTTTTGCATATAAATTGGAATGGTATAATATAGTTTATTCGCCAAATTAAACAAAACTTTTACGAGAATATCAGTTTTTTATAATATTTATAATATATCATAAGTATATTTGCCTAATTGTGATACTTTTTAAGTTATGAGCAAAAAACGCAGGGGTATGAACACTTTCTGTCATAACTGTACTGTATACAGTGTTTGAATACATCAAACAACATATTACTTCTACTATTTGAATAGTTTGTTGTTACAGGTCTAGTCCATTTACTCATTAACTTTCTCGCTACAAGCTCAACTGATTTGACTGAGTTAGTGTCCCCAAATTGACATTTAGAGTTTCCATACTATAGTTTCTAATCTTCTAATACATTTTGTGTATTTTCATAAAATTTTGCAAGCTTAAATTCAGTAAACAATTACAAGTCTTTCAATGACAAGAGAATCATAACTTTTTATGAAATATTTTTACTAAAATTTCTCTGTGAAAATGTGAAATGAAAGTTTTGACTTCTCTGAGTGCAAAGTGATTTCCATGTTAAGATTAAAAATATGTTTCACCTTCTAAAAATTGTCAAATTTTATTTGCAAAACTTACTAAATAAATACACTTTTTTTCTTCCATACAGCTGTATATTTTATCTGTTAATTTTCTTCCACAACTCTATATCTATTTGATCAATTTGGCCAATCTCATAAACAAACCACCATGAAACATATGAAATAAATCAAAACTATCCCCTTTTCTTTCTAGGAAGAATGAATGCAAGTTCTAACAGAAAACTACAGTTCTCTATCCTATATAAATTAAAGATCATAGCAGTACACATCTGTTTATACTTAAATTTTATTGTTTTATTGGTCTTTGAGTCATGTCTACCTTATAATCCCACCACACCTGTTACAAGTCACTCAGCAAATATGTGGCTCATTTTAACTGAATTGTGAAATACACAAGTTACTCATGAATGTACCTTGCAAAGACTTTTTTTACTGTTATTTTTTCTTTAACATACCTATTATAACATAAGTTTCTAATCCTTATATTTAGTTACTTTTATGTTGTTTTTTTTTATACTAATGATACTACTAAACCAAATAATTTCTATTTGATTAAATGATGCACTTAATAACAAAGAATAATAACATGCAAAAAGCTAACAATATCCAATAACTGTCATATTTTTCTGGCTTTCTAACAACACAATAACAGCCTCTTAAAATTTAGCCAAGCCTACGATACCTGTGAGAACAAGTCTGTAGCTGAACCAGAAAACAGACAATTTTCTGCACAGAAAAAAAGTTATTATATACTGCATCATAACAAAACTCTAGCTTTCAACTGGTTATAAATAACTATGTAAAATGTCAGGACTATTGGAAAGTGGTGAGAGAGATGTAACAGGTAAGTTATATTTTCTACTTTATGGCTGCATAAACAAATAAGATAGAAGGTTATAAAAATTATAGTTTGCCCATTCGATATCTATATTATAAATAGTAAGATACATTAAATTTTGTACTTCTTGAAAGGGTGGAAAATAAATTAAAGAGGAAAGACCTAGAGAACAAATGTCACAATATTCATAATATGGTAAATTGAGAATTTTCTTAAATATTACCTTCTAATTGTTAGAACATAAAACTTGTATTAAAATTTGATTTACTAAATATGTTTGGTTGCTAAATTGTTTCATATACAATGATAACAAATGGGTAATTAAACTTCAAATGTAACTCTTGAAAAGTTGACATGCACTTTGACATACCCATACAACCAAAGATTTAAGATAATTTTATCTGTTACTGATAACTGTTGTGCTTGCAGCTAATTTATTTTTTAAATATAATTAGACTGTTGTTCACAGTTTGTCTGATTATTCATAATTATGCCCACTTTATAATTTGAAAATAAACTGTTAGTGCACCCTGATGATTGTTGGTTAAACACTAGAATACACTGGAACTTTGCCATATAGTGTCTGCTAGTTACAAGCTCTCTCAGGTCACAAAAGCCTAATTTAAACAAAGCTAATTCCTTAATAATTTATGAAAACTCAATAAAACAATTGCTGCAAGGTTTAATTCCATCAGAGTAATGTATTTCTAGACAATGAATGTAAGCTTTAAGTCCAAGCTAAAAATGTCATTGAAGGTAGCTAGAATACCATTTTTCCATTAAGTTTTTGTAAACTATAAAAGTAGTGACTGTACAGAAAAAAAGTAATATGAGAACAGTATTCACATCTCGTATAAATTATAAAAACATGCAATTATAATAGTGATATTATCCGTATCTTATTTGCAAACATAAAACCGAAAAAATGTGCATTTATAATCCAACAAAATATAAATATACCAAGAATTACAAACTTTTCTTACGGAAAACAACACACTTGAGACCTTTTAATGCCCCACCTCACTAAGCATAATGTCAAAACATATACAAACAAAAATAGTCAGGAGTATTTTCTTCTTGCAAGCTATTCATGTTACTCATAGTAAAGAATATAATTTAATGCATACATTTTACTTACACATCTATATTGTTGCATGCAACAAGAAAAGTTTCTAAATTTAGTAGTTTGAACAACACAAAATTCATTATGTATATATATATATACTATAATTAACTTAAATGCTAATAAACAACTACAGGAGTTACTGATTAGTACTAAGTTTAAACATCAAATTAAAAAAAAAAAAATCAAACAATTTGGAGCTTTTCCAAACACTTCTTTTTGTGAGAATTTGCATACAACAAATGTTTTAAATTGCACAAAATAAAAAACAAGTCATATTCAGAAATGTGCATTTAGATGAAGGTGACATAAGTCAATCAAAACATTTACACTGGTAGAAGATGCATCAGTTGTCCCTAAAACAATCACCCCATCAATTGCAAGTAATAAATTATTTCTGAATATATCCTGACAACTACATATATTTGTAGGTCTTTGAGATTAAAGTTATATATATATGAAGTTTTACATATTTAAAATTAAAATAAATTTAAAAACAGATACTTACTTCTGAAAAACTCATAGACCCCTTCTAGTTGAAGTGCTCTAATGCTTTCAACAACCATGTGACTAAGGTCTGAACGTTCTTGACACAATGTAGAGCATGTGTCAACTTACCAAGAATTCTCTAGTCTTGCCATCACTTCAGAGGCCATCACTATCATGGAGTACCAGGACAGAACTGTATCTAGGATAATTAGAGGTATAAGTAAGTAACATGCAAGAGTCTTCAATGGACAAATCCATATTAAAACAAAATCTCCTAAGAGAAGGAGAAGCCTCAAAATATTCTTATGTTTATCTGTATAAACACAGAATTTTCTAAGACAAGAGATTTTTTGTTTTATTTTTGTAAATAGATTTTCCATTGCTTAAGACACCTTTGAAAATATAATGGGTATACCATGGTCTCCACACATACACAAGTGTGATTCTGAATTGTATGACAAATATATAACTCTACTAACCAGTTATCAATACCATCTAGCTTGAACAATAACCACAGAATATTATAACTGAAAATACAACAATGTAAAGTAAATACAGGTTTAGGAATGTATGTGAATCCAGGAAATGTCAGCCTACAAGATGTTTTCAAGTAAGTACTTAGACAAGGAAGAAAGACACTGCCAAATAGAGATTCTGGTGAGATGCAACTCAAATTTTACTTTTAATGTGTTCAGTTACATCACAATAGATAAGAAAGACCAAGTCATTAGCAAAGATGGAGCAAGTCATTGAGAAAGATCCATCATAACTTTTTCACACCCTTCCAAAGATGTTTGTGCATTATAGGAACATACAGCCCTTACAGGACATAAAAAGCATTCTACAGAGTAAAATTCTGTATCAGTCAGGATGGGTAGCAAAATTGATGGAAATCAGTGCTTACAGTTTCTTGCAACCCAAGTAAGGCTATAAGAATATAATTATAGAACTTTCCAAGAAAAGTGAATCATCAAGTGCATGAGTATCATATCTTCTCCTACTTGAAGAAGGCAATCAAAAACAGTAAACAAGTTGCTTAATGTTGAAAAGAAAGAGAAGTAAGACATACTATGATAAGACCTAAATTCACTAAGGATTTGCAGACAAAGTTAATAAAAGGTTTGAAAAAGATCGGTAAAAAACTGGGGATGAGAAAGAAAGAGATAGGTTCTATTGTATTTAAAAAGGTGACAGATCTGTAAATTGAAATAGAAAAACTAATAAGCAAAGATTACAAAATGAAATCATAAAAATGAGGCAAAGTGTTGAAGAGTTTGATAAAGATAACAAAAAACTTTCTGAGGATAAACTCTCAAAGATTGCCCAACCAGACTGGCAGATGTCCAGGAATAAATATCAGCACAAATGTGATAACATTCAAGCTAACTAAGAGAAGAATCTAGTTTCTTTAATAAAATACCACATTTTAATAAAAGGATCTTGACCAATACTTAAGAAGAATACTTACATAAGGTTTTTCCTAAGATTGGCTCCTCCTGTTAGAATATGGGATCATTAATTGGTGTCAATGTGCCCAGAAGAATCTGAAACTAAAAGGACTCAGAACAGGTGCCTCCTGATCAATCAATGTGAGAAACAACTGTGAAATTGTCAGAGTGTATTGAACAAGTTATCCACCAATAGAGGAATGAATGAGAGCATTAACCATGAATAACTAAGATAATCAAGCACACAGCTGCAAAATAAATGGCTAAACTGTATCCACATGTCAGAAGTCACATACGTGTCCAGAGATGCACCTCAACCAGAGAAGAAAACATTGGTGAAAACATAAATCCAGTTTGAGAGATAGTCAGGAAATGCCAGAAGTAGTATGGGTATGATCCAGTTACCAAAACAATTTCTCAAGGAGGTGGGAGATTTACAAATGTGGACAATGGAATTCCAGAACGAATCCCTTGGATCTGCAAGACCCATTGGAGGAAGTATGTGTGTGCACCTAAAAGGAATGAGGAGTTTCAAGGAAGCCAGAGTCCCCTCCCAAAAAAAAACAAACCTTCGTGAGGATGAGAAGTGCAAAACCTGGAGGTTAGATATGCCACAGCTTGCAGCAGAAGAGAATAAGGCTGAACTTAATTGTGAAAAACAGAGAAGAGAAATGCCCAGAAGTATCAAAGACTAGGTGAATGAGAAAGAATGTAAATCTCATGACATGACACCTCAACTGAGTAACCTCTTGCAAAAGAAAGTGATAAGAGGATAGATCTAAGAAAGGGCCAAAGGAATGCCAGCCCTGGGCCTTGAATTTGGTGAGAAAATGCCTCATAATACAAATGAAAATAAAAGAAAACAATGTTACATTAAAGAAAAGAGCAAGAAAATGGAAGATGTGAAGTTGATGGACAGAATGTAGAAAACATGAAATGTGGATCAAAAAGCATATGTAGGAAGATGTTCAACACATTAACCATGGCCAACTGCAACATGGGAAAAAAACATAGATGAAGTTGGCAAGAACAGAAGAAGAACAAAGACAAGAAAAATGAGAAAAAGAGATCATGGTAGAGAAATGAAAAATTACACAAACAGTAGCAAAGGAAGAGATGGGTATCCACAAGGCTAAACATGACACAAAAGTCACTGATGAGAAGAGTGATGAATTAGATGTCTTAGTATAGGTAGGGTGAGAAAAAAAAAAAAAAACTTATAACCTGGAATGGAAAAGTGAGGGATATATTGATTTAGACAAGAAACAAAAGTAGTGTCCAAGGTCAAGAAAACAATAAAAACCTGAGAAGATAATGAGGACTGAAGCCTGAAAAGCAGAGAGGTGAGGATATAAGGAAAGGTCATTAAAAAAATGATAAAAAACACAAGAATGGGAAACCACAGAGAAAAATAAAAAGTAATTGACACAATCCACAAGCTGAGCAAATTGACACCAAGGTCTGAGAATGAAGGATAGGGAAAGAAAAAGAGTCTACAAATCAGGATAAAAAAAAAATCACAAACCCATGGGTAATAAGGCATTTGGTTATAAAGATAGGAGCCATTTTAACAAGGAAATAGAGTAAATAATAAGCAAGGATCGAGCAAGAGAAGTGTAACAAACCAAGCTGGTAAAAAAAAAGAGTAGAAAGCATATCTACAGAAAACCCACCTGAAGCATGATGAAGTATCCCAGATGAAATGCAGAGATAAGCAACAAAATAAAGCAGGGTAGTGAGAAGAAAATGTGGAAAGGAAAAACTCTGAGTCAGGACAGAAAAAACTAACAAACAAGGGGAATAAGGCATTTGGTTGTAAGAGAAAAGCTATTACAACAAAGAAATACATGGTGTTCGGAAAGTCACTGTGCACTTATATATTTATTAACAGACAAAACTGCACAGTGATTTTCCGAACACCCTATAGTATAAATCTTAACACAAGTATAAATAGCATAAATCTTAAGCAAGGAGGAAAGACTAGGTTTACTACAAGAATTGTGGGCACTGGAATAAAAGATGAAAAATAATAAAGGACAATGGCAAAGATAAGAAACATAGCAGAGAATGAAATCCAGAAAGAGACTAGAAGGTTAAGGTCATTTCTTGAAAGGTAAGACACTACCCAAAGCAAATAAAATGAAAACTGTAGTCTGACATATCCTTCCTGACTGTAGAAAAAGAACTTTGGTCAACAGGGCAAGAGTACAAGGCCCAGTAACCAAGTGGTAATACACATCAGGATAAACAGTGGCTGCAATGCCCCCAAAAGTTAATAAGCTTCCACAAGCCTAGTAGATATAAGGTCTTTGTGAATAACATCACTCACAGAGGTCTACTTATCAATCACTGTAATTTGAGAATTTAATTAATTAATTATTTAATTTGATAAAATTTAATGCCTTTGAAACAAAAGTTAAAGAAAATGAAAATCGAAGTTTTGTTAAAAATGTAAATGACAACTAACTGAACTGATACAAGAAATTTAAATGCACCTATTCAAAACATTACAGTTATTATGAGTGGAAGTGCATAGGAAGGAGTTTCTGCATGTTCAGGTTGTGTCATCCTCCTAATGATGGAGTGCTTTGTTGCACAATGACATCATCAAATAACAGTGCAATTCACATCAATACATGTGAAATTAGGTGAAAGTTACCTCAAGAATAGTGGCATGAAAATTTCACAGACAGCTGCATGAGGAAGGTAGCTTTACCATGTGAAGAGGCGAGTTATTGTCTCAAAGTTGAAGAATATGATGAACCTCAGGGTCCTGCAAAAGAACAAAGGATCTAAGAGATCTAAGATCTAAGAGGATCCTGAGAGATCGAAAAGAGAATCTGCTTGGAAAGAAAGCTGTTGTTTAAATTGAGAAGACCAACTCCACTTGTTACTTTGTTTTACAAACAAGAGAAAACCAAAAGTAGAAATACATTACTGAGAAGTAATAGGGTAAGAAGCAGGTAACATAGAAGGTTATTTACTCAATGTCTAAAGCAAGACAACCACTGGAAGTAATAAAACATGATGTTAGATCTCTAATCTGCTCCTGCTTAGAAGCATCTCTTAGTTGAGAAATCAATTCAGAGTAAATATTGGCAATTGCAAAAAGGGATGTTGAAAAAAAAAATAATTTTTATTAAAATAGCCTAACAACTATGTTGACACAGTTACATGCAAGCCATGCGGTAATGTAGATTAGGCCAATAAGCAGTACCAGATTAACATAGAGGCCACCTTAGTCTGGACCTAGGGCATTGGCCATACAGGGATCCTGCCAGCTATCCATGTAAAAAAGTTATGGTTTGTAAAACTAGCAATGATAAGTTATTTTTCTTGGATATTACTTGGGCCTAGAGCTCCATTAAACCATAATCTGATCTTGTCAGTAAGAGCTAGATAGACAAAGAAAGAAAGCAGCTATTTGTTTCTGGGAAAATTAATCTGAAGGACAAGAACAGCTGATACACGCTCTGAGGAAGAAAGTCTTAAGTTAAGTGTTATCATAGTGAGGGTGAAAGAGATAAGAAGTCAGAAAAGAAGATCCCATCTTTTCAAAAAACTAAATCCCTCAGGTATGAACCTAATATTTCAAATGAACAGATGAAGATGATCTTAACCAAAAATGCCAGATAAGTGGAGGTGTGAGGCAATTCCATTTTTTAAAAATTGCATCTATTTCTAAAAGAGTCAATCATGACTTGAATGTTAGGAGGACAACAAAGAAACAAAGATTCTAAAATTAAATGCTGTAATCAAAGAACTGAAACCTGTAGTCCTGACAGAAATTGACTCTATATTTAAAATGTTACATGGCTGTAAAACAAGAAATATTACAAGCAGAAGCTTCTTCAGAACCAGGGCTCCACGAGAAATCTTGCTCTTCAGTTGAAGGTGACAAAGCATGTGCAAAACAACAGACTTGTACATGGAAATAAAAAGTGGCTGATAATCCATTATATTAACACCCATAAGACACACTCATGGAGAATCTGGCATTAATGGCCCATATATACTAGTCAATAAAGGCTGACGATGCTGAAAAAAAAACAAAAACTATCTGCATGCCAATGTATGGCTGTAGGAATAAGGATTAAAAAGAAGATACATTTTTTTTTTTTATTATTAGAAGCACTAGCTTCAGAAAAGACATGAACTTCATACTTCACAGTGAGAATGACAGCACATGCTTTTAACATAATTATAGAAAAAAAGTCTGAAATATGACATGAAAGTAGAGTTTAAGTTCGTCTGATGCATGCAAACATGTCACATGAAGGGTGGGAAAGTAGAAAATTCTGAGTAAGTTAATGCATGCTACGCACTGTCTTAGGGACATTTAATACTTTAAGTCACATGGTTGTTGGAAGAATTAAAGCAACATAACAAGGAAAATTTATCAGTATATTTGAGAAGCAAGTATGCTAGATTTAAATATAAATTTTAATGACTCTCTGAATTCAACAATTGTGAACAAAACACACGTGGCTTAAGTTTATGGTATACAATAAGAAGTCTCATAAAATACATAATTAGCTTGAAATATAATATTAATTACATGTTAATATTAATACAAATATATCTTTTCATTGCACATAAACTTGTTATTGTAAAATGATATATAGTTCTGACAAACAATAAAACTACAGTGGTACTCAAGTTTGGAAACATGGTTTATTTGATAAAGTTACATATTATTAAACTGAATTTTTTAAAACAAAATGTAAAAACTTTAAAATAAACCTAAGAAACATAAAACTAAGATAATGTAACTGTCTTCAAACTTTGTCAATAAAGCAAGATGATATAACTGTTAATTGATTAAAATACTTGAGATGAAAAACATTACATGTCAATGGCATAAATACAAAATTACAAACAGGTAAAATCTGGCAAAAAAACAACCAGAAAATTATTTTTTTAAATAAAATCATACATTCCAAAACGTGATAAATATTTATCAAATATATGCATGTGTTATGCATAACTACTTGCAAATACACAATTATATGGAATTTATGAAAAGAGAAAAATACATGTAATCTACTAAAATTATTCTGCTGAACAAAACAACACAATAATAAGCCACAAACTTGTTGACCGAAAGAAAATCATACATTGCACAAGACAAAATACTAAAAATATAACATAAAAGCATCATCAATCTTGAAGTAAATATACCAACATCCATATAAATAAAAACAGAAAAAAGCAAATATATCACAAAAAACAATTTAACCATATATAAATATTTTGAAAGACATGAAAAAGCCCATGTGTGCAAAAATAATAATCATAGCATTTACACAAGAAAACTATTGTAGAATGTATCAGACACTGTGATACATTGGGAAAATTAAAAGTACACAACCACAGTACATTACCAAAACAAGCTTTAAAGAGCATGTATGTAGGTTAGATTTAGAAAATAACCAAGTTTATGGAATTTATTTTTGTTTCAAAATTTTGTTTCTTCAATTAGACAGAAATTAATCTATTGCTACTGAACATATTTTGCAAAAATACAAACCTGCAATGAGTGATGAATTAAATAAACTCACAACAATAAAATTACAACAAGAACAATTAGTAAAACTATCAAAAATAATTATTGATAAAATATGTACAATTAATTAAAGGAAGGTAATGGCAAATAAAACAACAAATACCATTATCAAGAACAAGAAATGATAAAGTGTTATATGTTTTGGAAAACAGGTGTGGAAAAGTAATGTTAACATAGCATATATTAAAGCAAATTTAAAGTTTGCTTAAACTAATAAATTATTGAAATAAAAAGGTAACAAAAATACTAAATAAGGGAAAATATTATACAACTAAAAACCTAAAACAGATTTAGACATTCAAAACATACCATTAAAAAATTATCAAACTAAGTTCAGTTTATTTTAAAATTCATTTTGAAAAACTACTGTAAAATGAACAGAATAATAATAATAGAGCTGACATCAATACAAATACAATTACTCAAACTCAAAAAAAAATCACACCACTATAGTATTAAAATCTATGATAAGATAAATATATAAATCTCTATTAATCCTTTTATGATGGGCTCTGTATAATACACACATTTGCATACACAAGTAACTATATTGTAACTTGCAATACAGTGTTTGTGGGGGGTAAAATTTGGTAGAATTTCAGTAAAGATTGCAATTGTTTTGTACATAAAAATTTTTTTTTAAATGAAGTATTTTTACTAAATATTTGTTTGTGAAAATATCTAGTCCACGTATGAAGTAATTTTAATTTTCATGTTCCAATTAAAAACGATTTTCATACCAAAAAACCTCAAATACAATTTGTGTAGTCTCTAAAAGCTTCTAAATACATTTCAAATATTTGTTTTTTGCAAGACTATATTTGTTTTGTTATTTACTCCACCATAACTATGTGGGGGGGCTGTCAATATGACCAACCTCATAAACACCATAAGAAATTATGAAATAAATGTAAAGTAATGTTTTGTTTGTCCTATAATGACTATAGATCTTCATTAAACATTTGTAATTTTGTGTCTAAACAGTTTCAGTTCAAAATGATATATATATATATATATAT
Source organism: Tachypleus tridentatus (assembly GCF_004210375.1). Classification (NCBI taxonomy): domain Eukaryota; kingdom Metazoa; phylum Arthropoda; class Merostomata; order Xiphosura; family Limulidae; genus Tachypleus; species Tachypleus tridentatus. Next base: position 14,576,212 of record NC_134830.1, read on the forward strand.
ATTTATTTATTTATTTTTATTATACTGACCTTCCAGTCATGGCTGGCTAACAATACATAATTTACACTGATGTAAATGACTACTCATGACTACTCCTATTACTGTATCCAATAACATAAAACTGACCTTGTTTCTACAAAGTGACCCTGTGTAATTTGTGTTTCAGTATGATATTTTGTAACATACAGTCACATTTCAATTATTATATATTATATGTGTATAGCATACAGATTATTACTATTTAGAAACAAGTTAAACTTTTTTTAAGATAATGAAGTAAAGCAAACAATTATCACTTCTAGCTACAACCTTTGAATTATGTTGCTGCTTCACATAAATTACAAAGCCTTTTAAATTTTCACACATGAAAGACATGAAACTAAATATTTGTTTAGGTTTTTTTATGTACAAGTTGTTCGGAAAGTCACTGTGCAGTTTTGAAAGCAGTGATAACAGCATTCATTCAGTCTATTTCAAGCCAGCAACTGATAGCGGTGTTTAGAAACAAAATAAGAAGGATCCAAGCCTGTATTGATGCCAACAGAGGTCACTTTCAACATTGTTTATAATTGTCATTCATATTTACCTCCTGTATTCTATATTGAAACATGTCTGTTAATAAATATATAAGTGCACAGTGACTTTCCGAACACCCTGTGTATATACCCAGTTGAATTATCCAAAACCATAAATTACTACATTGACACCACAGAATTCCACTATAATTTATCAAGCTTAGTAACTAAGCTATATTTAAGTCTTAAAAAAAAAATTTTCAAGCAGACTAAAGGTATACCCTACCTCCTTGAAATCTTGATTTGAAAGAATAAGAAGGCTTTCCAGCAGATTACATTGGCTAAGAGACCCACTAGGGGGAGATTCTAAGCTGTGGATTGGTTGTTTACATGTCATATATTGAAGTACGAGTATATAAGAGACCATTTACAAAAATAGAAAGAAGTGAATGAGACCAGTGTGTTTAATAAGTCATATCTCAACATAGTAAAAAAATGAGGTTCTTATTTTATATTATATTGTAGCTTGTCAATATTGGTAACTTAGGTTCCTAATTCATACAAAATTATAGACTCAGTATTTTGACGACATAAACATCTAATTTGAACAAATGCTGCATTTAACAAGTGACTCACAAAAATCAATATTTTAAAGTTTTTTAATATTTACATTTAGATACCAAACTTATTGACAGAAAATCGTAGAATAGTAGTTCAATAAAATTTTGAATGCATATCAATAAACATGATGAAATGACCTGTCGTAATAGGGTTAAACACATCATGCATCTGGAATACAAAATCATAATCTAATAGTTACAAAATACATTAAACATCACAGCATCTGTGATTTACACTTCACGTGTTCAGACAGTTACAATATGCACACATTATCAAAAACACAAACCACAGTTTAATAAAATATCTTAACAGCATAAGATATACTTGAAATGCAAAATCAAAATCCAGGGAAAAAAAACAATCAGGTACAGATTTAACTTTAGGAATTTATGATAGAAACCTGTAGTGATCAAACACAACTCACCATGACGATAAGCCAGTACTAAACCAATTAGCTCAAAAAATTACGTACATTTACAGATGTATACACAAATTGTACTGCAATATATTTCACCATGTTTGAAATTAATAAACAATAGCAGTGCCTGTTTAAAATTATGCCCTACACTTATCATTCAGTTTGGAATAATAGAAACATGAAAATCTTACACAATAGAAATTTAACTTTTGTTTTTATAATTAACAAAGAAAGTAAAATACCACATTACAGTAAAAAATCAAAAGATATCTGTGTGCCTACCATTAAATGAAAGTTGTACATTATAAAAATCTCATCCATATGGTGTGTTCAGTAAACACAAAACTGAAACTTTCCAGAAGTATTATATTCACTTGTCACAATTTTGTTTTAATTCTGCTTTATTTTATACTCCTTACTTTAAAAAAAACAACTGAAAATCAAAATAAGCTATGTATTAATCAGGAGCTAAAACCAAACAAAGCAACATTTTTAAAATATGTACACGAAGATTGTTCTGAATAGAAATGGTCTGTGGTAAACTGTAGCATAAGCGAAGTTCACTATTCATTTGTACTTAATCAGCATGCATGATCTGGCAATATATAAAACATCACTTGGATTACCAGCACATTGTTTTGTTTTTTTACATCAGTACTTTTGCAGTAATTTACTACAGTATACACAGGATTGTTATATTTATCTTCTTTACACCAATATATTTATCACTCTAGCCTGCAAGTGAGCAGATGGAAACCCACGAGTTGAATCCAGCATGCCATCAGTTGGCAAACAAACATATTAACCCTACAAGTAACCACTATCAGTTTTGTTTGAACCAAATGTTTTAATTAGTTCAAATGTTCATGTAATTACAAAAAAAAGTAAACATATCTTAGTATATCTTGCACATGAAAATCACAAAGAGAATGAACTTAATTCATTCAATATTTTTGAAGTGAGATATCTTTACAATCTATAAATCAAAAATATAAAAGAAATTTGATGTTTAAAATTTTGTCATGCTTATATACAAGTTTACAACTTGAAAAAGTCCTCAGACTATTAAAGTTTATAACTCCATAATAACATGTATCATTTTGAAGCAAATAACTGGTCAATTAATCTTTTTACAAGGTTCCATGGCCTTTTCCTAGCTCAAAAATTCCAATCCCTAGCACACAAAAACATAACTACAGATTCAGTTACAAGAATTATTTTTCCCGTTACAATATATTGTGACAACCTGACAAGCTATACATAAACAAAGGGACAAGTAGATTTATGTATCCTGAAATTAAGTTCATATTATGATAATAACCACATTAAATGTGGATATTTTGGAAGAAAACTTGTATAGTTACTTCTTTAAAGTTAATATTACAATTTGTTTCCAAAACTAAGCAGAAGTAAATACTTAAGTAAAGAGCATGAAGATGATGGTGGAGAACCTTTCATGTTAATACCAATAATTATATTTTAAGCTAACCAGTATGCATGCAGAAATTTTTATAGATATGCAATTTCTTTACATTGCCCATCAATGCATACACTTCATGTGTGCAAATATTAAACATCTCTCTTGCAAGTTCTTGAAATTAAATAGACATCTTTTAAATATGTAAAAACCAAGATAAATATGAATTTTGCATTATTACCAAAAGATAATAATACAATTACCATTTTTTAAAACTTAACATATACTTAACCCAAATACCTCTTTACATTTAAATACTGGTTAATTTGTGATGTACACTGATGAGTAAATATCATAGTGGTAACAAGGACATTTGATTATCTAATATTTTTAACAGTATTTGAATGTCAAGAAACCAATTAATTTTCCACTGAAAAATGTCAAATATTTGGAGATTCCTCTAACAAGAGCCTCACTGATAAATTATTTTTCTTCATTCTCTTATGTAATAATAGACAAAAATTTATTTTTTAATAGAAAATGTTGGTACTTGCATATTATTGGGGCACCATTAAAATCACTTGAACACATGAGAAATTGAAAACATATTAATACAATATTAAATACACACAGTTTATTTAGATCAATTTATGTTTCTTTTTCTTTTCACAACAACAACAAAATAAAACTTAATAAGAAGGCATTAGACTCGTACATACTTCATAGAAAAAAACATTTGTTTCTGGAAGCCAAAAATGTTTGATAGCATTAAGAATAGAATTACATGAATCTTGATCATGCAGTGACCATCTCCACATACATTCAGCTAAATCTGACATTAAAAATGGAATTAAATGGATCTTGATCATGCAGTGACCATCTCCACATACATTCAGCTAAATCTGACATTAAGAATGGAATTAAATGGATCTTGATCATGAAGTGACCATCTCCACATACATTCAGCTAATTTGACATTTATATTAAATATGATTTTAAAAAAAATGAAATTAATGACCTCCCATTAATACACAAATACCAAAATTTGTATGTGTTTCTGCTATTTCATACTGACAACTTTTGAAAATTATTTATGGGATCAAAAATACCACTTTACTATAATCTATAATGGTCAAAGACACATCTGTAAACTACTTACAGATGGTGACAACCGACAGAACCTAGGCCTTAAGTTAAACCTTTGAAGGTGTGAACAAATAACTTTTCTTCCCACTAGTAAATTAAGGGCTGCTATAATGAAAACATTATTATTCTGTAAAGTTAATTATTTGATGTTTTAAATGATAATAAATATATATGTATCCTACAATCTTCTCTATTATGTTTTCTTTTCAAGTATCAAACATTTTATCTCTCCTGCCTAACCTTAAACCTATTGCTAATATAAAACACACAAATAAAACAGTAAAAGTATTTTTAAAAAATTAGGAATTTAAATATATACTTGTACTAATTTAGTTGGTAGAAATTATTAATGAAAAATAAAATACGTACCTCCACCTTTCATCTTCTGAAAGCTTAGAAAGGTCAATACTCTGAAAGAAAAAGTTATCAAACTCAGGTCATTCAATAACGTTTATACTATTACTGAATACTATTTAGGCTAAAAATAAATGAATGGATGAATTCCATCAGCACATAGAGCATTCCACATATAGATACTGTACTTATATTAATAACAAAAAAACTGTTACCTGTATAAACATATTATTGATATTTTGAATGTATTAACTGTATTGTTGTTAAAGTAACAATAATGATGCTGTTTAGCTAATAACAACTTATATTAAAAAGAATATTTGTCAATCTAAATGATATATTTCGTGTTCTTTACTGTGAAAAACAGGTTTTTATCAAGAGTTGAAAACATTTTTACTTGAAACTTATAAAGTCAACTGCATTAGACAGTATCTAATGATGCATGTCTTCTAAAAAGCAGCTGTTAAACTTTGTTTCAATCCATCTAACACCCATCCAAGATTTCCCAGCCTACTGTCTTGTACCACAAGTCTTGCTTGGAACTGTTGGATAAGTCTTAAAAATTTAACAGTTCTTTGATATCTGTTTCTTAACACCTAAAGTACAAAATTTTGAAATAGGAATGGAACTATATTGCTTTTTCTTGTTGTTTAATATTATTCATTTTTTCAATTACATTTCAAGTGGAATACATACATACATTTGCAATTTGTTATTTATTGTAAAGTCAATCTTTACAACTACCACTTGAAGCTATGGGTGTAAATGAATAAACAGGGAGGGAAATGATAATCAGTGATGTCGAGAAACCCACTTGTTGAAAATTTATATGCAAAAACGTCTCGTTTGGGTTGAGAAAATATTATTATATATTCAAACATCTGATACTGCCCTCTACATTCCGACACTCAGTTACACAACCCCTTTCAAACATGTGGTCAGCTTCCGGTCAGTTACCTCTTTCTTTGTGAACCTGACGATGACCGAAGAAGGTCGAAACGTTGTTCCCTCTTCTATGTAAAATATTTTCTCAACCCAAACGAGCCGTTTTTGCATATAAAAAAGGGAGGGAAATGAGACTTCTGTTCACAGCAGCTTAATCAATTCTGGGTCCTATTAGTTGCAGGCTGTTCTACAAAATGCATGTTTGTAGCAGAAAAGACAAATTCACATTTTTTGTAATATAATCTATGTATACAACTTTACTCAAACAATAATCAGGATAAAATATCCAATAACAACAATCAATGGTTTTACTACCAAGCTACAAGTGCCTTAAAATAATTTACTTATCTGGTCAACGTACATCGAGCAATAGCAACAATCATTTTGCAAGCTGAATAATATGAAGTCAGTCATCAAAACAAATTAACCTTATAGAGAAATGAGAATATTAAAATCTTGTCTTTTTGATTGTTATAAATAATCCAAGAGCAAAATTCAAAAAGAAATACTGACATTTTGTGAAAGAAAAGACATGATAATTTATGAAGTGATGTGTAATTTATGTTAAATTACAGAGGTGGTAAGAGAATCAAAAATTACAAATGTGTGTCACATGATACAAATGGGTGGGAATATAAGAATTCCCTTCAGAAATTAAAATTTTAAACATTATACTTATATAAAATTTGAATTATAAACTATGTTTTCATCCCAAGTTTATTACTTCAACATTAATGTTTAGTTAAACTTTAAAAGCAACTCTGCAAAAACTCATGGCATTGACTTTGACTACCTAAATCCATAGGATTATGTTAATATTGGTTATATCAAAATATGGAAGAAGACTGAAAGTTGATGTGTGCTATCTGCTTTCAAATTGCCAATGTAGACTTATTCCAGGTTTCTTTGCATCAAGAACTCACCTTGCATTTTTTTTTTTTTATAAGAGCCAAGTTGTTTGTAAAATGTATAGAGCTCAAATCAAGTATTTAGGAAATACAGCTAACTTAAGTTTACGTTTGAAATGACGTCATCAGGTTGTTGACAAATTATTATCATTACAGACAGCACATTGCGAAGCTCTCTCTAGCAGTGTTATTATTGCAAACATTTCCACAACGGAAAAATAATATGGGATTTTTAAATATATACATGTAATTTTATTTACTGTACAGAGATATGCATCATATCATAAAGATCTTGACAACTGACTTATATACAAAACTCTGTAGCATATAAAACCTGAAACAGCTCATACTATTACAAAATGAGGACCTTATTTTCATCCTTAGAATAATAATAATAATATGGTGTATGTTTATTTACATTAAAAGTCAGGAACAGCAAAGAAATCTGCAACACTATAGAGAGGAGAACAGTCCTGTTAAATTTCTACCAAATACTACAAAAACAATGTTATAGCAAAATTCTTCCCATATGTGTCTCAGAACGGCTGGTATGGGTATTAACACTTTTACTGATAAGCAGAGAACGACATTTCAACCTTCCTATGTCATCTTCAGATTGGCTCTCTTTGTTCTCTGCTCATCAATAAAAGTGTTAATACCCATACCAGCCATTCTGAGATACATTTTTATTTCAAGTGGGTTTCTTGTCATCAAGAAAGTTCTTCCCAGTGACCAGAGAAGTTACTTCTTCAATGTTTTTGACATTTTAACTCTTCTTTTATCTTGGCTTTCTCATGGTCTCAGAGGTTCTGAGAATGTGTAATTTTTCACCTCTTAACATTATATCTTTTGGTTTCATTGATGGTTTATTTAAGCAGTTCTGCAAAGTTAACTTTCTGTACCTTTGGTGTTCCAGACCACATAACCCAGAAAGTGCAAAATCTGGAACAACAGATACCAGCACAAAATTAGTTTTTTCAAGTGTGAGATTATTTTGTCAAAATATATCTTAAAACAATATTTTCTGAACACATTTTACTTCTAATTCCCATTATTATTGTGTTTAAAGACAGAAATTCTCAAGTTGATCAGTTTTATTTATTAAAAAACTTATTTAATATTACACAATTATTAATATTATTTGCATTTTTACTCATAACTGTCATAATAAGAAACAAACAAGCACTTATACAACTTTCTAATTATTGATAACATATAACTGTTCAACATATAATGTAGTCAACTTTAATACCTGTGACTAGCAGAAGGTCAGTGTTTTAGCACAAGCTACAGGAATCTTTACAATAATACAATATACCATAATATTTATGGACAACAGAAAGATCTTAATTCATCAGAAAGCTGTCCCATTCACCAAAGTAAATTAAAAAAACAAAACAAATGAAAGCTTCAAAGCTATCATTTTAGTATCATTTCAATATCTGTCAAGATTATTCTTCAATTCCATTAAAGCTGCTACATTCATCACATATGAATGTAATCACTTCCAAATGTCAATTACCGTTAACAGGAAAATAAACGTCTTAGCTAAAAGATCACTCTTATACTGTTAAAATGTAACTGTATCCCTCACTCCTACTGTTCTCACCATTAAGTGTGAAAAATATAATGTACCAACACTATTCCCACAAACTATTCTTTTTTTTGGCAAGAAAATAATTTCAGAGATCTTAACTTGTCCTTGTATAACAGCCTTCCCAACTCTAGATATCATACTATAGCCATCCTTTCAGCCTTTCCAACAATTTAATGTCTTTCTTAAGGTATGGAGCCTACGACTGAGAGAAATAATGCGTAACTATTGACCTATAGAATGAAAGTACAACTTCTTTAGACTTAATCTAACCAATATAAAAGCCAGTATGTAGCACTTAATGCTTCATTTCTTAAAATAGGAGTCATAAAAGCCATAATGCATTTATCTAGACAAATTACTGTCTGCCCATTACAATTTTAGTGACAGGAGTGCAAACAAGCTATGAGAGAAGGATGGTGCCTTGAAACTTAAGTGCAATGCATGTTGGTAAAACAAGTCTAAGGTGAAGATTTAGTGAGGGTTCACCTAACTTAGAGCCAACTGCATAAAATTTATCATGAAAGTAAAAATATAGATTCAATCTTAAATCCTTTCTCAACTAAACTATTTTCTATTATATCACCTCCCCTTTTAATAAATAACAATCCTCTTTAATCAATGGAGAATCTAAATTCAGAAATCAACTACTATTTTTCCAGTTTTGTTATCTAAACATTTCACTTTATATTTTCAGTACACAGACTAACAACAATGTTAGATTATACTTCAGTTGCTAAACAAAATCACATAAAAGCTATTGTGACAAAATGTTACCAAAATGCACTGGCTTTTCTATATATTAGAAGTTGATTCTTTCAAAACAGGCTTGATATAATACATGCGAGTTTATCTACACATTTGCATGTTAAGTATTTGCACTATAACTTTTGTTACAGCATATGCATTTTCACAAAAGTTTGTAGACTTTTGATACAGATTGCAAGGTTTTGTACATAAAAAATCAGATTCTATAATTAAATATTTTTAGTAAAGACTGCTTTATGAAAATATTAAATCTGTTTGGTTATTAGTCCTAGGGTGAAGTGATTTCATGTTACGATTAAAAAATATTCTTCATCCTAAAAATCTCAAATATTTTTATAATCTCAAATCTCCTAAATACATTTCAAATGTTTGTTTTTAGCAAAACTTGATCTTTTATGCTATTTTCTATACACTTTGAGGGGTCTATCAACTGACCACATTGTAATCATTATAAAAAAATTAGGAAATTAATATAATTTTTGTTCATTTTTGTGCTCGAATGACTATAAATTATACCATGAAAATACAAATGTTTAGTCTAAGTAGCTTAAGTCTCATAATGCTATATATATTATTGTTTATTATATTGACCTTCTCATCATGCCTAGCTAACATTACATAACTTGCATTGATGCAGTGCATGTGCACTCATGTTACCATATATCCAATATTATAAAACTGATCTAGTTTTGGCTGCATTTTAATGGACTATTATTTTATACTATGCAGTAACATTTAAACTTTTATACATTATATACATATTTAGATTATTACTAGTTAGAAATGTTATGAAACTTATATTTCTTAAAATATAAAACAATAAATAAAGAAGCAAACATTTATCTCTTCTAGCTGTGACCTTTGAAATCATAACTACAATAATACCATGGAATTCCACTATAATTTATTAAGTGTAGTAACTAAGATTTATTTAGATTTTAAAAAATATGAAATTTTAAGCCGACTAAAAACAGCATACATCTCACTGAAATCTTGGATTGAAGAAACGAGGTAACATTTCCTAATATTAAAATAATTGAGAAAACCACTAGGGGGACATTTTAAGTCATTGATTAGTTATTAACATGTCAAATACTGAAGAAAGTGTATACAAGAAGTCATTTAAAAAAACTGAAAGAGTTGAACAGGACCACCATGCATGATTTTGTACATAAGCCATATCTAAGAAATATAAAAGATACAAGGTTCTAATTTTATATTCTAGCTTGATAATATTAGTAATTTGTAGGAAACTACACACACTTAGTACTTTGATATCACAAACACCTAATATTAAACAGTGCTTCATTCAACGTATCTCATGACTCATTAAAATCTATATTTAAATGTATTATTTTAATATTTATTTTTAAATTAAGAAATTAACTCATACATAATATTAAAGTTTAAATTACAATCTACAATTTGATTTCAATCTTATTGACAAATTCATTAAATAGTAGTTTGTATATCTCAGAACAGTTGGTATGGGTGTTAACACTTATTGATAAGGAGAGAACAATGTTTTGACCTTCCTCGGTCATCTTCAGGTTAAGAAAGAGAGAGTATTTGAATGTGACCCTTGACAAACACGTCTTAGGGATGAGAATATAAATGGGTACCAGTTTGTAGGGGGCATTGCAGGTGGATGTTAGGTTATTAATAAGTATAGGTATAAAGGTGTTCCTTTATGTTGGTTTTAGTTGCTGTATAAGTAGAGCTGCTTTGATTTTGAGTTTGTTTGTATTTGCTTCCCTACTTAATATCTGGATGTTTTCTATGGTTATGTTGTGTTTATTTGATTTGCACAATTCAAAAACATGAAGGTGTTTTTTGTGTTCTTTGAATCTAGTTTCCAATTAGAAACCCTTATAGAATTCACCACAATAAAGACAAACTTCATGTTCAACAACCACAACTATATACAAACAAATGGCTTAAGCATGGGCAACCCAGTATCACCAGTTCTAGCCAATATTTTTATGACACAAGTTGAAACAAGCAATTAACACAGCATTACATCCACCACTATACTGGTACAGATATGTAGACAACACGATTGTGGAATTCACATCTACAGAATACACACTTAACTTTTTCAATCACATTAACTCTATACATTCCAACATTAACTTCATATGTGAAGAAGAAAAAACTAACCAGATAGCATTTCTTAACCTCAAAATAACTAGAACTAATACAAAATTCAAAACAGAAATCCACAGAAAAATCACCCACACTGGATTATACATTCCCCTGGGACTCAGCACATGAAACAAAACAAAAACTCAACACACTAAGAAATCAAATAAACACAGCCACAAAGCTATGCTCACCCAATAAAATTAATGATGAAATTAACAAAATAAGAGAACACTTCATGATCATCAACAAATTTCCTCAAAAAACTGTGGAAAAAGTATACGCACACACCTAGACCAACAACAAACAAAGAACAATAAATCCCAAGATACAACAAACCACAACATCTTACACTGCTGCATACCATATGTTCCTGACATCAGCAAAAAAATAACCAACATTTGAAAAAAAACTTGTAACAAAACATAACATTCCAGTAAACACCAATTTTATTCAAAAAACCAGGTATAAAACTACAGTCCATACTATGTAAAAATTACACTGACAAACACAACATCAACATAATTTATAAAATACAATGCAACAACTGCTACAACTTCCTTAACAGTAAAAATGTTAATGCCCATACCAGCTGTTCTGAGATATATTTTTATTTCAAGTGGGTTTCTCGTCATCAGGAAATATATTTTGAAAGTCAACAAATGCAATGACACAGCCTTTAAGCCCTAACCCATTGTGAAAAGGTTAATCTAACTAATATTTCCCAATAATTATTGTATAAATATGCCATCAATTAATTTCATGAGTGATCTTGATTAGCTAGCAAAGAAATTTACTAACAGTTGACTGCTTTGACAGCAATTTTCTGCCTCTTCTTTGGTCAAACTTGATTTTCCAAAAGTTTATTTCAGTTAGCTATGAAATGTAAGGTTACGGTATACTATGGGGTAAGGGTGATGGTATTTGCTACATCATTCTGACATGATATATGCAAGTAATTTTACAAATACAACCTAAAGTCCTATTTGGCTTATCTCTAGCAATGGCATAACACATAAGTAGGTTAAAAGAATGATCAACCAAAATACCACAAAGATCCTTTTTACTTCCTTCATCAAATTTGCAGTTTAAATTATTACAACTCATGTGCTACCTTACATGTGGTATAATTAACACACATCTGCCATTTATCTGTCCAATTTTCTAAATAATCAATTCTTTTGTAAAAATCTCAACAAATTTAAGCTATTTATTGCCTATTCCTTCACTTGTTTCATTGTCTTCATTGATGTAAACCAAAATGACCAAAGACCCTAATACTGAGGCATCCTACTTCTGACATTAATCCAGTTTGACAGATCTCCAATTATAACAGCTCTCTGCTTTCTTTTATCCAGCAATTTTTTCCTTCCAACAAGCCAACTTAACTCCCAATATATATAATCTTTATCAAGCCTTTTGCATTGCACCTTGTCAAATATTTTCTGAAAATACATACAATACAAACTCTTACCCTTACTTGTATTAACCGTAACCATTTTAAAGAATGTCAATACTCAAGGAGAGCAATTCTTATGCTGAAACAAAGTTGACCAACAAAAGTTTATGGCATGTTATACGAATTAGCAAAACATCTTTTATGACCTTCAAAAATGTTCTCACAACTAGAATAATGCTAATAAGCTTACAGTTATTAATTATGCATTAGTTCCTATTGTATTACTACTACTTTGAAATAATAAGAGCTGCAGTTGAGACAGTACAACTTGCCAACTATTCATGCAAAGTGATGGTAATATAAGCTAAATTCAAAGTTCACAAAGATACATTAGATTCTCATTTTATGTAAGAATACTTTAAAATTTCTTGAGTATCAAGTTACACCGATTCTGCAGTTATTTTTACTGCAGTTAGTCTTTTTCATTTTAAAGACTTCTTTAATAAGTTAATAATAGTTACTAATTATAGAAAATTATTTTAATAATTACATACATCCAGTTTAATAACATTTAGAAAAAAGTAGAATTCTTAAAAATCTGCAGAAAAAAAGGGAAAAAAATGCAGCACCATATTTCATAAAAACACTTTTAGTAACAACTGATGCTCTGTTACTAAAAGTAATAAGTTATAATAATATTATATTTTATGAACAATAGTGTAATATAACTTTATTACAAGTTATATCTTTAAATAAGTAAGATTTATTTTTAGAACAAGTGCAATGTTTTGATCACTGGTGCAATCATTTTCAAGTTCACAAGAATGATAGGACCAGTGATGCAAACAACTCACCTATTTATGAACAAATTTTAGTTACTGTAAAAAGTAACTACTTAAGAAGTAAACTCAAAATGAAACTAAGGTAATATAATGTATTACTTCTTTAAAAATTAATATTATTAAATTTTTAATTTTGATGTTATTTAATGCTACCAAACTATTTCTTGTTAATCACTTGATGATGCTAACAAATGTACTTATTACCCCCTATCTCTTGTTTTGGTTTAATTTATTTAAAATCGTAACTTAAAACAGTGACAAAAATGTCACTTCGTGGACAGAAATAATGGAATTATTCCAAGATTTTAAATCATTACAATATGCCAGGTAACAGAAAACTGCCTTTGAACAACCTAATACATGATTTACAGTCTTAAGATGAATGTCTGTGTCACATTTTGATTAATATACCATTGTAAATATTATGTCATAGGTTTTAGCAATACAGTTTGTGTGTCAAGTACAGGATATTATCATAAGCATTAACAGACCTTTGTAATGCTGTCTTACAGTATCTGATAATTGAAACAAGTTTTTTGGAGATAATGACAGAAAAACTTTCTTTTATTAGTATTAATGATAAGTACTTTTTGCAAATAATGTGCAATAGTAATATTATTATTTTTCAGTGTTAAGTAATATCATACGAACGTTAACAGTACTAGTAGTAACACTGCCTACAAGTACTTCATAAAGTTTTCTTTTGAATGTTGTGACATTTGATATATGTGGTAAGCCTAACCCAATAAATGTTAATTTCGTATTAGACGGACGTTCTTAAATCAATTTGGAAACACGACAGAAAGGGTTGAAACTGACTTTGTCCCTTCCGTCTGAGAGTATCAGTGACAGCAATAACATTATGTCTAAGTTATTATTTAGTATTCTTTATTTTAATATTCCACGTTACTAATCACATACTACTGTGTACGAAGTATGTAACTGCGAAATGTGTACAAGTTTTAACGTTAAGTCGTATGTTTTTCTCTTTCAATTTCATTCAGTACCGACCAAGATTATGAAAACCTTCTCATATGAATAAAAAAAAATTACTTGCTAATATTGAGTTCCAAACAAAACAATTATCAAACGTATTATTTGCTAAATATTTACTTTTCTGTAGTGCACAAAAACTCCAAAATTGACCTAAGTACCAGTCACAGTCAGTTAACTTATGAACTTGTGATGGTAAGATAAACATTGCTGTTGTTAGTAATACCATTGGAACACAAAGTATTACTGTAATACAATTAGCAAAAACTTCAGTGATTACCTCATTTAATAAGTCTTCTTTCAGAAAACCACCATGCGCATGAAGATGATTATGACCAAACCTATTTGCCATGTTGGATAAACTACATGTACAACTATGCTCTTTAACTTAAGCTCACTATTATAACGTCCTAGTAGTAGTAAAATAGACGATGACTATTAGACTCCCAATTTTGTGTTCCGTTACCGCCTTTTGATATAAAATATATATTTCACAATATAATCAATACATATTAATTAACAGATACATAAAATAGCTTTTAATTCGCTTTAGGATTATAGATAATAAGTCCTGTAGTTTTAAAAACATACACGGCGATTACTATAAAGTGTTTAGACCGTAACCAAACATATTTATTAACAAAAATAAGTGAGTAGCATATAGGCAAACAAAAAAATATGCATATTAATAATAACTAAATAACAAGATATTGAAGATTAGGAAAATTTGAGCAAAATAACTGAAGATAAAATGTTGAGTTTCAAATAAATGTAATTTTCCGTATGAATGAAAAAGGGAAAATGTTACATACATAAACAAAAAAAAAATTAGCTTAGATCCCTAAAAGTACATCAAATTTTCTAGGTATGTAGAGAATGGTAATTTGTTAAAGGTTATTTAAACTAATAACAAAAATAAATAAATATTTGTTAAGCGAAACAAGACTGTGAAAGTTTATAAACTCAAACATGATATTTGACTTGGAGGTAGCTTTATAAAATCTGGATAAATAGTTTTGGTTTCATTCCTGTTACCGCAAAATCGTGCTCCATGTCTTACATTCATGGTAGCAAGTCCCTCCGTTCTCTGAAGGAAGTACAAAAGTTAGCTGTGGGTGTTCGTACGTGTGTATGAAAATAAACAACTTAAGCAAGGAGAAAGAGGGTTAATAATCATACTAGCCCTTCTAGAAATTATAATAAGAATCTCATTATACAGAAAATGTAGATGGCTTATGTATATATTATGCAAACATACATACTATTTTCTAACTCCTATTTAACTAAAGTTAATCTAAAATTTGTCAACATTTTCATGCATACACAAGTGTATAGTGAACAATGAAGTGGCTAAGTTTCTCTTTCTCTAGTTGCATACTGTTATGTGTTATGCTTTTTTGACTCCACGTGCACCTTCTGATGGGAAAGATCGTTGTAAAGTAAGTCATACTGTATGAAAGTACACAGCGATATTTATCACTGATGGATCAGATGAGATCTTGAGAATATAATCTCCCTTATAGTTTGACTTTGAACAAGGAAATAGATAAGTTTCTCTTTCTCTAGTTGCATACTTTTATGTGTTATCCCTTTTTGACACAACGTGCACCTTCTGATGGGAAAGATCGTTGTAAAGTAAGTCATACTGTATGAAAGTACACAGCGATATTTATCACTGGTGGATCAGATGAGATCTTGAGAATATAATCTCCCTTATAGTTTGACTTTGAACAAGGAAATAGATAAGTTTCTCTTTCTCTAGTTGCATACTTTTATGTGTTATCCCTTTTTGACACAACGTGCACCTTCTGATGGGAAAGATCGTTGTAAAGTAAGTCATACTGTATGAAAGTACACAGCGATATTTATCACTGGTGGATCAGATGAGATCTTGAGGATATAGTCTCCCTTATTTTCCTATTGGAACGGTGTATGGTATTTTCAGACGAAATAAATGTATTCATAGAGCAGTGAGATACTGCAAAGTAATGCTAGTTATCTTATTAACTGCGTCGTGATGTTAAACGGAATAATAAAAATGGGCACAAAGTAAAATACAAAATGAAAAAAATATTTATTACAACATTAAACCAAACAGAGTGTGTCTGTATTTGTTTTATGGTTCAATGAGCTGATTTTGTTTTTTGTTATGAATCTTATATATTCAACTGCTCAAGTTGATAAATCACGCATCAGATTGTTTAAATCGAATGTTCCACAGATTACAAGAAGCATAGTATTTACCAAAGAGTGTTTAGTACTAATGCTAGCTTTGTGAATATTCACGACATGGTCAGGTGATTAAGGCACTCGACTCGCAATCCGAGAGTCGCGGGTTCGAATCTCCATCATCTCAAACATACTCGCCCTTTCGGCCGTGGGGGAACGTTATAATGTTCACAATATAATCAATACATGTTAATTAACAGATACATAAAATAGCTTTTAATTCGCTTTAGGATTATAGATAATAAGTCCTGTAGTACTAAAAAACAAAACATTCGCAGCAAATGGTGAGAGATGATGTCTAACTGCTTTCCCTCTAGTCTTACACTGCTAAATTAGGGACGGCTAGCGCAGATAACCCTCATGTAGCTTTGCGCGAAATTCAAACCAAATAATGTATGAGAGGTCACAACCTGAGTTGAATAGAATTATAATGTCTATGTGTACAATACCATGTTTTGTTTGGTTAGTACAGATTTACACCAACTCTCAGAAGATCATTCTTAGAGGTTTCTCAACTAAGGTAATGGCACTGTCTTTTGTACACACATATTTATAATTCTTTATTGTTTTTGTAGTTCTTGTGACAAAAAAAACAAAAAACATCAACACCAACCTTGCCATTTGTATTGGCCCTATACAATTGCTACTGAAGGAGATTTTAGAACATGTAATGTTTGAAAGACTTCACATCCTAAATTATCTAACATGTTTGAATAGCCATTCATCTACGGCAACCATCACAAAAGAACGAAAGAAAATTGGTGAATACTAACACAATTCTTCCCTCTTCTGAGAATGAAAGAAATGAGCGAGCGGTGAGAAATCTAATGCATAGAACTAAATTTGATATGATGCTCCAATGATACAGAATACCTGTGAAAAAAAAAAATAAGCAGGCCTAAGTACAGAAAACCAAAGACATATAAAATGGAGCTTGGAAAGTTTCTAATCACAAATATTTTAGAAATCCAGCTCCACCATAACAAGAACAATCCAGTTGAGACCAAGTACAAGAATATTCGTTTTTATTACATCTTTGGACAAAATCACAGAAGACCAACACAAGTTCAAGTTAGAATTACAAGCCTGGTAAGCAAACCCTTAGTGGACAAAAGAGAAAAATATACTGACTGAAATATTATACATGTTTATTTATACTCATCTAGAGTCCTAAATCACTGGCTGATTTTCACAAAACTAATTGAAAACAGAGTTTGTCTTTGTTACGTATCATAATTTGTCTCGGACGAGTCTCCGATTTATTATGTTACTTGTTAAGATTTCAAAGAGCTGGAAATTCTAATTTTAATTTAAGTTTCTTTAATGTTAATAATTGTCAAATTTATCATATTTTCCAACAAGATTGATACACACAATTTTCTTTTTCAACACAAACATATTCTGACATACAAAAACCAAAAAATAATAACAGTTATTAAAAATTTCAGTCTTATATCAGGTCTAGAACTGAATATTTTATCGACGGTCTGGGGCCACGACGAACGATTTTTTTTTTTTTTATGTTCATACACAGATACACATCACGTGACTGGAATGCTAGCTCTTTCCATTCTTGTTTGGCCTAACGCAGTTTACAAGCTTATATTTCACAAAAGAAGATATGTATTTAATGTTTACTGACAAATACTAACATCCGAAATTATTTCTCTAAGCTGAATGGTTCGTAATGTTCGAAACCTACAAGGCCAGGTGATTAAGACGCTCAACTCGTAATCTGAGGGTCGCGGGTTCGAATCCCCATCGCAACAAACATGCTTGCCCTTTCAGCTAGCTGTCCCTAATTTAGCAGTGTAAGACTAGAGAGAAGGCAGCTAGTCATCACCACCCACCGCTAACTCTTGGGCTACTCTTTCACCAACGAATAGTGATTGACCGTCACATTATAACGTCCCCACGACTGAAAAGGCGAGCATGTTTGGTGTGACAGGGATTTGAACCCGTGACCCTCAGATTATGAATCGAGTGCCTTAACCACCTAGCAACAAATAAGTAGCAAACCTTAAAGAAGAGGTAAGCTAAACCATCAGTACGTGAACTAGAAATTACAATTTTTTTACTAAACAATTTAAAAGAAACAACCTAATGAAATAACACGATACAACACTCATATATCAGAAATAGGATTATTTTGGTGAAAACAAAATATAACTTCGCTCAATTTAAATATAATAACCAGGTCCAGAAATGAAATCGAAGTTTTGCTAGAAGTAATGAAACAGTTTAAAGATGGAAAAGAAGAAACAAAAAATTAAATAAAAAATCTGTAAAATGAGAGGGTAAATTAAAAAAAAACACAAAAGAAAATTAAAATAATACAAAAATGAAAGAGATAAAAAATTAGAAGAATAATACTTAAAGAAAAATTAAAAACTAAAATAAATCTGATTAAAGACAAGTTCCACAGAGCTGTTGGGGAAGTATAGAAGGATTACAAAATAAGTATGAAGATTGTTGTTGTTGTTTTGAATTAAGCACAAAGCTACACAATGGGCTATCTGTGCTCTGCCCACTACGAGTATCGAAAACCCGGTTTTTAGCCTTATATGTCTGCAGACATATTGTTGAGCTTGGGGGACAAGTATGAAGGACACCAATAAAGTTTGGTTTGTTTGGAATTTTGCATAAAGCTATGTGAGGGCTATCTGTCCCTAATTTAACAGTGTAAGACTAAAGGGAAGGCAGCTAGTCATCACCATAGACCGCCAACTCTTTTACTAACGAATAGTGGGATAGACCATAACATTATAACGCCCCTACGGCTGAAAGGGTGAGCATGTTTGGAGTGAGGGTGATTCGAACCTGTGACCCTCAGATTACAAGTCGAGTGCCTTAACCACCTGGCCATGCCGGATCTCATCAATAAAGTACAGAAAGACTGTAACGACAGTCTATAAGACTACAAAAAATTCATCAAGGTAGCAAAGAACATCAGCAACAAGATTAAATAACTGGAAAACTAACTGTTAAATGCAAAGAACAAACCAGCAAACTTCTTGGTGCATCTGTCTAATAATTCATTCCATCTATTATAAAATATGGACTAAGAGAACATATCTTGTTTACACCTAATACCACTACTGTTGTGACATCTGTCACTGCAGGACCTTCCTGGGTCATCCCAGTCTTATTCCTACCAAATTCCTTTCCAGAATTTAGCTGGGGAACTCAAAATTATAAATATATAGTTAAAACCACATAGGGAACAAATATATCGAAATTAGAGAATAGGTTGAACAGATGCCAAGTTTATGTATATTTGTATTTAAAGAAGGATAATGTTTTGAGCTAGCGCTCTGTCAGATCGTACAGCTTGGAACAAAGGTGCATGCATTGAATTCAAAGCAATTATGCGCATAATATTTGGAATGTGGAACATGATACTAATGTGTAAAATTACATCTTTGACATAAAGACAGAATGGAATTAAAACGTTAACACAAAGTGAAAATATATAGTAAATAAAAGTATTCATTTAAACTAGTTGGTTGTAGATTAATCCAGTTTCTGGTCATTCTTTTCTGTGAATAATTGAAAAGTCCGTAACTGTATAGTTGTTGATGGTGAAATGTTTCTCTATAGGTATTTCTTGGTTTTGAGTTTAATATGGTTTAGATGTTCTTGTACTTTCTGTCCTATATATTTCAGTTTTACATTTTAATTGCAACCTGTTTTATTTTTTACATCTTGTAATATTTAGATAAAAGATGCAACACTTTTTACAGAAATTTCATGCTCAACATTCCAAACATTATGCACTCAATTTCTTTGAATTCTGCACATGTGCCTTTGTTGTAAGCTGTATGATTTAAAGAAGAATGCTAACTTGGGATGTCATCCTTTTTTGAACAGAAGCATACAAGAACTTGAATACTGTTCTACCCATTATTTAATTTCCAACTTAACAGGACTGTCTGATTGTGAAACCAAGAGACTATGGTGGAAAGGTACCATAGGAGGCATACCTGGAACAAGTCTAAATAATTTATGAAATGACCACATAGAATAGTGAACAATTTTATTATGCTGACCATTTAAAAATGCCAGCTTTAACAATACTAAGTAAACTTCGAACTGAGAGCCATAACAACCAGCAAGTCATCCAACAAGTTAAGAGTGACACACTAAAATGAAGTATCCAGAGCAAAGTTCCAAAACAGGATGTAATGTAAAGGTCTTAACAGAAATTGCAAAATATTTTGTCACTTGGATGATCCTCATGAAATGATGGATTCATTGGTATGTAACTATTTCCCAGATACCATAACAGACAAAATAGGACAATAAAGCTGAAGTAGAAGTTCATCTTTAAAAGAAGTTGTCTAGTTCATGATGAAACCTAAATGCATTAAAGTCACAGATAAACAACTAAAACACACCATCCAGAAGTTACGAGATCATCATACTGAGTATCATTGAAACATCAACACTCAACGTTGATAGTCAAGATGAACTGAAAAGGTAGTTAGACAACCAGCTACACAGAAAGGAGAAAATAAACAACATGGCAATCGATGTTTACAGAATGAGAGGAAGTTTTGCAATAAATTGTAGATATGGAATAACAAATCCTCCCAAATAAAGGAATTATTATTGACACACCACAGATTTCAAATTTTCAAGTAATGGCAGAAGGGCACATTTGAAAGATAATTATTTTTAATGTCTTAACAATTTGGTTCATAATACAAAGTGTAATTTCAAGACAATCATTGCATTAGTATAAAAAATTACTGTCATTCTTTTAAAATCATTAACAGAGAACTTTTTGAAATAAAGAATTCATTTTGTTTACACTAACACATTTAAAGAAACCTTATATAGTTTTAGTTATGAATTGATACTTTAAAATACATAATTAATTAAAAAAAAATTATCAGTGTGTTATTTCTATTCTAAATAAGCAGATCTGTTTACTTTATGAAGTTAATTTGGATAAAACAATTTAAGATTTTTAAATTATATTTTTTTTTGTGAAATGAAGAAATGACCATAACTAATTCTGTAATAAAAATTCACAACATATAAATAAAAATAAGTTTATTTTTAGCTGCAAATGAGCTTATACATACTGCTGAAAGTAGTAACAAAAGCTTAAAACCATTGTACAGAATGAATAAATTTACAAAATATGAGTAGAAATTGTCCATTATAACACCAATTGTACTCATACTGCTACTTTCACTCGGTAATATTAAATTCTGCACACAAATATAAACAATATGAACAGTTAGTTTAATATGAGAAAGGCTATCAAAAGTAGTACAAAAACACAATTCAGATCAGCAGCTAATGTACAATGCATGGATATTTGAGCCACTTTTTGTTTTGCATAGTGGGTCAAGGCATCCCAAATTATCTTACATTAACTCATAAACACTGTTATGAACGTAATTACAATACCTCAACTACCCGTGAAGTGAATCTCGCTTTTCATTTTTTGATAACACTTTTCTTCACATAACATAAAGTTTCAGTCATAATCTAATTTTCACATGGAAGTAAGATAAAACATATTGTACTAAAATCTATAAATAGTTTGCTCATCAGTTTCACTGGGTTTATATTTATAAATTCAGTTTCACCTATGGAAGAACCTAAGTCCACTTAAGTAAATTCAAGTCGTATTTACAACATGATACAGTGTAAACAACAGAGCTTATATTTAGAAATAGTTTACATTTCTTCGTGCTGCACATTAAAACAATTTTAAGAAAAATGAGATTGCAATTTAGTAGCACATTATCTATTAGCACATCATAGTTTATTTGTAATAACTGTGAATTCGAGTATCTTGGCACATAGAAGAAACCTGGGTAACTCTGATAAATGCATGATTGAGGTTTTTTTTCTTTCTGATCAATTTCCCTTTAGTTTAATCACAGCACTTTTTATGATAAAATGTAACTACTATCACAACCAGTGAGTGCACTTTAATAAATGGCTGTACTTGTCTGTGTACACCAATTTCACAAGAGACCAGATCATATGACCACATTAAACTGAGACCAACTTAGGAGGAGTCACACAATGATAGACATTTTATAACACAGCTTATACAGTGAAGTTTCATTTGCTTATAAACAAAGTATGAAGGTTACACCTGCACACCATACTCTGGATCAATTGTGTATTCAAATCGCTCCTGTAAGTTAGTTTTAGCTTCCTCACTGTTTTGTTTATTTGGTCCAGTAATAGATATAGTATCACCAGATGTTACACTTCCAGCATTTTCGCTTGAAGGTAGAGATGGGATGATGGTATTAACTTGTGTAAAGAAAACCATTTTGTCTCTGAAAGAATAAAAAAGTGTAATTATGAGACCAAGTTTAATTTCTAATTAATACACATAAAAATCTACCACTACAGAAAACCTTATTAATCTTCTATATACAGGTAGGTTAAAAGTGCTCATGTCATGACTTTTTTACAGTTACATTTAAAATTTAATTTTAATTACTGTATTATCAATGGTCAGTAAAACTGAGATCAAAATTTAGTCCATAATACACTTTTTCGTATTATACAAGTTTTAAATTATAATTTGAAAAAAGAAATATATAAATAATAAATTCTCAACCTTCACTTTGATATATCACAACACTTCTTTTCTCCAAATTGCCCAACTTTAGAATTTCTTTCCACTCCTATATTATTTTCTAAAATCCCAAGGATTTGCAGACTTACGTGTTATATATTTTCAAGTTTGTGTTTTGTTTGTTTTTGAATTTTGTGCAAAGCTACATGAGGGCTATCTGCACGAGCCATCCCTAATTTAGCAGTGTAAGACTAGAGGGAAGGCAGTTAGTCATCACCACCCACCACCGACTCTTTTACCAACGAATAATGAGATTGACCGTCACATTACAACACCTCCTCGGCTGAAAGGGCGAGCATGTTTGGTGCGATGGAGATTCGAACCCGCGACCCTTCCTTGGATTATGAGTCAAGTGCCTTAACCACCTGGCCATGCTGGGCCTATTTTCAAGCTAAAATAAGTTGTATGGCATAAATTTAAACTCGCATGTCATTACCCTTTTAGAACATGGGGTCTTAAACAAATTGATTATTCATATTCAACAGAAGGAATATATTTTAATTTACTGTTATTTCTTTTACAAAGCTCCCTTTCATGGTCATTTTTTAGTTATTTTGCATCTATTTCATAGTTTGCTATTGCAGAGATTACTTTGAAAAGATAAGGAAATTTTTTTAACACACGCATAATGTAGTTTGAAATCCAGTTAAATAAGAGTAATTTAAGTACATTGTATTTCGTTGCACGATAACATTTTGTGTTCTAAGGTGCACATGTAAAATAAATAAAGTTTAAAAACACCTCTGCAAGAAACAGGGTTTACTTTAATTAAGACTTTGAGAGCAAAAATGTACAAGACTTGCACGTAAGTATTAAATTTATTGTTGTGTTTCATGTATATTTTTCATTTAACATTATAAAAGTAACTAAGAGTAAAACTTAGATATATACTGGGAAAATATATGTAAAATTAAATAACACATTCTCAGTAGCACTGACATGTCTCATGAGTGCAGTGTGTCGTAATTTCACTGAATGTGTTGGCAATTTAATGCTGTGTTTAGAAAAGGTTTCCCCCATGTGATATAATTCATTCTGGTGCTAATATAACTTGGCACTCAATAAATCTCAGTGAATGGGAATTTGAATTGAATTAGTTTTAGCTGTAGGAATAAATTGTACATAATTGTCTGTAACAATATGTTTGTCATTCTAAAATGAAAAAAAGTAATTTAGTTTTATTCCATATTGTTTTTGTGATGGTTACAAGGTCAGTCAATGTTAAGGTAAGGAAAATAACACATAAAATATACTTTTATGAAAAAAACTTTTGATTTTCATTTACATTATTCTAAAGATCGGGCAAATGAAATCTTAAAAATTGCAAAAAGAAAAAGCACTTTTAATGAAATTTCCCTTGCACTCAGACTAGTAACAGTTTGAGTCAGATACTGATACCATAAATTCAATAACAAATTTCTAGTAATAACAATTAATTAGAAAATCTGAATTTTTAGGTATAATATTTATTAAATTTTGTGAAGACACAGTTACTATATCAAAACTTAAAGTACATATAGTTTCATGGTGGCTGCAAGGTTGGTCAAAATTATCAAATCCAAATAGAGAGGGAACATATAAGATAACATGTAGAAATATTCGTCATAAGCATCATTCTTTTAGTTTGTTGAAATGTATATAAACACTTATTATACAGACAACACACTTGCCTAAAGCTTGATATATCAGGTTGCTTTTTTCTATTTCTTCTAAGTTTATAGATTTCTTTAGATGACCTTTTTAGCCTCTTTTCTAGTTTTTTGTCTTCAGGACTATTTTTGCATGTCTAATTTGAATAAAAAAACAAGAAAATATTAACTTAGCTTTCCATGAAATTAAAAATACACTAAAGATCATCATCCCCCCCATCAATGCATAGTGCATTTTGCTAAAAAAAATGATACAAAAATATCAAAATACAATTAGAAAAAACCTTAAATTATTTATTAAAAGTAGTAGAAGTAAACTATGGTGTTGTTAACAAGTGACTCGTTTGTTTCTACTTTAAAACGTGCATCATTTACATATTTTATATACAAAGAAATGAGGTGTCATATTTAAACCAAAGTTTGCCAACCACACTTCTGACAACTTTATAAAAAAAATTTTGTTATAAAGAAAAAAATGTCTGAAGTTTCTATTAAAAAAACAACTTAAAATGAACTAAATTACCATAAATTTGTCAACAGTAGTAATTAGCTTAAATATGCTAATCACAGGAATTCACAATTAACAGAAATGGATTAAAAATAGCAAATGATACCTTTTGTACAGTTGTAGAGCTCAGGATTTATCAGTATTGGTGTGGCTGTCATAGATGCAGAACTAGAAGATGGTAGCTTTGCTATAGAAGGTTAAGACATACTAGACTTAAGACAACTGGGTGGAGATGTGATGTACAAAGAAGTTCTGACTGGCAAGCAGAAGAAAGAACTGCATAACCTACTGTGCTAGTACACAGATTGAGGCCATAACAGGTAAACATCCCAACCCTACTTCCAATTGAGGGGTGTCCCCTTGGTCTATCTAGTAGTAGTGGATTACACTGATTCAAAAGGAAACTATCCATATCAACTTCCCCAGTGGTTTGGGGCTGGGAGTGCAAGGGGTTTCCTCTCCACTAGAAGAAATGGGAAGAAGGAAGTTACAAAAACCAAAAAAAGAATCATTTCATCTACACAAGGTCTCACACTGATGGAATGTGCAATGAGTTTCTGCAAACAGGAAGACACAGTAGGTACTAGATAGGTCAGAAGACAAAAACCACCAAAGTACTGTCACTTTCTTTTAGATATGCACTACTGCTAACAATGTCTTGCAGAAAACCCCATCTAAACAGCAAGAATTGAGCAAGGGCAGATGACATACACTGTTATACCCTACTTGAAGTACATTTTAGAAAAGACAAGTACTCATTGTAAGGCAACACTGTTGTGGTGGATTCCACTATTGCCAGTATATTTATATAGACACACACACACATATTTTGTTTTCATAAAATCTGCAAGAAAAATGTAATATTCAATAACTAGTTTCTTTAGTCTCTCTGAAAGGCTGACATGTGTTGGAAGATGAAACCCAGAGGCAGAAGAAACTGAAATGTGGTACAAAGAACATGACACAAAGAGTGTAGGGATTGTCAGTGTCTAGTCTGAAGTATCACATCCACGGAATTTGATAGCCAAGTGAAAGAGAAACTGTTAAATATATACAACTGTTTTAATGCAAGTACAGTGAGAGTGTTAAATCTAGCTATTTTTAGAAGTGATATTTTATCACAGGGTTATTTATATAATTACATTGTGTCTTTCAGTTCTTGTAAAATGGCACTTGTTGTATTACTGTCATGTCACCAGAACCACATATGTTTTTCACGAGTATTACTACATCATATTATCCAGTAATGTGCATAAAGTTCTAGGACTCAGTTGGGATATTTATAAATATGCATCCAAAAATGTAATTCAAGTTAGACAAAGTTAGTAAGATAGATAAATAGCTCTAGACTGCATTAGTGTGTGTTTAGGTTGTAAAGAATGTACAGTGATGCTTTTTTAAATTGAAATTATCACCAACTATGTTGCAACAACAGGGCAAGGAGGATATTTTATTTTTTCAATTGTGCTCTAAAGTAACTGAATCAGCTTGTGTGGATTGTTATGAAAAGATACAATTATCTAAAGCTCTGGATACAACTGTGGTAATTAACTGTGTAATGAACATTTTTTTGTGTTTGTGTGTGCACGTCCAAGCATATATTTAACTTGTTTTAATATAATGTATCAAAACAAATGGACTGTGTGTCGTTTGTTTATTGTTGAAATTTATAACCACTAAGTCTTATAGAGCATGAAATAAGACAGATGAATCATGTAACCCAACTAGTAAAGGATACAATGAGACAAGTTACAAAAAGAATCCTTGAAATTGAAGCAATGCAACTGGGCAAAAGAGACAACAGGAGTCTGTATGACTGTACAGAAAAAAAATGGAAAGGAGAGCAACTGGAGTAACTATTCAATTATCAATAATAGCAGCCCACACCTTGGGAATAAAGTAGTAGTCTAGGAAGAAAATCAATGCCTTCCAGTCAAAAATATTAGAACAATGACTTCTACAAGTGAAAAGAAAGAAATTTATTGAAATGAAACAGGTTTGAGCCCTGAATGATAAAAAAAAAACTCCTAAGAGAAACCCACGAGACCACATGTCGAGAAAGTTAAAGTCTAAGCTTTCACAGAGCCAAAGATGTGGGTGGTTTCAGAAAGAATCCATCATGCACCCCACTAAAGGCTGGCCTTTCAGGAGTGGCAGACATCAGGAAGGGACAACAGGAAAAGAAACTCCCCAAAAGATCTGCATAAAAGGAACGGTATCAAATGGGGTTGTCTGAAAAAAAAAAGGAAGCAGTTGAGCTCTAAAAAGAAATGTGTCCAAATAAAGTAAATCTATGAAAGTGAACTGGGCATTGTATGAAGAAGTGACAGCATGAAGAACAGATTAATGCAACCATGTTATGGTAAGGTCAAGTTAGTGTTGCAGAGACCAAGAAGGAAAGGGTAAAGAGAATGGTTAGCTCGAAAGATGAGTAAGTGAAAGATGAAGAAGAGCAAATTGAGGGTAAGAGAAAAAAGAAATGGAAAAAAAAGAGAGTCAAAATATGAGGAAAAGGGACCCCTCAAAGTTGAAAGAAGAGACTCAATGAATAAGAGGATTAGAAAAGAGGACAAGCTAAACAACAGGTCACAGAAAATGAATCTTGGGTTCAGGGAGGATGTAACAACTATGAATCAACACAAAGCATTAAGTGAAAAATCTGCTAGAATGCTACAAACAGGTGAGGATGAAACATCTTATGACTCAAGATGGATGCAAGAAACTCACCCAAAAATGACAGAAAATAACTGGGGCAAAATAAATGTCACATACCTCAGTTATAAGATCATCTCATATGAACAGCTAGTCAAAGATAAGATAGGTTCAGTAGAAAGCATAAAGACAGTAAAAGCAGGCCAGTCTAGATCCAAAATGAGCCATCACATGATGTACAATGGTGACAATGCTACTTGCTATTTGAGTAGTTCCAGTTGCAATTGAAAGATATGAAAACATTCCTACAAAGAACATTTTGAAACTCGGGCTTTAAAAATGATAAGAGAAATTGTAAAACCATGAATGTAAATTCACTGAGGAAATTTATTCTATTTTAGTTTAGTTTGACGTGTCCATGATACATATGCCTTGGTAATTGTCATAATAATGAAAAATGTGAATAGGTATCGAAACCTGAACATTGGGTCCATAACGATAGGGAATAGTCCAGCCAAATAAATTATATCATAGATTCCAGGACATTTCCCAAGTTTTATAAATTGATTAAGAGAAGAAACCTCAATAATCATTATAATTTTCATCAGAAGTTCTAACTGAAATTAGTACAAATTTTCATCTTTCTCAAAAACAAGAAAAAGAACATTTCAAATGTCAACTAAAAGTTTGGAATAATAAATACAAAAATTTAAAAGGAAAAAAAAAATGAATCATTAGCATTGTTGAGGAAATATGAGCTTATGTTATACACAATGTGCTCATGAGAAGTAATGAGCATGGAGGATATGTCACCTTCTTATTAGTGAAAGGCTACATTTTAATACTGAATGCACCAAAGGAAAGCACATATGAATGTTTGAGTTTCATTCAAAGATCTGGTGTATGTGCAAATACGTTTTTGTCAGCAGCATGAGGTAGTTGTTATATTTTCATGGAGAAGCGAGAAAATTTTTTTATCAAACCTTTTTTCTATTTTAAGTTTTCATTGAAGAGGTAATTTTTAGATTACTTACCTCACTTACAGCACTTGACAATATTTGTTGAACCTGCTCATTTTCTACTAACCATGATGGTATAGCACCTCCACCTAATAAAAACAATTCAACATTAATAGGGCCAATAATTACTCAGTACTTAAAAAACATTTACCTGAAGCAGAAGATTCACTAAGTATACTAAAAAATATACTAGAGGTATTATTTAAATATAAACTTTAAATCATTAATGGTAAAGACAATATACTTCTTATCAATGAATCAAATTTTCTCAGTTATAAATAACAGTTAAAAAAGAATCATTTCACAATTAAACATAAAATTGGTTCCATGTAATTAGGAATTTTAAGACAAAGTAAAAATAAGAATTAAATAAAGCTGTAATAAACATGCACAATCAAGGTTTCACTTGTAATAATTATTAGTGTCCAAGCAGGTTCATTATACATATAAGAACTTGAGAAATTCCAATAAATTTGTTCTTTACATGTTGTCTTTGCTGATTCTAGTTGTTCTTTCATTTTACGTAGTCTGGAGAGCTCATCTTGTAGAAGTGTTAGTTGAGTACGAGATGCTTGAAGGTCTAAAGCCAGATCTATTGAAGTTCGTACATTGGTATTTTTTAATCCGCCTGAAGAGGGATGATGGTGCTTGGCACACACTGTGGTCATCTAGATAGTGGTGTCAAGAAGAGGTTATTGCTTCATGAATACTAAAACATTTCCAACTATTTATACAGCACAAAATTATAAAAAAGGTTATAGTTATATAATTATCAAATTTTATAAAATTTGAAAATGATTTTAGAACAAGATACTGAACCTAAGGCACTTTTGTAAACAATTTTTATATTGGCCAGTGAAGAGTTTGTGTAAATCAGAAAATAAAATATTACATTTTTTAATCAAGAGTAAAAAAGTATTTCTCCTGATATATTTCACTAAAACCTAAAGTAACAAGTATGGATTGTTTAACATTGTATTACACTGTTTTAACTTTTCATGTTAAACTATTCAAGACTCAGTTTACAGCCATTCCTAACTTTGAAATATTAAGACATATCTCTGACCAAATATGTGAAATGTCCATTACTCTTAAAGCAAACTCACTTTAAAGTACAGAGCACATTCTGTGAAAATATGAAACAAACCGTAAGCTCTCAAATTCACAGTCCCAATATGTTAACAATTCGACCACGCACAGCTCTTTTTAACATATCTCACGTTTCTTACGTACTAAACAAAACACATTTACGATTTAGAGAAAACCCTATTTATACAGTTCTTTAACATAAGGTCATCTACTTTGCTTAAAAGTTTCAAAAGTAAAATCACAAATGTAAAAAGAAGCAAAAAAAATCATTTGTGATTTTTACTTTTGAAATCATTTACGATTTAGAGAAAACCCTATTTATACAGTTCTTTAACATAAGGTCATCTACTTTGCTTAAAAGTTTCAAAAGTAAAATCACAAATGTAAAAAGAAGCAAAAAAAATCATTTGTGATTTTTACTTTTGAAATCATTTGTGTTTCACATGAGGTATGTAGACTTGTTTTCGAAAACTAATAAAACTATCCCAATGGTAAAAAAATATTAGCATCAACTGTCTCTGCAGAATAACAGTCTGCTATGTGCTTCTATTAACCATGCTTTTATTTCATTAACCATCAATTTTTTAAAAATATATTAAATTGTCCAAAACTAATTTTCAAAATTAATGGTAAGAAAGGTTTTAACATAAAATGTTTCTTTTCTAGTTTTGACTTTAAATTACTTTCACTAACCTTCTTCAGTCTGAGGCTCTGACGTCTGGCAGAATTTCGTTGGAAGGTAGCTCCTTTTTTGTACAGAGGCATAGAACTATCACTGTCACTTCTGTTTAACTAAAAGTAAAAATAGTTTTACATTACAGCAGTTGATGTATATGAAAAGCAGTTTTACATATACAGTTTCACACTACAGTAAACTGAAGACAGAATGAAAACAGAAGCAAATTACTGCTGTTTAAAAACTCAAAACCAAATACTTAAGTATCATTCTTTGTAACAGGAAAGATTTATTCTACAGAAGATAAGTTTGAGACAATGCAAGTGTTTCAAGTAATGCGAGATTAAGATGTTTGATATTAAATGTAATATAAATAGTCATACTTCTACTTTATAATCAGGCAAATATAAGTATTTAGTTACACTTCATCCACATTTATTCAGCACAAATGAATCATACTTACTCTACAAACATACTGGTGTTTGTTTACAGCAACACTGGGAGTAAATGTTTGGGATCGTTTGATGACGCTGGTACGCATTGCATCTTCAGTTTGCTTCTGTTTTCCACGAAAAGGGGTAAAAACACATTCTGTGTTGGTTTCTTTGTCACAGCATTCCACCTGCTGGTTTATTTTCTCACTTAAACACTCCTCACATATTTCCTCCTGTAGTAACTGAAGAAAAAAAGTAAAACACAAATAGCTAAATTAACTGTAAATTTTTTTCTTAAATTCTAAAAAACAAAATTGTCTAATTATATTTATTATGAAGGGATACTTTAAAATTTCTATTTAAAATTGTTTTCAAATACAACAGTCATCAAGTTATTTTAATATCCATTAAGTCACTTTTCTCAGTTATTTTGCTGTGTTGTTTCTTTTAAAATATAATCCCCATAACAATACAAAATTAATCAGTCACCTTTCTTTAATTTCTAGAATGACCTAAGGAAACTATAATTTGTTGTCCTAAATAGCTTAAAGCTCATAACAGGATACATCCTGCTTATACTTAATTTTACTGTTTTATTGCCCTTTTAACTATTTCAACTAATAATCCTGTCATATAAGTTGTAACTCACTTGATGAATGCCAAAGTCACATCACCATATTAAATAACATAAAGCATTAGCTGTTCACAGGCATACCTTGTGAAGAATTATTATTCATTATGCTAGATTATCTAACCCAATAAGTTCCTAACTTTTAAATTTAAGTTTCATTTGTAACAATAAATGAAGAATACACATGAAAAACAAAGCATACTTTGTCCTTCTGTTTTTACGATGTTGGTTGCCAAAGCAATTTAAGCCTACCTATTCTTTTATATATATACACTAATAGTATTAGTACACAAAATAATTTTTATTACTTTAATACTGCATCAAGGAACACAGAATAACAACATCCACCAAGTAAACAATGTTCTATAACTATCACAAACTGGCTTTATAACTATGATACAAAAGCCTTAAAATAATTCCCAAAGCTTCTCAATCAAAAGACCATGAAAGAAATGTTCAAAATAAAAACACGATGGACAACACCCTATACTGAAAATAGTGTAATGTATTATGAGATTTGGCATGTTAAAAACTTTGCTGACATATTGGTTATGAATAACATAGTATAAAACATCAAAAACAACTACTGCTAATTTGTGAAAGAGAGAATGTGATAGGTTGGCATGACAAATGAATCTAGTTTATCACTCTGTAAGCAAGCAAGATTGAAAGGTTATAAAAATTAGACTTTAATTTAGTAATATCTATATTATAGTAAGTAATTCATACTAGCAAAGATCAAGGATTTTAAAAATATTTCCTTATACAATTAAGACCTAAAAGTTTACATAATGTTAATATTTAACTTATTAACTATGTTTTAATACAAGTTTATTTGTATGGATATAAAAGTAATTAAATTTGATATTTAATTTTCTAAAAGGTCATGACATGTACACTTTGATCTACCTATAAAGTGTGGGTAGATTAGAATAAAACAATAACCCACCTTTAAAATCATGTCTTAAAATTTCATACTTGTGTTCTAAATGTTTAGATTAAGAATATTCCAGTTACAAATATTAGTAAGATTCAACTCATCTCTAAAAGTAATCTACAAATTACTTATTACAAATGGAACTGTATTTTAAACACTGACTTCTCATATAAATCAACAACTATCATTGCTAATGCACTATCAAAAATCATACCTCACATTTGTCCCCAGCATACTGAGACTCTTCAAAATCTGTTTCATCAGCAATGTTTCTACAGTTTTCCATGAGATCTTCCTCCTCATCATCACTTTCATCATCTTGTCCCATTAATAAATCATCATATTCCACAATACCGGGATCTTTCATGATAAAACAAATAGACATAAAAAATATTGTATTGATTTTCACTGTTAAAAAATGTTATGAGATTTGAACCTGTATTTTTAAGATGATTAACAGGTGACATATTCCCCATGTGGGATGTCATACAGATAGAAACTTACAAAGAAAGTAATATCTGTTTATTAAACATTCCTTAGTAATACTCTAAACTCTAGGCTACTCATTAAAATATTTTTTCTTTTGTTTACAAGTTTATTAATGTAGTTATGTTTTAGATACAACATTAAGTTCATTTGTGTTTTCATTTTATATGATAGTAACATTCACTGAAAAATAAGTTGATTTTTACAGAACCAGCTTTATCAGATGTTAAGCCTTGACACACCTTACATTAATTCTCACATTTCAGTAAAAACTCTATTTTAAAACATACTTCAGTTATTTTTATCTGAAAAATTAAGAACACATTAACACCTCGAATATATCTTTTCTTCAGCAAATAAATAAAAAAAACTTTTTTCTCTTAAGTTTATTAAC
Source organism: Tachypleus tridentatus (assembly GCF_004210375.1). Taxonomy (NCBI): domain Eukaryota; kingdom Metazoa; phylum Arthropoda; class Merostomata; order Xiphosura; family Limulidae; genus Tachypleus; species Tachypleus tridentatus. Next base: position 14,609,594 of record NC_134830.1, read on the forward strand.
TGACTTTTACATATTCCTTTTAATTTTAATTCAGCTCTTACTATGAAATTCTCTATTATGAGGCAGAAATTAGATCATTTGTGGTTTGCATGTTGAGTAGAAATTGAGATACTATTTCTCACACAAACTCTCATAGTCTTCATTATAACTTTCATCTGCTTTAGCTTATAAGACTTACTCAAACATTTGTAAAACTATGTATGAGACTACAGCTCTACAGACCACCTAAAATAAACACTCACATGTCATGATTATTTTACACTTCTTCTATATCTAGCATATGCTATTAAAATATTTGATAAAAGTAATGAAAAAAATGAAATTAGTTAAGAGTCATGGCAGAATTTCCTTCTATATAAATATTAAACTGAATAAATCCTCAAGTCAGTAGGTTTTTTCATAACATTTCTGAGGCCTAAAGAGCAGTTCTTCAAAAATTTCAGCAGTACTGAATAATTTCATCATAAAAGCATTTAAACATTCTTAATCAAAAAACAAATAAAAAGAAAACAAATGAAGCACCTCCCAATAATTAAAAAAAACACACAAAAACCTCCTTATGTAAGTCTCATACCTTGATTCCTGGTAAGTGTCGAAGTTTGTGATGAAATTATCGTTGATTCATCGCTACTTTCTTCTTTTAGAGTAAAAACCCGAGCATGTAAAGATTCTCCTAAGTCAACTCGTTCCTCTTCAGCTTTAGTAACAGCCTAACAATAAATGTATTTTATTCACCAAAGTAATAATTTCATATTTAGCAACTTCTCAAAATTAATAAGTAATGTAAGTCACTTGGAATTTGTCAAAATAAAGTGTTATGAGAAAATGTGAAAAGAGATTTCCAATGTACTCTCAAATGTGAAAACTAGAAGTCATAAAAATCTTAAATATATACCTTCTGATTTTTGTCATGAACTGCCTCTGGTTGCAGGAATCGAAAATTGAGCATATTGTACCACTTGGTAATGGTGATATCCGAGTTGAAGTCAGCAAGACTGACTTGGGCACCACCCTGCAATAATCGAAAATGTAAAATTAAGCAAAAATAAATAAAATATTCAGAGGCATTAGTTGTATTAGCAACTAGCGTACCAACACAAAAAATCTGGTTTTCAAGAAAATGATGAAAAAAACAGGAGTTTAGTGGCTAAGGGATCGTGAAAAAGAATCTTAAGTCCATTGATTTGATCACAACTTGGATACAATAATATTTAATAGTGTATCCTTCACATTTTATAATCTTAAATATAAATAAATGGTTCAGAATCAACTGAGCAATAGCAACACTCAATTTGTAGACAAAATTACTGATCGACAGACAACCTATTTGCTGACAATAATATCACTTGCTGAATTTTAACAGTATTTTAAATATACTGGTAGTATTGCTGATAGTAGGTTAGGCAAATGTTATGGCTATTGAAGTAAAATAATTAGCTCAACTCTTTGGCAAGGCTGTAGCTATTTTACTGTATAAATCATTATTGCATCATTTTTAGTTTTTGCTATAAGGCATCTATGATACATTAAATTTCAATATTTTTTATATTCTTTTCATATTCAGTTCATTTTTGGAAAAAAATTCAATACTTCACAAATATGTTTCTCCCTATCATATCACTGTATTTTGTATTTATTTTGAAAATGCAACAAAGTACTCACACTTAAATCTGATGAATGTATTTACCTAAGTAAATGTAAATATAATAACAAATCCATCTCATGCAAAAATTGTCAACAAGTTAATTTTTTGACTACTTGCATTTTAACAACTTGTCCAGTTGATGACCTGTTTTTTCACATAATTTGCTGTCACCCAGACATAAACAAACCTAAATAAATTATACATTTTATACCCCTTTGAATACGTAATGCTAATGTTAGTTTTTATATTTTTAGGGTAATAAAATTAAATTAAAAAAAACCTACAAAGAAGTATTTTAAGTTTTTAAATATTTAAGCAATTATTTCCTAAAATAAACAAATCATTCATTCCAAACAATTCATTTAAAAAATTAATTCACATTTATTATTTCAGATGAAAAAATAGAAATCCTTTTTAAATACAATAAACATTTTAACCAAACAATTTTTATCTGATTATTTCCACTTATTTTTATCCTTGTCATCTTTTCCTCTACTAATAAATTATGTTTTTGTTTTTTGTTTTTTAATTTTCCACAAAGGTACTCAACCAAAATCAATAAATGGAATTATATATTAATATTCTTATCATACTCTTGGACTACTCTTTTACCAATGAATAGTGGGTTTCACCCTTAATTTATAATGTATCCACAGCAAAAAAGGTAAACATGTTTGGTGCGACAGGAATTTGAACCCACAACCCTTGGATTACAAGTTGAACACCTTAACCCACCTGGCCATGCCGGGCCAACAATGGATTGTGATCCAAGTGTGTTTTTTTCCATTTTTTTAACTTACATTTAGTGTGAAAGATAATTTCAAAATTGTTCAAAGTGTAAGGGAAGCATGAAATTGTATACATACAGATTCTTATATGAAGCTTAATTACAAATAAGACTGGTCACAAGTCTAGCACTATAAGCAACCATTTCTTTTTCCAACATAGCAGACCTTAAAAATTGGCATTACTCAAAGACATGCTTCAAATGTCTTTAGAAATATCATCTAAATTCTTAAAAATTGGCAAACTTATAGATTTGTATATGAAGATTCACTTAAAAGCAAAACTTATTGTGTAGATTTTCCCAAACAGTTACAATATTATATTCTAATATGGTCACCATCAAAAATCAGTTTGTGTTAAAGTGTTTTAACCACCACAGAAATGCCATTTTAATACCTAAAACTGCATTTTTCAGGTTAGAGAGTTTGATATTAGCAATTCATTTAGCATACGAAGTTTCCTAGTTTCAATATGGCTGTTAGTTAAGGTACAAAACACTCTACAATACAATCATTATAAAATAACGTTTAGGGACAACAAGGGATCTACTGCCCATCTAGATTGTCCTATCCTCTAAACTATTAATTAAAAAATAAAAACCCTCAAAGCCAGCCCTTATCATTCACATAGCTTTCAAGCTTTCTCTTACATGCACTTAAATTTACAGCCTCCACAACATGTGAAGGCAACCCATTCCAAAGGTCAATCACCCTCTTAGAAAAAATAAAACTGTTTTAGCTGAAGATGACTGCCACCCTGCTAAAATTTGTGTGTTTCTTTGTCCTGCTATTCTCACCATTAAGTACAAAAAAGTATGATGCATCAACACTTTCAATTCCCTTCATAATCTTAAACACCTCCAGATTCCTTCAAACACTTCTTTTTATAAGAGACAAGAATTTCAGAGATCTCAACCTAGTAAACCCTCTTCTGAACCTTCTCCATTTCAATGTGTTTCCTAAAGTAAGGAGCCCAAGACTGATACTTCAGAACATAGCACCATGGAACTATACAATGAAATTATAACCTCTTTAGACTTATATTTAATATTTCTGTAACTACAACCTAAAATCTTATTTGTCGTAACACTAGCAACATCACACTTTATACGATTTAATAGACTGATCAACCATGTATCTCAGAATGGCTGGTATGGGTATTAACACTTTTACTGATAAAGAGAGGACAATATTTTGACCAACCATTACACCAAGATCCATTTCCTTCATGATACTGTTAAAGTTATTCCCATCCAAATTATATGAATAAAAGAAATTACAATAATCTATGGAACATGAAAGAATGTCACTTGACAGCCTCTGCTAAAGTTGTCCACAAAGGTGTTCAGCTTGTGTCCACTTGCTTCCAATTCCATTCACCTGAAGTTGGTACATCCTGTTCAAGAGCAGTTTGCCTTGGAGGGAAGTTTCCTCTTGCTCTTGTTCCTTGGTTAAGAGTTCTTGGTTGGCCTGGTTCACATCACTAATGGGGCAAGTGCAGCTGTACATTAACATAGTGAAACATTTTGTTAATGCATGACCATCCTCCTTGATTTCTTGTTATGTTTCTGAAAAGTTTGCAAAGTCTGTAATCACACTAAGGTATGTCTCCATGTCTCAAATGCAATTTTCTTTCCTCATTCAAAATATGGCACAGTACTGAAGCCCATGAATGCATAAAATAATGTTAGAGACTTGCATGTGCTTAGAACACAATCATTTGTAATACTGTCTTCAAGGATATACGAGACATTTTTGGTAATTCCCAAAGCAATCCATAATTCCTGGATGTATAACTTGTGCACAATGGCTATTTCCAAAACAACAATATTGATGTCCACTGCAAGTGATACATGGGGGAAGATACATTCAGATCTTCCTTAAGTTACTTACTTTAGTATTAGTACTATCTGGTGCCCTTTTAAATGTGTTTAACATGTTATTTTAACGGTTTCAAATTAAGCTTATTATTCAAAATGTAGAAATAATCAAATAGTTAAAACTTAAATAAAAATAGTTATTTTTATTTTCAATAAAGAAAACTTCAGATAATTTTTTTATTCTGCCCAACATTTTGGCTTATACCATTTGAAGGGTCTTTGAACATCACAAGTTTGGACAACGATTTTGAAGTATAGTAAACAAATATAAAATACACAAATGGAACAGTGCACAGTGAAGCATACCAAACAAGTATTGTTAAACAGGTTAGAGTGGTTCTCTTTGGTCACTGATGCAAACTTTAAAGTGCAATAACATTTTGTTTTTGATTTTGCCATTGTCCATTCATTTTTTCAGATGCAAAAGCAAACTAATATTTGTCAGCAGCATGCTTTAAAATTTCAATAGCGTATATATTCATTTGGATATTAAAACAAAACTTACTAGCCAAGATAATGCTTAAATATTTAGATGAAACTTCTATGAACATTAAAAAGAACATAGTTATGCTGGATTTTATGGTAGCCACACTTAATCTGAAGTGTGGTTAATTAGGCCAGGATCAGCAATGGGTTTGCTTTTATATGAACCTCCATGTAAAAAATCTACATATTAATTTTCATGCTTTCTTCACAATTTGCACAATTCTGGGTGTGTTATACTTCACTTAACTTAAAGATGATTAACAAAGAGTACACTTAATTAGTTTCTCATTCTTGTTAGTAAGCCTTGCACTTTTTAAATATATAGTGCAATGTATTAGAACATTTAAGAAAATATCATTTTAAAATCAGATATCCACATACTTTAACAAACCATTCACTCTACTATAACATTTCAATCATAACTGTCATACATTAAGAATTTTTTTATTAAAAGGTTAGAGAAAATTAAGTGAATAATCACATAATAATAATAAAAAGTACACAAAGAAATTGAAAACCATATTTTTGACCTTCAATAATTTTTGATAAGTTAATTACAATTACATAAAACAGTAAAACAAAAACAAACAAACCAGACATTCCTCTTCCCCTGAAGGGGCGACACACCAAACACTAATTTGTAAAGTCTTTGTATACAGTTTGGACAAAGGTATGTGGAATCTGAAGTTTTCACCAATGGTTGGCTTTCTTAGACTGTCCAAAAACTTGGTACTTTCCTTCTGTAACATGTCTAAAAATCCAGGTAACAAGCTTGTTTTGATGTACCTAGAAATATTAATAAGAAAATGTATAGTAATGTTCTCACAACTTAACAGGTAAATCAAAAGAAATATTTTTCCTGATAAAAATTTATAATTCATCAAATTTCTTGTTATGATAGTTTGGATTATAGTCACTGTCTACTAGATAATTTTATTCAGTCTAAAAGAAAAACTGAAACAGATAGCATTAAGATTAATACAAACAGACTTTTATAGCAAACAGTAAAGTATTATTTTAGTAGTTTGGTGATCATTATTTCCATGTCCCTAAAAGAAAAAGTGCTTTTCTTTTGAGTTTCGGTAAATTTTTTAAAGCAAACAGAGTACATGAAAAGCTAAGCTGCACAATGCTTATATTTTGATATTGAATAATGTTTGAATTTTTGAGAGCACTATTTCACAGTAAATTATCACTCGAGTCTAAGTAATGTCTTCTTTTGTTCTTATCAAGTTACAAAAACCCACTGTACTTGGCTACAAAAAAAGTCCAATATTACCCACTGAAAAACACTATAATAAAACATGAAAGTGTTTCAAAACTTACACTTTGTGATCGTCAGGCACAAATAATGCCATTAAATTTCTTGCTCGTTCAACCCCAACATGAAGCAAATTGTCATCTATAGCATACCTTAAAAAAATAAAAAGATTATGCTGTTAAAATAAGCTATCCCTTATGAGAGTTAGTGAGCTAGTACTTCAAAGCATGTTGAAAACCAATGACAAATTTTACGATATGATAAAACTAAGTTGAAACATTTTAATTTATCGAAATTATGCCAAACATTAAAATAGGGTATTATGCAAAATTTAAAACCTAAATTTGAATAACTAGAACAACCTTAAAGATATTGGTAAATATGAAACTTTTAATGATTCTTAATGGGAAGTTCTTTGGCTAATAACAAAGTATTTGTAATGAAAAAAAAACTTAAGTCAAAGCAATAAATATTATTGAATCTCTACACACTTCTTACTTAGGAGTTTGAAAATACAGAGATATTCAAGTGGAACATACGGCTTACAATTCATCCAATTAGGCAGATATAAACCCCAAACCAGAATTATTCCACATTTCCTGAAAATAGTCCCTTTTGAGACATTCTACCATTTCTTACAAAACTAAATCTCCTGATCAAAAACTTGTCTAAGTAATTGTTGATAAGAAAACTATTTTGAATAAAAGTGTTTCTCAGAATGGCTGGTATGGGTATGAACACTTTTATTGATAAGAAGAAAACAACGTTTCAACCTTCAGTTGAAATATTACAGCTATTTACATAATAACCTGAACTTTGTTAACCTCAAGATGACCTAGGAAGGTCAAAACATTGTTCTCTGCTTATCAATAAAAATGTTAATACCCATACCAGCCATTCTGAGATAAAACTTGTCTAAGTTTGACATCAAAAGTATAAAACATCCTCTGTGAGATTAAAATATTAAGCTCATTTTATAACCAAGATTTACAACTTCAACAAATCTGGAGAAAGTGAGCAACATACTGACTTTGATATTTTTTTTTTTTTTATTAATTTCTGAGATTTTATAGCATAAGCTCAAAATCAAATAAATAATGTTAAAATAACACACACTAATGTACATTGTATATTGTGTTGTTTGTGATTTATGTTGTCAGTACTTGTTATTTCCATTAGTTCTGTTTATATATTTATCTAATTCACTGACAGTTAACAATTACAGTTGATACTACTAGACAAAATAGGCATATCAATTTCTTTTTAATTGATACAAGTTTTGAAAGAGCCAATTGCATTAATAGCATAATTAACAATAATAAGGCTAATTTATTTACAGAATGATGTACAAAGTAGGACTATAACTTAACCCTATCACCATGGATATCCTTTACTGTGCATAACACAAGGTTTTAATGTCTTACACTCAAACTTTTATCAAACCAATTTTTGTTTATGTTGTACCAATTAGAATAGGATAAAATCTCAGCTAATAATCCATATTTTAAAAGTGTGCGAGTTTTAAGTTCTTAATTTTATGAGACAATATTAAAAAAATGCTGAATTTCCTTTAGTGTGACACACAAAACACCTATTCTCTTAACATGTCATTTTTCCTAATTTCTCCATCATCCTTCAAAAACATATAATTAAACACAAATTACTCACTATAAAATCAACATTGCTTAGATAAACTGTTTTTGTAATCTTTAATTTTGTTTGGTTACAGAGGTATCAAACAGAAAATCAAACCCCTCCTGCCACACTACCTATCACATCCTTACTTTCATAGTTTGTTAATAGTTCTCTCAAGTTTAATTACATAATACTTATAACAATAAAATCAAGATTTGAATCCATCAAATGAAATATTGTATTACATTAGGCTCTGAACATTTAACTATCAATTTCACTCAGGAAAGTTAACAAATAGCTTGGATGAATTTGTAATGACTCTTGAAGCATCGTTAGAAAGTCAGAAAAAATTTGAAAGGTAAGAGAATTTGTATACTTTTGGTGCATCATTTAATTAAATAAAAATTATTTAATGCACTACTATCATTAGTATACAATAGGTAGGCTTAAATGCCCTCGAGATCAGGAAAAGTATTTTTAACCTTAACATGAAAATTACTTTGCAGACAGACTATTCAAAACAAATACTCAATATATTCATGGACAAATCTCTATTTTAGTTTATTAAAAATACGATTTTTTGTATGTGGAAGACTGCAAAATTTTTTGAAGACATAGACACTATTTTAAAAGTTACAAATATTAAGTTTGAGTACAAAGAGGTTACGTGGTCGGTCAAACTGACAGACTCTTTATTGAGAAAGTTAAAACTTCTTATTTTGTGCAATGGGTCAAAAAATTGTAAGTGCTGTAAAAACCATTATTTTATTCTAAAACATTTTTAACATCAGAAAGTAAAATGATTAAAAATATTTATACATTAATCTTAACCAAATAAATCACATACCTGGAAATAGCATTATTCTTCATCCTACATTTAAAACTGTGAAATAACAATATAAAAAATTAACATTAATTCAAGTTTGTGACAGATCACAAATTTCTACCTCAATTTAATTTGCACTTGAGCTGCTTCAATGTTAGAACTGTGCAGTCCCAGTCTGTCCTTTTCTGGCCTGTTAAAACATGATTTTTCTTTTATAATGAAAACATATCTCCAACTTAAAAAATAAGAAACATCAAAATGTCACATAATTTATACCACATGATATATATGTTTACATGTTGATAGTATGATAACAAAATGTCACATAATTTATACCACATGATATATAGGTTTATAAGTTGTTAGTGTGATAACAAAATAGGAAAAAAATACACTACTTGGATGGCAATACTTTCCCTATACTGAAATAAAACTCATTAACAGATCAGTAAAATCACAAAATGACTACACATACCGTTTTATTGAAGCCTCAAAAACTCCACTGTCTCCTGCTACTGATTCATCACTGCCAGCAGCACACAAACCCTGACTGTTAATTAAACTAGTACTATCAGCTGTATCAGAACTGAGTCCATGCTCACAGATTGGACTAAGAGTAGTGTTTCTTGAAGTCTCAGCACTTGTGTCTAGGAGCTGTTGTTGTACAGAAAAAACACACTGATCTGAAGATTGACCCTGGATTTGACATCTACGAGGTAGATTCCCCTTATGATGTTGAATATGTGAGATTGCATTTAAGTTGCCACTTTTAAGAAATTCTGGAGATGAAGGCATTAGTCTTAGTTCACCAAGCTGTTCTTGTATGCTGTTCATGTCAACCCTTTGTTGCCTATCCCAATGAGCTGTTTCAAAAGCAGGGTCATATGGTGAGACTGGTGGAGATACAGATGAAAGTGATGAACGTGGAGACAGAGATGGTCCACTAATTCCTGGGCCTAATCCTGGTGAAGATGATTCTTCAAATGCTGCTCCTGAATTGATACTGTGTGTGCTACACTGTAGTATTTGACTAACTTGCTTGTGAAGGTCTTCAAGAGATGGGTTAACAGCAATTGGAGGAAGTCCATAAATATCAGTGAAACTGAGGCTACTCAATGAGCCTTTGCTGCTATTAGACAATGACCCAGTGCTGAGAGACCCAAGAGAACTGCTTGATGACATGGATAAAGTGCTGGCTGACAAACTGGAACAAAATTATGTCTTTTATTAATAAACAAGCAGTAGAATTTGTTTATTCTTAAAAATCATATGCCTCATTAACAACACTTTTAAATGATTATCAAAAAAACCAAGTTTTGCAATAGTAACTGAAGGTCCCTATAAATTTCTCCCAATATCTGTAACCAAGATAAATGTATATGGTAAAATTAATTTCTTCTGTAATACGAAACATAGTTTTATAACTTAAAAAAATAATTAAACTCAAAATGCATAATTTAACACATTTGAACTGATAAATACTAATACTTTAACAATGGTGGTCACAACCTATTAACAAAAGACATCATTTTTCAAAGAGAGTTCAGTATGGTTTACAAGTCTTCTTGTGGAAAAGCACATTGGCTGTAACGCACCAATCAACAAAGCAAATTTGTAAAGCAAATCTAATGATAACCTAATCAGAAAATCCACATTTAATAACTAAAGACAATGACTACCATATTGCTGAATATAGCACAAATCCTCATGAGAAATATTATATCAAAATTTGTCAATCAGAAATCATTCTTTAAATATTTTCAAAACAAGACCAGAAAAAGGACTTTTAATTTAAATTAAAGACTACTTTAATAACACTTAAATTATAATAAATGTAATATATTTGCTCTGTTTAGGACACTGAACATGAACACACACAAAAATCAAGTTTTATTTCAAAGTAAACTGTCACATACACTTATTAGCAGTTGCATATTATATTGGTACAGTTATGACTACCTTTTCAACTTGGACTCCAAAAGTGTTGTATGACGTACAGCATCTTTTAGCTGCTGCAACAGATTGTTTTTTTGTTCATGAAGTCTCAACCTTTAGGAAAAACATAGAAATGACAAAGTGTTAAATGAACACTATTCTAGATAAAAGGAAAAATCAAAGCCTGACCTAGCTATACCCAAAGTGTTGTCACCCATATCTCAATTTAATAAATAATTTATCTTGCATGCTTCTCCTTTTATAAACAAGTGACAGTGCAAGTTAACTGATGAGGTGTAATACACAAATACACATTAAATTGGTGTATATGTTGTAGTAATTATTTATTTTGTAACTGATAAAAAATTATTAAATTGCTTAATTTTGCATTATTACATTAAAGACTCTACCCTGACCCTGACAATTCATGTCTCCTGGAGTCACATTCCACATTTTGGAAAATGAGGCTCATTCAATAAAAAAATAAATAAACGTACACACGTAACTAACAATATAATAAAGTACAAAATCTCAATGAAAACATTTCATGACAAAAATGTGTTTTCAAAATTCTATGAAGTTCTGTTATTACTTTAGTCTATGAAGATTAGTTTTGAAACTGATACTTGTATATAATAATAATTTTTTCACAATGTAAAATAAAAACTTCACACACTTATAAGGTTTTCTAACCTATCAGCAATGGTTTTGTTTGACATTTCTCTAGCACTGTCTACAGCTTCCACCAATTTATAAATTTCTGCTTGGATGGAATCTATTTCATTCTGATTTCTTTCTTTTGTAATGCGACTTCTGAATTCTCGTAATAGCTGCTCTTTTTCTTGAATTAGCAGTAGCCTAAAATGGTTAAAAAACATGTCAATCTTTTAGGATTATTACAAAAAAGAACAGAACAAAGATCTATAACAGAATACACAAATTTTTGTTATGAAAGGTAATTATGTTTAAAAGATTTAAATGTGTGGTGGACTTAACAGAGAAATAGTAATCTACTCAACAGAAACTATTCAGTCTAACATACAATATATCTCTGTTGAGTTTTACAACCAACTTTCACATATAACTTTATAGCAAATATATCTCATTGTTCGAAGTTTGTACTTAGGCATTATTTGTTTGTTCTTTGATGCCACATTTCTTTTTTAGCCTTACTGTTTATAAATCCTTCCAACAACGGTTTGAATTTGCCATTACTTTCATTCCTCTTGAGGTAAAACTTTACACAACTGTTTTACATAACATCTAAAACTAGATGCATATAACCTTTATATATGTATATGAATGGGGGAGTTCAAACAAGTTTAATTCTGATGTAATTTCACCAGTCAATAGCAAGCTTCTAGGTTTAATACACATCCACACACCAAGTTTTATCATTTAACATTCCATCCTCAGGTACAAGTTCAAATTAACAATATTATGTTAAGCAGGTTATAAACAAACAGATGTACAGATACACATAAAATAAATATACATCAAATTCTCACCTATCTTTATCTGACTCCACTTGTCCAGGTGACATCATGTCCTCCAGATCAGCAAGTTCCTGTTGTATACGGTGAATAACCTTACGCATTTCATCATACTGAAGCCTCATACGAGCCATTTCTGCTAGCCGAGCACCAAGATGAGCATACTGGAACAAAAGTGTTTTTATTTTTAGCAAAACAAAAGTTATATATCACTGTCCATCACAAAATGTAAAAAATGTTTCTTTGCATTCCAATTAGATTGTTTTTTTTTAATTTCACGTAAAGTTACACAAGGGCTTTCTGCGCTAGCCGTCCCTAATTTTGTAGTGTAAGACTAGAGGGACAGGAGATAGTCATTACCACCCACTGCCAACTCTTGGGCTACTCTTTTATCAATGAATAGTGGGATTGACTGTCACATTATAATGCTCCTATGGCTGAACAGTGATTTGAACCCGCGACCCTAAGATACGAGTCTAACACCTTAACCCACTTGGCCATTTTTTTTTTACTCTTAAGCCAAAGAAAAGACATTTTTAATGGAAAACTTATTCAAAAGGTGGCAATACATACATACTATTCTTTGAAAACATTTTTAAAATACTATTGCAATTGTTTAATGTACGATTTAAAAAATTATCTCTGAAAGATATCACAATGCACACTGCAGCCTAAACTATTTTTACTCTTAGAAAAAAAAATCTTCAATATAACTGTACTTTGAAATAAATAAGTTAACTCAATAAAAAAGAAAAGTTATTAAACATCATAATTACAAGAATGAACTAAATACCGGTTAAACGAGCTATCTGTTTTGATAACAGAATAAATGTGTTAACAGTTAATAATCTTTAATTATTTAAATATAAAAGTATAGTAACAATTCTCAGTATTTGCAATTCTATTGAATAAAATATTGATATAAAAAAATGTATAAGTAGGTAATAACTGTATAAATTATGACAATCACACATAAAAATGGAACCAGTATAAAAACAGTAATATGATGAGCAGGTTAAATCTGATATCTACTACAACTACAGATGCTATTATTTACATATTATTACAATAAACTAGCATGCCACACCTACAACACTTAATGGTATCCTTTATGTGCTTATAAATTTTGTTTTTCTCGAGAAAAAGGAACTGAAACCATACTAGAATTTTCTTGTGAATAAACATCAAAAATGAAAAAAATTCTTCTTCAAAAAAGTGCAAAAAAGTAATTATGAATAATAGGAAGAAATATGAAATGTTACACGTGTAACAGAATATAAAAGTTACCCGAAATTAATAACAAAAATTTAATCAACTACCTCTCCTGAGAGCTCAGTTTGAGAAGCAATGCTTAGTTTCTCCACTGGATTACACAGGGTAGGATCATCAGCTGGGGTAGGGTGCAGACATATTAAATCATCCTTTAATCTTGCTAAGTTCTGTAATTTAAAACATGCTTTCTGGGAAAGTTCTTTTTAAGTATAGAACTTTTACAGGCTAATTTAAAAATGAAATTATAAGGATCATTAATACAAATTTACCATGCTCTTCTATTTATCTTTTCTGTTGCTGGTTGGCTCTTAAAGACTGATTTAGAATTTATTAATGAAAAATGTACCATAAATTAGCAAACTTTCTAGCAAAAAAAATCACCAATCAACTATATATAATTTATAAAACACATACTACGTGTGACTCGAATAAGAAATTAATGCAATTACAGCAAGATAAAAGAAACGGTTAAAGTTGCTTTAAGGAAAAAGAATCCTCTGAAATCAACTTTTTGGTCAAACAACTTTCTCTTTTGGGTCTTCTTGATTGTATGGCTGCAACTATGAACATAATTATTTTTCCCATTGTAAAGACAAACAATTTGATTGTAGTTTCTGAAATACTAGATGACTTAATTTGAAAGATGGTAAAATATTCACTCAAGATCTCATGACTACAAGGGTAATACAGTGAGAAATATTACAAAACCAGAAATTAATAGATATTTCTTTTGCCTAAAAATTAAAACATAACACAATTAATATGCTGTCTTGATGAGACACGGACCAATAACTATTGGTAAGAAAACAACAGTGTTAAAACCAAAGTTCCAATTTTATTTTCTCACATTTAGTAATTTATCTATAAACCAGATATTTTATAACATAATAATGTTTTAGGCCCCTGAAACAACTAATACATTAAAAATCAAACAACTCAGCAACAAACATGTTAGCTTTACTTGGAACTGATAGGAGTGAACATAAAAAAAAAAAACATTTACGTGACATGCAACAAATATTAGTATAGAAGTTTCTTCATACACATTTTCACTAGTAATTGATTTCCGAGCAGCTAAACATTGTACAAGTAAACAATCAGGAAAGCAGTAAACAGAAAAAAAAAAAAATCTTAAAATACCACACACAAAGCATGCTGAAATATTAAAAATTAAAGAGAAACTATCCTTTACCAACATTTTTACCTCTATTAACTCTGCCTTTTCTTTTCTACCAGTTCTCAATGATTTTTGAACATTCTGAATTTCTTTCATAACAGCCTGAGCTTCTTCTAAGGTATAAACAACACCCTGACCAGAAAACTGTTGCTCCACTCTGAAATTGTATAATTATGGCATAATACAATTCCTGCTTTTAATACAAAACATACTTACTTATATTGGCTCATAAAATATCATACTATGACCAGACAAAATCTGCAGTTTCAAGCAATATCAATCAACATTAGTCATCTAGGTTAATGATGAAAAATATTAGCAAACTGAGCTTCATGCCTTTTGATGTTTATGATATGGTAGTGTAGATTTTATTTATAACATCCTTTTATACTCTTCATTGCTGAAAAAATATTTAAGATTATTATTAGAATGGTATGAATAAATGTTTCATATTAAAATTTATACCAAATTAAAGGGAGAAAAATTAATGTTAATTCTATATAGAAAACTAAATACCTCACTTATTCTGATATGAAAAAGTAAAATTGTATAAGGAAAACCATGTTTGTGATTATTATTAAGCACAACATTACACAAAGGACTATATGTGCTTTGCCCACCATGAGCATCAAAACCCAGTTTCCAGTGGTATGGGTCTGCAGACATATCACTGTGTCACTAGAGAGGCAAACAAAACCATATTTAAAATTTTTGCTTATTCAATGTCTAAAAGCCAGTTTTGATTTTAATATTTCATTTTACTATAAAACAACCTCATATAATTGTTTTATGCAAGAAATCTGATAAGTAAGACACTACAGGACTGAAACTTGAACCCAGGTCCTCTGGCTAACAGGACCACTACTCTACTACTGAGCTATTCAATAACCAAAGCCATTTCATTTGCTTTTAAACCTCAGGTTTATAAACCTTTTTACTTGAAAAAAAAAAGTTATAAATCTCACATTGATTTATAACATGATTTTAAATAAACAATGGCTCATTTTGTACTTAAGAAAAACATTATCAATGAATTTAATATAATTTATCCAAAGAATGTAAATTAATGAAGTTAAACTATTTATTTGATTCTTTAAAAGTTAAATTTCAATACAAAACTTTTTACTTATTCTTTAAACACATTTTCACCCTAAAACTGAAAAACTACAATACTACTAAATGTAGGTCCAATCTGTAGCTTCACCTTTACAAAAATAAAGAAGCCTCCATATATTTTGTAAAACAGAAAAAATAAAAATTGTTCTGGAAACTCCCAATTTTTTTACTTTGCAGAAAATAATTAATTAAATTCCAAATAACATTAAGTTCCTTTCTTCAGTAATTTTTTTCTATAAAAGTTAAAAATATGCACAAAGACATGATTTTTTTTCAGTTATGTTTGAATTTTAATGCTACAAAAACACAGGATTAAAAAAGTGCAATATTCTCTTATTAAACAGCTTTTGAATGACAAAAAAACTCATTACTAGCAATTATTAGTCAATATTTACCGAGACAAAGCTTCCAGTCCCTGTTCTTTGTAGTGCATCTCTGTGCGAATTTGGTCAAGCTCTTGTTTTAGCCTTTCAACACGTTCTCGTGCAACAGCCAAATCAATTTTCAGAAGATCTGGATCATATTTGATGGCACTACTACTAGAGGAAGCAGCTGATCCAGTGGAGCACAGACTGCTACTAGATGGGCAAGTACTTAACCCTTCTACAGTACTGTTTAACTGATGGAAGTCATCGAGAGCTAGGGACAACCTCTGTTGCTTGACGTTGTATATTTCCTGCTTGGACTGGGCAAAAATTACAAAGAAAGGTTTTAATTAAAGTTACATCAACAACTTTTCAATGGCCAGAACATTCCCAAGATTAATGTAGTTTTAGTTGTTTCATTTTATTGCAATTAAGAAATATGTAAATTGTATCTACTTTTATTTTATACAATTAAATCTGTCTCATTTAAACATGCATTTCTTGATATTTACTACTGAAGTTTAGTTTATTAAGTTTTGACTAAAATATAACTTGTGCTAAAACCTAGGAAAAAAGTTAGAAATCCCTGGTATTTTAGAAGGTATTAAGAATCTACGAGAACAACAAATAATAAAATATTGTTTAACCTACTTAAAGCTGCTTTAATGGTATTAATCCATATTTAGTCATCCTTATTTTAGAACTTAACTTACTGTAATAAGCATAACTAACTTCAGCATTTTTACATGATGTGAGCTCATGAAAAAATAGTTGTTTTTTGAACATGTGATGTTTAAAGGTTTATAACATTTACAGAAAAAAAAACAGTTAAGTCCATAAAGGACACATACATATTTTTATGACAAAATTATTATTAATTCCTTTACAGCCATGAGCATTTTAAGCCCACCTAAATAGCACTACCATGAGCACATATATGAGACACACTATTATAAACTGACTTGAAAAAAGTGACATTATTTATACATGGGTTTGGAATTCTGTACTACCATGAAGAAAAGCTATTCCCTTCAAATTTATCAAAGTTCACCAGTCTAAAATTTCAGATAAATAACAAGATATTAAGATACACATTCTTGTTTTTTATTGTGTATCTAAAATAAACCTGGCAATTGGAGCCTTTGTTCATTTATAAATGTGGCAAATTTCATCCATACTTTAATATGATGATTTATTTGACAACCATCACTTACAAGAAATGTTCCAAAGATAACTCCAGTATTTCAACTGGAATAAAATACTACATATATCTTCTTAAGCTCTCTAATAACCAATGAGGAATAGCAAAGAAAGCTTACTGTTAGTTCTTCCTGAGCAGAAACAAGATATTCTTTAAGCATCGCTTCTTGCAACTGACGCCACTGATGTCTTGGGTCTTCAAGCTGGTTGGATTCTTGCAGTAAAAAGTATTATGTATGAAAAAAGTGCTCTTAACATATGGTCCACAATAACTTACCCACAGAAACAGCTAGTAAAAAAAAAGTAGTGAAAATTATAAGTATTATTAGATTTATAATTTGAATATGTGTTAGGAGTAAGTAAAAAGTATTGTTTCATTGTTGTTCATTGTAAAGTGCACTAATCTCAGAATTTTCACTACACAGTTTCTTAAAGAAGCTAATTTGGGAAACAATACTACAGATAAAGAAGGACTTGGGGTCCACATGTAATGGATAAAACCTGTTGTTCTGGTGGTCACTATTTCTCCAAACATGCTAATTTAATAAAGCAATAAATGTTTGGTTATGAAATCATGTATTACAAAAAAATCAAGTTAACATGTGTTCCAGCAACCCTATACAGACCAAGCCTGACTACAAACCTATATACTGTTAATGGTCCATGTGCTTTGTACAATGCATTTGTTTGTCAGTAGAGTGAAATAGGTTGGAAATTACTGTTCTAAATTACAACATTGCAATTAACTTAAATTTTGCTCAAGTTTATAGGAATACATTGGTCACACTGAAGCTACAAAGGGAATCAGCTTTACCTCACTGAAAAACCATGTTTTGTGTTGGGAAGAGAGACATACTTTGGACATGAAAGCCTTATGTTGAAGCCTTTTTGCAATGGAAGTTATACTGTATAGCTATTGCCAAGATGCATAATAATCAGATGGAGAGTGAACAGATGTGGTTATATGGACTATAAAATCATTCTGGATGAGATATACATATAATATGGTATCATGATCTTCAACATTTTTGCAAGCAGCCAAGTGGACTATATAAAACATTCATGAAGATACACAAACCCTAACTAAAGAACTTAACAACACTTTTTAAATATGCACATGTACAGTTTCACCTTCAGCTGTAATTAATATATTCAATTTGTTATCCTTAAAACTGGTCCAAACTTTCTTTTGTAATACAATGAATAACAAATGGGACCCTTGTACAATTTTAGATATTCAAAAACAGTTTCACAAGTTGCTGTATTTAAACTATTTTATGATTACTAATGTGGCAACAACAAAAAACTAACAGCATGTACTTAGTAATCACAGTCTTAACAACATAGCACATCCTATTTTCTTTTTCCAAGAACTTTCTTTATAAATTTTAAAAAATATATGTTAACAGCTGTTCAAAATACATGTTTCATTGATACAAATTTTAAATCAGCTAAGTGAAATTTTTATCTTAGCCACAATAAATCAAGTAATACAATCAAGATTTCATTATATTTGTCCCAAAAATTATGATACAGAAATAGAAGGGGGACAGGGATTAGCATATTTACACACAAATACATGCATATATAACACTGTTTTTTGTCAATTTACTTTACAACATATGCTCTTGTATTTCTTTTCAATTCAGTATCCAAATGTAATGTTAACTGACATATTTATGTTTGTGAGACAATATTCAATAATAACTTTGAATTTTTACAACAGTTTTATATAAATCCAACTTATTTACTTACGAGTAATATGATCAACATAATAGTAGCCTATACTTGGATCATAACATTGTTCCCAACCATATGGTAATTCGTCTCCTGAGCAGTCAGCAAAAGTCTGTGGTTTCAGACACCTAGGAATACCAGATAACATATTTGGAGATAAGTATACCTTATTAGGTAAGAAGAAATATTTGTTTTCATTTATATTTGCACCATTAATTTAATAAGCAAGTCTTACTGGAAACAAGTAACATGTTAAGAGTCAAGAGGCTTATGTAAACCATGTTTTTATTAGGTCTTCAGCAATGTGTTTCAAAGAGTAGCACTATGAAAGACTTGAGACATGACAAAATAAATACCTGATGGAAGAAAAGCACATGCACCATTGAATAATGGTATACTTACATAATATATATGATTATTGTAGATGAATATTTATGCGTTACAAATAGTTAATTTTAAAATAGAGAAAAAATAAATATTTGTACAATTACTTTACTACAACCACATAAGTGTCTACAGTAATAAACTAAATTAAAATTAAAAACATATATTAGAAATTTCTCTTCTCCCAAGTACAAAGACACTTCACTTACCAGAGCTGGACAATTAGTGTAATTTGATAATCAGTTAATCAGTAATCTTACTTACTGATTACATTGGTCTAATTAAATTATCAGTAACCTTACTAACTGATTGCATTGGTCTAATTAAATTATCAGTAACCTTACTAACTGATTGCATTGGTCTAATTAAATTATCAGTAACCTTACTAACTGATTGCATTGGTCTAATTAAATTATCAGTAACCTTACTAACTGATTGCATTGGTCTAATTAAATTATCAGTAACCTTACTAACTG
The DNA here is from genome assembly GCF_004210375.1 of Tachypleus tridentatus. NCBI lineage: Eukaryota > Metazoa > Arthropoda > Merostomata > Xiphosura > Limulidae > Tachypleus > Tachypleus tridentatus. The sequence goes on from NC_134830.1 coordinate 14,629,267, forward strand.
ATTGCATTGGTCTAATTAAATTATCAGTAACCTTACTAACTGATTACATTGGTCTAATTAAATTATCAGTAACCTTACTAACTGATTACATTGGTCTAATTAAATTATCAGTAACCTTACTAACTGATTACATTCATCTAATTAAATTATCAGTAACCTTACTAACTGATTACATTCATCTAATTAAATTATCAGTAACCTTACTAACTGATTACATGCATCTAATTAAATTATCAGTAACCTTACTAACTGATTACATTCATCTAATTAAATTATCAGTAACCTTACTAACTGATTACATTCATCTTATTAAATTATCAGTAACCTTACTAACTAATTACATTCATCCAATTAAATTATCAGTAACCTGACAAACTGATTACATTCATCTAATTAAATTATCAATAACCTTACTAATTGATTACATTCATCTAATTAAGTTATTCTTATAACACTTGGTTAGTTGATAATCTTTTGAGTCCTAACACTAATTGAATTTAAACAAATTTGAATTAATTGAAAATAATAATGAAAAGTCATAATGGTAATATTTTGATTACTTGGAATAATTGAAAACAATAGTAAACACTACCTTCAATTAATCGGTTATTTTTGCAATATTAATTGATATAATCTTATCTTGGTTAAGTGGCTATTTTATCTTATACTAATTGATATAATTGAAACCCATAGGCAAACAGCTAAATGGGTTAACTGTCTTGCTCAACTATTATATTTTCAAAAGGGTCCTTTATTAAACTTTATCTTCAGCTAATAATGTCTGTATCATATTAGGGTTGAATTTCAAAAAGACAGGTTAATACATGGTATCATACATTAACAGATTCTACACTTGGGGTTTCTATACTCTGTGCAACAATGTCTTTATTCAACTTCTTCCAAGATTTATTGCACATTACAATATAATTAACAATTATTCATGTACATAAACAGTTTATCATTAAGTTTTGCAACAAATATTAACTTCTAATAGTTACTTACCAAAATACACTGTTTCATGAGGTTTTCTTTTTCCTATAAGCCAACAGTAGTAAGATACCCAATATATTTATAGTGGAATTTTTGCAGTGAAAATTTACTAATATTTCAAACAAAATCTTGCAATCATCTGATGAAATATTAAACATTTTAACCATTATCTGTTTAAAGGTTCTGGCTTAAATTAAGAAAGAACTAGACTTGTAAATAAAATTTTGGCATCTGTCCATAAGATATATATATATATATATATACATATATTTGGCCAGATCATATAATGATTTAATAATAAATTATGTCATTTTAAAATAAAGTATCTTGTGACTTTGAGAAATATTATATAAAATTGTTAATGACAAGTGTGTAGCTCTACCTAAAAGTGAACAATTGAATTATTTTGTTCTGTTTGTTGTACCCAACAAAACTCAACTATATCTAACACATTTTTCTATATGATTGTATGTGATGAAAAAAGAAACTTGTGTAATATTCTTACTTTGAGAAACTTTGAAGCCTAGTGGAGAAAATTTAAACTTGTCTTCATTAAACAAATAAACATGAATAACCTTTAGGTGCTCATAACAACAGCTGCTAAAGTATAGAGTTTGTCAGCTTAGACAACAAGGTGTACAAATGTATCTGTCCTACATAAGATTCATAACAAAGAATTTCATATCAGAATTCACATTAGATGTACTTAAGCCTACCGCAAAACTGTATTAATTCACTATTATTTTATCATAACATAATGTTGAGTTTATAAAGAGTACACATACTCTAAAACAAACAGATCAGAGACTAGGATATACTTATTTTTATTATCACCAATCTAAACCTTATATTTAATTTAGTCTAAGTTAAAGTAAATTATGTACATATACAGTAACCTTTATCACTAATAGATAAGTCATGATGAACTTTGTGCACGTCAATTTCCATACATGAGCCCATCATGACATGGATGGGCAGCAATTTTGCTTTCAAAATGAAATACAGTATCAAAATTGTTTAACTGGACACAATTTTGTGTTTAACTTCAAATATTAAATACATATAACAGTAATTATTGTTAATTTATGATACCAGAGCTACAATATTATTATTTCAGGTGATGTTTTACACTAAAGACAAAAAAATTTATAACATTGAAAATTAACATGTCTACCAAGATTTAATGTGACGAAATTTAAGGCATCTGATAGCCATGCATACCACATATGAACACTGCAAAAAAGGATAACACACTGTAATATCAATGCTTTTCAGAATGTTTCTATGTTTCAATAAATCTCAATGTATTGAAATAAATCTGATATTACTTTCCACACAACTGAAAATGTACATGCTATATGTAGAGTAACTTTAGTATTATTTGAACATTTATTAAGTATTTATAATTCAAATAGAAATGTTTGAGCTCTTACAACTGTATGTTATTGAGTATACATAAATACATTGATAATAAAAAAACAAATTTTATATATGTAACAATTAAGATACACACGTACATAAAAGGATTCAATATGTAACCACATTATTTAAGACACACTAATTTATTGTTCAAACCTAGAAGTATATTCAGAGCTGATTTCCTTGTAATAGTATCAGAAACACACACAAATTTTTCATATCTGTCCTAGTTTACTTCATTTTCGCTGTCACCAGTTACATGGAATGAATTACAGATTTATCATCTACACTGGACACATGGCCTTCATATATGGGACCACCACCACCAACAGATAAGAACTAATAAAATGAATTAGGATGTTAAGAAATTTGCCTCAACTTGACTAAGGATTGAATTCAAGCGTCACATAAGTGCTCTGCCAATCAAGCTACGAAAACTTGTGTTCCAAATACACAACTGCTTCATTTTGAATTATCAAAACACACTAGAAATATAAAAAAAACTGAATTTGCTCTTACTGGAAACTGAGTTTCAATACTGAGGAATGTAGTTATGATGAAGATATGATTCAAGACTTGTTTCTCATGAGAGACAAGCAATTAATACTATCTTCTGAGTAGACCAAGCTATCTACTTACTAATGGTGGGGTAAATAATTTTTTCAAGTTCTGACAAAGTGAAGGAAAGATAATGTTTATTATCAAAACATAAGAACAACAATCACACAGCTAATTAAAGTTATGTCAAAAGCACTGGTATCACCTTTCAGGTGCAAATATCTCATTGTGAGTATGATCATTTTGCCAATTTTAAACAGTTTTAATAACATTAACAAGATATGTACACCAAGTTAAAAAAAAAAAAAAAAGAACAGGTACTTGCCTCTTCTGACCAATGTGTTAGGCAACTATAAACAATAGTATTATGAAAAAAAGAAATGAACTGAATTATAATTGTTGATAAAACAATAAAGATTTCTTTTGAGTGTTTAACTGTAGTGAATAAAGCAATTATAGTCCTAGGTTCAGTTTTTAAGAACTTGGAACCTTAGACCAAGAAGCTTGTACAACTTACTATAATCTACTTTAAGACTCACTTGGAGTAGTACTGTATGTAATTTAGGTCCCCTTACTAGCAGAATAATATCAGTATTTTGGAAAATGTACATAAGAGAAACTACTAGAAACTGAAAGAAATTAAAGGAATGATCAGAGGTTTTGAGTTTCATACTTAGTTTCTCTAATGTGCACAATATTTACACGGTTTTATTGTAGTGAATAAATTGTTATATGTTATATCTAGTCAATATTTCTGCTAAACCCTGTGATGGTACAGCTAGGTCCAATACCATAAAATACCAGACAATATTAGTCAATTATCAATTCTTGGAACTTTGTTAAAAAAAACAGTAAAACTGTGAATAATTTACTCAAGTGGTTATTTGCAATTTTATTTTTATCAACATATGTGAGGTCTTCCCTCTTCCTCTTTTGTATTTGTTATTACCTTACATATAATAACTAATGCTGAATATCTCTCTATAAACACTTTGGACTTTTTATTTTTACATCTTCAGAGGATGGGTGGATCAAGAGAAAGCTAAAGTTCTGTACACATGCAAAAAATTTATTGTATTGCTAATGCATACAATTTTAGTAATTTTGTTTCATCCTACAAGAAAATATTTAAAAAAATTATAGAGAGTTGAACGCTACTTCTTACCTGAAATTCGTTTAAATTAAAAGTTGGATTTGGGCTTAAAGTAATAAGTTATGATTAGGTCTAGTATTTAAATGCTAAGTGCAAGAAATAACTAAAACAATTCCAAAATTTTATTTATGTTACTTTGTTCTATTTATCAAAATAATGAAAAATAAAATATGAAAAGAAATTTTATTCACAAATTCTGCATCTTGCAAGGTCATACAACAGCTTGATCATGTTGATGTAGGTTTAGTGAATGATGACGCAGCCCATTCTTACCCCTTTAGAGTTCATCCCTCCCTTTGGCATGCGGCTTGGCTAGTATTTCAGTAAATGTATTAACGCTATAGTATTACTCGGTTTTGAAGTTTGTTTATGATGTTTATTTTAATAAAGTTTCAATTACGAAAATATGTGGAGCTTAAATACTACTAACATACACTCCAAGATACGTATTTTAAGTGTATTTATTAACTTACGATAAATTTCAAATATCGTGCACAATTTTTAAAAATATCACATTCCAACCTTTTGTGATTAGGCCAAGAGGCCCTCAGCATTCCACACAGAGGGAGCCACTGTGCTTACCTGTCTCTTGGGTCTATCCACGTAGTTTTACGGTTAATGTGATCAATAAAATATATTTTTCCATCAACATCTCTTCCAATATCCCATCCATCGGGTAAAGGAATATCATTATTGCGTCCAATAGGCATATTTCAGGCAGAATCCAATAAAAGTCTTGCGAGGTTTTACCCATCACTACACAGCTTGTCACTAATATTCTCCATCTTGGCTAACTTATTATCACTGGAATTGTATTAACGTGACGTCATCAAAAAACTATCTGAGTTCGTGTATCAAGGCGCCAACTGAGGCCTTGGATTGACCAATCAACAGTAAGTGCCGCGGGGTGAACTACGACCAATCAAAACCGGATGAACAAGAGAATGGAATGTGGATGTTTTCCCCACCTTGGCTTGTCCTGTTTGCGACGAGGGAATATCCAACTTGCCCTTCATGGGGAAAATGAAAGGATGATGCATTCAGCATTAGCCCTCTCTCTCTTTTTCTTGTAGACGTGTTTATTACAACGTCGAACTTATGTATATCAATTTTATGTTGTATATATATGCAATAGTATAATGAGTTTTGAGGAAAATATAATGATGAATTAATTATACTAATAAAAAGAAATGGACTAGGCATGGAATAAACGGGACCACCCGGACTGTAAATATGAGAAATTGTGGTTTGCATCCCGTTGACACAAAAACACGCGCCGCACTTTGAAATCTTCTATGCACTATAAAAGCGATGGTCAAATCCTACTATCCGGTCAGATAAGTGTAGCCCAATAGTCGGCAGTGGGCTCGGTTAACTAGCTGACTGCCATCCAGCCTACTCGTTCAAAAATTAGGGACAGATGTGTATAGACAGCCTTTATGTAACTTCGCATAAACTTGCAAAATAAAACAAACAAGAAAAAAGAAATGTGATAAGATGAAACGTCTCGTGACATACATACAAAGGGTTGATCTGTGTAGTAAGTTTTTGTCAACGGAACCAGCCAGAGCGGCAGGAAATTACATTAACCTGAATACTTCACTGTTCTATAATTTTAAAGAAAACTAACATTATCAAGAACAGTTTTTATATTTATTTTAAGCATACAGTTTCTATTTGTAATGAGATAAATTTAACAAAGTTTATTTTCATTGAAATCTTCTATATTAAACAACAGGAACGTGTCTCAGACCTAGAAGTCTTTGGAGTAATATTAAATATAACTTCTACTAAACAGCTTAATTCAATATAAAAAATTGCGGGATCAAATTCTTTAATTGTATTCTTCACAAACTAGTCGGCTCGGCATGGCCAGGTGGTTAAGGTACTCGACTCGTACTCTGAGGGTCGAGAGGTCGAATCCACGTCGTACCAAACATGCTCGCCCTTTCAGCCATGGGTACGTTATAATGTTACAATCAATCCAACTATTCGTTGGTTAAAGAGTAGCTCAAGAGTTGGTGGTGGGTGGTGATGACTATCTGCCTTCCCTCTAGTCTTACACTGCTAAACTAGGAACTGCTAGCGCAGATAGCTTTTGTGTAGCTTTGCGCGAAATGCAAACCAAATTAGTCCATATTAAGAAAAGAACTTTCATAGCTATTTGTCATTGATTGCAAATACGCTAATAAACCAGAAAAGTCTGGATATACCTCATAAGTAATATAATATTTATTTGAAAAAGTAACACTTTCGTTTTCTGTTATGAATCGTTAATTGGTTTGATTTCCCTAATTAGCAGTGTAAGACTATAGGGAAAGCAGCTAGTTATCACCACCCACCGCCAACTCTTGGGCTACTCTTTTATCAAGAATAGTAGGATTGATTGTCACGTTATACAGACCCCATGGGTGAAAGAACGAGAATGTTTAGTGTGATGAGGATTCGAACCCACAACCCTCAGATTATGAGTCGAGCGCTGTAATCCCCAGGCCATACCAGGCCCATTTTTAGAATGAATAGAGGTATAGAATGATTTTCAAGTCTAAGGTCAATATATTTTAGCCTAATTAATCTATAAGTAGTTCATGTTTCAGATTTTATAATTCTTTTCTCAATTGCGAGTGTATGGGTTATAATGATAAAAATCAGGTTTCATTACCTGTGATGAACAAAACACAGATAGCTAGTACGTAGCTTTCTACTTGAGAACTACAACAAAACAAACTATCCTTTGGTGGGTCAGTGGTAAGTTTACGGACTTATAATACCAGTATCGGGGTTTGATTCCTCACAGTGGACAAAACGCTGATTGTCCAGTGTGTTATTTTCTTTACACAACAACAAAATTAACTATAAATTTCACCTCATTTGATCAAAAACTTCGTGTGGATGTATGTTTTTCATTTAGCAAAGCCACATCATGCTATCTGCTGTGTCCACAGTAGGGAATCGAACCCCTGATTTCAGCATTGTAAATCCATAGATTTACCAGCGGGGGATTGAAAAATTTCCTCTATATTTTCTTTTAGAATATCATATCCAATTCACAAAGAGTATATTCTAATTGTATTGTATTAAACTGCTTACCTGAGGGTTTGAATTTTTTCTTTATATAATTTTACATTGAAATCAGACGTTTGTTTCACATAATCATGTAGCTTGTTTAGATCATCCATTAATTTAGCCTTACACTAGATTGCTAGATTAATATGTAACGCATGTTATCTGATAATGTTCTGAAAAGCAAGACTAGACTGGATTTTGAAAACCACATAATACAAGTTAATTCTGACTCACGAGGAATGAGACAAGTTCCTAGAAGATTTAGACACATTCAAAATTTTCCTTTGGAGTTTTGATAATAGAGCTTGTTTTTTTAAATAGATTTAAGGTAAAACAATTTTTTTTTGGGGTTACTCTCTTCGAAGTTTGGGTATTTTAATGGATTTGTGCTACAGGAACATCATGACATTATCACATTTCTACCCGTGGTGGGCAGAGCACTGATTGCCCATTGTGTAGCTTTGTTCTACAGAAACATCATGACATTATCACATTTCTACTCGTGGTGAGCACAGCACTGATTGCCCATTGTGTAGCTTTGTTCTGCAGGAACATCATGACGTTATCACATTTCATATGCTTATACCCTACGTCTAGTTTTCTTACGACAAGAGTATTTGTCTCAGACATGTTTGAAAGAAATATTTCATTTTATTCACATAAAGCAGTCTGATTTTCATACTGAGGTCCCGGCATAGCCAGGTGGTTAAGGCACTCAACGCATAATCTGAGGGTCGAGGGTTCGAATCCTCGTCATACCAAATATGCTTGTCCTTTCAGCCGTGGCGGTGTTATGATGTGACGGTCAATCCCACTATTCGTTGGTAAAAGAGTAGCCCAAGAGTTGACTGTGGGTTGTGATGACCAGCTGCCTTCCATTTAGTCTTACACTGCTAAATTAGGGACGGCTAGCACAGATAGCCCTTGTGTAATTTTGCGCGAAATTCAAAACAAACATACACTTTCCATACCAGAAAATATTCTTTTTTTTCCTTGCATGTTGTTACTAATTTATAACACCGAACTATTGAAGTATTACCAATAGATGTCATGCAGTCCAGAAAAAAAAAAAAACTTTTAAGTAAAATTAGTGTTAGCAACATTCTGCTTTTGCCATTAAAATAGTATCTCCCCCCCCCCGTGGCACAGCGGCATGATTACAGACGTACTTACAACACTAGAAAGAGGGTTTGTTTGTTTGTTTTTCTTAATTTCGCGTAAAGCAACACGAGGACTATCTGCGCTAGCCGTCCCTAATTTAGCAGTGTAAGACTAGAGGGAAGGTAGCTAGTCATCACCATCCACCGCCAACTCTTGAGCTACTCTTTTATCAACGAATATTGGGATTGACCGTCACATTATAACACCCCCACGGCTGAAATGGCGAGCACGTTTGGTGCGACGGGGATGCGAACCAGCGACCCTCAAATTACGAGTTGCGCCCCTTAACCCACCTGGCCATGCCGGGCCGAAAGAGAGTTTCGATACCCATGATGGGCAGAGCACAGATAGCCCATTATGTAGCTTTGTGTGTAACTGTAAACAAATAAACAAGCCACTGAAAGAATAACAATCTATTTATCTTTAATAGATTCAGTCTTTTTTTTTCTGACCTAAAAGTAACTTTTTAAACTTCAAGAACTCCTGACCATTGATTTTCATTGAAAAATACACATGCATAGATATATAATAAATTCATTCTTTCAAACTTGTTTTCCAACTGCTTGTAGAATTTTTAAAATATCAGTAAATTACTCTTGGATATTTACGGGAAAACAACAACTGCGCAAAAATGTTTTGCACAACATGTTTTGAACTAATTACTCTTCATGTTAAGACATGAAACAAATCTTGAAAGAGTGTAAAATCTCGTTGGTACTTCATGTAGAAGCCCTGTCTGAAAATTTTATAAATCGAAACGCAGGTACTTATTTTGTTGTTATATTACGTGTTTACCCTAAATTTTCTGTTAATACGCGAATCTGGTCTTAAGAGCACTCAAAACCCTTTCAGTCCTAAACAGGGACTCAAATTTTGTAATTTCGATAAAAACTTAACTGAGAGTTTTTTTAAGGCTTCCTTAGATTTAAATATCGATTTTTACTTACATCTATCGATCCAGTCACCAGAGCTCCCCAAATCACTTTGCTCCTAATATTTTATTTCGACTCAATTTGGAAAATTTCCAAAATGTGGATTTAGTTTACTTGTTTGTTTGTTTTGAATTTCGCGCAAAGGTACTCGAGGGATCTCTGCGCTAGCCTTCTCTAATTTAGCAGTGTAAGCCTAAAGGGAAGGCAGCTAGTCATCACCACCCACCGCCAACTGTTGGGCTACTATTTTACCAACGGACAGTGAGATTGACCGTCATATTATAACGCTATCACGTCTGAAAGGGCGAGCATGTTTGGTGCGACCGAGATATTTAGTTTACTATTTTATAAAGAGTCATTACACGCTAATACCAGTTTTCCTGTATATGGGTTGAGTCAGACTTCAAATTCTTGATCGCAGAGGTAAAATCCCTCAAAAAAAAAAAAAAAAAGTAGAGGTACGCAACTGGGTGAAGTTGACCCGTTTTGGAAAAAAAAAGTGTAAACCTAAAAAACATATATAAAACAGATAATTTGAGTGCCTAATGAATTAGTGATTCTTAACATAATAATGGATCACACACGTATTTAAAAAAAACAAACAAAAACAACTGAAATAAGTCTCAATACTCAATCCTGCTGAGTACCGGCAGGATTTTGTTACTGCTTGACTCTTCGTTTCCTTGTGCCCCCTCAATTTTTTAATTTTAATTATTTAATTTTTTCGTTGTTCATATTTCTTTGGGGATTAAGTGTCTACATGAAAGTCTCTCTTCCTTTTTTTTTCCGGAACAATTTAAGATAAATTCTTTATTTTTGTGAATATGGTATAAAATTAGAGCACTAACTATCTTATTGTGTCTTGTTTTAGTACTGAGAATCAGGTGTCTGGGAGTTATATCCTCATTCACAATATCTGATAGTTAAATGACTATATACATTACAAGCGAATGGCGTACGTAAACTAAAGAATCCACTTGTACATAAATACTGACTAAAGTACATAAACAGCCCGGCATGGCAAGGTGATTAAGGCACTCGACTAGTAATCTGAGGATCGAGGGTTCGAATCCTCGTCGCACCAGACATGCTCGTCCTTTCAGCCGTGGGGGCGTTATAATGTGACGGTCAATCCCACTATTCGTTGGTAAAAGAATAGCCCAAGAGTTGGCAGTGGGTGATGATGACTAGCTACCTTCCCTCTAGTCTTACGCTGCTAAATTAGGGACGGCTAGCGCAGATAGCCCTGGTGTTGCTTTGCGCGAAATTCAAAAACAAACAAACAAATCAAGTAGCTGTTTTTGGATCAATCTATAACTTCTTTCTTCCATTTTAATACTTACCTCTCAAATCTGTCTACAATATACATATATATATTCAATGTAATGATTTCAATTTCTAGGGAATATTTTTGTCTCGATTTTCAAGTATATTTACAGTTTGACGGTAAGAACATGTTTAACACTGCTGATTCCAAACATATAGATTTACGAGTAAACTAAAATATACATCAGTTTTTGTTTGTTTTCTTTTTGAATTTCCCACAAAGATACTCGAGGGCTACCTGCGCTAGCCGTCCCTAATTTAGTAGTTTAAGACTAGATGGAAGGCAGTTAGTCATCATCACCCATCGCTAACTCTTGGAGTACTCTTTTGCCAACGAATAGTGGGATTGATCGTCACAATATAACGCCCCCACGGCTGAAAGGGCGAGCATGTTTGGTGCGACGGGGATTCGAACCTGTAACCTTCAGATTTGGAGTCGAACGCCTTAACCCACCTGGCCATGCCGGGCCAAATCAGTTTTATATCCTACTGCTAATAATGGACAGTTATTCATACAAATTCTGTACAATTTGTTAATTACAAAGTACCCCCTCTCTCTCCATCTAGCTATCGTTATCTTAACATATAATATTCTATTGGTGATAGTTTTAGCAAAGGAAATTTGTATTAGTTTGTTTTGTATATATATATATAATATGAAATAAACGTGGCACACTTTACATGCGCACTTTTCACCAAATAAAGTATGTGATAACTGCCTTGGTTTTACTAATATTTCTTGAAGCAAGTCTAGTCATGCCATAAATATCAGGTTACCCTGCTGCCTTTGGCATTTTATAACGATTGTGATGTAAACCAGATAGGAACTTCCGGTGAGATCCTTTTTTTTTTTTTTTTCATACGAGTGCTCATAAACTGGCTGTAAGAAGAAATCCCTCAACTGATTCAGAACAGGAAAGTCAAAAAGGTTAATATAGAACATTTGGCCTTTGAAGGTCAGTGGTCGAACTGTTATATACCTTGTCTTTTACCTTGATAATAAACGAAAATTTCTCAGTACAAGTCTGTTGAACAAACCTTCGATGAACTTTTGCCGATGGACACTATTTCTTGGAGTAATTAACTTCACGTATTAATTGCAAAAATAAAAATAACATAATTTGAAATGTGAGAATAAACAGTAAAGCACTAAAATTATGGGATTCGATTTCTCACAATAGACAGAACGAATATAACGTATTATGTAGTTTTTAGTTAAAACAAAACTAAAAACGTAAAAACTAAATTAAAACTATAAAACCATTATATTTCAAACGTTTTTCACTAAAAACATGTGATATTAAAGTTTGTGTTTTTAATAACAGTTTTTACAAATAAATATATGAAATATTCTAATAATTTTAATGTTTCCAAAATAGTAAATTTATTGTGTATCGATAATTCGTTATAAGCTTAGAAGTAAATAAACAGTTAAATAATTTTAAAGGAAAAGTATTATTGTTATACTAACTTGCACATAATTTTGTGTTTACTTTTGATTCGTAATGTTTCTGTAATGTATAATGAAATCACATTAATTTTATTGTGCAAAGTCAAACATTATTTGTTTTGAAAACTTACACTTACGTTCTTGAAGTATATAACGCCCGAGGATAGAAGAGACAAATTCGTAACGTGCTGCTACCTTTCGACGCACAATGTCAAGAAGTTAGTTAATTACAGTTTTAAAGTGACAGGTATTGATTTTACTGCCATCTGTTAGCAGCTCGCTTAGCTTCGTGCCTCTCTCAATGCATAGGATAGAATGACAATTCTTCCACAAGACAATTTGTTGACAATTTATTATATATCTAAGTAAAATTAAGATGAATTTTTAAATATATGTATTTAGACACATAGATAAAAAAATCCATCAATTGATGCGAAGTTTCTATTCTTAAAATAAAATATACATAAGGAGAAAATATACTTTATAAATATGCGAATTTCAGAGTAAATAACAGCAGGATTTTGCATACAAATCAAAAGTCAGAATGCACTGTGGATCTATGCAGCGATACCTAAAAAATAAACCTTTAGTGGAAATTAAATATTGAATAGTAATAAGTATGTTTTACCGCCATCTGTCGAGGTAAAATAGTTAATGATGATTTATTTTTATAATCATGTTATTTCGTAACAAAATTAGTAACAAAAGTTGTTATTAATTTTTATCCATCATGAAAGAGGAAAAGCAACGAAAAATAAAAATTAAAAACCAGGAATAAAATTTATTAGAGAAACAAAGATAATAAGTATTCAAAAACACTTAATAATTCACAGTGTAATGATTTCCGGTTCTTCATTTACAAACTTGTTATAATATGAGGCATAGTAAGGGATTGGTAAATTATAGATGTAACTAAACGTCTGCACTAGTGTTGACTAGAGTGAGCGACTGTTCCTAGTTTTGACGCTATTAAAAAAACAGCAGTCAAATTTTGGTAAGGAAAATTATAAGTAAAAGCCTAGAAAGAAATCCAAATTGTAATTTTAAGTGTCGAAGGACTCCGGTCAACGCCATTTTGTTATAAAACTTGTTTATAAGTATATTGAATTATTATCTAAGAATACGTATGACTAAGAATTAATGTGAAATAATATTCAAAATGGGACAAACAAAGTTTCTTTGCTTATTTTTTGTTTCAGTTCCTTTCGGTTTTCAGTTATATAAGTTGACATAACCTATAGAACTTTTTCCTGTTTTTTGCCTTCGATTTTTGGGTATCCCTCTGGGTTATCGACGATTTCAGGGATTCACAGCTCTAATATCCAGAATTATATTCCAGTAGTAGACAGAACACAGACATTCGACTGTGTAGCCTTACATTAAAACACAAAATAAACAATTCGAGTCTTGTAGGTTGGGCGCCACACAAAGTACATTGTATTTCTACAAAATGTACGTGTAATAAGTGATGTCTATTGGCTGTTTACAAGTGGTGATTCACTTCCAGTAGCTACAATTTGGAAATTGAAAATAGCGTGATGAATGGAGTTAAAAAATATTTTTTCATTCAAAACAAAAAATCTTTCTTTTAGTATTATAATTAGTTATATTGTTGTTAAAAAACTTGCAGTTTTACTAAAACAACAAATAAAATTGTTTTATGATTTAGAGAAAGTTACTTAACTCAAGGATACTTGTATCTTCTTCACCCACAAACTAGTTTTACCCAACACTTAAAAAATCACGGATTGGAGTTTTATATATTTATAAAGAAACTCGGAGGCATCGCTGATCTTTCAGTGAACTTTCTTCACCAAACTTCCCCTATACATTCAAGACAGTTTTGCCCCTGCAAGTTGATGTGACATATCTGGTTAATACAGTTTCGCTCTCTGAAAGTTGATGTGACTGAAACAGATAATATAGTTTTGTACCTTTAACATGATGTGACGTGTATAGTTATGAAAACTATTGTCCATGTAAGCTGATGTGACTGAAGCAGATAATATAGTTTTGTACCTTTAACATAATGTGACGTGTACAGTTAACATAATTTTTTTGCGTTATACTGGTGGCGGTATAATGTGACGATCAATCTCACTATTCGTTGGTAAAAGAGTAGCCCAAGAGTGGGCGGTGGGTGGTGATGACTAGCTGCCTTCCCTCTAGCCTTACACTGATAAATTAGGGACGGTTAGCGCAGATAGCCCTGGTGTTGCTTTGCGTGAAATTCAAAAAACAAACAAAAACAAACGTATAGATCGTAAACTCATTACTTAGCAATTACAAGTATTTTTAATAGCATAAAACATTTAATTTAACTAACATTGCCGATATACTGTGAAGAATATGATGTATTTGACTGTATTTACTCAGTAGTTTGAAAAAATGTCAAGGCTGCATCAAAGTGTTGGTTGCTGAGTCAAAATATTTTTTTTCTAAGAATTGTTTTTCCAAAATTAGGGGGCGTCTTCCACGATGTAGCGTCTTACATTTTTTATATCGTGAAATACGGTAACTGTACTGTACTCACTACTGGTATCGAAATCCAGTTTTTAGAGTTAAAAACCTTCAGTTTATCCTTTGGGGGTGTATATAAAATAAAGCTATATAAGCACTCTAAACAACACCTTTTATATATTAATTCTGTAACTCTTCTACCTTACGTTCCCAATGTGGGACAGCGGTAAGTTCACAGACGTAGTTCGGTAGACACAAAAGCTAGCCCAATATGGTTTTGTTTTAAAAGTGCAAAGTTCAATGGTGGAATGATGACGTTTTTTTGGCTTCTTCAAAAAGTAACTTTTTTCCTACAACAAACTGCTATATGTCGGCCATGTAGTGTCTCAACAGTTTATTTTGAGCAAAATTTCAGAAAATTAGTAGAATATAATAATTTGAATCATAAATGTTCAATTTTCGATATATGTGTTTGATACTGAGAATTAATGCATATGAAAGAGGCGGGGGGCATTGGAAGGTGTTCAGCTAAAACCTTTTCTTTGGTTGTAGCAAAGTGAGGCCCCACAAATCAGCATGGAGCATTCCTGAAAGTTCAAAATGAAAGTTCGGTGTTATATATATTTATGGAGACTGTGTTTGCGATACGACTAGAAAATAATTTTGCTGTTGCTGTGCCAAATTGCTGCTTATGGTATACGTGCTGCCATCTTTTGAGTACATTTCGAAGTATATTATTTTCTTTTTGAATATATTTGGCTCGGTTTGTTTTGAGTTTCGCGTATCTGCATTAGCTGTCAGTTAATTTAGCAAAGATATACTTATATATTCACATATATGTGAATCCAATTATGCGATTAAATATTTGTCATCACATATAATGTTCTTAATTAATTTTTCCCATCGTGCAATTTCATTATCCTAACTCTAACTGGTCATTTACGTCACAAGTTTATCTTTCCACCTCCTTACCACCAAACTTTCAAATACTTTAATTTCTACTTGCATTAATGCAGCTAATAAATCTGTACAACGTTGAGTTTTATACTCATTTCAATCCATAGTTGAAAGAATAGCAAATTCGAGCAATAATTGATTAGTACTACAAACAAATAAATAAAATCACGAGACAGTTTTGTAAATAAAATTAAACGTATATGAAATATCCAAGCTACGTAACGCCCTGATATTAGATAAGCTAAAAACAATTCTGCTCTGGTAAAAAATAAGGTTAAAAGTTTCCATGAATATAATCCTCAGAACCAAATAGTACACATATGTTGAGTATTCGAGGCTTTCACACGAATTGATGATTAGTATTCCAGGATTTGATGTGAAGGTAAATTTACTGATTTTTTTTTTTAAATATTCGTACTCTATCTGTTTGTCTTCTTATGGATCTCTTTCATGTCTCGCGTGACGTTGTCACAAAATCCATCCCCTAACTTTGAACCTAGGATTTTAATGTTGTAGTCCCGTTTGTTTGTTTGTTTTTTGAATTTCGCGAAAAGCTACTCGAGGGCTATCTACGCTAGCCGTTGCAGTGCAAGAATAGAGGGAAGGCAACTAGTGATCACCACCCACCGCCAACTCTTGGGCTACTCTTTTACTAACGAATAGTGGGATTGACCGTCACATTATAACTCCTCCACAGCTGAAAGGCGAGCATGTTTGGTGCGACCAGGATTCGAACCATCGACCCTCGGATTACGACTCGAACGCCTTAACCTACCTGGCCATACCGGGCCGTTGTAGTCTTGTGATCTCACAGGTGACCCACTGGAAGGGGGACTATAAATGTGACACACGAACA
Source organism: Tachypleus tridentatus (assembly GCF_004210375.1). NCBI lineage: Eukaryota > Metazoa > Arthropoda > Merostomata > Xiphosura > Limulidae > Tachypleus > Tachypleus tridentatus. The sequence goes on from NC_134830.1 coordinate 14,645,595, forward strand.
GATGCTTAATTTGTATTAAAACACTTAATGTGCCTTTTTCATGCTTTGTAAATCATGTAATATATCCTTGAGTAATAAAGTTTTATCTCGCCGATGACTGTTTGTTTGTTTTTTAATAACAAAACCACATCGGGCTATCTGCTGAGTCCACCGAGGGTCTCACTCCGATGATGGAATACTTTAATTGTGAAACGTTCTTACGAGTAAAGATGTTTCCTTTACATCAGTGGTGCGTTTATTCTTAAAGTTAACCTTCATCTCTTATCTGGGTTATGTGAGAGGTGCTCCAGCTCCTTTTCATGCTTGATAAACAAATGACTTTGTTATCTTTGACAATTATCATCATTAGGCTTATCTAACGGTAATATAATTTGTTAAATTTGAAAATGCATGTTATTACTTTATATATATGAGTGTGTATCTGTGTCTGTGAAATTTTATATATATATATATATACATGTTTGACGTTTTATTTAGATGCATATGTGTGGAATTTTATTTATATATATATATATGTGTGTGTGAAATTTTATGAAATTTATGTGAAGTTGTAAATAGTTGTAGTTTATACGAAGACCAGAATGACGTAGGTGTCTCCTCATGGTTTCAATAACAAATAACTGCTCCTTCCACTTTCAACAACAATTGCTTTGAGTTACAGGTTATATTTTTGTTTAACTTAAGCACCCAATACTCTGTTACCCTCTTATTCTGAGCTTTTGAAGCAAATGTTATGCTCCTAGATGCTCATAAACGTTTCACCTGTTACACACAGAAGTTGTTCTTGATTGGCACTTCCACATTTCTCAACATGCTTGGAAAGAGTTTCGTTTTGCAAATTATACTATCCTGTTAAAAAATAGTACCCTGTTAAAACTAACAAACCTGAAACCTAATGACTCATGCATTTAGCCTTTTAGGTTAAAACTTTTGTCTTTAGCCTCTTACAGTTCGACATAAAACTTGTTGAAACGCAAATTTTTAAGGCTAAACAAGGTCTGTTTGCGCATGGTTATCCCTAACCCTGAAGTAATATGCTAGAGGGAAGATAGTTAGTCAACAACAGCATCAACAGCCAACTTATTGGCCACACCTGAAACGTAAAACATTTAGATTTTGAAGCTGCTATACGCACATTGAAGGCTTATTGAGGGAAATAGTTTTGAATCCAAGTTAACATATTTAAAATTTTAATAATCATAACACGTAAATGTAAAGTAAAAATACATTAATGAGAAGATATGTTTTAATGCTATTTTGGTAACACCGAAAATTTGCTTACGTACCTCACACATTTTACGAATTTTTCAAAGGGAAAGTAATTACAAAACTTTATTTTTCATTCAAATATATCTGTCCTTAGGATAGACACGTCCAAAAATTCAATAATATTAGTGTTTTGTAAAACAGTACATCGATTTGATGTTTAGTAATGTTATGTACCTCTGAAGAAGAAAGGTCCATCTTTTGAAAACGATCGGGTTAGTCCCCCAGTGGCACAGTGATATGTCTGCGGACTTACACCGGTAGATTTGTTTGGTTTGTTTTGAATTTCGCACAAAGCTACACAAGGGTTATCTGCGCTAGCTGTCCCTGATTTTGCAGTGTAAGTCTAGAGGAAGGCAGCTAGTCATCACCACCCACCGTCAATTCTTGGGCTACTGTTTTACCAACGAATAGTGGGATTGACCGTCACATTATAACGCCCCCAAGGTTGAAAGGGTGAGCAGGTTTGGTGTGATGGGGATTTGAACCCGCGACTCTCGGATTACGAGTTCAGTGCCGTAACCACCTGGCCATGTCGAGCCACACCGGTAGAAACCCGGTTTTGATACCCGTGATGGGCAGAGTACAGATAGCCCATTGTGTAGTTTTGTGCTTAATTTCAGACAAATAAACTGAAACGTTCAGGTTATAGAGTTTTTATCATTTGATTGGTGTTTCTAATATCCACAATACTTTAGTTGTGTTTTATTCAATACAATTTGAATAGCTTTCTCACACATACATCCAATGTTATTTAAATATTTCATTTTTTTTACGGTAATAAAGCTTGTCTAATCTATACAAAATGATAATGTTATAAAACACATGACATCGGTGAGACGCAGTTCGATTCTTCGCGGTAGGCAGATCGCAGAGAGTTCATTCTGTAGCTTTGTGCTGAAAGGCAAACAAACAAACAAAACTTTATGAAAAAAAAAACGTATTTGTTAATTAACTTACATGTTCGATGAATTAATATTTTAACCAGGTTAATGGTGTTGTATAATTCTACTGTAAACGTAATGTTAGGATATCTACTGAATATTCTCATGTGTAAAAGAAAATGATAATAATTACAATTAATTTACTTAATCCAGTTCACACTGTAACACATGTTGTTCTTAAAAACTGAAGATATAAATAGTGCCTAAACCACTAATACCGTTTGTATCCCAACCAGACTGATGAGTCCTGATATTGACAAAAGGCCTCTTTAGATAGAACAGTTATATGTGGTTGACAAGATATAAGTTATTATTTTACTTTATTTTCACTCGTAAGTTATTAGATAATTCAGTGAACTATCTGCACGCTCAATGTTAAATAGAGTAAAGGTATCATTTGCATATCTTCTCTGATATATTGGTTTCAATGAAGGACATTCATCAACTGCCAACTCTTTTCATGGTGACACAGGAACACGTAAGCTAGAGGCTGGGCTAATCTAGACCACAAAGCAACACCACCTACTTGGTCGTATAAATCATCACCAAACTGAAAATTAGATTCTCTTGGTGGCGAAAGTCAGAAATTTCTGAAACACGTGCTCGTGAAATCGCAGTTCATTGTTTCTAATATGATGGAGAAACCATGTGTATATAGACTATGGTCTAATTTAAGGGAATACTAGTATAGGGAGATCCTGTACTGTCAAAAGCCAAATTTTGTATTTCTCAAGAAAACCGAAGGAGTCTTTCAAAATATAATCATACCTGGTTAATGGTATCAAGAACTTAACTAAAAACACAGTAAATTGGTAATTATATGCTCCAAACCTAGACAAAGTTGGACAAAATCTTGAAATAGGATTGCGTACGTTACATTAAAACGATTTTGAATACGCTAATCAGCATGTCATATGCCAGCCACAGCAAATATAAAGTCACTGTGGAACGATATGTATCATAACTACATTTTGACATTAGTTGGTGTTGCGTAGATAGAGTGAAAAGTGTTTACTTATGTAATAGTCTTTTCCGAAACAAAATATTCACAAGTTGTGAATGTGGATACGATCCGGAACGAAGATCACACACTCACTCACGGACTTTTAAGGTCAAACAGGAGCACCATGCACATCTTAAGAACCTGGTATAGAAGCACTGTTTCTGGAATTAGTTAGACAGTCAGATTAATGTGTTTTCCAATCTGTTAAGTATAACTTAGATCTCCATCTTGTAAATTTTAAATACCTATACTGAACATATCTTTATGATCTAGCACGTAAATGTTTTGTATCATAAAGGGCTATTATTTAAAATTATCACTTTTCAGTGAAATCGCTACAAGTACGTGACGCAAAGTAATATCATAGTGTAGTTCTGATACATGCTGTTCTACAGCGAATTTTCATTGCTGCGGTTGGCACGTGGCGTATTAAAAATCATTTTAACATAACGTACTAAAAGTTCCTGAGCTTTTTGTTCAGTTGTTTAGTTAGGCCGAATTTGTCTCGCATTGGAACATATAATTATGAAATTGCTGAATGTTTAGTTAAGTTCCTGGTACCGGATCAGGTATGATTATATTCTACAAGACTCCTTTAAGTTTTTATTAAAAAATACAAAATCTGATATTTTACTCGGCTGCTATTGATGTGGAGTCACTTTATATTAACATTCCTTTAAGTTAAACTATAATATCTATTCATGGATCTTCGATATAAAAATAATTAAATAATTTACTCCAGTTGTGTGTTTTATGATTTTTTTTACCAAACTAATATCATCTTAGATTTCATTGTGTTGCTTTTCTATTCAAAGTAACCTCGTCACTCATTGAATAACTTATTTTTTGTCATAGTGAATTGTTTGTTTGTTTTGAATTTCGCGCAAAGCTACACGAGGGCTATCTGCACTAGCCGTCCATAATTTAGCAGTGTAAGACTAGAGGGAAGACAACTAGTCATCCACACCAATCTTCAACTCTTGGGCTACTTTTTTACCAACTAATAGTGGGATTTATCGCACAGTATAACGTCCCCACGGCTGAAAGGATAAGCATATTTGGTGTGACGGGAATTCGAACCCGCGACCCTCAGAGTACGAGTCGAGTGCCTTAACCACGTGGACATGCTGGGCCTGTCGCAGTGAAAGTACTTATTTGTTGATTGTTCTTCTTTGATTAAAAAGATATACAGATACATAAATGATATATTCGTTATCTTTAAATATATTGATTAAGTGGAGAGTTTATCTTAATATTAAGTTTACAATTTATCATCAACAAAACTATCAAATTATATTGATAATATAAACGTTCTTACACAGCTAAGCTGGAATGTTGCTAAAGTAAACATTTCTTTGGCAGTGGTTTATGTAAGATAATTTAACAGGTCGGCCCCTCACAAGTCAGTGGAGGACATTTTTGTTGAAAAAAATAAACAAAACTACTCAATACGGTTTAACTCAATTTGAAATGAATGTTTTTTGGCTATTTATATTGGTTTAAAAGAAGGGAATTTCTGCATTTTTTTTGTGTTGGGGTTACGAAAGATCATTTGAACTGGTGACTGAAATTCGTCAGCGCATCATGAGTTTAAAGGCCAAGAAAAAGAAACATGGAAGTCTCCAAATAACAAGCAAAAACCGTTGAATCACCTTGGTAGATACTGTATAGAAAACAGAGTACAATAGTATGCCTATAGCTGATTTCATAGAGTTCCTTTTTGCTCATCCCACTGCTGACTATCGTGATGCTTCGATCTTCCCTACCGAATCAGAGGTGAAATCGTTTATATCTCAGTTGAAATCTACACGTATAAAGGTGATAGCAGAAGCATATAAGGTTGGCAGTTGCTTAATAAATGATGCTGATAATGTGGCTTTATTGATATATATATGTATTGAATTTACTCTTATCGAGTAGACCTCAGTACCAGCTGGTATGGAGATTTGAAAGTGCTGTATTTCACTTTAAAAATTTATCAGTTAACAAACGAAAACCTAGTCTCGAAAAGGTACGTCCAGAAACCAGCCTCTTTGTGAGTTTTTGGATTGAACTTATTTATAACTTTCAACAAAGTATAGTGCAAAAACCCACTTTGGCTCTTAAGGGACGTGTTAATAAGAAATCGATCACGCTATTTATGCTATCATGTTATCCACAGGTTGAAGTGAGATGTGATTTCATGTCTAAATGTGGATTACAATATTTTTGTTTTCAGGTTAAGGATCTACTATTTAAACGGTATTGTGTAAAAGTGTTAGAATATTTTGTTATTTTTTCCATGTTCTGGGGCTAATTCTTCTGTGCGCTTACGGAATGTAAATTTCAACACTGTGGTACTGTTTATATGATTCCTATTGACAACTGAATAAGCCAGGGTGGGAATACTTATTACTCTTTGGATTTCTCATATACTTGTACCAAGGACATGTCATAAGGGTTCTGTTTGAATGAACATACTGACCAAATTTAGGGTCTGAAATAACTGTCTTGGTACCCCATGCAGTGTCTTATCTATATGTGATACAAAAGAGCTAACAAGGGGCTGTCATATGGTACCAGTATATGTTAGATAAAATCAATTTAATAGCACTACATAAATAAACCTTGGTGAAAACAATGTTTAACACTATATATTAAGTTTTGTTGTCACGCCACGGCCCAGAAAGTGTTGAGAACTGTCAGTTGAGCAGAAAACTAGTATTAAACCTATACATGATGCTGGTTGGACTCTAATAAAGTGTTACAGACTCGAAATGCTCCCAAACACTGTCACGTACACCATTGGTCGTAAGACCGAGACAGATAAATTTGAAAATAATAAAGAACACCTACACTCAATGATACTGATGTTAAGTATCTTTGTTTATGCAGCCTTCAGGACAACAGGAAGAATGTCGCTGATCTCAAACATGAGATAAATGGCCATGTACCAAATTACCAAAAAGTGTCCTGATATCAAGAAGACTTTATGAGAATGGAATATTTTGGTTGTGTGGCAATTTAAGAACCTTTACTTTGATCTCCAAATATTATTAAGAAACTAAAATTTTATAGAAAGTAGAAAAACTGGACTGTTAATGATTGCAAAAAGATGTTATGGAGATGAATCCAAGTTTAGAATATTTGGTTCAAAGTGTAGGTTGTACGTTCGGCGGAAGAAAGGCGAAAGATACATCAATACAAATCACCTATCTTGGAGCACGATGAAGGCAGTGTGATGATTTTCAAGGTTTTTCTGCTGAGGCAACCGAAGATATTTGCAGAATAGATTGAATAATGAACAAGTGCAAGTAACTTCAGCTAATGATCCACCATGGTATCCCAAGTGGTTTGTCTATTATTGGTAAAGGATCCTACTACCAAGAAGGTAATGATCACAAACATTCATGCAATCTATGTAGGAATTAGTTAGCGAAGAAAGAAGCTGTTGAAGTCATTCAAATGATACAATGACCTCCACAAGGTCTCGATCTCAACCCAATCGTGCAGATCTGAGATTTCATGGATCAAAAACTTGACAAATCAAAAGTTACTTTCAAATAACCTTTATGAGAGTGTATTGGTGATATTTGCAGTAAAATACCAAAGAATACTTGAATGAGTTGCAACGATTCTTGAAAGACTGTCTGCAGTTATTGAAGCAAAAAGTGGACATACAAGATATTAACTGTTTGCTGAACTCAAGCATTATCACAGAGTTTCTGTTGTACTAGATATGACGATTATTAAAGTCTCGATGTTTCACCTGTGATTTACCTTCCTTTGTTCTTTGAAAGTACCCTGAAACCTAATTTTTGGCTTTGCCCTAGTACTTTTGCACAGTACTGTATTTAAACGTTCAAATATGGTTACGTGTTTAAATACAGTAATATACAAATTTAAAACCTGAATGTGTGTAATGGATCTATGAATAGAGGACAGTTTAAGTTCTTCGCAAAGGGAAATAACGAACAGGAAATGCGCAAAAAAAATATGTTAAGAAAGTTCAGTTGAGGTTACATCATGAACTAAATAGTGCAGTTTGTTTATTACTAACCCTGAAAAGAATAATTCTTTTTCCACGTTAATCTCTTCGATGATCAGGTCAGATGATTGCGATTCGTTTCCTTGCTTTATATAGTTTTAGTATTAATAGGTTACACGTTGTTTTTGCTTAAAGGTTCTTGGACTTAAAACATTGTCAAGATTATGTTGTATAACGGAATCTAATAGAGTTTAAGGCTGTAAACCAAACAAGCTTTTATCAACAAGTTTAGCATCAAAGAGGATTGGTGTCATGAAAAACCCATAAAATATGAGATTTAACCAAATCTCATAAAACCATAAAAGAAATTCAGTTATGATCTTGTTTGAAGTGTATCAAAATCGACAGTTGAAAAGCTGTTATTCGCTTACTAAAATAAAATGTAGTTGTTATTTTTTAATGCTCTTGATAAAGTGATGAAAAGGTATAAATGATTTTGATCCTGTTTCTAATGTGTGAATAATTTACTCTAATAACTGTAGGTAGGTTCTGTGCCTATCTATTTTCTATTCTAATTCAATAATTAATGTAAACTTATACAATATCTAAGTACATCATGAATACTGAAAAATGCTGTTGTATACAGATTGCCTTGCATATAATAATTTTAGTGTTGTTTTTTTAACTTTATTTTAAATGTTCTCGTCAGCTGATTGTCACTAATTTTATTTATTATTATTTTTAGTAGTTGGGGTTGTTTTGGTTTTGAATTTCGCGCGAAGATACACTAGGGCTATCTGCGCTAGCCGTACCTAATTTAACAGTGTAAGACTGGAGGGAAGGCAGGTAGTCATCGCTACCCACTGCCAACTCTTGGGCTACTCTTTTACCAACAAATAGTAGGATTAACCATCACATTATAACATTGTTGATAATAACAGAATTTTAGAAACATCCATAGACAAGTAAAGAAACTTTAGTTTCAGTGCTAAACATCTAATATATTTAGAAATAATTTGTGTATGCGTTAAATTTAAAACACCTGAGACATATAATTTGGTTTTTACTAATAGCAATTACATTATTCCATCTTGTGCTAAATTGTAAAGCTATCCACACTCTGTTAAGCATTCACAGTATCAAATGTACTCCGACAGGTATTTACAACACTAATATCCGGTGCTCGATTTCCCGCGGTGGACACAACAGATAGATAGAGCTCTATTACACACATTTAAAGGAACATTCAACAACACTGAATTGTATAGTTCTCTGTCACATTCGCATTCACCATTAATCTCTAATAGATAAAAATGGTATAGGAACATTCACGTTTATTTTTTGTGTGTTTAGTACGATAGGTTTTTTACTTTCTTATTTTTTAGTAGCTATCCTTATTCAGTCCCATAATATATTTATTTAAGTAAAGTAAGAATGAAACTACTTGCTGAATCACGAAGTTTTACAGTAGGCTAACTGCGCCCTGTTTACCGTGTGGAATCGAACCCCGGTTTGTTAGCGTTGTAATTCCGTAGAGTTACTGCTAACCCAGCGGTGGATAACCAATTTAAAGAGTGGTATTTGAATTATCACACTTGCATGTACTTCGAGACTAAGTTACAGGGACCGAAAAAACCAACTAGTTTAAATTGATTTTTTAAAAATGTTTACCATCTTTTGTCAATATATCTTCATCTTTGACAGGAGGCCCGGTATGGACAGATGGTTAAGACACTCGAATCGTAATATGAGGGTTGTGGGTTCGAAACCCCGTCTCGCTAAATATGATTGCCCTTTCAGCCGTGGGAGCGTCAGAATGTGCTGGTCAATCCCACTATTCGTTAGTAAAAGAGTAGCCCAAGAGTTGGCGGTGGGTGGTGAGGACTAGCTGCCTTCCCTCTCTCTAGTTTTACACTGCTAAATTAGGGACAGCTAGCGCAGATAGCCCTCGTGTAGCTTGGCGTGAAATTCAGAACAAACAAACAGAGAGTTGCAAGTTATTTTACCTTCTCTAACCAATTTCCCTTTAATAGCATGTTCAGTAAAGATGGGCTTATATATGTAAAAAACAAGTCATCTCCAAGTTTTCTCGATATCAATCCAAGTTTCCTGGCTCCAATTTCATTAGAAATTAATATTATAGTTATTATTATATCATTATAAATTAATATTACAGTTATTATTATGTCATTAGAAATTAATATTACAGTTATTATTATATCATTAGAAATTAATATTACAGTTATTATTATGTCATTAGAAATTAATATTACAGTTATTATTATATTATTAGAAATTAATGTTACAGTTATTATTATATCATTATAAATTAATATTATAGTTATTATTATGTCATTATAAATTAATGTTATAGTTATTATTATGTCATTATAAATTAATATTATAGTTATTATTATGTCATTAGAAATTAATGTTACAGTTATTATTATGTCATTAGAAATTAATATTATAGTTATTATTATGTCATTAGAAATTAATATTATAGTTATTATTATGTCATTAGAAATTAATATTATAGTTATTATTATGTCATTAGAAATTAATATTATAGTTATTATTATATCATTATAAATTAATATTACAGTTATTATTATATTATTATAAATTAATATTATAGTTATGATTATATCATTAGAAATTAATATTATAGTTATTATTATATCATTAGAAATTAATATTACAGTTATTATTATATCATTAGAAATTAATATTACAGTTATTATTATGTCATTATAAATTAATGTTATAGTTATTATTATGTCATTATAAATTAATGTTATAGTTATTATTATATTATTAGAAATTAATGTTACAGTTATTATTATATTATTAGAAATTAATATTATAGTTATTATTATATCATTATAAATTAATATTATAGTTATTATTATGTCATTAGAAATTAATATTATAGTTATTATTATATCATTATAAATTCATATTATAGTTATTATTATGTCATTAGAAATTATAAATTAATATTATAGTTAGAAATTAATATTACAGTTATTATTATCATTATAAATTAATATTATTAGTTATTATTATTATCATTATTAATATTAATATTATTATGTCATTAGTTATATTATTATATTATATCATTATAAATTAATATTATAGTTATTATTATATCATTAGAAATTAATATTATTTATTATTATTTTAGAAATTAATATTATAGTTATTATTATATCAATTAAATTAATATTACAGTTATTATTATATTATTAGAAATTAATATTACAGTTATTATTATATTATTAGAAATTAATATTATAGTTATTATTATATTTATTAATTATTATAGTTATTATGATATTAAAATTAATATTATAGTTATTATTATATCATTATAAATTCATATTATAGTTATTATTATGTCATTAGAAATTAATATTACAGTTATTATTATATTATTAGAAATTAATGTTACAGTTATTATTATATTATTAGAAATTAATGTTACAGTTATTATTATATTATTAGAAATTAATGTTACAGTTATTATTATATTATTAGAAATTAATGTTACAGTTATTATTATATTATTATAAATTAATGTTACGTTATTATTATATTATTATTATAGAATTAATATTATAGTTATTATTATATTATTAGAAATTAATGTTACAGTTATTATTATATTATTATAAATTAATGTTACAGTTATTATTATATTATTATAAATTAATGTTACAGTTATGATTGTATTATTAGAAATTAATGTTACAGTTATTATTATATTATTAGAAATTAATGTTACAGTTATTATTATATTATTAGACATTAATGTTACGTTATTATTATATTATTAGAAATTAATGTTACAGTTATTATTATATTATTATAAATTAATATTATAGTTATGATTATATCATTAGAAATTAATATTATAGTTATTATTATATCATTATAAATTAATATTATAGTTATTATTATATCATTATAAATTAATATTACAGTTATTATTATATTATTAGAAATTAATATTACAGTTATTATTATATCATTAGAAATTAATATTACAGTTATTATTATATTATTAGAAATTAATATTACAGTTATTATTATGTCATTAGAAATTAATATTACAGTTATTATTATATTATTAGAAATTAATGTTACAGTTATTATTATATTATTAGACATTAATGTTACGTTATTATTATATTATTAGAAATTAATATTATAGTTATTATTATATCAGTTATTATTATGTCATTAGAAATTAATATTACAGTTATTATTATATTATTAGAAATTAATGTTACAGTTATTATTATATTATTAGAAATTAATGTTACAGTTATTATTATATTATTAGAAATTAATGTTACAGTTATTATTATATTATTAGAAATTAATGTTACAGTTATTATTATATTATTATAAATTAATGTTACGGTTATTATTATATTATTAGAAATTAATGTTACAGTTATTATTATATTATTAGAAATTAATGTTACAGTTATTATTATATTATTATAAATTAATGTTACAGTTATTATTATATTATTATAAATTAATGTTACAGTTATTATTATATTATTAGAAATTAATATTACAGTTATTATTATATTATTAGAAATTAATGTTACAGTTATTATTATATTATTAGACATTAATGTTACGTTATTATTATATTATTAGAAATTAATGTTACAGTTATTATTATATTATTAGAAATTAATGTTACAGTTATTATTATATTATTAGAAATTAATGTTACAGTTATTATTATATTATTAGAAATTAATGTTACAGTTATTATTATATTATTAGAAATTAATATTATAGTTATTATTATATTATTAGAAATTAATATTATAGTTATTATTATATCATTATAAATTCATATTATAGTTATTATTATGTCATTAGAAATTAATATTACAGTTATTATTATGTCATTAGAAATTAATATTACAGTTATTATTATATTATTAGAAATTAATGTTACAGTTATTATTATATTATTAGAAATTAATGTTACAGTTATTATTATATTATTAGACATTAATGTTACGTTATTATTATATTATTAGAAATTAATGTTACAGTTATTATTATATTATTAGAAATTAATGTTACAGTTATTATTATATTATTAGAAATTAATGTTACAGTTATTATTATATTATTAGAAATTAATGTTACAGTTATTATTATATTATTATAAATTAATGTTACGGTTATTATTATATTATTAGAAATTAATGTTACAGTTATTATTATATTATTAGAAATTAATGTTACAGTTATTATTATATTATTATAAATTAATGTTACAGTTATGATTATATTATTAGAAATTAATGTTACAGTTATTATTATATTATTATTAGAAATTAATGTTACAATTATTATTATATTATTAGAAATTAATGTTATAGTTATTATTATATTATTAGAAATTAATGTTACAGTTATTATTATATTATTAGAAATTAATGTTATTACAGTTATTATTATATTATTAGAAATTAATGTTACAGTTATTATTATATTATTAGAAATTAATGTTATTAGTTATTATTATATTATTATAAATTAATGTTACAGTTATTATTATATTATTATAAATTAATGTTACAGTTATGATTATATTATTAGAAATTAATGTTACAGTTATTATTATATTATTAGAAATTAATGTTACAGTTATTATTATATTATTAGACATTAATGTTACGTTATTATTATATTATTAGAAATTAATGTTACAGTTATTATTATATTATTAGAAATTAATGTTACAGTTATTATTATATTATTAGAAATTAATGTTACAGTTATTATTATATTATTAGAAATTAATGTTACAGTTATTATTATATTATTATAAATTAATGTTACGGTTATTATTATATTATTAGAAATTAATGTTACGGTTATTATTATATTATTAGAAATTAATGTTACAGTTATTATTATATTATTATAAATTAATGTTACAGTTATTATTATATTATTATAAATTAATGTTACAGTTATTATTATATTATTATAAATTAATGTTACAGTTATTATTATATTATTAGAAATTAATGTTACAGTTATTATTATATTATTAGAAATTAATGTTACAGTTATTATTATATCACGACGTTCCATAGACAAGTGATTTTGATTTCAACAGCATTGACTTACAGATGAGATTTCTTATAATCGTTTCCATATCTATTAGAGAAAATACATGGGCCACACCAGCTACTATTGGCTCAAGGAGTCTCAGCATAAGATTCTAATAATACTACTAAGTTCGGAATACCACACGTGTATGGCTCCTTCTCCTTTTCTGAGAATCCTTTGAAATCATCCCATGCTGGATCATATAAACAAAAAAAAATATTTTTTTTGCTAGCCCTTTTCTGTAGTCAATAATTATCCCATAAATGCAATTTATAAGGTCAATTTTATTTTACTTTGATAAAATATTCAAGGATTATTCCTACAAGTCGACTATATTGGTGAAATAAACATCCAAACTGTCTACCTTGAACATGACTCATAGAAACAAATGAGGGGTAATTTGCACATTTTTTAGCACGTGGGTCCAGGATGACTTATATATACATTGCTGTAGTTATTCTGAGGAGCAGAAATAACATGAAGTCCAACGAAACAACTTGCGATGCTCATACGTTTCAGCAAGTAAAATGTATTTTAAAGAGATTAGTTTCGTAATGAGCTACTGTCACCTAGAACATAAACTCTATCACTGCTAAGAAATCTTAATTTGCATTGTCCTTTAGATATTACAGTTCTGTTAAGCCTTGTTTTTAAAATTGTTTTTATACGACTTTTTAAAACTTATATTACGTAAAGAACAGTTTCTGTATAATTCGAAAATACGTCTTTGTCATCTACACGCTTTTGTCACATCATTCGGAACATTTCTGTCTATCAATTTATATTAAATACTGTGATAATAACAAGAGCTTCATTTTATACATATTTTCTATTTATAGAGCACATGTACTTGTAATATTAAAATGAAGGAGATCACTAGAAAACTTTTAAATGTAAAATTATGGTATTAAAAAGATAAATTGTAGTTTGTACTGCCTTCCCTTTTTCTTTACCCTCATGTAACACGTCATGTTCAAAAGTGTAACATTTTTTATGAAAGGGACACGGAAATACGGAAACTGGAAAAGCTGACCATCAAGAAACGTATTAAATTACAGATATTTTTAGGAGTTTCGTTTGTTTTGATTTACGCGCAAAGCTACACGAGGGCTATTTGCGCTAGGTGTCCCTAATTTAGCAGTGTAAGACTAGAGGTAACGCAGCTAGTGATCACCACCCACCGCCAACTCTTGGGCTACTCTTTTACCAACTAATAGTGGGATTGATTATCACATTATAACGCCCCCACCTGCTCAAAGGGCAAGCATATTCGGTGTGACGGGGATTCGAACCTGCCACCCTCAGATTACGAGTCGAGTGCCTTAACCATTTGGCCATGCGAAGCGACGTGAAAAGCTACACGAGAGCTGAGACGGGGATTCGTACCTTCAATGCTCAGATTGAGAATCGAGATCTTTAACCAATTGGCCATGCCAGGTCAGTTTTTAAGATAAACAAAAATATAATTGTTTTTAAAATCTAAGGTCGTTTTTCATAATTGTCATAGAAAAAATTCTAAAAGTTCTTGTTTTTTCCCAATACCAAAACCACTAATTTTATATTTTGTTTTGATTAATTTTACGAGTGCTACTACTCAGCTCTCATCTGGAATAACAACTGTTTATAGAATGGTTACAAAAACTTCACTTTCAAGTGTAGCAACTGACAATTAGTCTGACAGAATAACGTTAGAATATGTCATAGAATGTTTTGAGGTGGACCATAACTCACAACGATGTTCCTTTTCTTATGGCCAAGCGTGTTAAGGCGTGCGACTCGTAATCTGAGGGTCGCGAGTTCCCATCCCGGTCGCGCCAAACATGCTCGCCCTTTCAGCCGTGCGGGCGTTATATATGTTACGGTCAATCCCACTATTCGTTGGTAAAAGAGTAGCCCAAGAGTTGGCGGTGTGTGGTGATGACTAGCTGCCTTCCCTCTAGTCTTACACTGCTAAATTAAGGACGGCTAGCACAGATAGCCCTCGAGTAGCTTTGTGCGAAATTCCAAAACAAACAAACAAACAAATAATCCTTTTCTTAATATTGGTTTTCAAGATGCGCTTCCCTTTCATGTTTATCATCTTTGTGTAATTTTTTATGGATAAACTCTCGATCACATGGTTAATATATAGCTTTTTCTTGGCTCAAGACTCATGGTTTGCAATAATAAAAAGTAACAGCTAATATACTGTTACAAAAAAATGTATTTTTCTTGTATGGTTCTACTTGTGGGAAATTCTTTTTCACAAGGTTGCCTTTTTCATCTTTTAATCATAAAACTATATGAAATAACTATACTTTCATGCCATTTGTTAACCATAAAGCATCCAACAATTGGCTATTTTTACTCTGGCCTTTGTGAGTATCGAAACCCAAGTTTTAACGTTATAAGCCCCCATACGTACTGTTGAAGCAGTTGGGGGGCCAACAAACTAACAGAATGCTGGGTGAGCAAAAAAGTCTGGAATCATAGGCAATTAAACACATTTTGCAGAATGGGATGTATATGGTGTCCTTGTAGTTCGAGTGTTTGTGTTCTTCTTATAGCCAAGCCTCATAGAGGGGAATCGAACCCCTGATTTTAGCGTTGTAAAACTGTAGACGTACCGCTGTACTAGCGAGGGGCATTGTAGTTGGAAACAAGTTTTGATTAACTCGGCATTCTAATGTTTTCACTGCACCATAATAAGTCACATATATGAAATTAAGAAACGCTGCAAATCACCCATGGTTCCAGAGGTTTTGAACATCCTGTATTTGTAGATTTCCAACGAATTACATTAAATAGTAAACATAATCAGAACAATGAGCGGAATTCCCAATTTTTTGACACTAGGCAATTTAAAACTGAAATTTAAAACGTGTGTAAAAACAAAACAGGGAATCAAAACAATGAACGGAATTCCCAAAGGGTAGGTTTCGTCGAATTGGCTAATCCATTAACATCTTTTGACATTAGGCAATTTAAAAACTGAAATTTAAAACGTGTGTAAAGATAAAACAGGGAATTTTTTATTGAGGTTTTTACTAAAATACACAAAAGCGTGGTCATCACCAGTATTTTAATAACATATTACTGTACAGTATTTGGTATTTTACTGTACATCTATTTAAATAAACCTGAAATATAGCTGCTGTTATTGTGTATTCTAGCCTGTACCTCTTTAACACACATTAAAATGTGTACAAGAACAGCCTAGAAATCCTAGGATTTATGATAAATTATTCAACGAATATAAATGATCTTTATGTTTGTTTGTTTTTGAAGTTTGCACAGAGCTACTCGAGGGCTATCTGCGCTAGCCGTCCCTAATTTAGTAGTGTAAGACTAGAGGGAAGGCAGCTAGTCATCACCACCCACTGCCATCTCTTGGGGTACTCTTTTACCAACGAATAGTGGGATTGACCGTCACATTATAACGCCCCCACGGCTGAAAGGGCGAGCATGTTTGGCGCGACGGGGATGCGAACCCACGACCCTCAGATTTCGAGTCGCACGCCTTAACACGCTTGGCCATGCCGGGCCTTGATCTTTGTGCCTCAGCTTCTTCTGTTATTTGGATCTATAGATATCATAAATCAAACTATTTATAATATCTGTATGTCTTAGTTACCTTTACTGGCTCATTTGATAGACAATTCTTTGAAGGAGTTGTTTCTCACGCTGGTTATATGTAAAGATAAAGGAATAAAAAATTCTACTTTTCAGTTCTCTTAATGAATCTCGTCCGACTATAGTATGGCATATTATTATGTGAAGATTTGTAGTGGCTTAGAATTGTAGCATTATTTGCTTGTTTTGTTGTTAAAAACATAGCCAACCAATGGCCTATCTGTGATTTACCCACCATTGGTATTGAAATTTGATGTTTAGTGTTATAAGCTTTACGCTTAACACTGAGCCATTGGGGAGTTGAGAGATCCAAATGGTATAGTAGTTGTTCAGGAACTGGATAGCAAAATCATTTATTTTTGTGCATAAATGTTTTAGTAAAATTTGTAAACATCTTGTAGTTTTAAGCAAAGTTAGTTCTTGGTGAGAATGATCTTGTGAAATAAGAAGGACTTTTGGGTCTTCGTTTAGTGAACTTAAATCATGCTTTAGTCACGTAGTCATTTATAGAATTAACCAGTTATACAAAGGAAAAGTTTTCATGTTTTAATTATTGATTAGTAACGAAGTTTAATCTAATTAAATTTTTATATCATAAATAAATGAATAAAACAAAAACATAAATAATTAATAATTAGACTTAGGTGTTTCTGCAGCCAACAAGAAGCATGACAACATTGATACCTAACCGTCACAAACATACTGGAAGAACTTGAAAATAGTTGTTTACTGTACGAATGAAACAGATATTGGTATTGAAAAACGAAGAGTTTTAAAGGAAGGACAGAAAACACACACATAAAAATGCACAACTACATAAAACCAATATGGCGTCGTTTTTATTATTTATTTATGTCTACAAGCATATATATCACAAATTACATGCCCTTTGGAGGGTTGATTAATTTTATTCTTCACTCGATAACACAAAAGGAACATTTTTATTTTCCTAAAGTTTCTAGATAAACACATATGGCAAAGCCAAGGCTTAGTTACAGATACACACACACACACCAAAAAGAAACAACAACAACAAAAATATCTGATAACGTGATATGCCTTCACTGGCACTATATGCTTGTTCTCCCTACAAAAATACTGATTGTGGTCACTTTACGACCCTCTGGGCTACAAACTATATCGTCTTTTCAAACTTGTGTGAAACATTAATTTATCTTTCCAAAACTTTTTAACGGTCTTTGAAAAGCTACAAGCAACGTTAAAAACAATAAGAAATTCAATTTCGGAAAAAAATCTTTTATTTTACATCACTCGTGAAGTGTGATCATATTACTGATTTTACTGAGTAATGATCTGGTAGTAAACAATGCGATGACGACGACCAAAGGTTCCTGGTCAGTAAATTAGACGTGAGGAAAATGAATAAATAAACAGGAACAAGATATTTTCTTGGCACTTTTCTCGCATTACCTTAAACCAATTGTTTATTAATTAATTTAGAAACTTTCATTTTTATTTTAAGCAAATAATATTTGAAAATTGAAATCGCCAGTTACAAATAAATTTCATACCTCAAGTACTTTAAGAAAGATGCTCGTTGCGAAACGTAAAAAACAAACAAAACAATAAACGAACAAACAAACCAAACCATACTTCATGTTTGTCAGCACAGTCACCCAAATGGCGCCATAGTAATTGATGTTTGGCAATCCTGTAACCCGCAGAATCAAAGCCAAATAGTGAGACCACTACTGTACAGTCTTAATTGCATGGGGTAGTTTAAAAGCCTTAGGTCCCAGGTAAAACTTGCGTCTTTGTCTGTGCTTGCTTCCATATTTGAAAGTTTACATTATTTTGTAACGCTGCGAGTTGTTCCGCGCCAAGTTTTATCTTCTCACTTATCTCTCGTGCGTCTATTAGAAGCTTGGATTTCATTTTCACGAAGTGATCGTATTCAGCGTATTCCTCACTAGATAAATAGCGATGGAGAAATGTCGACACCTGGTGGCTGCGTTTGTCAATACTTTCTTTTAGCCGTCGAGCTTCTTCGTGTTGTCCAAGCAATTTGTCGTATTTTTCTTGAAGGACTCTCTATAAAGAAACCGAAACGATGATACAGTCTAAGTTTCAAATATTAAACTCTTTCAAGTAAACACAATTATATGGTAAAAAAAGGTGTTCTCGGCTGTTATGAAATAATGTAAACTTCGTCTCAAATGTCTTTATTTGTTCATTTATTATACTTCGAGTTCTGACATTCATGAATAATTGTAGTGTAAAGGATTTAACATGATATCGATTTTGAAAATTCTCTGAAGACAAAGAAAGTAGCTCACAGTTGAAACAACCAGTTATATGCCCAAGTTGACTCACTAGATGACGCTTCGTGCCACCTATACTGATTCGTTGTTGAGTGTAATGACACTCTTTAACATAATGGAAAGTTATTCCAAATGTGGACTGATCGTTTTAGAGGTAAAGCTATAAAACATACCTATTACCTATTATCAGTTACGTCACTTGGATCAGATGATATTAAGGTTCTCTTGTAAGCAATAAGATGAAACATAAAGAACAACAATTAGGTTTTACTAAATTTTTGAAATAAAATCCTAAAATATTACTATGGTATATTAATAACATTACTAACTTTTTCTTCCTCTCCAGCCTCTATAGATAAGCAAAATAGAGCGTTCTGGGCTCGTGCAAGCCTTCCTGACAGTGACAGCAACAAATTGATTATTTTCTCAAGTTCTTCAATATGTAGTCGATATTTTTCAAATTCGTTTGGTTTAACCAATTGTTCTACTCGTGACGTCACTTCTTTTCCAAGAACTTCGTTTTGGACCATTTCTTCCCGAAGGACAGTGTGCTCTAATCGAAGACATTCTAATTTCCGGTCTATACTAGCAATTAATTCTTCCTGAAAGTATGTCCAAACTACAATTATAAATTTTTTCTATTGGTATTAAGAAAATTTAAATAAATAAATATAAAAATATATACATAAATAAAACTAACCAATTATAATTTTCAACTATATTGTGAAAATATTTACATAAAATACAGTTGTATCCAATAGGATATTGGAGAAAATGTTTTTTTGCTTATTATGATTAAAAGCAACAACAAACAAACAAAAACCTTTTATTTATAAACGCTCAATAAATGTTTTGGAACTTTACAATATTTAATACTCTAATTATTCACAATTAAGTTAGAGGAGTGATGTCATGTAACACCTTTGATATTTTTAAATGTTTATTTTAATAAGCTCTTAATATACTGGTGTAAATATTCTTTACTTAATGTTTCATATTAAATATTTTTTTGTTTAAAGTTCATTCGATGACACTAATTATTTATGTAATTGCGTTAAGAAATGGACGGCCTCAGGGCTTTTCTAAAATACACTAATAACGTGAGACTTATTGACCATGTTACAATAAACCTCAGAAACTTGATTAGGCTCTGTATAAAAGTTTGTATATCGAACAAATCAGGGAAGTCTCAACAAATCGATATAGAGTTTGCAAAGAGTTAGTGTAAGTAAGAATTTAAAGCAATTAGTGAGTTAGATTAAAGCTTTAGCATGAACTTAAATCAATGAGGACATAATTTTATCCGTTCATGATTTAAGTTATGTAGTTGTGTCAAAGTAGACACAATTGGAATTGTGATTATACGATTCCTCAAAGAATTGAATTTTGGCAAAAAATATTTTTAATTGTCGAATTAACAGTTGGCTGTTATAATTTAATTATTTTATTTCTATGAGGATTCACCAAGTTTTAAAAAACAAATAAACTGATGAGTTCTTTATTAATACCGAGGAATTCAGTCAGAAGTGTTTGATCAAAGATATGATTATTTTTACAATCAGATGAAGTTCACCAACTTTGTTCACACCAGAAAGCAAAGCATTTCTTTATTTTCACTACCAACATACATTCTTTAAAACTATAGTACATATTTTTGATAGTTTTTGTCATAACTTAACAACTTTCTGTACATAGTTCGAAAATTCATGTTTTATGAAATTTGCTTAACATAATTTTCATTAAATTTAGAAAGAACTACAACAATAACAAAAAGGAGGCAAGCTTTCCTTTTTTTCTATAACAATAAAAACCGAAAATCGAAAAAAAGTTTCAATTTTATTAATAAGTGGTGTTTATATAAACAATTGAAGAATTAAGGTCCGTGGTTGTTACTCACACACACATATATATATATGTATGTGTTATAAAAGCTTAATTATACATTAGTCATGACCTTTGACCATTCTTTATATCCTCTGTGAATACAACTAATGTTCCCTAACCATCAATTCCTGGTTAAAATTCGTATGACATGGTTAGAATTTACTCACATGATATGATTAAAGTTTGACACGAGGAGGATTTTAAATACCTTTTTGATGCTTAATTCGTTATTCAAAGACCAGTCCTCGGGGCCCATCTCTTGAATGTATCCAGTCAAGAGTTTAGCTTTGGATTCAGATGTGGTAAAATAGGCACTGTTATGGGACAGCTCATTTCTTTCTCTGGATTAATAAAATATTTAAGTAATATTTTTTTTTATTATTGCCTTATTAACAAGTACATATCAAAATTTTGGAATAAGACAATTTCAAAGTTAGACCCACAGAATTTATACTTATTTCTCAGTAAAAACAAACCATATTTGTGTTAAATGCACATATTATCAATGGAATTACTCCATAACAGAGACAATTAGTTTATTTTTTATTCATATATAAATTAATCAAAAGGTTTTGTACAATAACAGTGAAATATTGTTCTAATTTCATTTACATGCTGACTAGGTAGATAATTCATTGAGAAGCTCTCAATAAAAGTTTGGTGGAATGGTTTAAGGGATATTACATTCTGTGATTTCCCTATTTTTAATTAATTTTATTTTTACAATTTCAAGAACAAATTTGCACAATGCACTCTTAGTTGTTTGATCACAACGGGTATCAAAACCCGATTTTTAAACTTCTAAGTCCAGAGACTTACCGCTGAGGCAGTGGGAAACTTTTTACTAATGG
Organism: Tachypleus tridentatus; assembly: GCF_004210375.1. Lineage (NCBI taxonomy): Eukaryota > Metazoa > Arthropoda > Merostomata > Xiphosura > Limulidae > Tachypleus > Tachypleus tridentatus. Next base: position 14,667,566 of record NC_134830.1, read on the forward strand.
GACTTAGTTAATGACGCTATGAGTTGAAAATTATATTTTAGATGGAGTTTCAAATATAACTTGAAACAAAGCTGGAGAGTGAAGTTGTCATGAATCAATTTGGTGACCACTTAGGTTAGCCGGGCAAAGTAACGAAGAGCGTTACTTGCTTTCAACGTTTTTTATTCCACTGTTTAACATGCCAATTTTTTTCTGGTACATGAAATGAATTTACTTGTAATTTTTTAATATGCAGTGTCTGTATTATTTATTTAACCAGAAATAATTCTTCAAGTGATATTCAAGATAATTTTCTATATCAAAACGTCAGAGTTCCAAACAGAGAAAAAGCCATTTTAGATCCATTACTGACTAGTAATAAAGATATTTTGGGAAAGTTGAAGTGGGGGAGAAGTTATCACTGTGCAAAATTAAGTTTGATGTGTTAGTACATGGGATGATGTGTTAGTACATGGGATAAAAATAAAAGACAATTTTGAGGCAGTGAGACAAGGTTTCTCATTATTGAATTAGGATTAAAAGGTGATTTAAAATGAAAATGCTTTTAATTCAAGTTAGGTATGCTCCCAAATTGAGAAAAATGATAACAGGGAAGATCACAGTTGACTTGTTTACCGAAGTGAAAATAGCATAAAATCAGAAAATAAACTTACAGAATTATTGGAAAGCTATGAATTTGGTTAAAAAACAAATTAGGAACTCCAAAGTGAATTATGAGAAACAGCCGGGCAATTATAATAAAATTAACAGCAATGATTTTTGTTGTTGTTAAAAGTAAACAGAACTTTAAAATGGTGATTGGACTCTGAAAGAATGTTGATAAAAAGGTTTTTGTTAAATATCATGAGATGGCTGAGATTATAAATGTTTTCTTCATTTCTGTTTTATAGAAGAAGATATTATTAATATTTCTGATACTCATAAATATGCATCTCTATGGGAGATATATTATATTGAACTGAATTATGTAAACATTAATCCGTCAGTGACAGTAGAAGGATTGAGAGATATACGTAAAGCATTGCGACTAAACAAGACTTTCTTCAGGGTTTTAAAGAAGGTCACATGTTAACACTCCTACGAAAAGACGTTTCTAGTCCTGATTTCTCCAAGCCCGTTCCCCTGGCTGTGGTTTCGCTAGATAGTAGATAGGGACAGTGGGAATCTCGTTAATCCATTCATTAATGGATTTAAATGGCAATTTCATTTAAATACAAATTTATTAGCCTAATATTAATAACCTTTCAAGTTGCTCTGGGGCCTATTAGGCCCCACTTTTCGTAGGAGTGTTAAATATGCTGGTCTCACTCTTGTGATTTTGATAGTTCAATAGTGGGAAGGCATAAGAGGATGGGAGAGTTACTGTTGTTGCTTTTATTTCTAAAGAGGAGTAATAGGAACTGCTCTCGGAATTACAGACTGGGTAATCTTACTCCTGTAATATGGAACATTCTAGAGAACCTGATAAAAGTAGATTTTTCAGTGAACAGTTTACCCAGAATTAATTTGTTCTCATTAACCTGTTGACCTTTCTTGAAGATGTTTTTTATTATCTAGACTATGAAAAAGGTATAGTCTCAGTGTAATTAGATGATCAGATAGTTTCAGATATGGTGTTACACAAAATAATGGTTGAGAACATAACGCTGGTAGGGGTTGAGTGGAAGAGAAATTAATTGAAATCTGTGGTGGTTGTATGAGAAAGAATGAAACATTGTTATTAACCAGCACTCTTGTTAATAGTGGAACATTTAATTCTTATATGAACTGGAATACTTGAAATTATTGAGCTTATAATACTAAGTATATACCATAATTTTAATAATTTTGAAATAAGTTGAAACATAGTTCTATTAGAATCTCAACAACAGAGGGAGTACTTGTTTTCACAGAAATCTTTCGTATAATGTTTGATATTTAGTTTGAATTCTACCAGCACATAACCCTAAAATTAGTCACTATTTATTTGTAATATATTTTCTGTTGCTCATCCCTTTCATATAAAACAGAGCTGTTCGTCTCTTTGTGTTTAGTATCATAATTTGGCGGTGAAAGTATGAGTTCGAATTTAATTAAATGGGCAAGCAATCACACGAACTCTTCTAGTTTGGAAGCCATTAAAATTTTAACTCTTTTATGCCGTGAATGTAATCTTTAATATTGCGCGTATAATGGGTATCTATGTACCAGATGAATGGATTATGTATTACTGCTAAAAACGGTGTAGAGAGGAAGGTCCACGACTCATTTTGTAGTGTTACTTTTAAAGCTTGTTATTGTCGATTGCCTTGATTAATGAACTAATAAAAAAAAAGGATTTCCACTACATATTGCGCATTACTTGGTGTACACGAGCTATTAAGTTTTCACCATTATCTGTTTAAACACAATCCTTTCACGTGAAACTCTATGACTTGAAACAATAAGAAAGTAGATCTCTAGCTTTAAAGTAAAGAAAGGTTGTGCTAAGTAACTACAGTAAAGTAGGAAGGAAAATCATGCTATTGCACGTGATGGAGTTGATTGGAATATATTTCAGGCTAAATGGAAAATCATTATGTATTTAAAATTAACGATTAAGCATTACTACAATAAACGTCAAATTACATTTTGATAATTACATGAAATGGGTTTTAGGCTTATGTTTTATCAACTGTCACGCTTATTACGCACAAGATCCAAAAATACTTTTTTTTTTGTTTGATACGACACAAAATATTGTTTCTGCGTAATTTTCAAAGAACTGTAGCTTAAGAGAAATTGGGAAAATGTGTTACAAATAATTCAAATAACCTATATACCCATTTGATGCTATGTGTTCAATTAAACACACTACCTGCCGGACATATTTGATAAACAGGAAGAGGCAGTCTGCTTGACCATTTCATCTTGGTTTGAGGACGTTTTCCTTGTCGGCTGTCCACCTCTCTCCAACTCTAGGTTAAAAAGTCCTTCCATATAATCAGATATGGTCTTGTGATTTGGAGCTGGCACTGCAAAAAAAAAAAAATAAATAAATAAACGAAGTGCAATAATGTAAGTGAATTAGTTTTTACCAACGAATAGTGAGATTAACCGTCATATTATAACGCCTCGACAGCTGAAAGAGCGAAATACACACATGTAAAAAAAATGTTAACGTCAAACAATTACAATAAGATATTCCAGTTAATATTGTCAATAGAAGTTTTAGGTAAAAAATACAGAAATTGTGTTATAACGATACTTGTCTGAATAATGTGTTCAATGTAGTCCGTAGTTGAAAACAAAACCAAAACTGCTCACCTTACTGTGCGGCAGATTTATGGAATTTTGTATATTTGGAATTAATGCCAACATGCAGGGTGATGATAAAATTATGTTTTTAAGAAGTTCTGAATTTGTGTACTGTTCCTACTTTTGTTTTTAAACTTTAATGAGACAAATAACTTGGTAAAACTTAAAACAGGATACAATAATGAAATCATAAAATTGCGCCGGGATTTTCTTATTAATATTAAATAATACTGAAACGTACACCAGTACGTGAACAAAATATTTTAACAGAACATAATGTTTCGTTGAATGTTCATATTTCTTTAAGGTTGTATTAATCTAGTATTTAAAAGTATTAGTTGTACTTTTATCTAGTAATGTTAAATAATTTTGAAAAACTTTATTAGTTCCTGTAGTTATTTTCTTATGAATGTCATTATTTACACAACTTTAGATAGAGGCCATTTAATCTAAGTGCTAATCCTCGACTCTACTTACATCTGAACACAAATTAAGCATTTACAGGTATTTAACTCACGTGGGATTCTAGCCAAAACATAATTTCTTTCGCATAGTGTGTTTGTTTGTTCATTTTTGAATTTCGCGCGAAGTTACACGAAGTTACGCTAGCCGTTCTTAATTTAGCAGTGTAAGACTAGAGGAAAGGCAGCTAGTCATCACCACCCACCGCCAACTCTGGGGCCACTTTTTTACTATCGAATAATGGGATTGACCAAACATTATGACGCCCCCATATCTGAAAGGACAAGCATGTTTGGTGCTTTCGGATACATTTTATAACGTTGAGTTTTAAACAACGTTCAGTAGTGCTACAGCCAATGGCTTTATTGTCTGATTATTGATGCACTTCTACGTTAGACTTTGTAAACATAGCATAACGCAACAATGAATGTAATAAATATCGTATAGTAAACATACATAAAAAATTGTTACATCCAAGATATGCTTTCTTTCACGTCGTAAAATTCGGGACCTTTTACAGAACATTGATTCATATATCTCATTTACTTTACGTCGTTTATTTATGAACATCAATTCTTAAAAAAACACACGCATACGAAGTCATTGATTTCGCGAGAGATAAATATAATATATTATGGTTTTTAAATTAAGTGGTACATCAAAAGTATTACAAGGAAAAGATTCAATAGTTATTTATATTATGTATTTACTCCTAAGACTATCTGTCGCTGAGCCTATTTTTGACCTACTGCCAAAGCGGAAGGTAGCCAGTCAGCAGTTCACTTAACACCCACCAACAATGCTGAGAGATTCAACGTCAGTATTTTAATACACGCATAGCTCAACTTTTGAGGAAAAATATCTCGAATCGTGTATCGTGACTCGGTTTGCCATCTCCAACATCGAGAGTTCCACCAGAGGAAAATCCACGCCTTATTCAAGAGGTAATTCTTTATTAAAAACTATTTGTGTTGCATTAATAAAAACAAACAACAACAACGGACAAACCTCTCACAAAGCCAATATTTTTTGAACTTCATTTATGCTAAGGTAATTAAAAGTTTTTTCAGCTTAAAAATAAGTACCATCACTTAATTACAAACCGTTCAACAGAAAGATGAATGAACAAAGAAAAAGTACATTACTGAGAACAAACGAAGTTGGTGGAATATACATGTGACACAGAAGCGAAAGTACAATCTAGAACAATGCTTTTTTCCTTACATTAAAAGCATCAGCATGGAAAGAAGTTTAATACGTAATGACATAACGTACGTTTATTACCACAAAAAAACTCTTTAATTCTTCATAGACATGTTTCTTTAAATTTTTTAATGATGCATACTTTCAAAAATTATGCTTACGACCTGAAGTTCACTTGTTACTTTGTGCTGTTAGGTGCGACTTTTATTCGCTTTGTTATTTGACTAGCGAACTGTTATGAGCGTAATAACGTTTTATAAATATCGCAATATCTCTTCAAATATTTGCTTTTTAAAGGGTTTCTTCATGGTTGAGCATGGGCGGACAAACACATGACTGATATTTCTCGTAATCTGAGTGTCGCAGTTTCGAATCCCCGTCACATCAAAGTGACGGTCAATCACACTATTCATTGGTTAAAGAGTTGGCGGTGGGTGGTAATGACTAGTTGATTTCCTTCTAGTCTTACACTGCTAAATTACGGACGGCTAGCGCAGATAGCCCTCGTGTAGCTTTGAGCGAAATTCAAAAACAAAACAAACATACCCTGAGGTATATGTATAATACATAATAATCCTTTTAGTCATTTGGTGAAATTTTACAGAGACAAGATAGAAATGTCAGTGAAACTTGAAATATTAAACCTCATAAGGCTGTCGAAATCTCTCCAGTGTAGTTCACTTGTTTCTAACTCAAGGGAAAATCAACCCTAATGTGAACAAAAAGTTAAAGCTCTACTTCTTGCTGCCCTTATTAACTGGGTGGCGAATGACCTGGTGTACAATTTAACGAATCTCGATAAAGTGAGTACGCCATTTTGTGTTTTGCGAGAAAAAAAGTAAATTACAATGTTCTGTTGTCACAAACGGAGATTTTAACATGAAATTTACCAATTATAGTTCAATTTAATACTCTTTAATTACAACTGTCCGCATCAACATGTAATGAGTTGTTAGTTCTTGTGTTAAAAGCGTTCAAAGTATTATGTGTTGTTAGTTCTTAACTACCTGGCCGTCCACTCGTAATCCGAGGGTTGTGGGTTCGAATCCCCTCGTCACACCAAACATACTCGCCCTTTCAGCCGTGACGGTCAATCTCACTATTCGTTGGTAAAAGAATAGCCCAAGAGTTGTCTTCCCCCTAGTCTTACAATGCTAAATTTGGGATGGCTAGTGCAGATAGCTCCTGTGTAGATTTTGCACGAAATCCAATAACAGATAATATTCATGATTACATTACACCATAATGATTACAAAAAATAAACACAGTGAAGGAGAAATATAACTATAATTTCGTTTCTTAAATCACATCATGGATTTAAAAAAAAACTCCTTTTATGATCTATTAGCGATTGCTGCGCGCATGCCATCGGTTGTCTATTCATTGCTGTATATAGAGTTTTAAATTTATCGAAAGCTCAAGGACATTGAAATTACTGACTTTAAACCAAGGAAAATAAACAGCCTCCGCAAGCTGTTAGAGAAATTTTCACATTATATCAGAAGTTCTATACAGTTTATGTGAAGAATTATTTATGTGTGAAAGCATACCCAATTTTCAGCAATGGTGTACATAATGTGTGTAAAAAATTCCAAGTGTGTAAGTTCTTTAGTGATGGGAGATAAAAATGAAAAAGCAACTAGAACTACTTATCTGTACTTAGTATGTTGTTCGCATATGTTATGTTGTGAAATAGGAACTGCATTGGGATCTCCAACGGGTTCTAAAAAAAAGTAAAATTCCCATCTGGCTAAGCCTAACATTACTTGAAGGTGTGGTTTTTCAATTCAACATATTCTATACAACACTTGTTTCTAGGGAATTTTTGTATTTTTGCCTTATTACATTTATTTATACATATGGTACAAAACATCAGATGTCGAGATATAACATTTTCAGGTTCGAAAATTTAAGCAAACAAAAATCAACGACTTTATGCAAAATACTTACAGAATATCTAAAGATTTGTACAATTTGATATTGAGTCATGTAATGTCTTAGAATAAGAAAGGCTTAATCAGTTCTTCACACACACATCTTCTGCAATAAGATACTTCAGTTTTGAAAAACTAAGTAATTAGTTTCTTTATATATACAAAAATATTCTAATTAAAGTTTAATTCAAAGCTCAGCAAACCACCACGAGTTACACAATCAATATTACACACTACTCACGTTGTGCCGATTTTAGTTATTTACAAAAAACATACGTTTCTCTGACTAAGTGTAATTAAAGGGATCGTCTAAAATAAAAAAAAATCAGTAAAATATGAACTGTACAAACGATAAGTACAGTGTAAGCTATGCTGAATAAAATAAGGGAATTTCCGTTTATTTCAGTCTGTTTTTTTTTACTGATTTAATTATATGGAAAATTAAACACGAACATTTTTTTTACTAGAAATAGGTTTGGTTTGTTTTGAAGTTCGCGCAAAGCTACACGAGGGCTATCTGCACCAGCCGTCCCTAATTTTGCAGTGTAAGAACTAGAGGGAAGGTAATTGGTCATCACCACCCACAGCCAACTCTTGGGATACTCTTTTACCAATGAATAATGGGATTGACCGTCATATTACAGCGCCCCACGGCTGAAAGGGCGAGCATGTTTGGTGCGACGGGGATTCGAGCCTGTGACCCTTAGATTACGAGTCGAGTGTCTTAATCACCTGACCATTTACTAGAAATAGGACTTTCGTGATAAAGTGAACGTTATATTAATGTTTTATCCTATAAACACATAAACATGAAGTGAACTATAAAAGGAGATATCTTTTTTATTTTAACACATTTTATTAAACTAAATATTTGCAAGCGTTTGTAATGGGTACGATTCCTTTATATTAAAAAAAAAACTCTTCATAAGAAAGTAAGACACAGTATAATTCTTACACGCAACGGTTTTCCAGTTTGAAATGATGCCCATTTAGCTTTACATGGCCTGACAGTAATGTGGTATTTTAATCAGCATTTGTATTGTATCCTTTTTGTTGGCATATTCAGATTATTGGCAAAATGTGATCATGTAGCTTAAGTGAATACAAACACACAAAAAGAGAGAGAGAGAAAGGCTTACCAAGTAAGTTTTTAAGTATGGTGTCATCGCAGTGGTTGACAAAATCTTTTGATAACCTTTCACATTCTATTTCTTCTCTGGTTTTATATTTACGTCCAAGTCTTGGTGTATCTGTGGTCTGGGTTGCACTACTTTTTCTTTTTACTGTAAGCCCTTTGTTGCTTTCATTGTTTATTTGTTGACCGTGATGATTGCTTGTATTATTTTGTTGCACTATAATCGACTGGTGTGGCTCTTCTTCGGAAAATCTTTCATCCACCATTGTTTCTTTTTCTTCATCGTAATGCAAGGTAGGTACTCCAACATACTGACCATTTAGAATAGGGTTGTGATTCTCTATCAATTTTTCTTGGAGAAATTTAGTACAATGAATATTTACTTCTGGTTCATATTGAAAAGAGACTTCATGATTGGATATCAGAGAGTCGCTATTTTGATTATCTGTTTGTTTTAACGAGTGAGATAATATTAACTTCTTTAATGGAGAAGAACTACCATGACTAGCATTAGCACTTTGAAACTGAGAATCGTTACCGGCTGAGGAATCTTTGTTGGTAGAAACTGTGGTCCTCGTTTGGCTATCTTCAGAGATGTTTTCTAGCTGAAAGGATTGATCTGGTGTCGCGGGAAACTTGTGGTCAGAACTTGAACTTGGAGATCCTCGGTCAACGAGACATCGGCTATCTGACCAAGTTCGTTCCCGAATGGAGTTCGAGTGAAATATTAGAGTGGTACCTTGTTTTCTAATATTGTGTAGCTTCTCCCATGAAGCAGGAGAGACTCGAATCTGATCATCCTGTGAGGATTTGGAGACTGGATACGACAGGTCAAGGGACCCTGAAGTTGAAGATGATCTCCAATAGTTACCATCAAAGCCTTGTCTTCCTAGTTTTCGTTCACTCCTGTATGACATGTAAGAGTTTTTCGGATAAACACTGAAACAAAGACAAAAATGATTACAATTAATTTAAAGCACAAGAAAAATCAAAGAATGAAAGCATCTGTTTGTTTTAAAAAAGCTGTTTGACGAAGCAATTGGATGGCAATATGTATACAGCTACATAGATTCATTCTGTTAAATAGCTATATGGCCTAAAATATTATATCCATATTTTAGCGATCTATATGATGATAGTTGTTGACAATTCGCTACGCCAGGTACTTATTAAAAATCTATGAAAGAAACAGAGCGCAAGTGACTTCTCGAAGTCAGTTAAAACAATAAGTCTTGAGTGGATACAAATTGCACGAGAAAAAACCGCCATGCAACGCTAGTTTGAAGAAACGAGTTTCCAGCTGGTTTATACTAACAGGCTGTAGGTCGCCATTTCCACTCTTATTTCTTTCTGCTTGGTTGCTCATTCCTATCAACGTAGGCGTCTTCAAATTTCTTGGTTGCTAGCTCTAATCGTTGGTTTATTATAAACTCCTCGGAGTTACTCGGGAAACATGAATAAGTTACAGAAAACAGTTATTTAATGAAGGATATTTAGAAATGTTACAGTTACAGAAACTATTCGACACTGAGCTTCTGCCAGTCAAGTGACCCACAATAGGCTGTAATGCTTACATCACACCTGCTTCTACCTGCTAGTAGACAGACTGACTCAGCACGGGTCCTCACATAAGCAGAGCCTGCGGGGTAAGCAAGTCGTACATGTACTACACGCGTTGCTGTTGGAGGGAAAAGACGTTAGGGAGAACATGCTACGGGGTCATAAGAGATCTAACCTATCTCCACGTCACAATGGGCGGGGGGAGTCACCTTCAACTGTGGAGCCTCATAGGTAAACGGTACAGGTATGTGTGAGAGCAACTGGCCTGAAAACACAAGATTAGTTTACATATACACTCGAAGCAAACACGAAGTTTTCAATGAGTTCACTGAGACGTAATCTACACCAGTAAAAAAAATGAGAAAAATATCCTTTAGGCTTGGTTGCTTTGTTGGGTTTTCAGGTTTATTTTAACTAGTGTATTTAAATGCATGATTAGTAAGTAGTGTTTATAGCAAATAGATGTGGAATATTTATATATATATATTTGATTTGAATAAGTAATAAATATTTAGTAGCATAATACTACTTGAAGCTACATATTATAAACTGGTATTAAACATCTTCTATTAATATTAATTCTTCTTCGAAGCTTGAATAAACTGTTTACTTTATAAAAAGGCTCAACTACTTTGATATCTCTGCTTTGTATAATATCAATCATAAACTGTACTGCGGATGCTATACAACAGAATGGATAATTTACGAAGTATTAAGTACGCACGTGGATGCGTGTAGTGTAAGTTAAGATTAAAATGACTATAACGAGTATAAACAGAAGCTCGAGGTTGTGATATGAATTATCATTATTGGTATTTAACAGAAGGTGTGAGTTTAGCAGTTATCTAAAACATTCTAAAAACAAATGTTCAGTTAACAGCAAACTGTGAGTTAAAATGCAAAAGAAACCTAAATAAAATCAGTGATTCGATAATCTTAATTACTTGGTAGTTATTTATCGAGAATGCGTTTTAACTTCATATGGGTTTCTCGTCATCTCGAAATCATTAAATGTGTTTACTATTAAGCAGAGAGCTACGCAATTTGTATTTTTCTTATAACAGAACTAAGTTCCTGAGGTAAGTGTTATAAATCCTTAAGCTTAGCGCTGAGCTATCAGGAAGTTATTAATTTCGTTATTCCAATATACTGATTCACGTACACTGAACCCCTTAATATCCTTTCTACTTAATACGTTAAGAATGAAATACTAAGACGAACGAGAAATGGTACCTTTGAAATCGATTTAATTGGTTTACATCGTTCATTTCATAAAGTTTAAGAGAGGTTTGTGTAAGGTAAAAATATATTGATACATTTTAAATGTCAAGTCGATGGTCACTTTAATATGTCAAACACTTAGAACATGATTCAAAACAAATTTATAACACAGGTCTCTATAAGACAGGTCCTTCAAGGTTTTAACATGTTCTTGAACAGTAGGCAGGTTTTGTTTTCGGTTTCACAAGTGGTTAAAGTACTCCGTGTTACAGTTTCTTTTAGTTATCTGTAAAAACAAGAAGTCGATTTTCCTTGAGACAGACTTAAGAGACTTGTTACTCTGTATTATATTTAATTTGGTTTTACCTTGTATGCTAGATATCATGGTGATCTTGGTATGTGGCGTGGAACAAGAACTACTGAGACAGCGGTAAGAATACGGATTTACAACACTTAAATGAGGGGCTCGATTCCCCTCGATAAACACAACAAATAGCGTGATGTGACTTTGCTACAGGAACAATACACACACAGAGTAGAGTGGTCTTTTTACACAAAAAATAGAACCTTATAATGCTATTATTTATACAACAGCGATTAAAACTGATTGTTTCCCGCTGGTGCAGTGGTAAGTCTACGGATTTACACCACTCAAATGAGGGGCACGATTCCCTTCCGGAGATTCAGCAGATAGTCCGAAGTGGCTTTGGTATAAGAGGAAAACATATTGAAAACTGAAACTTTTAACTTGCTGCTGTATCCGATCCAGTGATCGAAACTCGATTTTCGATTTTGGACTGTTTTAAACAAAAATAAAAGAAGAATTTTAACTGGTGAAAGTTTACCAATCATTGTCTTCACGAGTAAGACTTAAACAGTAATATGTCGGACATTGCTACGAATAAATAATTTTCATGTCCTCAGTATAATAGATTATGCAAGATTTTACATTTATAACTTACTGTATAAAAGAATGTCTCAACGTTTATATGAGTTTTGCTACCGTGGAAGGTGAACAAAATATTACCGATCCTGTGCCCAAAGTTTGCCTACCTAACTTCTGCCCAAAGTTCGCCTACCTAGCTTCTGCCCAAAGTTTGCCTACCTAGCTTCTGCCCAAAGGTTGCCAACCTAACTTCTGCCTAAAGTTTGCCTACCTAGCTTCTGCCCAAAGGTTGCCAACCTAACTTCTGCCCAAAGTTTGCCAACCTAGCTTCTGTCCAAAGTTTGCCTACCTAGCTTCTGCCCAAAGGTTGCCTACCTAACGTCTGCCCAGTTTGCCAACCGATCTTCTACCCAAAGGTTGCCTACCTAACTTCCTTACTTTAACATATGAATATTTCTTTTTTTCCCACCGTGTGTCGGCGGCAAGTTACGAACTTAAAATGCTAAAATACTGGCTTCAACTCCCTTCTGTGGAAACAGATAGCCCTTTGTGTGGTTTTTGGGATAAAATAAGCAAACAGATAATGCTATTTTTATAATTTCACCTGGTGAAAATATCATAAAACCTAAAAAATCAGATCTTTTAAGTACAACCGCGTTTTATTTTTTATCTTTACAAACGTGCGTATACATTATTTTGTTTTTATAACATAATATAGAATCATTTATCTTTGAATAAAACCTCTTTTCTTATGTTCATCAGTTCTTGTATCATATCCCATGGTAAAGTTGAATATGAATTGAATATTTTACACTAAACGAATAGTATGTGCGTTTTCTTAAAGCAAAGCTACATCAGGCTATCTGCTGAGTCCACCGAGGGGAATCAAACCCCTGATTTTAGCATTGTAAATCCGTAGACTTACCGTTGTACCAAACGTTCATAAAGCACTTCGGTACTAGTATTACCAAATAATGCAAGTTATTTATTGTATGTTTTAGGCCATCTGACCGTTTTACACTAGAATCCAGCTTTATTACATTATTTTAGATAATTTACCAACCATATTGAAAATTATTTCAGATAAAATTAGTAATTCATACTTACTCATAAGATACTTAGCATAAATTCTTAAGTACTGTAAGTTTCATATGACAAATAGTTTGTTTGTTGCTGAACACAAAGTTACAAAACGTGCTATATGTGGTCTGCCCACCATATACACAGAAGCTCGGAATTCAGCATCATGAGAACACACTTACCGCTGAGCCACTAAGGTAGAAATTTTCCAAAATAATCAATAACTTCATTCATTTGAATTTATTGCTTTTCTTAATATAATATTCTCTTATAATGACTCAATTTTTAAGACTAATTCAAGGATACTTTACTAATGGATTTAACAGCAAATACAGTGATAGAACTATATATAAAGATAATATAATTTTATTACAATTCTTTAACAGTTTTAAAAGTTTCTAAACAAAAGCTCTAAAACACACTAAACAAATTCCTTAGTGTGGGGCCCGGCATGGCCAAGCGTGTTAAGGCGTGCGACTCGTAATCTGAGGGTCGCGGGTTCGCATCCCGGTCGCGCCAAACATGCTCGCTCTTTCAGCCGTGGGGTCGTTATAATGTGACGGTCAATCCCACTATTCGTTGGTAAAAGAGTAACCTAAGATTTGGCGGTGGGGTTGGTGGTGATGACTAGCTGCCTTCCCTCTAGTCTTACACTGCTAAATTAGAAAGAGCTAGCGCAGATAGCCCTCGTGTAGCTTTGTGCGCAATTCAAAAGACAAAACAAACACAATTTGTTGCAGTAACTTATGAAAACAGTGAAATATTATTGATATAAATAAGATATATCAAGCTCTTTTGCAAAACGAGTTCAGAATTTTTACAGGTTTTTCAAAATTTGTAGCAATTCGAAAAGTTTCATAACTACGCCTGTTAATGTCCCGATAACTTTTTGTACGTACAGAGTCGTAACCAACTAGTACGAAAAATGAAAAGGACTAGAATGGATAAGTTAGAGAAACATAGCTGCAAAAAATTAAAAAAAAAACACGACAAAACAAAGAGCTGGCAACAACTATATATTACAGAAAAACAGATAAAAAATTTCGAAGCGCGCCTTTACGTCTGCGAAATTTAAGTCAATGCAGTGATTGCGTTGAAAATTTATAAGTATGATGACGTCACCGTTTAATCCACAACATAAAACTCTTCTAATGCTGTGAATTTGTGTCAATAACCAGTTGTTTATGAAGGAAACGTTCACCAGCACTCGTTACTACTCGGGTAAAGTGAGAGCGTAAAACGTCAGTAAAAAGATATGGTGATACCAATATTCTCCATACCAATAAAAATACATCCGTTTTCACAATCGACTGAAAAAAAGAATTGTATGTTTGTTTTTGAATTTTGCACAAAGCTACTCGAGGGCTATCTGTGCTAGCCGTCCCTAATTTAGTAGTGTAAGACTAGAGGGAAGGCAGCTAGTCATCATCACCCACCGCCAAATTTTGGGCTATTTTTTACCAACAAATAGTGGGGTTGACAGTCACATTATAACGCCCCCACTGAAAGGACAAGCATGTTTGGTGTGACGAGATTTTAACCCGCGACCTTCGAATTACGAGTAAAGTGCCATAAACACTGGGGCCGTTTAAAATGTAATTAATAAAAACAACTGTTATTATGCTCCCCGATAGTGCAGCGGTATGTCTACGGATTTGCAACGGTGGACTCAGCAGATAGCCCGAAGTGGCTTTGCTATAAGAAAACACACACACGATTATTATTCATTGTATGTGAATTCCTAAACTATAAATTGTCTTTTTACTAAGGTTATTAGATTGAAACAGCAACAGAAAAGCAAAACAATGTTTTCACTGTAAATCATGTTATATGAAATATATTTCTTCAAATTTCCAACTAATAAAATATAACTATAATAATATTTAAATTCTTTTGAAAAAACATTTAATTCAAATATTAAATAGTTAAAGTTTTTTCTTCTAATATACAAAGGGAGCTCATTACACTTTATTCCAATGATCTGTATGCGCTGAAGCAACAACTCTTCGTTGTAGATGCTAATCGTGGTGCCGCAGACAGCACTTCTTACATTTACCTGTGTGGATTCTGGCGAAGTCTCGACTACTCGATAGCGCAATACCATAGCATATCTATAAAAAAGCATCAGGAGAAAAGATCCATAGAAAGAGATTGCAGAAGGACGCCATTTCAAAGAACACATCTTGGATGCTTTCTTTGGAAGAAGAAAAACTCGAACAGCAAAGAGTTTACAACAGCATATTTGAAAACAATGCCCCAACAAACCTGGAGCAAACTTTCACTGGCTAAGTTAAGCAGAGATTATGAAACAGAACATTTTATCCCCTCAAAGCTACGGAAATTCACTCTCTAAACGTTCACAAGTTTTCTGATACAGTTACAATAGTCTTTTATGCCTTTGGTTGTCTAAACGTCGGGTGCAGAAGTCCACGTAAAATGGAGGGTTTGTGGAAAGTTCAAGATCGTGGTTCAAGATGCACTTGCTGTTCTTCGCAAACACTTGTTATGATAGAAAGTTCGCTGTTGGTCAATGGTTTCAAACATGGCTATCCGAATAGATACGATCAACAACGGAAGTAGCAGTTCAAACGTAATGTGGGATCTAGAACATTATTCTTATGAAAAGCAGTTAACCTCAGAATGTATATGTTTTCCTTTCTCTATACATTTCAAGTTAGTGATACGATGAAATATACAAAATAAAAACAATTACACACAAAAGACGATAGCGTTTTGAGTTTCGTTTTTTTATGCTATTAATACGTGTTTTAATATATTTAAATTGGAATAAGTTTATAATGCAAGTTATATGAATTTTAATTCGAGTGATTTTTGTAACAAAATGTCATTCATACTTTTTTAGGCTTAGTGATTTCGAATAATTCGTCAGCTCGTGAAACTGAATAAACTGAGTAATCCTTTTATTTTACCACTTCGTTAATTATGTTCACTTGTTACTTACATCAGTGACTGTGGTAACCCTTTGGTAGGTGGTTCCTCTTCTTGCAGGTGAGGGGGTGAAGGGAGAGGCTGACCGTCGTTGATGATTTCAGTGTCTGTTGTGTTTGGTGGTGGCGGAAGAGGTAATTCAGGGCTGGAACATTTTGAGGCATCCTCTATTCTAAAAAGTGGTCTACGATCGGATTCTTTCTTCACATGACAGGAACTGGAACATAAAATTGCCTCTTTATGAGGATGATATAACTCTGCATAATCGCTCTCACGAGTTCTTCTATTTTCTACTTCTAGGATAGGTGGTGGTGGTGGTGGTGGTCTTGTGGGACGTTGGTGAGGTTGGAGTGGTGGTTTATTGACTCGACGAGGTGGAATTCTAGGTGGCGGCTGTAATTTATTATCGTCCCGTGATGTGTCGCTGCGGTCTGTCTCTACTAAAGTGACGCCATCTGGAGTAATTACTTTAACAGTGGCAGTTTCATTGGAGTGGTGAATTTCTTTAACTTGAGCTTTTCGAGGTGACTTATATGAACGGAAGTAGGTGATGCTGCTAGAAAAACAGAAATGAGAGTAAAAGTGTTAATAACTATTAATATATATATATATATACATTCAAATACATCTTGTCAATCATGAGCCATTAATTATATTTTTCAAAATATTAATTTTATTATAAGTCCTGTCAAAAAATGAAATAGGACAAGTAAATGACGTTTCTTTGCTTCCTTGTTAATTATTCCAGCGTAGCGAACCTCTAACGTCATTATAGGTAACTAACTTCTATTGGAAGATGTGTTTACTTCTTTCTTCTGCTGTTAATTGTGCTAAACTCCATTGGGTTAAACATAAATAATTAATATAATTTTGTGTTCAAAACTCCATTGTTAAAGACAAAATCGAATTTATTCAGATCTTATACTTTGAGTACTAAAGAAGATTGTACCAAACGAAAAGCCAATTGTCTGTAAACTTAGCGTCAAGATAAATTAAATTCGGATTAAATGGTGCTAAGAAATATTTTTCCATACATCTATAAAATAAATATATAAACTTTGTATTTTCTGTTTTGTCTTCGTATTTTATTTTATTTTATTCCTAACCTGAATATCAGTAGATAACTAATCTTGTTATATAAAAGGTGATTTTGTGTATAAGTAAATTCGATGTTTATCTCACAACTACTTCATCCTTTAACCGTTTAAAATCTTTATAAATGAAAAAAAAAATTCTCCAGTAAGTAACCGAGCCCCGGCATGGCCAGGTAATTAAGGCACTCGACTCGTAATCTGAGGGTCGCGGGTTCGAATCCCCGTCACACCAAACATGCTCGCCCTTTTAGCCGTGGGAGCGTTATAATGTGACGGTAAATCCCACTTTTCGTTGG
This sequence comes from Tachypleus tridentatus, assembly GCF_004210375.1. Lineage (NCBI taxonomy): Eukaryota > Metazoa > Arthropoda > Merostomata > Xiphosura > Limulidae > Tachypleus > Tachypleus tridentatus. Next base: position 14,684,662 of record NC_134830.1, read on the forward strand.
TAAAAGAGTAGCCCAAGAGTTGGCGGTGAGTGGTGATGACTAGTTGCCTTCCCTCTAGTCTTACACTGCAAAATTAGGAACGGTTAGTGCAGATAGCCCTCGTGTAGGTTTGCGAGAAATTCAAAAAACAAAGTAACCGAAAGTATATCTTGTATTATAACCCTTTTTATTATACGATGTTCCTTATAACCATAAGTATTCAATATAAGTATTGATATAAATTAAGTGCTGATAGATAGTAATCGAACTTTTTCACTTGTAATGATTCAATCTAGGTATGCAAAGTGAAAGTTTGCCATCTGAGATTAAAAGTATTTCTCTAATTTCTTGCAATTATGAATTTTCTAACTATTCAAATCACAAATATTAACTTTCTAGAAAAGATATGGATTAGAAATATTAAAAAAAAAACTTCATTCATAATTTTAAATTAATAATGACAATGTTTCCACCAATAGTGGAGTCATTTTCAAGTGTAAACATGTGTCAGTTATCCTGAAGGATTGAAAGTTTATTCAATAACTATAGAAACTAGAAATAAAAATTGATTTTTTCATCGTTGTGAAATCTTATTACTACTTCTTTTCTCTTTTTATATAAAAACTTGCATGACTTTTGGTAAACCGTTCGCAATTCATTAGCTGGCTCGAGGACTCAAGAAAAATTACATGATAAATATGATACAGTCAAATTATAGTTTTAAAATAATAAAGGTAGTCATGTCTTTTGCATGTACTATCAATTAAAAAGAAATGATCTTTACCAAAATTGGTCGGGACGTTCAATAGACTTATGCGGGGGTACATACACATTTTCAGTTTTGCATTTTGCGTTTTGTATACTTTATGTTTTGTATTTTGCGATTTTGGGGCGTTTCTACTTCTTCTTTTGATGTTTTTTTTAATTTCGCGCAAAGCTACTCGAGGGCTATCAGCGCTAGCCGTCCCTAATTTTGCAGTGTAAGGCTAGAGAGAAGGCAGCTAGTCATCACCACCCACCGCCAACTCTTGGGCTACTCTTTTACCAACGAATAGTGGAATTGACCGTCACATTATAACGCACCCACGGCTGAAAGGGCGAGCGTGTTTGGTGCTACGGGGATTCGAACCCGCGACCCTCGGATTACGAGTCGAACGCCTTAACCCACCTGCCCATGACAGGTCTATTCTTTTTATAACCACTATTTCACTCCCTGTGAATGGATCTTCACCAAGTTTGGAATGAAGATTTGAAGAGTCCATGCGGAGATACATGTAAACTTGCGGTTTCACATTTTGTGTTTTGCAGTTTTTATGAATTTCTGACGTTTTTACAATTAAATATAAGGGAAAGCAACTTTTTTGTCCTAAAATAAACTTTCCATTAATCATTATATTGCATAGCTTCCGCAGCTCGCTTACCGTGTTGCTTTGCGTTTCAGAAGGGCAACACAAATGCTATCAAGAGGCTTGATGTATTACTAGCGTGAACTACACTGAAAACCTACCAATCCGTTTATTTATCCACATATTTAATTATCTTGTCCAATTTATGAACAGTTATTTTGACATAGTTCTGTTTTAGCGACTCAATCATAACCCCGGGCATGGGTGAAGAGGGGGAAGGAAAGGGCTTGCCTAAGAACATGCTTAGCACTTGCACATGTATGTCACTCGAGTATGCTGGAAGTTTGCTCGTGTCATTCTTGGCCTCAGTTCTATGTTAAATCAGAGCTCACGTATGTAAAACGTGCCAGCAGTGGCGCCTTAAAGGCTGCCTCTTTAACCCCCTACTCTCGTTGAGATAGCACCGTATCAGTTTTCCTTTTATTTTGTTCTTTGTGGATCTGGTTGGCTGCTTCAAATCTAATACTTCTACTATCGTTTCACTTAACTTCAAAGCTGTTTATACTGCAACGCACATTATTTACTCAACAATGACCCGACATGGCCAGGTAATTACAGCTCTTTACCCCTAATCTGAGGGTGGCAGGTTTGAATCCCCATCACACCGAATATGCTCGCCCTTTCAGCCGTAGGGGCGTTATAATGCGATGCTCAATCCCACTACTAGTTGATAAAAGAGTAGTCCAAGATTTGGCGGTGGGGGGTAAAGACCAACTGCTTTCCCTCTAGTCTTACACTGCTAAATTAGGGACGGCTGACGCAGATAGCCCCGGTGTAGCTTTGTGTAAAATTAAAAAAAAAAAAAAAACACACTCAGCAAACGTGCAAGAGCGTACCATGTATTAGTTGCGTTACGACAGTCACCCGATAACACATGTGGGAAAAGTATATTTAATATTTGCGATGTCTCGAGTTCTTCATGGCCTTTTTATATAATGTAATCTCGAGTTTCAGTATCGCTGCTAACGCCAACTCATTTTTATGAGCACAAAAGCTTTTAAACCTCTACCTATTTGCTCTGCAAGGGAATTTTAAAATGTTATCGCTAACCGATTCCGTTTTGCATAAAGGAGCTTCGACAGGAAAGAATAACATACACCGAAGGTTTTGCTTTCACTTCGCGTCGCGGGCTGGCGCTGACATGGTTTTTGGATTTCATGTAGTTTTAAGTTGTAGATGCATTTCTTATAATGGTGGGCGGTAGGGTGCTATTAACTGGTTGTCGTTCCTATTGTTCAAAGTTAGGGAATGCAGCAGGTGGAATAGATACATAAATTAAACGCGCGCACTTCTACACGTATTCAATCATTTCACTTCCCTTAAAAATTGCGTACTAACATTCTGTACCGTTAGGTGTTATAATTTATATTCTTAACCTTAAAGTAGATTATCAAGTGTTATGCTTTTATTGTTCTAGTCACCATAGCTCTGTAAACTACACATGCATAATTATTACCGTGCTTGGCAGTGCATAGCCACACTAAACTTCGTGAAAAGCTGTGCCACTATTAAAAAATGGTCACAGGGAAAACTGCACTTTAGAATATCACGACTCAGCACACAGAAAGTAAAATAACATGTTGTCCAACACTGCCAGGTGGTTAAGGCACTCAACTCGTAATCCGAGGGTCGCGGTTTCGAATCCCCATCACACCAAACATGCTTGCCCTTTCAGCCGTGGGGTCGGTATAAATGTGAAGGTAAACCTCACTATTCATTGGTAAAAAAGCAGCCCAAGAGTTGGTGGTGATGACTAGTTGCCTTCCTTCTAATCTTACACTGCTAAATTAGGAAAGGCTAGCATAGATAGCCCTCAAGTAGCTTTGTGAGAAATTCAAAAAAAACAAACAAACAATAACATGTTATTAGTGTAAAACTGTAGCATTGTTGTGCAGTCATAAGTATGACTCAGTTTCAAAGGTTTTGTCGTTATCAGGTTTTCTTGATTCACATATTTTAATTCTTATGTTCAGAATCAAGCACACAGTTTTTATCTTTTTTAACCTCACCCCTTCACGAGGTGACACAGCGACGTGTCTCCAAACTTACAACGTTAGAAACAGGGTTTCGATACCTATGATGGGCAAAGCAAAGATAGCTCATAATGTAGTTTTGTGCTAACAACGTTCATACTGTATGTTATTTTCAGAGTTATATTTAAATCAGTTTTTGTTGTATGTTTTTCATTTTTTGGGATCGGAAAAAGTTCAAGTTAAACTTGAACAGAATCAAATGTTTTTCATTTGTTGCTTAATGTATACAATGAACATAAAAATTATATTTATATTTGGAACAATATTATAGTTTTAAACAGAAACGAATTATTCTTATGTATAGTATTTGAAAGCCTCGTAGACGTTAGGTCTGAAGAAAAGTGAACTCCTTATTAAAAAACGAACAAAAACGATTTTCCAACAACAATATCGGCAGCAAAAATAGGTACATTTGTAGATGTGTTCTGAAAAAAATGGTTTTATTTTTGTTTACGACATAGTAATTTTCTTCTGGTATTTGCGATGCATTAAATTATGAATTCTAAATCTTTCCCAGTCTTATGAGTAGACGCAATAGTTGAGTAACTTTGATATCATACCAGGAAAATAATGACATGTCTTTCAGGTATAGGCCCGGCATGGCCAGGTGGTTAAGGCACTCGTCTCGTAATCTGAGGATCGCGGGTACGAGTCACAGTCACACCAAACATGCTCGCCCGTTTAGCCGTAGGGGCGTTATAAAGTTACGGTCAATTCCACTATTCGTTGGCAAAAGAGTAGCCCAAGAGTGGGTAGTGACGACTAGCTGCCTTCCCTCTAGCCTTACACTGCAAAATTAGGAACAGCTAGCGCAGATAGCTCTCGGGTAGCTTTGCGCGAAATTAAAAACAAACAAACAATCTTCCATGCATAATTTTTTTTGTAGATAAGCAGAGAGCTCACAATGAATATCAAAACCCGGTTTCTAATGTTCTAAGTCCGTAGATATATCGCTGTGCCACTGAGAAACTGTGTCTTCCAGGATAATTGCGCTTAACCAACCGGTTTTAGCATAATGGTAAATTCTAAATATAGCTTGACATATCTATATATATATAAGGTGTGTTTACAGGGTAGAATAAAAGTGATTATATAATGGTTTCATCTGGTACGTAATTTAAATTCCAACTATTATTTTGAAACAAACAATAATTAAAGTGGTTTCAACTGTCTGTAATAATTTCTTTAGTTTTAACCGTATAATACCAACTACAGCAATTTTATAGTAAATTTTGCCGCACTCTGTACATCAAGGCTGATGATACCAGTTACAAAAACAAAACAATAGCAACATGAAACATATTTTGAAAATAAATTTCAGGTGAGAAACTGTGAAAGTATGGAAACATCGTTTAAAATTTAAACGAATATATTTCAGTACGGGAAATCAGCAATGATGGAGAACTTTCGTTATTGTATAATTGAACAATGATTGTCTGACAGAAGTCTTGTCTGCATATCAGCCGTCTTGTATCGTAAAAAACTTTTAAAAAGTTTCGCTTTCTAAAAGCTGCTTGGTCTTGTTCCATTAATTTGTTTATCAAAATGCAGTTGTTGTTATTTTCTGTATTAAAAAGCAACATCATGCTCAATCTCGTATCTCTATGTCAAGAGGTAAAACCATAAAGAGGGCGTTCGTTCATTTAAATTACACATTTATTATTCCGTGAAGAACGGACTTAAGGTAATGCATTAAAAACAAAACAATGGTGTTTATCTACACGAAACAGATTTTTTGTAGATTGATTGAAAGAAAAAATAGGCCAATCTGCATGTCAAAAACATATGACGCTTTCCTTCAGTGAACTTTTAAATGCATTTGATTTGTTCTGAGATAAAAGACAGAAATATGCAACACAGATAGAACAGGCTAACTAGGTATCTTATAGAACCTGTGTCTTATTTACATATAGATAAATATGTTTTGAAATCTGAAATGTAATAATATGATAAATGATATTTTACGTTCATATTATTTACTTAATTTACCTCGATGTGGCTTTGCTATAAGAAAAAACACACACATGTACTTAATTTACACATGGAGAGTTAAGTTACCTAAGCCGAGTTGATGTTATTTACCTTATTCTTTCAAACAACGCACCAATTAGAATATTTTATTTCTGCTACAGAATTTCTAATATCAATGCTATCTATGCAGCTGGTTTTGTCTCTTGAAATTCGTTGTTCGCTAATGAAGACATCAGTTCATTCAATGCGAAGAAAAATTCCTTTAAATATAAAGTATTCGATGTTCAAATTAGTTACAGAATATTTACTATCTCTTCCCCACAGGACTTCCGTTTCTCTATCAGGGTTACTGTCGGAATACAACAATAATTAATTCTTTAACTGATGTATTTATTGAGTATTTATATTTTATACCCTGTGAGGTACGTTTCGTTAACTATTGGGTTTTTAAAATAGGTACACCAGGCTTGATATCTCACAAGTGAACAGACTTAGCTTGTATGTTTGACGATATCAAGTTTCCATGTTTTTCCTTGACATCGCGCGTTAAGTCAATGTGTACATGGGTGTGTAACGGACGAATGTACCAGAACTAGTTAAAAAAAGGACGAGAGAACAGTGCACAACAGACTCCGTGTATACATGACTCATCGTCATTTTGAAACGTGATCTGTAAAGAACAGGATGCCTGACTCGTTTCATTCCTAAAATACGTACCTTGCATACAAAAATGTGAGTCACGACATAGTTTAACTTTCTTGTATTTTCTCCAATTTATAATGATCATTGAATATACATAAACTATAACTCTAAACAAATACGTGCCTAGCAAAGATATTGGCAAATATGCAATAATTTCTGTATCACTTAATATTAAATTACATTCTATGCACGACTTTTAGAAATACACATAGGAGCTTCAAGTTGTCAATACTGACGTATTCTTCATAAACTCCTATCTACATGGCCCGGCATGGAAAGGAGGGTTAAGGCGTTCTACTCATAATCTGAGGGTTGCGGGCTTGAATCCCGGAAACATGTTCGCTCTTTCAGCTGTGGGGCGTTATAATGTGACATTTAATCCCACTATTCATTGGTAAAAGAGCAGTCCAAGAGTTTGCGGTGGGTGGTGATGACTAGCTGCCTTCCATCTAGTCTTACATTGCTAAATTAGGAACGGCTAGCGCGCATTGCCCTCGTGTAGCTTTGTGCGAAATTCAAAACACAAATCTATCTACATACACACAGAAAAAAAACTTATTCTTAACTGAACGTTTGTTGTATTGTAATCCACACTATCGATGTACTATTTTTTGTTTGTAGTTTGGTCCGGCATGGCTAGGTGGTTAAGCCACTCGACTCGTAATCCGAGGGTCACGGGCTCGAATCTCCGTCGCACCAAACATGCTCGTCCTTTCAGCCGTGGGGGTGTTATAATGTTTCGGTCAATCCAATTTTTCGTTAGTAAAAAAGTAGCCCAATAGTTGGTGGTGAGTGGTGATGACTAGCTGCATTCCCTCTAGTCTTACACTGTTAAATTTGGGACGGCTAGCGCAGATAGTCCTCGTGTAGCTTTGAGTGAAATTCAAAACAAACCAGTTGTAGTTAAGCACAAGGCTAAATAACGACTTACATATCTGTGTCCACCAAGAGTATTGAAACCCGGTTTGTAGCGTTATAAGCTTTCGGGCTTACTGTTGAGCCCCTGGGAGGTGAGATATTATTGGCTTTTGTGTTTGTACACATATTTAAAAAGCAAAGTAACAACATTCAGGTAAATTTAGAAAATTAATCTGATGCAGTATAAATCCGACGATAGCGTATAAAACTGTTTTTTTTTCTTGTCATGATCGAACGTTCTATCCTAATAGATCTGCTAATAGAAATCAAAAATAAAACGATCCATATTTTTCATAAACATGTACCAACAGACGACTTCAAAGGTTATGTTGCTGCCAGAGTTAATAATTAGCAATTATGAATAAAATAAGGAAGTGATTATGGAAGTCATTTTCAAAATCTTCGATATCTCCATATCTTTCTCCTAAATATGTGATCCTTTATCTTCCTACTACTAAACGACAGCAGCACATTGTTTGACCTGACTTACCCAAGTTTCTATTCAAAATAGATAAAATAAACCGCTTCGTTACCCGATCATTACTCCAAAGTCACTCTTCAACAAATGCAAGCTAACAAGGTGCACAGTCTGAGGTACTACGTATCATATCTACAGAAATTCAAAAATTATAATCATGTTGCATCTCAGTGGTCCTACAGAAAATAAGATGGGGAAAAAAGTAGAGCTTACAGGGATTTTTTGTCTGAAAAGAATAATGTTATCAAAGGACTTGTACGTGTACAAGATGTGGTTATCCTTCACGTCTGGAAGAGCAGTGTATGTATGTCTGTTTAACTCAAACGGTATATCTTCTAACTGCTCGTGAGCTTCATTAAAATATTTTACCGGGTATTCTAAACATTATGAGACCTTGAAATAAACAGCCTTTCTACTGAAATATTAAGATATAAAAATTCCTGTGCACGCCAGATTCAGTTGTTTTGAAATAACAATATAATGTGTGTGTGTTTTTTTTATAGCAAACCAACATGGGGCAATCTGCTGAGTCCACCGAGGGGAATCGAACCCCTGATTTTTGCGTTGTAAATTCGTAGACTTACCGATGTGCTAACTGGGGGCAACAACAAAATGGGGATAATGAACGAAAACAATGGGGCTTGACAAATATGCGTACGAGTACTTTTGTTTTAAAACAAGTGAAGGCTTGTTTGTTTTGTTTGTTTGTTTTGGAATACTAACTTCTATAAATCAAACTAGATTTATTTTAAGCTTGGTTGTTTGTTTGTTTGTTTTTTTGAACTTCGCACAAAGCTACTCGAGAGCTATCTGTGCTAGCCATCCCTAATTTAGTAGTATAAGACTAGAGGGAAGGCAGCTAGTCATCACCACCCACCGCCAACTCTTGGGCTACTCTTTTACCAACGAATAGTGGGATTGACCGTCACATTATACGCCCCCATGGCTGGGAGGACGAGCATGTTTAGCGCGACGCGGGCGCAAACCCGCGACCCTCGGATTACGAGTCGCACGCCTTACGCGCTTGGCCATGCCAGGCCCAAGTGAAGGCCTAACTACCGTTGTTAAAGCACGCTGTTATAGAACAAAACACTCACTATGATATATGTATTCTTCAACAAATTTCAAAATTCCATGGTATTTTAAAGGTGAAAACGGTATAAAGGCTTTTGTCGTGAAATAATACATATCAAGTAATATTTTTCAGTATATTAGAAAATTATTAATAAATAACGTGAAATTATCAATGGTTATCCTCAACTGATGTGTATACAGAGAGAGTGTTTATGGTATTTCCGCCAACGTGGCGAAAAACAAAACAATATAGGTATTGATTCCATGTGGTGGACAGAGCCAGTTAGCTCTTTGCGTAGCTTTGCGCTTAAACCGCACCAATAATAAATATTAATAAATCAGATATGATAACTTAAATGACACATAACTATATTCAAAAGACTGATGTATAGATGGAGAGACAAAAGACGAAGTAACGAATTCTTAGAGTGAGATTAAAAGATCATAACAGAACAGCAAAAGTACGTTTCAGCCACTGCTTGAAGTCCAAACTAATTACGTTTAATAATATTTCTGTCACAGCTTTGTAATAAAGTGATATTGACAAATGACGACTTCGTAAGTTCGCTTTGACTCCATTCCTAGCTTTATCCAACAACCGTATGTTATAGGCTACGTATTTACTTATATTGGCACTTCTCGCTGAGCCTTTCGAAACATCACAATTTATCTTTAAGCACGTGACCTCATGTTACTTCCAGAACACACCAGTATGAATAACTGTTATTTATTCCATCTATTTTCTCACGAACGGTAATTTAAGTAAGATTAAATTTCAATGTTTTAAACTCAAATCAATTTCTTTATAAGTGCGCGAAATACTTGGCAATATTACTTTTGAAATTCTATATAGAAATCTTCTTTTTGTTACGAAAAGACGTTAAATCACTTCTCTAAAGGTCTACATCACTCATTGCTTCTTTTTATTTCTGAACCCTGAGACTCTACGAACAGAGAGAGGCCCTTTTCTGACCACATTGATACGTTCGGTCGCTTTGTACTAGAAAAAGCTTTTCAAAGCATGTGGCTTACTAATTACTGTTTCTTTCGGTCACAAGTCAAGGAGAAATAACAGATAGATCCGCCTTTTCGATTTCAATGGACCAAAACGGAGAGTGAAAAGCGAGGAACAGACCTTCCTTATGACGATCACCTCCAGTATTTTATAACACATCTGGGTGGCGCATTATTACAGAAAACTTAAAGAATGCGAAACGGAGTTGTTTACATTTGAGTGACTTACATTTAACAAGCGGCGCTGCACACACACAGGGAGTGGTTATGGTATTTTTCTGTAGTGAATAGATTTTTCCGCTAAAGTAACGCATATTTTAAAAACAAGTTTTCCAAATTAAAGCATTGATGAATTAGTGTCACTAATATTATTTTTCAGTTATTATTTTATATGTTCATGTTATTTTCACTCTAAGTTGATTTCTAGCCACTACTATATAAGATTGTATACTATACAATAAACCTAAACATTTCTAGTTTCAATATTAGCAATTTGTTTCAAATGTGTAAGTCTGATAAATTCATCATTCATCGCTAAACGAGTTAGAAACGAAATAAGTTTACTGACGAATTAGTATATCTGTTTAGTTTTTTTATGTTCATAGGGTAAGACACAAATCTTTACTATGCATTAATATTTACTCCATAAAGATAACGGACTACATATAATTTTCGTCTTGTTACTTTGTTCTCAGGTTAAACAAAAAGGAACAAATAGTTAACGCGGTTAAATTGCCAAAGTTCTGAGAAATTAGCTATGTGATTAGATATTTCACTTTTTAATTAAAGAACTGACAAACACCTCTCCTTCTCAGTTCTCTTGTAGTGATTTGAGAAAATTGGCGGATGACTGCTTGTTGCTGCTGTGTGATAATGGAAGTAAAAGGAAACGTCTGATACGTCAAAAAAAAAAAAAAGAACAACAAAAAGGCTAAAATACTGACCTGAACCTTATGGGAAATCTTTTCGACAGCTGGATATGGTATTTAACGAAGACACATACCACTAGTTCAACGAGTAGACTTACACTATATATCCGAAAGACCCGGATCTTATAATAGAGAGAAATGGCACTGTGACAGTCAAAACAAATAACTAATGGAAAGTCTATCAAGAGAGATAATTTTCTTGACAATGTTTTCCTCTACTCTCACGACATATTGAATGCCCAGAAATATATGACGGAAAATTCAGAGGGATTTATATTGTATTTTAAATGTTTTTATGCAGACAGAACAGCCATTACGAGCTTTGAAAGTTAAATCCCCTCTACAGAATTAGTTGGATGAATTTTTTTTCCTTTTCTTGCGTTATAGGTACTAAGAAGGGTAGGTTTGCTTAGACTACTCACACAAAGATTACTACTAGAGTAATATGGAGTTTGCTTTGCAACATAGGCTCGGCCATTAAAGGATTTTCCTAAGAAGCTTTTTGTTATTATTTATTAGATTTAAAGATTATTTCGTTGATAGGCTATAGGAAATACAAGTATTTCACCAATGAATATTTGGAAAAATAAACCATATGTTTCATAAATGAACAATCCCCACAAAAAAGTATTTAGAAAAAAAACTGTAGGGGAGAATTTAACAAACTGTTAAAAATCGCCCAAACTGTTAGTTTCACCAACGGAAAGTATTTTCAAAATATGCACTGTACTTAAAGTGTTTGTTAAAAACCCTCACGATTACAAGTAAATAATTAATGTCCGTAAACGCTATTTCTAATGTTAGATCAGTGCAATATAAAATAGAGGTAGAAAAAAGTCTCATTTGTTGGTTCTGAAATATGCTGAAAGATCTTTACACTAAACTCTTTGATATACACTGCTAGTAAGTACTGCATAAACAGATCCATCAGATTAGGGACTTTGTTTTAGCAATTCTTGTAGTATTTATTAAGGTATAACTTGAGGGAGACTTATTCAAAATGAAAATTCAAAGACTGTACCAAGTTAAGGGTGATTGATTTTCTAAAATGCAAATAGTTTTCAAAATCTAAAATGTAAGACATTTTCCTTTTCACATTGTAAGTTAAAAAACTGCACCAAATTGTAGAGTGGTCGATTTTCTAAAGTGTACATATTTTCTATTTTCAAACCGAACAGTATCTTGGTTAAGGGACATACTTGCTGATACCAGATGAGAACCCCAAGGTTGAAGCATAGCTGTTTAAAATTTGGATGTGCTAAAGCGAGCATTTACTCAACAACACCCACCGCCTACACGGACGCTCTTCTTAACCGAATAGTGAAATTAATTACCACATTTATTACGTGCGCCTATCCCTAATTTTTCTCTGGTGAAATACTCAGAAGTACCAAACACAAAATTCCCAGGATAATCCACACATTTCAGGAATACTAGTATTTAAAAATTTGAGATTTCTCATGAAATAAGCGTTTTTATTTATGGACTCAGTTAAGATGAATAGCGCCCCAGTGACGTAGCGGTATGTTTGCGGACTCACACCGCTAAAAACCGGGTTTCGACACCCGTGGTGGACAGAGCACAGATAGCCCATTGTAAACAAACAAATAAAATATGAATAAACTCATGGAATGAAGTAAGTCGCCCACTAGTTATTAATTGTAGCAAAAGCAACTTGTGGCTCAGTTGTCTCACTTTATTTATGTGTGTATATGGAATATGATAAATAAGTAACACTGATTCTTATAATTTATTCATCCGAAATATTCAGGATAAACTGTTTAAAATGCTAGGGTTACTGATGAGGAGTGACGCTCGTGGTAAAAATTCAGAGAAAAGAAATTGAAACAAAAGCTAGATTGGGGTTTGTATTTATTATTATCTTAAACAGCTTGTTTGCTGAATATTTCAAAATAATAAATTATTAACAGCAATGTTACTTATTATTCAAATCCGTTACAAACTTAGTTTCACTGTGGTGAATAAAACACTACTCAAATCAACATATGTCTTGTACACACTTCACAACTACGTGAAACCTCGCCTTCTTCTTTGGACATTCCCTTACCAGGGTCGTTAGTTTGGGGCCCAGCCAGTAAGTAGGCCACACCCGACCCACTAACAAAAGAATATTCTTCGTATTTATAATGCTGAAAATATATTAACAATATGTGTGGGTGTTTTTGTATAGCAAAGCCACATCCGGCTATCTGCTGACTCTACGGAGAGGAATCGAACCTCTGATTGTAGGTTTGTAAACCCGTAGACTTACCGATGTACTAACAGGGGACTTAATAATATGCGTCCAATATGTTTTAAAATATAGAAGGTAAGCGATTGGCCAATTACAAGATAATGTAAATTTATTTTAAAATGACAAAAATTTGTGAGATGTACTCTATGAGTGTACAGAAATAGAAATAAAGAATCAAAGAAGGATAATAAATTATTACAAGTCCGTTTCAAGGGGACAAAAAGGACTGAGTTCCACAAGTATACTGATATATTTCAGGAAGAGAAGGCCCAGCATGGTCAGATGGCTAAGGCCCTCGACTCGTAATCTGAGGGTCGCAGGTTCGAATCCCCGTCACAATAAACATGCTCGCCCTTTCACCCGTGAGCGCGTTATAATGTGACGATGACGGTTAATCCGACTATTCGTTGGTAAAAGAATAGCCCAATATTTGGCGATGGGTAGTGATGACTAGCTGCCTTCCCTTTAGTCTTACACTGTTAAATTAGGGGCGGCTAGCGCAGATGGTCCTCATGTAGCTTTGCGCGAAATTCAAAACAAACCAAACTACACAGATATTCATGTTTTACCTTTGTTCGTGACTGTGAATAAAGCAGAAACATAAGTAAAGAACTTGACTAGCAAAAAGTAAGATTAGAAAACAAAGGCGTGCACAAAAAATACCCGTACAAAACTAAAAAAGGTTTTTTTATTAATTTCGCGCAAAGCTACTGAGGGCTATATGCGCTAGCCGACCCTAATTTAGCAGTGTAAGACTAGAGGGAAGGCAGCTAGTCATCACCATTCATTGCCAACTCCTAAGCTACTCTTTTACTAACGAATAGTGGGAATGACAATTATATTGTAACGCCCTCAAGGCTGTAAGGGCGAGCTTGTTTGGTGTGAGGGGTATTCAAACCCGCGACCCTCAAGCTGAATGCTTTAAGCACCTAGCCACTGTTACTAAGTGAATGAACGTGACCACCATTTTTATTGCCTATAATAGTCCAAAAGAGTAGTCTGTAATCTCTTAGATGCTTAATGCACTTCAACTACAACTATTTCTGTAGAAAGAAACCGTGGTTCTGGGCAAATATTTTGTTCGACTCTTACTAGAAGTAAAGAATATGTTTGTTACTCTGGTGACAGTAAGACAATAGTTTTCGTCCAGAAAAGAAAAAAAGTGTCATTTTATAACACTATTAGCTTGAACACGAATATACTGAAAATGTAAACGTTTCTGAGCCGCTAGCAATTCACGTCACTCCATTATACATACATTTATTTACATGTTTTTTTCCGAGGCTAACTTTATTTCAGTAAGTTATTTTAATTTTACATTTCTTTTGAAATTTGTCAGGGATGGCCAGGTGGTTAGGGCGCTCGATTCGTAACCTGAGATTTGCGGGTTCGAATTCCTATCATACTGAACATGTTCGCCATTTCAACTATGAAAGCATTATAAAATGACAGTCAATCCCATCATTTGTTGGTAAAAATGGTAGCCCAATAGTTGGTAGTGGGTGGTGATGACAAGCTGCCTTCCTTGTAGTCTTACCCCTACTAAATTAGGGACGGCTAGCGTAGATAGTCCTTATGTGGCTTGGTGCGAAATTCAATAACAAACAAATTTGTCATTTAGTTTACAGAAGTTATAAGCCGATTAAGTCTTTCATTATATCTGTAAATTCATAACATCGTAATGTTCCATTTTATACAAAATATACAAAATATACGTGCAAGGTATAGTTTCGAGGTTGAAAAATTATTACAAGTTATAACTGGTAGAAACATTATCTGTTAATCACGATTATAAGTATCAATAATATTTTAAAACTTTAAATTAGAAAAGTGGCTGTTCCTATTAAGTAAATAGTATATGCGAATATTGTACATAATTTAACAGTAATTACTTCAAAAGTATCTTTTTGTGAAGTATTTAATATCTATAAATAAAAAAAAACAATCAGTAAAATAATGTTATAAGCGCCATCTATGGAGAATAAGTAACATTATGTTTCTTTTTGTAGTATTCTTATTTTGAAACTGAACGCCACATACTTCATTGATACATTAAATTATTAATTGTAAGTAAAATAATGTTTAATTCTTGTCATATATGGACCATAAGATAATTTAAGATTATTAATACTTTTAAACATTTCATTCTTGCGTAAAATGAAAGAGAAAAAATGGAGAAGTGAAACAGCAACGTCACTGACCTAAATATAAGAAATGAATAGATAGCAATCAATATTTTGTTTGTATTGGAAATCACTTTTATCACAAGGTTTATAAAGCGTTTCACATTTGTACTTAAATTTATAACTTTACGAAAACATTTTTACGTAACACAAAGTAATTAAAAAATCTTGCCAGCTTTGTTTTTCATTTCTTTTGTTCCTAATTGACTATTTGAGGAAGCGTCAATACATTTCTATGGTTTGGAATTAATTTAACGATGATATATTTAACCTTAATTATATCCAAGCAGAAAGATAAGTGGTCAAATATAGGCAGTGTTTGAAATTTGTAGATAGTAAAAATACATATCTTTTTTCATTCCACTTATTGAGCAAAAATGAAAAAAAAAAGCCAAACTGGTTCACTTTGTGCTGAATGACGACTTTTCTTTCTGGATAATGTAACACACAGCTATATATTATTGAGAAAGTGTAAACGAAGACAGTGGGAGAATTAACAAATAAAAATCGTTTTAATTACCTTGAACATACTGGTTAGAACAAAGAAGTAAGTGAGAGGTGATGGATGAAGAGGTATATTATGTCTACATTGTATACCAAATACCTCATCACTCTTTGAAAATGTCACTTTTCTCATCTTATATGCTCTGCAATGGGATTCAATCAGTATACATACAGAGACTCATTACGACAAGAACATTAAGTGTATCAAGGTTTAAACATTATTAATTATTATGTAAATTTGAGAAAAGAGAGAATTTTGACTACGTGATATGTGAAAAATAAATAGATAAGTCAGTTGTAATTTTTTAGTATTTCACATTGCAACTTCTATTAGCGGATGTGGTAAATACTCATATGGCTGAATTGTAAAAACTATTAGAAATAATTTATGTAGGATACTGACAGTGACCTTACTGCGTCCAATGCGTCCATCTTTTTTATGTATGTGAGTATTCGGTAGGAGACCACAGATGGACTATATAGAGTCTACAAATAAACGTAAAATTCTTCAGCACTAGAATCTTTGTCACTAGTCTCAAGTTCTGTGAAGCCGTGATAACTTTGTTATTATGTAAGTTTGGAAATGATGGTCAAAGAAGATAACTTTGGATTTATTCTGTGAACAAAGAAGGACTGTGGTTCGGCTATTATTGTATTAACTCCATTATGCACATTGGGTATAACTCTTATCAATGAAGTGTTTGCACCTACAAAATCCTATAAATATTAAATAATGTTAAATGAACATGCTCCAGGGTTGTAGCAAAGGGTTTTGGTCAAGGAATCAATGTATTATTACAGAAGTATAACACTCCTTCTTTCGAACACCGTACGGTCTGTACCCAGATATGAGGTACTAGTAACAATTCTTTAAATAAAAAGCTTGGACTCATCTTAGCTCTAAAGACACTTCTTTTTCTTCAGATTATCTGGAGAGTTGACTCTGTTCGTCTATGGACCAAAAACTCCTGGTAGGGACAAGTACAATAAATACAAACTAAGAAAATGTTTTTTAATAAGACCTATTCTAATGCGCAGTTAATCGCAAATGTGGAATTACTAAACTCTTTATGCACAACTGGAAACCACGACTTGTAGCATTTAGATCAAGTTTACTCTTAATTTCAAAATTAGAAATAAACAAGAACTCCATTTTTATGTTCTTATATAAGGCCCGGCAAGGCCAGGTGGGTTAAGGCGTTCGACTCGTAATCTGAGGGTCGCGGGTTCGAATCCCCGTCACACCAGACATGCTCGCCATTTCAGCCGTGGGAGCGTTATAAAGTTACGGTCAATCCCACTATTTGTTGGTGAAAGAGTAGCCCAAAAGTTGGCGGTGGGTGGTAATGACTAGCTGTCTTCCCTCTAGTTTTACACTGCTAAATTAGGTACGACTAGAGCAGATAGCCCTCGTGTAGCTTTGCGCGAAATTTCAAAACAAACTAACCTTCTTATATAAACTCCAACGTCATACGTAATGGATTAAAAAAATGAATTCCCGCCAGTGCTGATTGTTGTTTTGGTTTACTTGTCTTCTAGTAACGAGCTGTTAAAGTTTACTCTATTTTCTAGTTTCTCTGTTGAACTTTTTAGAAGTACTATACGTGTGTGTGAGTTTTATTATAGCAAAGCCACATCAGGCTATCTGCTGAGCCCAGTGATGGAAACCAAACCGCTGATTTTAGCGTTGTAAATCCGTAGACTTTCCGCTGTACTAGCGAGGGGCAAGAAATACTGTAACTGTACGGTCTTATCATAATGATGAAAATAGTATCAACGAATTTGGAAAGTTTCGCCAATGTGCGGAGAGGGTGTCAGTTATAAAGCTTGAATAAACATACATTTGTTTGTTTTAGAGCCAAGCCACATGGGGTTATTTGCTGTATCCACTGCGGGGAATCGAATCTCGAATTTATCGTTGCAAAGTCCGTAAACTTACATCTGACCCACCAGGAAACTGAACATAAATGGCAAGTAATTTTATAAATATCGAAGTATTTAATGAAATTATTACTGTGCAAGAGTGTGGAATAGTTGGACGAGTGCTGATGTGGTCAAGTACTCTGCTTGTAACTTATAACTTTAGTTGTAACATTAAGAAGAATGCTTAGAATAGGTCACGCTTTTTAAGCAAGGTACTTTCAAATTATTGGATAACTGAGCTTGGATATTAGGAGGATATACGATACAAGGTATATAAAACTCTAATGAATTGTATTTTCATTGCAATGTTTACTGCATGTGAACTGGTTCAGTAAAGACCGGAAAACAAAGAAACACATCTTAAAGTTTACCTCAGCTAACTCTGTTTATCACAATTAATTAATAGCGAAGTAAACTGAATAACTTTGTAGAAGAATGAGAAAGGCCGAAAGTTTAGCAGTGTTTAACGAGAACAGAATTGCAAATAGATGATATTAAGACCCATTCTTTATCCCCAGTTTAAGTGATTCAAAGTTCCCTGCAGATAATTAACAACCTTTCGACTTAGTTACATTTACAAAACATAAACTAGAAAACCTTTCATTTACGTTTCTTAAATCGTCTTAAAATCCAATTACTTGGCGTTGTAACGAGGCTTACAGACCAGCACACGTATACATTTGTGCTGGAAAATATAACACTCAATCACAAGAATACATTCTCCCTACCCTGTCGCATAGATCAATCAGAGGAAAAATGCACGTGATTCTGAAGCATTCGAACTAAATACACATAAGCTGAACTACTGATCCTTAATAATAAAAAAAAAGCAAATAAATACAAATAAAAAGCTTATTTTAATACGGGTAATAAATATACTTCATTTACTAGGGAATGCTATCTGGGATTCGATGTCATTTCTGTAAGATAGCTTAAGGGAAACTTAGAACGAGGGTCAATGTATTAAGGATGCGCAACAGTGAATATATTTGAAAGGACAAGCACAGTGACGTAGTTGGTGAAAAGTGTTTTTGAGTACGCACCTACATATGGTGTATCTTATATATGTGTACATATGCGTACCACAAGTATAGAATACAAGAAACTTAAGGTAGTTTTTAATTATGTACCCGTAAATGGCTTACATATATTGTACACATACACATATAAATAAAGTTTTCGAAGTAATTTACCGCGTTTCATGAAAAACAAAGTAATAGCTTTTGGAATACAGTCCAGTTTATGTGCAGTTATTAAATTTTAAGTTTTAAAGAGCCATTAAAATAAAAAGGAAAATAAAAAATTGGAATCTGTTTGTATTTCGTTTTTATTTTAAATATATGACATTCGCCGAGTTCTTATGCTTACTCTAGTTTTGAAAGCTTATATTAAATAAGCAAAATAAGTTAAAATTATATGTGATTGCAGGTTTATTTTCAAAATATAAAGTATAAAAATTGTAGTAAAATTATACTTAAACAATAGCTTCTTGGAAATATTAAAGTGTCAATCTCGGCTTAGTCTAGCTATCAAGAAAAATAACTCTCAAAGTATGGTAGTACTTAAATAGAAAAAAAGAACTGAATATTTTGTTAGTTATGCAATTTGTACGCATTTCTTTATACAGTTTGCAAGGTAGACTGAAATCATTATTTTGCTTTGTTTAGTAAAATGAAAGCACAGTAGTTCGGGTTCGGCATGGCCAGGTGGTTAGGGCGCTGGCCTTATAATATAAGGGTCACAGGTTCGAGTCTCCACCCCCCACCCAAACATGGTCGCCTTTCCATTGGTGAGGGCCGTTATAAATATTACGTTTAATCTTATTATTCGTTGGTAAAAGAGTTAACCTTCCTTCTTTAGGAACGACCAGATGAGATAAAACTTCTGTAGGTTTGTGTGAAATTTAAAGCAAACGATTTCAATAAGTAATTCAGTAAATTACTAAGTTTGATGGCACGTGAATAGTATTTTCACAAGAATACATATTTATTATAAAATATGTTTAATTTATTTTATTAATTTTAGTTTTAAGGATAGTACAGAAATAAAACAAATGTTTACATAAATTCAAACCAAGGCATTGAAACACGTTTTAAACTAATTGCTAAGAAAATACAAGCTCCAAGTGTTAATTTTTGCGTTTTTAAATTTCATTTGGTTTTTACCTACTTGTATTTTTCTGTTAAACTAATTCTAAATAATGTTTTTTAAAGTCTTTACAGAAATCAACAAGGAAAGTTTGTCAGACTGACAAACTCTGATATATTGTTTACGACTTAAATGTTGATTGATAAATGATTTAGTTATCCCACAAAGTCAGGTTTAAGCTTTGAACAAGCTAGAAATGCTCGTCAAGAACCATGACATAGCAAAGGTTCTAAATAATGAATTTTTATTAATAAGCCCATGTTCAAGATTTCTATATGGAATATATACTGTAACTTGAGCACGTACTGTAGTTCTTGTACAGTCTTTATGCATAGAGCAAGTGTAACGTGAAAGCGTCTGTTTAAATAGTTAAAATACATTCTACAAGACTGACAAAATTTTTAGATTCGACATTCTCAGGACTTCACATTAGTGTAACATGTAGTAAGAAAAAGTTGCTCTTTAGCCTACTTAAATCTGTAAATATGAGCCCTTTACATGTTTCCAAATTACGTGAGTCCAAACGATTACACTTCACGACTGAGCGAGTGGTTTAGTACAATGAAAGGCTTACGAGGAGAAGAGAATATTATAGCATAAAGAGGTCGCTGTAGTTTGTTATTATTCTGAAAGTACAAAAGAGAAGTGGGACAGAAAATAAAGATTAATTCTTGTGCTAACAAACAAACAACAAGGACACCCGTGTGACATATCACTCATTCGTTTCTGATAGCTTTCATTTAGTAGAATGTAACTGCCAACATTTGAAAACACATATTATATACACTTCCAGTTTTAAGAATATCCCCGTCAGCCAGACAAATGTTTTAGGACAAGAAACACAACTAATCAAATCAGATTTCAGAATGCTTTTACAATAGTTTTATTAAAACCAAGATGTGTCACAGGGTTTGGTGGCTAACCAAGTTCACATTTAGCTCTATAAATATTACAGAAGAGGAAGAACGGTGTACATGTACAAGAAATGGTGACGAAACTATCTTGAGCAGTTACATAATCAATGTGTATCTTGAGTAATTATGTAATTATTATGTTCTTTGGATATTTCATAGTTGATGTTTTATTGAGATGTTTTATAATTAAGGTGTTGAACCATTCTTTAATTACATGTACGAGTTATTTATAATTAACGTGCACTTCAGGTATTTACCATTAATATGTTATTTGGGCTAATTTATAATTAAGGCATTCTTAAGCTATTCTATAATTAAGGTATTTTTAAGCTATTATAAAACCAATGTATTCTTAAGCTTTTCTATAATTTATGTTTTCTTGTGTTATTATATAATTTATGTGTTAATGAGATATTCTACATTTAATGTGTTCTTGATCTGTCTTGTAATTAATATGTTTTGAGCTTTTCTGTAGTTAATATTCTTATCTTGGGAATTTTGAGACAATTTATAATTTATTGGTTTATCTCACAAATCATTGGCTGTTACTAACACACGTGATAATGCAGTAGCATGCATCATTATATTTGTATCGTCTAAATTAATAACGGAAAGTTACGAAATAAAATATCTGTGTGGTTAGTTCCTTGTCAGTAAACTGGCTCCTAAGTGAACTCTGTATACCCATACATGATATGATGTCATCATGTTCCGGGAACACTATATTACTAATTAAATTAAATGTCAGAAACATATCTGTTGACGTATACATTTGATGATTGTATATGTATATTTGTGTATGTGTGTGTGTGTGTGTGTGTATGAATGTACATGTTTGTACGTTCTCCCTCATATGATACTAACCTCTTCATCATTAACTTGTTCAGTGTACATGTGGGTTTTATTTCTTATCGCGGAGATATAATTTTCAAGAAGCACATAGTTATCATCTTTTTTTTTATTCATATTATTACATATCTAACAAAATCATAAAACCGTCCACGAGGAGCATCAGTGGAAGTTGTAACAAAGGGATAGTACAATACACTTTTAACTCAAGTAATGTGATGTAGTTACACATACAGCATTTACATCTGATATCTACCACTGACTATAAGATTTATGATGATGTACTTCGATACAAAGTGCAATGATGATAAATAAAACAAGTGTGAATCCTGAATAAATCAATGATATAAAAAACGCAGACTCGGCATTATAGCAACGAAAAAGTAAGTTAATTTCCTTATCACATATTGTACATTCGTATAAAAATGGAAACAAAGCAAATATTTTACGTGCTCAATTTCAGCCTGCTCCGAGCTGAAGAGAAAACAAGGGTTTTATTTTTTAACTCCAACATATTCGAAATCGAGTTGTGCGTATTGTTTGTTATTGAATATTTAGCTACACACCAATATAATCAAAGATAATACTTTGTAATGTAAAACTCGTTCACTGTCGGAAAGACAGAGTATAATATTTACAATTACAACGTTTTGTCAGGCTAACTTGGTGAAACGCTGCAACCATAAATACTTTATTCTGTACAATCGACAATAAATAAGATATATACAAATATATGCTTGATATTTGAAACTGTTGGTACTTGGAGAAACTCCATAATTACAATAATAATGCTTTTATGGCGAAACCATGGCCGTTAATAAATGAAGTGTCTGTGAAATGTGCAATTATTTTTCTGTTTCTTTCTCAGTTCTGTAACATACCAATATGTTTCAGTAGAGAATATTCATATTTCGTTTATCATTAAGCGATACAATACTTTAATCTAAAAAATGTGAATATATATATTTATATATACATGTAGTGAAATTAAATAATTACACCCAATTGAAGCCAAATAAGTAAACAACATCATGAGGAAGGACTACGTTAAGAACAGCAACTCCCAGTCTCTGATTAATTATATTATAACCATAAATGTTAAAGCCATTAAACAAAACACAACTGTCTGCAGGTAGCGAAGGATGATATAGATGTAACAACCACATACCGCTCTCCTAACCTCTTAAATTTCTTGTCTTCTTTTGCGATACTAGCGAATTGGAGGTTAAGACTGATAGACTGTGCATCCCTTTTGCAATGTGGGTCCTACCTACGCAGTCACCTCCATAATCTAGGATATATTTTATAATCCCATGTTATAGCTTGTGCTCTAGGATCTTTTTTAAATATGCAGCGTATTTTGTTTAATTTTAATGTGTTATAGAAACTTGTATGTATATATATATATATATACACACACAAGTTTCCATACAATATAAAAGCAAGCTGCTTGACTGTTTATAAGACTTTGTAAATCAATCAAACATCACAACAAAAAAAAAGAATATATTCAAAGCAGTGTTTACGTGATCTTATTATATCAGGATTAAGGTATTCGATACACGTGTTTGAGAGCCATTTTGTATTGTATTAGAGGTATTCGTTTTAAACACCATGTATTTATGTTCAACAGGTTCTGTTCAGTTGCAAATTAACACGTTTTGCTCAAAAACCACATTTTTTATATGTGTTAGAATCGAATAAAAATAAACAAAAACAAATACAGTTTACCTGTATATCTACTGGGAATAACAAAAATATATTTGCTCTTTGAATCAGACAAGCTAAAATGTCTCTTGCGGGAACTATAAACCTCTTTCTATAGTTGAATCAAGTATGTAATATAATCAAACTTCAGTGAGCCGAAGAAAACTGACTTCCATTGACAATTCTTAGGCACTTGCATAGATTGCACGAGCAGGTATAAACATGCATCTCTGTATATACATAAATGCATCATTTGTGCCTCTGTTCGTGTGTTTGGGTGTACGTGCGCAAGCACCGAACTGAACGAGTATTCATATATGTAATAGTGTAATCACGATTTTCCAACTGACTGCAACTTTGAAGACTTGAGTTGAAACATGATGATAAAGATACCCTTTTATCGTTTATCACGTTTCAGAGCTCTTAGTTCAGTAAACTCCAGATAAAAATCCAAAAGTAATATGTTAAACTTACAGAAATAAGGAACGGAAAGAGCTATCACGCATCTACAATGATAACGTACTTTTCGCACATAAGGTCAAAAGTTTGAATACAATTTTCATTTTACTTTAGGAAATAATACTATCAAAAACATTAAGAATACACAAAAGAAACAAACCTAAACTTCTACATAAAAAAATGTACGAGCACGTGGAAAGTTCGAGTGCTAAAACTACGTTTTCTGCCAATCACAATGTTTTTGTTTATTCATATTTTTCCCAATAGAAAAATGATTAATAAATACAATATGTAACAAAATTTTTACGTTTTTATTTGTTCGTGGACAGAAGTGTTATTTTTCAGTTACTTATGCCTAAAGTAAATGGAAAAGACCTATTTTTCTCTTCAAACTTTGCTTTTGTGACTTGGGAACGTATAACGAAAACATGATGGAAGACTATATTTGGGGGCTGATACGTAAAAGTGATTTACATTACTGTCGCAAATCTCAAAAAACTACTCACTTCTAAACATTTTTGTACAACTTTAGTACAAATATATGTAAATCTTGATTCATATGTTATTTTATTCAGACCTTATGTAAATGAAAATTTGCAAATTTGCCAGTTTTTACATAGAAAATAGATTAATTTCTAAATTTCATTATCCAGATCACAAAAGCAAAGTTGAAAGGGATTAATGGCCATTTTCTGTACTTTTACAACATAAGCAATTAAGAAATAACACATACTATCCAGGAACAACATTTGTGTTACATGGTGTTATTTTTAGTGATTTCGAGAACAATAGATATTTTATTCCATGGTGGTCCATCAGTAAGCCTGAGAGATTGTAATCCTAAAATTCGGGTATCGATACCTGCCGCATATGGGCATGGCGTTTATAGCCCATTGCGCAACTTGACGTTTAACAGCAGATTACAGATTTTTTTTTTTTTGCTATTGATATGGCTGACGAAATGACACAAGCAAAAAAAAACTCATCGAACATTCGTTGAACAAATTTTTAAAGGATTATATTATTTTATTTTGCCTGGAAAACTGCTTTAAGAGAGATTAGCCCTTCGTTAACTCATAAATAAATTTGAGGGCATAAAAGTCTGAAAATCTGGATTCTATAGTTGCAGTGGGCAAAGGACAGATAACTTATTGTGTAGCTGTGCGATTAAAAACAATTCGATCAGAAGGCTTTTCTAACGCTTATTTTAAAGCATGCATATCGATGTAATAAAACACCCTAAATTAAAAAAGATTTGCTGCAGAAAAAAACACTTGCTTACTTAGTCAATGTTTTACAGCAATGGCACATTGAGGTGCCATTACTTTACATAGCCAATTTTTACAGTAATGGCACATATACTGCCATTAGATCAATAATCATAGAGTGAGTTGATGCTGTTAAAAGTAGTCGCGAAATTGGTTAATTATTATTATCTCAATCTGTTTGTTCAACAAAGTGATGTGGAGAGTCAAAACTTTGCGAAAAATAACGCCATTACTGATTTTGTTTGTTGTAAAGTGCAAGGTTACGGAAAGGGTTATTTGTGCCGTGTTTATCATGAATATTGAAACGCGCTTTTTAGCCACACTAATATAAGGTTGTATGTGATATCGAATATTTGTCTTCGTTTCTTTTCGGAATACTAACTTCTATAACTCAAACTAGATTTATTTTAAGCTTGTTTGTTTGTTTTTTTGAACTTCGCACAAAGCTACTCGAGGGCTATCTGTGCTAGCCGTCCCTAATTTAGTAGTATAAGACTAGAGGGAAGGCAGCTAGTCATCACCACCCACCGCCAACTCTTGGGCTACTCTTTTACCAATGAATAGTGGGATTGACCGTCACATTATAACGTCCCCACGGCTGAAAGGGCGAGCATGTTTGGCGCGACCCTCAGATTACGAGTCGCACGCCTTAACACGCTTGGCCATGCCGGGCCTTATTTTGAGCCAAGGTCATGTTATAGCAATTACAAAACAATGCTTTTCGCTCATGAAATTTGAGAGTGTAAGCGAAAATAAGTGCACGATTTTCTATAGTAAGGGAGTAGTACAGGTGATAAATATCCAAACATCCAGACACAAAAAAGTATCTGAGTATCGCGGGTACCAATCCCCGTCACACAAAACATACTCGCTCTTTCAGCCGTGACGGCGTCATAATGTTGCAGTCAATCACACTATTCGTTGGTAAAAAAGTAGCCCAAAAGTTGGCGGTGGGTGGTGATGACTAGCTGCCTTCCCTCTAGTCTTACACTGCTAAATTAGGGACGGCTAGCACAGACAGCCCTCGAGTAGCTCTGTGCGAAATTAAAAAAAACAAACAAACAAGCAAAACCAAACGCCATCTACTAGTTAAGCTGATGAACATATGTTAATTCCGATGAAAACACAAAAAAAATTGAGTAACCCTTGTGTTTCCTCTATATACTCCAGCAGTGTGAAGAAACAGGACACGAATTTAACTTATCAAACTCAGTATCCTTTGGAAGGGTGACATTAATCTGGAATTACTGATTAAAACTAACTATCCACATAACACAACTTTCACTAACACTGAATAACATCCAGTCTTCTTTTAAATTGCACATTTTTAAAATGTGTATAATATTCTTGTTTTTTTCTCCTGTACTTTTTTATGAGTTTTAGTTTTGATTATATTATCTTTATTACACTAATGTATTTTGGTTATTTACTTAAGAAGGGTGGAATTTTTTTATTTTACTTTAAATATTGAAGGTGGAATCTATAGAATTCCGAAACGTTTATCTGTATCATCTTCTGTTATACATAAATAATGTTTGTTTATCATATGTATCGTTGTTCTTTTATTGTGAAAGTTTGTTTCTCTCCAAACACACCCAGCCATTTTTGTTGCAGACTTCGGTGTCTGAATGGTTTCGAAGAGAACCTTGGCTAGTAGCGATGGAAGACTGGTCAAATCTCATTATTTTACAACAACCAACATAAAAATAGTCCTATGACCTGCGCATGAGTTTTTCCAGTATATGTCTCCAGGTTTCAATAAAATAATTATAGTTTTTTTTTCTCTAGGCTTGTAAACGAATAATATAAATAATAGTATGAAGAAAAAATGGATGCATATTGAATTTTATCTTAGAATGTGAAAATGAATTTTTTTGATAATATCAATAAGTTAGCAGACTTAGATAGACGATCTTGAACGTTGTTTCAAGAATAAGTATGCCTTTAAAGACTATTTTTGCTCTTGCGTTCAAGAGGAATTTTTTCCTGAAATTCTTGGGTGATCCTTATTATGAACCACCATCTTGGTTTGATGACCTGTTATGAGTTACACCATTTGATATTCATTTGTCTATGGGTCAGGATATCTTGCCCACACAGTCTTCACTTTTTTTAAGCCTAAAGGGGCAAATAATGGTTTCTAACATTATCTGACAGTAGAGTCTTTTCATTTTAGGTTTATCATTCACACAGGAACTACTGACAAAAAGAAAAAAAAAATTCTTTGATTATATATACAATCACTCCAGTTAGAAACTTTCCAAATAAAGTTAGACGACGTACTTATGAAAGTTCTACTTTTCTGTTTTAATGTTTTAGAATTATTATCCATCAGTATCATCTATGAATCTACAGATTAATGTTGAATTCATTTTATGATGTAATAAGCACTTCAGCTTTTTACTTTTATTCACCACATAGACGTATACAATTTTGAATTAGAAAAAATATATTTTTGACTGGTCGTTTAAAATATGTTTATGAACAGCAGATTCCTTTTTGAACATGAATGAATGCGTTAGCTTCTCTCCAGAAATATAGACGACAAAAAATTAAAAGCAAAAAAAACAACAAAAAACAAAACAAAATTAGCATTCAAGCCGCCAGTTTAGTGACTGTGCAGTAAACCTGATTCTACTGGAAGAAACTACGTGTATTAATCTTTTCACGGAGTGTCATCACCACATACTTTAACATGTTAATAAGTTGTAACATTTTTATCGTCTCTGATTAAAAGAAAGATAAAGAATCTATATTACATAACGAACGATTCATTCCTTATATTGCAATATAGAAACCAAAGCTGGTTAGTTTTGGCTTTAGGGAGTTTAGCTAATAGCATCTGTCAAATTCAGCCTTACTTTGTAATTATTCTAGTACTACTAGATATGTCTGCACTATACATTTACTTAATATTGTCTTCATTTTATAACACACACAAGCGTTTCTACACACACAAAAGTAAACACAAATGTATATATCTATATCTATATATAGATGGGAAATGCAGCAATATCAAATTAAAGTTAACGGACATTTTTCCATATAAAAGTTATTGTAATTTTACTTTTTTAACATGTTTAATTTGTGTGTGAATAAGTCTATTTTCAACTATTCCACATAATGTGAACAAAACTATTTAGAGGCTTTAGGGAGTAACTTCATTTTAAACCATTGCAAGATATTAACTTGGCAGAGAACAATTTATTTTCTCATCTTACGTGTACAATGACAGCTGCAAGTGCGTTAAAATAAAGAAGTTAACACAGTCTTCAAACTAAATAATAATATGGTTAAAACTACATGTGTTAAATGAAATGGGGCCCGGCATGGCTAGGTGAATTAAGGCATTCGACTCGTAATCCGAGGGTCACAGGTTCGCATCCCCGTCGCGCTAAACATGTCCGCCCTTTCAGCCGTGGGGGCGTTAAATGTCACGGTCAATCCCATTATTCGTTGGTAAAAGAGTAGCCCAAAAGTTGCCGTAGGTGGTGATGACTAGCTGCCTTCCCTCTAGTCTTACACTGCTAAATTAGGGACGGCTAGCGCAGATAGCCCTCGTGTAGCTTTGCGCGAAATTCAAAAAAGAACCAACGAAATACGAAATCATATTTATTATGCTTTGAAAGATTCGCAATACCTCATGTTGTTGAGATGTTTAACAAAAGATTCACAACACCCCATGTTGTTGAGATGTTTAACAAAAGATTCACAACACCCCATGTTGTTGAGATGTTTAACAAAAGATTCACAATACCCCATGTTGTTGAGATGTTTAACAAAAGATTCACAATACCTCATGTTGTTGAGATGTTTAACAAAAGATTCGCAATACCCCATGTTGTTGAGATGTTTAACAAAAGATTCACAATACCCCATGTTGTTGAGATGTTTAACGTGCATTTATTTTCACACGGTAACTTCAAAATGGAATTAATAAAGTTTTGAAAAGGAATAATCGGTTAAAGATAATTTAATATTAGGCATGGTGTCGCTAATACTATTTTGACAGGATGATGGTACCGGATTCACAGATACGGAGATTTATTTCTCCACCAATCCAACGTTATTTAAATACGTTAACTGAGTAATAAGTAACTTCAAATACATGGAAGTGGATGTGATTCAATTTGGTATATATATATATATATACGAAGACTGGTATAACTTACTTCAATTAAAGTCGTCTTTAAATTTCATGTTACATTCAAAATTCTGATTTATACAGTAATGACATGATACACTATGTTATATGATTCGTCATATAAGGGTTTTTTGGTACAAGTTCGAATAATCATCAGACTTCCAATAACGTTTTCATTTGCTTGCAAGGTTAACCACTATCACCAGTCAGCGTTGCTGCCGCATTGCATTTAACAGTTGAATATATATTTTTTTGTTTTCTTAACTCTAGTAGCAAATCGTGAAGCACACAGAGCTTGAGTATGTTATATTAAACAGTCTACGTCACCCCGTCCACTCATGTTCTATCTGACAACCATGTATCTTGATGATATGCCTATAGAATAGTGTCTATTGCAAAAGGTTCCAATGCAAATGTGCCAAATACAAATCACATTCCTTTTCCCTGTTGGCTTTCCACAATCTGTCTATTGTATTGGTATGACGATTTCCGATAACGCGTTTAACAGCTCAATCGAAAAGAAATCCATAGACACTTCATTTCGAGGATCAATACTTATTTATTTATCTAGCTGCTTGAGATATGACGTATACACAGTGGAAGTAACTTGTATACAAGTCACTTTTGTCGATTTTACTTAATATTTTCCTCATTTTCCCTCTTTTTGGATCAAATTGTGCACTGTTGACAAGTATAAGTGGACAGTCTTGGTTGGTGACCTTTGTGTTCGTAGGTTCTCACGGGTTATGAAATGCCGCACTTTGCGAACCCAGACAAGAATATGACATCGTTATGGTTTCTTTATGGACGCTGTTCTAAGTTGATCCAGATTTCTTTGATTTAGAATTTCATTGCGTACAAAGAACATCTTTATATCGCAAATTTAAATTCCTAAGCAAATGTTTACGATCCGCGTATATAAATAGTTTGTAACAGAAAAACTGTTACACACCCTTTCTAAAAGAAAGCTAATGAATAATGGAATATTTGACATTACATCTGCGTTCTGATTAATACATTTAGAAACGGAAATATGAAGACTGGTAACAGTGAGACTGTTCGCTTCCTTAGGATTTTTGTGCTTTAATAAATGTGTTTCTTTTATTTCACTAATTGATTGAAATGTAATATATTTTTAAAAAAAAATGTAAAATAAAACGTTTACAGTTGTAGTTTGGTTTGTTTTGAATTTCGCGCAAAGCTACACCAGGGCTATCTGCGCTAGCCGTCCCTAATTTAGCAGTGTAAGGCTGGAGGGAAGAAAGTTAAGTCATCACCGCTCACCGCTAACTCTTGGGCTACTCTTTTACCAACGAATTGTGACATTGACCGTAACATTATGAAGCCCTCACGGCTGAAGGGACGAGCATGTTTGGTGTGACGACGACTCGAAACTGCGACACTCAAATCGAACACCTTAACCCACCTGGCCATGCTGGGCCTTATATAAAACATAAAAATGGAGTTCTTTTCAATTTCTAGTTTTGAAATTAAAAAGTAAACTTGATCTAAATGCTACATTCCATGGTTTCCAGTTTTGCATAAAGAGTTTAGTAGTTCCACATTTTGCAATTAACTGCGCATTAGAATAGGTCTTGTTAAAAATATTCTCTTAGTTTGTATTTATTGTAATTGTCCCTTAACTTGTCGATTGCCTTAACCACCTGGCTATGCCGAGCCGTTTACAGTTATGTGAAAGGTAGATTCAATGCCAGCATCAGAAGCTATGTGAAATCAATTTCTTGTTATAAATGAGATTTTCTAAGCAATTTGCAATATCGCACGTGTTATAAATCAAAATTCTTGATTTTTCTACTAAAACGACAACGAAATGTAATTTTTTTCCACTGTTTATTGTTTAAAATTCATCTCTGATAGTTCAAACAATTTTTGTTACAATATAAAATGAAGTAGAAAAACCTTAAGTTTAAACTACGACAAAATTTAAAGTTAACGAGAATGAAAAAAAAATCTGCTTTTGAATTACAGAAAATTGTTTGTTTCTTTATTTTGGATATATTAGTCACGCAAGTGGACATCTGCCCCCCGCTAGTATAGCGGTATATCTCCGGATTTACAACGCTAAAATCAGGGGATCGATTCCCTCGGTGGGCTGAGAAAAGGTCCTCCTAATTGGGGGTTGTGCAGTAGGCTAACAACCTACTCACTTAAAAATCAACCTGTTACAGAAACCGCAGCGTTTGCGGCCCAATGTTCCTTACGGAATTTAGGGGAATTATTATTATTATTAATGGGATATCTGAGTTAATTGTCCGTTATGTTGAACATTAGATTAGAAGAAAGGCAGCTGATCAACAACATTCATTGCTAACTCTTGGTCTACTCTATTCTAAATAGTGCGATCCGACAGCCAGTCTTATAATGTACCTAAAGCCCAAGAGTGCTGAGCGCGATTTTGCCACAAGGAAATGCGAAACGTGGACTATGGCATTCTCAGACCAGTGCAGTAATCGGTTGGCCACGCCTGACCTTGATAGAATAATAGGAGTTCAGGTCATCTTTTGTTCATACCACTAAACTTCATGTGTGAACTTACGGTAGGATAACAAAGGATACTTTAACACCTTTTTTAAATACAATTTAGAAACCTGTTAATCCTAAGGTCCAACTCTCCTTATTATGATTTCAAACCATTTGAGCCAACGTAACTATGATCTATTAATTCACCTCTCTTAATTATTATCCATTATGACCACTGACAAGATGGACGTCATAGGTTTCGAAATAATTACAAAACAAATAGTCTTCAAAACGAAAACTTTTTTATCATTCGTCAAGGTTAATATTAAAGTCTATATATATGTAAAAACGGCTCGTTTGGGTTGAGAAAATATTTTAGAACCTGACGATGACCGAAAAAGGTCGAAACGTTGTTCGCTCCTCTACGTAAAATATTTTCTCAACCCAAACGAGCCGTTTTTACATATATATTTCTCTACAAGTGGGTTTTCTCGACATTACTGATTAATATTAAAGCCTGTACCTCTAAACCCTGATAACGTTATACAATACGTGGTATAATAGAAAGCAGATAAGAGATTAAAACAAACGACGATTTTTGAATACAGTTTGTAATCCCAATTACATGTTAACGAGGCCTATATTTTCAACACATATATTGCATTCTACACATTATGAGTGTTATTAGAACGGTTTATTTTGAATTTCGCATAATGCTACAGAAGGGCTGTCTGCGCTAGCCGTCCCTAATTTAGTAATGTAAAAGTACAGGAAAGGCAGCTAGTCATCACTACCCACCGCGAACTCTTGGGTTACTCTTTTACCAATGAATAGGGGGATTGACCGTCACATTATAACGCCCTCACGGGTGAAAGGTCGAGACGGGAATTCGAACCTGCGACCCTCAGATTACGAATCGAGTGCCTTAACCACCTAGTCCTACCGGTCTTATCAGAACGGACTCATTTTGAAATATTTACTTTCGCACTTGTCGATTAACGAACGTTCAGTCAGCGGCTCAGCGGAATATCTGCGGAATTACGACGCTAAAAACCGGGTTTCGATACCCGTGGTGGGCAGAGCACCGATAGCCCATTGAGTAACTTTGTGCTTAATTTAAAACAAGAAATGACAAGAAAAAATACACAAAATATATTCACTTTATGATCACAAGGTGTTCAATTTGACCAACGAAATTCAAACCTGTCATAACATTTGCTGCCTCTCAGTGAAAAGCATATAATAGAATCAGGACTTGAAAGTAACGACTGCCCAACGTTCCGGGGCATGTAAATGTTACCTGCGGGCAACAATTCTTGCTATGTCTATTTCCCGAGCGAGCAAGTGATATTTTACGTATAAATAATTGTTTTATTGGTCATTTTTAACGGATTTTAGTCGATAATTGGCGATGACAGTCTGTAATGAAACTGAAAATCGGGCAAACAAGCCGCGATTTCTTTCATTAGACATCTTCCCCCTGCCGCACCGGCGACACATGTTGTAACATATCGATTACAGGGTCCGTATGTAAACTAAATTGAACAGCCTTGTTCGGTAGTTTCCATGTGCCGAGGACATCACCTGTGGGTCACGGGGTTTTAGTGGCCAGCGAATTTTGTGAACAGACACCTTCCCTCCGATATCTGGCTGTCTCCATATAATTTACATAGCCCAATAAGTCCATGCATCCAATAAACGGAACAGCCGTTCTTGTTGTCTGTAGTTAAGAATATGGCTGTTGAAATATTTCGAAAAGCGAAGTAAATCTGAAGATGAGAGTTTAAAATTGAATACAGAAAGTGATATTAGTAAAGACAGTAGTTGTACAAAATGAAAGGAACTCTGTAGTGAAGATGACAGGACTGAGAAAAAAGTCGAGGAAAAAGCAGGCACCACGTGAGTATCAGTGGTCATAGTGGGGACATTCCTGCCTCTTCGGCAGCAAGATCAAGCAATCAGCGGATGGGGGGGGGTTAACCCAATGTCTTCAGCAGATTGCAATAGAAAGTATGACTTGGAGAAGCGATCTCGGAGTGACTTGCCGAAATGGGAAAAATAATTCCCTTGGTTAAAGTTTGATCAAGAAACCAATGAAATGTTTTGTTTTGCATGCAAAAGCCACAAAAACCCGTGCCAGTAAGGTACCATTAATTTTCGTCTACAATTGATCAAAGCCCACGACAAAAGTGGAAGGCATTCTACGTGTGTTCAAGCTGCCAATGCTGAAGCTAACCCACAGGTTCAGCCGGTAGATTTATGCATGAGAAATTTACATGCTCATCAGTCTGAGAAACTGGAAAAACTTTTCACTAGCGCCTGTTACTTAGTATTAACAGAACAGCCGTTTTCTCGTTTTGGACCTTTATGTGAGTTACAGAAAATAAATGAAGTGCAGCTAGGAGACACGTACATAAATGATAAATCAGCGAAGAACTTTATCACATGTATTAATGACATCATGATGCAAGATCTGTTTGCAGACCTTAACAATGCTGCAATATTTTCCTTCATGTCAGAAGGATATACAGACACTAGAGTAATTGAAGAAGAAATTGTATTTGTTAAGGCAGGAAATGTTACAAAATTTTTGGACTTGCAGACCTCAACCAATGGTACTGCCAGAGGTTTAAAATAGCAATTGAAAAAGCATTTCAGACAGTTGGTGTGAAGAACTGGAAAAGAAAGGCAATCAGTATAGGTACAGATGGCGCTTCCATCAATACTGGAGCAGAAAATGGATTAATCGCACTTCTTACCAGAGATGGAATGCCACGGTTAGTTGGGATGGGGCGTGTGGCCCACCTATTTGAATGAGGACTCTTGGATGCTGTGAATGAAGAAATTTTTTTATCGGACATAAAATATCTTCTGTTAGTACTTTACAAACAGTGTCATTTGAGTGCCAAAGCAAGCAAGGAATTAATAAGTGTGAGGGATGCTCTAGAAGAAAAAACCCATTAAGACTTGTGAGCGTTCTAAAGGCAAGATGGACTCCAGACCTCTATAGAGTACTTGAAATTCTGCTGAAAAGAAATTTAAAATTTATATATACGCATTTAGACCATACAGCTGAGTCAAAAGGTGCTGGTGCTACAATGGTAGGTAGAGCCAAAAAAAACCAACAGGACATAAAAAAAATACAATACTTTTCATGTTTGATATCGTCACTGTTGACCTTGAGCTTCTAAAGCAACCAGATTACATTAACTTGATGCACTGAATACCTTTGTGCTATAGAGCGCTTCAAGCATGTAAATGGAGAAAAATCTAAGACACTTTATCCAATATGTTGGTGAAAACAATCAGTGGCAGGAGATTGAGCTCACCAAACAGGAGCAGGATCTTTAACAGTTTGAAAATGCGAAATAACGCATGTTTCAGAGAGTCATAGATCATACTCAGAAAAGATTTAGAACTTTTCTGGATAAGGAGCTAATGCGGGCGGCCATGATGCTCGATCCAAGAGACTGGCCTTTAAATGAACCTCAAGAAGCTCTTGCTGTATTTGGGGTAGATCAAATTAACACTGTGGCAGCTCATTTTGAACAGCCTCTTCAGGTTGTAGACTATGATAATGCTGCAGCATTACGCGAGTGGCTTGAGCTGAAGGCGAGACAATGTTTGAGGTATAGACCTTTATCACTTCTGGAATTGAATTTTTCTTCAATTTTCCGACATATTCTCAAACTTGTATCTTTTGGCACATATCATTCTCACACTGCTAATGAATACAGCATGTTGTGAAAGGGAATTTTCCATTATGAAGAAAATCAAGCATGACTGGAGAGCCAGTCTGGATCTAGTCACGCTATGCATGCTTATGAGGATAACAATAGATGGTCCAACACTGGCTGAGTTTAACTCCAGGAGAGCAGTGGAGTACTGGTGGACTTAATCTCGTCGTACCAAGAGGTTTCATTACCTTGATGACTGAGTCTATCTACCTACTACTTATCAGTGTACTTACCATACTTACTGGTGTACTTACCAGAGTAACTGTTTACAGGTGTTACTCAGTACTAGTCCACTTTATGGCTACTTCTAGTCTATCTACTCTAGCCTACCAGGATAATTAACATGCTCAAGTGACACTTACCTGATGATGAAGATGCTTATAATCATTGTACGTGAAATAACTACAAACAACTGAAAGTTTCAATGTTTTTATTGAGTATTGTTGTATTTTGAAGTTTTCAGTTTTACAGATATTAAAATGCTCATTATGCTATACTTGTGTTTTATTATTGAAGTCAGTTAGTGAAATGGAACATCTTTCTGTTGTCAGTCTGTCAGCCTGTTGCAGTTTTTATTTGGGACAGTGACTCCTAAGTGCGGACTAGCGAATATTTCACAAAGGTTACCCTCAAGGCAAGTGGTCAAAAACGTTAGTGTCGAGCCCTGAAAATACCAAGTAAGTTAAATAACAGTTTTTACTCTCAGTTCTCCATGAATGGAAACAATATGGTTAGTATATATTCGAGTTTTCTTTATCTGTAAATATAGTGGAAAACAACAAATATTGTAGACCTTATTTTTAAATACTTTGAGGTAGTCTGCATCATCCACCGCCAACTCTTGAGCTACTCTTTTGCCAAGGAATAGTAGAAATAACCGTGACATTATAACACCGGGTTTGAAACTCCGTAAACTTTCAAACTGCGGGTTCAAATCCCCGTCGCACCAAATATGCTCGCCATTTCAGCCATGGGGCTTTATAATGTGACGGTCAATCCACTATTCGTTGGTAAAAGAGTAGCCCAAGAGTTGGCGGTGAGTGGTGATGACTAGTTGTTTTCTCTCTAGTCTTACACTGCTGAATTAGGGACGACTAGCGCAGATAACCATGGTGCAGCTTTACGCGAAATTCAAAAATAAACAAAACAAACCAAAGTAAACCAAATCCAAACTGTGAGTCAAGCGCCTTAACCACCAGGCCTATTTTATACCCATAGTTGTAAAATTAAATAGTACGTTACCTTCAATTTTAGCCGAAATTTGAGCCTCGGTGACTACATAGCTAGCTACGGCCAAGCCTTTGTGTGTAGTAAGAATCTGTCATTGCATTTAAGTGTCAATTTTCCGCTTTAATTATAAAAAACTTTTTCAATTACAGGAAATTGAAATAGTAAACGCATAAACGCAAGCTCCTAACTAATTATTTTGTAATAAAAATATAATTTGATGTGTTTAAAAGTTTATAACGACTTTCGCAGAAGACTTTTCTGCCCACTAACAACGCCGATGATTGTTAAATATCCGGCAGTTCATTTCCATTAGCATTTATAATGGAAAAGTTTCACCTTATTTAAGTAATTTTTAGCAACTTTCATTTCTGTAAAGTAAGTTGCAAGACTGCAGACTAAACCCTACTTCAACTGTATTGCTTTCCACTAATATTAGCTAACATATCGGAAGTCATTCCTATTAAAATTCGAGTCGTTAGAAAAAGAATTGAAAGGTTTATGCAAGCAATGGCGTAAGCTGATCGTAAAAACATGTTGTTGTGGCGAGCACGTGAATCAATAAAAATTGCATAGCAAAATGAAAAATACATTATTTTACGAAATACAAGATATGTTGTTAGTTTATTTGAAGTTATATAAACTAAAGAAAGACGAGTTTCTCCGTTTCTTTGTTAAGCACAAGACAATACGATAGACGATCTGTGATTTGCCCATCGCGGATTTTGAAATCCGAATTTTATCTTATTGCTGAGCCATCTGGGGGCTAAAATTATGAGAGGACACTTACATATAAATAATCGTAGAGTTGGTGGTCTCTGTATTTAGGGATGGTTGAGGTACTTAATAAGCATAATGCCAAATAATCAACAATGACAGAGTTTTACTTTACAAAATGACTGTCACTCACTTTCATTTGTTTCTCTACCCAACAAGGCCTAAAACAAGGTAAGAAACCATCGTTAAGATACGAAACTGAACAGTAACAATTTTTCTTCTTCTTGTTTCCATCGAATTTACTGTGTAAGTACTTTATCTCTAATGTGAGTTGAAACGTAAATCCACTTTGTATGTCCCTGGACAATGCACGGTGTTATCGCTTAGTCGTAATAACTAGTAGTAATTAAAAAAAAATAAATCCAGTTTGATGCTTCGTACACTATACAATTGAAGTCGTTATCATGTATGAAGTGAAGGAGTTAAAGAAATATCAATAGATATAATATTAACTTTTATTATACACATTCATATTATACACTAACTTCCACTCACTGAAAATGTTCACATAATAACCAATAAAAACATTTTGTAAAAGTAAAATGACACAGGGATGATACAACTACACATAGATCATATCCACGTTACTTTCAATACTAAAATTTAATGTTACACTGTAAAATGCATATTTGACTTCACTATTACTGCAGTTGTAAGGTATATATTTCTAATTGTTGGTATGCAATTTATTTATCATAATATAATGGTCATGTCAAAGTAGGCATCATTGTAGTGTAACTGAGAGCCTTACGTATAAAGAAAACCAGTTGTGTTAAAACATGTTTTGATTATTACTGACTATAACAGACTCTCGCGAAGAGATCCGAACCTCGAAATTACGTATGCGAATTCATGAACCATCACAACAAAATGTTTTGGTACAACTTGATGTACTTTATGTTTCTATTTAATTGACAAAGTTTTGATGTCGCTAATGAGAGTTGCATCTTAAAATATTTCTTAAACTACGTATAAGCCTCTCTTCCACTCGCAACACACAAACATAAAACAGCTCACCAATATGTTGTTTTTAGATTACTGAATTAAGGTATAGTAATTCAGTACTCGTAACGAGTGAGTGTGTGTTTTCTTATCTTGTAGTAAAACCACATAAGGCTATCTGCTGAGTCCACCGAGGGGAATCGAACCCCTGATTTTAGCGCTGTAAATCCGTAGACTTACCGCTGTAGCAGCGAGGGTCACTTATAACGAATATTACTCGAATTACAAGAAAGAACGCACTTTGCTCTGACAGTCATAATACAATGATTACAAGTAACTGGATGATACAAACTGGAAATAACCGGAAAGTCTGAACAGAACGGATTCTATTAAATGTTTTTCAAAATTAAAAATAAAAAAAATCACTGTAAGCAGTAAACAAACACACTCCAAATTAAATGTAAATACAACAACATGATTAATGAACACCAGATGATAATAAATGAAAAATATTAAAACTTCAAACAATAGCGATTATACTTCACAATAAACATTACGTTATCAAGACTCTAAGCCGCGAAATAAATTTTTAATATTAGATTTAAAATTTAACAGGATATTTCGTTTATTCATCACTCGAATCTCAAGATAGTAACTTTAACGTATCCATTCCCATGGAAAACATGCAATGATTTTTAATTTATTCTCAAAAAGAGAAAAGAAAAATCTTAATCACTTTTCTTAAATTTTTAAATGCTCAATTTAAAGCTCAGTAATTTGAGATATCAAGAAAATGCGTGGACAAATAAAATGTAATGCGATACATATATGACTTTTACGTCCTTGAAATCTCTACGTGTCGCGACAGTAAAGATAGAAAAGAGTTAATACACTAGTAAAGTAAAAATATCACGAACCTGGAATGGGATAAGAATATGAAATCCGTGTTTCTAAAGAGGGCCAAACAGTTTTATAAGATAAATGTTGCTGCGCGACAGTAAACAATACAAGATATAGCATTTAATCATTTACCAAAGTTTCAGTATTTATTCCAAGCTTGAATTTCTGAGAAACGCTAAAAGAAAGCAGCGTGTGGGCGCGTGCGTGCGTGCAGTGCACAGTTCCATTGCACGTGAGAGAAAAGGCGATAGAAAGCATTGTATATTGGTGTAAACGGGATCTGATATCGTGAAAAAAATATTCATTTATCATTTATATATTTTGTTCAACGGAATCTTCTAACAAACGACAAAAGACAGCTTACTGTTAAATGTTCTTTCACTTATGAAGCCGTGATAGGCTTTTTGACAACAAATGTAGTGTTCGAATTATCGAATTACTGTTAGTTGAGCGTTATTTCTTGATATAGTTGAACAGTAACAATATATTGTGTATATCTACGATAAATGCTCTGCATAACGCAAGCAATATTGTCTGTTATAAGTGATACTAGTTTTGAATACCGTGTTAAATGCAACTACTACAATAAAGAAGTTCAGTGGTTCACAACCCGCGTATAGTCTTGGCCAGGCACTCCATAAGCCTCCGCATATTGACTTGTACAAGTACTCTATAACCCTCCGCATATAGTCTTGGCCATGCACTCCATAACCCTCCGCATATAGACTTGGACAAGTACTCTATAACCCTCCGCATATAGTCTTGGCCAGGTACTCCATAACCATCTTGACTTAGCAACCCCTAAACCCTTGCATATATTTTTGAGCTAGCCCTCTACAGATCTCCACACGTAGTCTTGGTCTAGCACTCCATAAATCCCCTTGTTGGTTGTTATCTGGTATGATTGATCTACTTAAAATGAAATTTCGTTGAAATATAAACATTCTCGTAATAACTTTTTTTTAAAATAAAAACTTAAAGATATATGGGTGAATACTTTATAAAATACACTTATAAACCTCGTGTTGCTGCTAGACGCCTTATATAAATGTGCAATTTTATTTGCTGTTGAACACAAAGGTCACAATGGGCTATGTTCTTTGTCAACCGCGGGGGTATCGAGACCTTATTTTTAATGTTATAAGCCTCTCAACCTACTTCAGGGAGGGGGAGACGACAATTGCGTGATAAACTATGGAAACCTAAAGAATAAACTTGTCCCATCACTTCTGTAGATTGTTTGAAATACTGAGACATTTGAGTTTTTATTATAATGAAAATTTAATGTTGTTTTGTTTTCATACAGCATCTGAAAAATCAGTTCAAGTCACAATGGAGTTATATACCTAAAATGACAAACCCCATAGACTTCATTATTAAATCCAGCTTAATGAAACTTTTTCGTTTTATCTGGATATGCTTTACAGCGATGAACAGTTTGAATTGTAGCAGTATTTAATATTTTAACGATTCAGGAAGTAAAAAATCGTTATGCGACGCACTCGCTAGAAGTAACCTAATTTTGAAATGTAATACAAGAACACACGCTTTAGGAATGTTTTGCGGGTGTTTTATTTAACAGCATTTGAAGTCAAATGGAAAACATATTTCTAAAAATTAGGTCACAGTATAAAATATTTTTTCCAATAACTTATACTGAATTAAATGTGGAAATAATAAATGACGGAAATTGGATTAGATTACGAATATTATGCTTCTGATTGATAGTATTATGTCTTATTTTATCAATGGATAATAAAATACAGAATTTTTGAAACGTATTAAACCACACAAGGCCATATTTGATTTTAATCAATGCATCATGTACGAATAAAGTATTTGATTTTTAAAAGAAACATAACAAAAGAGCTTCCGAGAAATGATCCGAATAAACAAATACAAGTAAAAACATCAACTGGTTTTAACGTTCTTGTGTAAGTTTACAAAGGAAGGTAATGCACTATGATTAGTGAAAAATACAGAATCAATTAAAACAGATATAAGAAACAAAATATACTTGTAAATAAAGTAGAGGTTGGCGTTCTGCATTCTTTTAATTGAATACAGTTTAACTTCAAATAAACCTGGTATTTTTACAAATGCGCCATTCTTTCCTTTTTATACAGTAGAAACTTAAAGCACACATTGCATAATCAGTTACTCCTTTTGGAAAAAATACACGTTTGACTTCGTAAGACGTATAGAAAATTCATGCCAAGTTAGAGAATGAATATTTGCACTAGTCGTTCCTAATTCTGAACTGACAGATTAGAGGGAAGGTCACTCTCGGATTTGGCCGTCAGCTTGAAGATCTTATAACGCACATAATGGATTCAAAGTGCGGCGCCTCGATTCTACAGCATCGGGTTGAGTAACACGAGCCCTAACATTCACAGTCTAACACGCTAACCACTAAGCCACGCCGTCCAAACGATGGAGAGGTTTACTGGTTAAAAAAGTGGAAAATGTACTCTACTCTTAAAATTTATGAGAGCTGAAGTCTTTGTTCGGTTCATTAAAATACTACTGCAGTGTTGGAACTAATATACGAACTACCCTGATTGGTTTGGTTTGTTTTAAATTTCGCGCAAAGCTACACGAGGGTTATCTACGCTAGTCATCCCTAATTTAGCAGTGTAAGATTAGAGAGAAGGCAGCTAGTCATTACTAGCTGTCTTCCCTCTAGTCTTACACTGCTAAATTAGGAACGGCTAGCACAGATAGCCCTCGTGTAGCTTTGCGTGAAATTAGAAAAACAAATAAAAGAACAAACCTAGACACATTTGACTTAAAACTACGTGCATGGATATCAGAAATATAGACATATATTATACATGTAGTGATGTAAATTCATGTTTTTATGAAACTTTAATATAGTAAAAATGATTGGATGTGATAACAGGGAAGTAATGAGAAATTTAAGATTATAGAAAATTTACATTTAAAGTTATTTGAATTAGTGTTATGAAAAGGAAAAAAGAACTACATTACTTATCAGCCGTGTCAAAAATAAAACTTTTATGTTTGGGTCTGTTTTATATGACGTGCACTTGAAACAAACTAATATAAAACAGTAACAGCTCCATTCATTAGTGAAACGGAAACAAAGTGAAGATCCAACTGAATGTTGTTTCTTTATTGAACACCAGAACAAACTTGTCATACAAATGGTCCTGAGATATTAATAATACCCTTAAACCTTTCTTTTTGTGGTAACAACTTTCAATGTTAAGACTTTAGTTTCTGTATGTAAACAAAATGGTTAAAAGTAAAGTGTTTTGTAATTTATCTAACTTTCGATCGAAGATGAAATTTGAATCGTTTTACTCGAATTAAAAAGGAAAAACCACGAACAGAATAATTTGAGCCAAGGAGAAAGATATATTTATTTTTTCTCCTGACCACATATCCTCGCATGAAGAGTTATATTGCTACTGTCAGATCACAGAGCTTTAATGGTCCATATCAAAGTATCCATTCTCCTTTCACTGGTCAGCTAGACAGGTAATCTAAGCATTTAGGGACCGAGTGACAATTACAGAACTGATGCATGCCACGTTTCTCCCTAGATAGCTATAAATTTTCTTCTAATATCTTACTGAAGCCCAATTATCGATTATTCATTCGGTGGAGAGAAAAACTTTCGTTTTTGTTTTCGAAAACTAAAGTTTTTTTTTTCGTAGTGGTGAAATAACAACAACTAAAAACACGTACCTGTTAGTGATAGCCCTATGAACTTCCAAGGTTGTCTTGTGCAGATGTATTTAAACTTGAAAACGTAGCACATATGAGCATACAATATAAATAAGCAGTAAAACTGGAACGATTAGAAAAGAACAAAGACTTCTGATCATGTTCAGCAATTTCCAAAAGTTAGAGGAACAGAATAAAAAAAAAAGAGCTAACTTCTGTCGTAATATACCTATCTTTAGAGCGAAGTAGTCAGACAGGAAAAGCCTAATTTATAGTGAAATATAACAGACTTAGCGAAATGTAGTTATCACGTGACTGAATTATTAGTGTCCATTCAATCAAGCTAAATCACAGGCACTGATGCAAGTATACAGCATAAATTATCCATTCCTTAATATATTCATTCCAGTTCACTAGCCTTAAAATCCAGAAAATATAAAGGCAAAAAAAAATATTAAAATATTATTTTTTGACGAAATATTTGCTGGGTAACGTGCCTGCCATTTTTTTTAAAGCGAAGATAAAATAGCAGAATATCGTTATTACGAGCCATTTCGAAAATTTTTCTTTAATAAACTTTGAAAAATTAGGCTTAACATTCAGTTAGTCATATAATAAAAACGATTCTAAATCAATCCAACAGTGCAAAACAATGGTAGTAAATTTGAGATGCGTTTTAGCACAACTTACAGACCAATGTTCTTCTACGTAATGTTGTCACAGAAAAAATGCGATTTTTTTTTTTCTAAATGGAAGATCATGAGATTAATATTTGAAATTGTCACTTTGGCAATAAAAAATATCTCATTTTATGCACTATTTTAAAATATGTTTTTAAGTATCGTTGCGAATTAATTAAAAAAGCATAATTTGCAGCAAAATTACACAATTGGCTATCCGCGTTTTGCCCACCACGAGTATCGTAGACCGATTTTTAGTGTTAAGACTGTCCGCTAAGTCCTTGGAGGGGCTTACAAAAATATACCTAAGCAACTAAGTTCCATGACTTACGGCCCAGGATGGTCATGTGGTTAAGGCACTCGACTCGTTATTCAAAGAGTTGCGGGTTCAAATCCCCGTCACACCCAACGT
Organism: Tachypleus tridentatus; assembly: GCF_004210375.1. Taxonomy (NCBI): domain Eukaryota; kingdom Metazoa; phylum Arthropoda; class Merostomata; order Xiphosura; family Limulidae; genus Tachypleus; species Tachypleus tridentatus. The sequence goes on from NC_134830.1 coordinate 14,728,368, forward strand.
GCTCGCCCTTTCAGCCGTGGGGGCGTTATAAAGTAACGGTCAATCACACTATTCGTTGGTAAAAGAGTAGCCCAAGGGTGGTGATGACTAGCTTCCTTTCCTCTAGTCTTAAACTGCTAAATTAGGGACGACTAGCGCGAAATTCAAAACAAACCGTTCCACGACTTACTTACAATGATACTTCACGAAATGAGAAATATTTTCAAAATTGCAAATGAGAGGAATTTTTAAAGCTGTTTTCCTCTTTTAGAGCTTTAATTTACTGGAAACAATGTGTGTGTGTGTTTTCTTATAGCAAAGCCACATCGGGCTATCTACCGAGCGACGGGAACTGCTACATACACCAAGTATTCTTTATTTGAAATGTACAGATTATAAGTTTTTTGTAATTTGTTTATAGTAGTAGTTAACATAAGTAAGATGCATGATGGTCTTTAACATTCAATTAATAAAATTAGCAGTTGTATTGTATTTTAAATATAATTAGAAGGATAAGCAAGCTTTGCGTTAAGAAATAAGAAAACATAGACTAAAATAATATAACTACGTACGGCAATGTTGTAAACAGCGCCACAAACATAGTTAACACTAATTTGTAGTTTCTACTCGCTTCTTAATTTTTATTTAACTATTCTTTTTAATAAATAGTATTTATATTTATTTAAAAAGATAAATTAATTCGAAGATTATTAATCATATCTATATTAAAAATAATTAACAAGATAAGTTGATTATAAATTATCAATTAATGTAAGCCACGATAACCACACTTTTGAATATAACGGTCCTATAGAGTCCAGTGTGAAGACATTCAAAATACGTAAGTAGCTCGGCATGGCCAGATGGTTAGGGCGCTTTACTTCTAATCTGAGGGGCATAATAAAATGACGACCCATCCCATTATTCGTTGGTAAAAAGAGTAGCCCGAGAATTAGAAATAGGTGATGATGACTTGCTGCTTTCCTTTCAGTTTTACACTGCTAAATTAGGGACGACCAGTGCAGATATTCCTCGTGTAACTTTACACGAAGTTAAAAAAACAACAACCAAACCAATCAAAATACATAATAATACATACAGCTGTGAAGCCTTTAAGCAATAAGTTGTACACATTGTCAAACAATCGTTACTGTGTATGTCTCTAACTAACAGAAATTGGCTGATTGATAAAACTTACAGAATTTTATAAAAAAATTAAGAAACGTACTTATATTTATTTTTCATGGACGTGAAACTGTTTAAAATATTAACATAATTTTAAAGACTTATTGTTTATATGTTTTTGAGGTTATCCAAACCCTTGATGGTAAATCATTATCATTGTGTACAATCTTGTTAATATGCGCACGTCGAGAACTAAAATAAACTAAGACAATAATATTTGAAAATAATGAACTTACTCCGAAGGATCTCTGTTAAGGGGTGCAATCTCCTTGGAATCCTGAGCTCCCCGGATAGCCTGAAAGAAAAGTAAGAAATTTGATAAACATTAAAGCTATAATGTTTTAGATACACATTTTTGTTACCATGGAAATTACTGTTTGGTATGCATGAGCTCATATGCAAATGAAAACCTAGAGCAAGTTACTATACGAAAAACTATTATGTGATGCAAACTGCTTTAATATAAAGGAAAGAATGCCGACATCTTTCCAAAACTTATTTTGATAATCGTACATTTTAAGCACTGAGTAATTCAAGCTCATACATCGGAAACAAGTGTTGTTAATTGGAGTTGTTCATTAAGGCATGAGCTTAACAATCCAATATAATTAAGGTACACTTTTATGTCACTAAGTGTAATAATGTAGACCCACAATAGTGGTATCGCATCCAATTCACAGAAGCCATTGTTAATGGCAACAAAGGGCCATTCAACAGCCGCTATGTTAGGTTGTATGGGCTCCTACTGATGGGATATGGTTAGAAACCTTCAGGCTAAGGACCTTCGTAAAACCAAATTGATGGCGAGATTCTCTTTAATTTTATGTTCTTTTCTGCTTCAAAAAGACGACTATTGTGTCCATTAGGTCATGAGAAACTTGAGGACAGTGAATTTTGGTTTTATGGTAATACGTGAATGACATCACTAACAAGAAAGAAGTGTGAAGTTAGCTATAACACTGTCCATCCTTGGTTCTGAAGTTAATGTATCCGATTTTTAGAAAAACATTATAAACACAACAGCCCGGAAATAACACAAGATTTGCGTCGTAAATAACCAACTTAAAGACATTATTTCTATGTATCTACACGGACAAAACCAAACCTTTATCTATAAAAATGTCGGTAATTCTTCGCTTGTTTAATAATATAATTGTTTACTCTTTGTACAACAGATTTTATAATTTTTTTTTCCTAATTACGAGTTTAAAATTAGGGAATTTTTTTTTTGGTGAACATTTCTATTCACTTTTTTAGAAATTGGAGAAAAGGTTGCCAGGAGATGACTTGGATTAAGCCCATCTTTACTGAACATGCTATTAAAGGGAAATTGGTTATATAAGATAAAATAACTTGCAACTCTCTGTTTGCTTGTTTTTAAATTTCGTGCAAAGCTACTCGAAGGCTATCTGCGCTAGCCGTCCCTACTTTAGCAGTGTAAGACTGGAGGGAATGCATCAAGTAATCGCCACTCACCGCCAACTCTTGGTCTACTCTTTTACCAAGGAATAGTGGGATTGACCGTAACATTATAACGCACCTACGGCTGAAAGGGCGAGCATGTTTGGTGCGATCGCGATTCGAACCCGTGACCCTCAGATTACGAGTCGAACGCCCTAACCCACCTGGCCATGCCAGGCCCGAAACTCTCTGAAGAAAGGGTTTGAAAATATACCCAAATGCGTTACTAGATAAACTTTTTAACTATGATGCACGCCTTCCTTACGAAAAGGTAGAGTATTGTTAAATACAATATCATGCATTTCCATTGTGGAAAATGTGTTGAAAGTGCATTTGAAATCACAGCAACTACAAACAAAATTACATTTTGGTACAATCATTTCAAAAAATTCTGATATGTCGTTCAAGTTTTAAGATATACAGGGTGTTCGGAAAGTCACTGTGCACTTATATATTTCTTAAAAGACAAAACTGCACAGTGACTTTCCGAACACCCTGTATTTAGACGGAAAAACTCCTTGTATTTGAGAAAAATTATCGACTTATTTACTACTTAATATTTATTTATAAGTTTATCCGCTTATTTGTAGAAACAAAATAATTCTGCGAAACCCTATCAGATCAAATAAATGTGATAGTAAAGATAATTAATAGTAGTTTCCGATCTCAGCGAGCCGCCTGTTTAGATCAACAATAAAAGAACAACCCAATAACGACTATAGCCAATTACATATACCGTATTCACATTTATACTTATATAGATTAGAAGTTAATGTCTAATCAGTTGAGTGTCCTCGCTGTTAAAGATATTTTCAGCGATAAATGCAAACGTTTCAAGATCTTCCAGAAATGAATAATGAATTTCAAATATGATGCATGCAACATCACAATATCGATTTTTTTCTTTCGGTAACTAAACTTTCTACTTCGTAAACAATATTCTTACCACATGTCTCTAAAGCCACATGTCGAAACTGTTCCTAAGAGGTTTGTTTATTGGATTTCAAGCAGAGCTACACGAGGGCTTGTCAGCTTTATCCGTCCCTAATCTTCAAGTGATAAACTAGAAGGAAAGCAGCCAGTTAGCCATGCTCCGCCAACTCTTGGGCTATGCTTTTATCAACGAAAAGTGGGGTTGGTTGTACAGTTATAACGCCTTTACGACTAACATAGAGATAATTATGGAGGATGGGAGTCTAACCCGCGACCTACAGATTGAGAATCGAGCACCAGATCCTGCTGAGTCACAGATTGGGTGACAGCTTGTGTTCAATCATGTAACGTATTTTTAACATAAATCATTTCAATTACAATTTGCCCCCCCCCCCGCTAATACAGCGGTAAGTCTATGGATTTACAATGTTAAAAGCAGGTGTTCGATTCTCCTCGGTGGGCTCAGCAGATAGCCCGATGTGGCTTTGCTATAAGAAAAACACATACACATAATTAATATTTAATATTTAACGTGTGTTCTGTAAAAGACTCGGAACTATCGTAATAAATAATATCTATGTAAAATAGAAAACGGCGGGATTGTAGTTTGACCCAGTTTTTGTGGCTTAAACAAAAACATCAGTGTGCTCAACAGAACAACCGTGCGCAAGGTGTATTTTTTCAAGCTCAAATCTGTGAAAACTAAAACATTATGGGCTATATCTTGCGTGACACGCGGGTCCCTCCCAGTTATATCTTACATGGTTCGTAACACGTAAAACACAGATTTCATGGTTGTAGAAAAGGCAGAATAAGCTAATTTGTTTCATTTCACCTGTCGCGTGGAAATACACGCTACTCACTTACCTGTTTTAAAAATAGAAGCAACTTTATATTTATAGCAAGTTACTATGTTTCAAGTTACTATGTTTCAAGTTACTATGTTTCAAGTTACTATGTTTCAAGTTACTATGTTTCAAGTTACTATGTTTCAAGTTACTATGTTTCAAGTTACTTTGTTTCAAGTTACTATGTTTCAAGTTACTATGTTTCAAGTTACTATGTTTCAAGTTACTTTGTTTCAAGTTACTTTGTTTCAAGTTACTATGTTTCAAGTTACTATGTTTCAAGTTACTATGTTTCAAGTTACTATGTTTCAAGTTACTATGTTTCAAGTTACTATGTTTCAAGTTACTATGTTTCAAGTTACTTTGTTTCAAGTTACTATGTTTCAAGTTACTTTGTTTCAAGTTACTTTGTTTCAAGTTACTTTGTTTCAAGTTACTATGTTTCAAGTTACTATGTTTCAAGTTACTATGTTTCAAGTTACTTTGTTTCAAGTTAAGTTACTATGTTTCAAGTTACTGTTTCAAGTTACTATGTTTCAAGTTACTATGTTTCAAGTTACTATGTTTCAAGTTACTATGTTTCAAGTTACTATGTTTCAAGTTACTATGTTTCAAGTTACTATGTTTCAGTTACTATGTGTTTCAAGTTACTATGTTTCAAGTTACTATGTTTCAAGTTACTATGTTTCAAGTTACTTTGTTTCAAGTTACTATGTTTCAAGTTACTATGTTTCAAGTTACTTTGTTTCAAGTTACTATGTTTCAAGTTACTTTGTTTCAAGTTACTATGTTTCAAGTTACTATGTTTCAAGTTACTTTGTGTTTCAAGTTACTATGTTTCAAGTTACTATGTTTCAAGTTACTATGTTTCAAGTTACTATGTTTCAAGTTACTTTGTTTCAAGTTACTATGTTTCAAGTTACTATGTTTCAAGTTACTATGTTTCAAGTTACTATGTTTCAAGTTACTATGTTTCAAGTTACTATGTTTCAAGTTACTATGTTTCAAGTTACTATGTTTCAAGTTACTATGTTTCAAGTTACTATGTTTCTATGTTTCAGTTACTATGTTTCAAGTTACTATGTTTCAAGTTACTATGTTTCAAGTTACTATGTTTCAAGTTACTTTGTTTCAAGTTACTATGTTTCAAGTTACTATGTTTCAAGTTACTATGTTTCAAGTTACTATGTTTCAAGTTACTATGTTTCAAGTTACTTTGTTTCATTACTATGTTTCAAGTTACTATGTTTCAAGTTACTATGTTTCAAGTTACTTTGTTTCAAGTTACTATGTTTCAAGTTACTATGTTTCAAGTTACTATGTTTCAAGTTACTATGTTTCAAGTTACTATGTTTCAAGTTACTATGTTTCAAGTTACTATGTTTCAAGTTACTATGTTTCAAGTTACTTTGTTTCAAGTTACTATGTTTCAAGTTACTATGTTTCAAGTTACTATGTTTCAAGTTACTATGTTTCAAGTTACTATGTTTCAAGTTACTATGTTTCAAGTTACTTTACTATGTTTCAAGTTACTCAAGTTACTATGTTTCAAGTTACTATGTTTCAAGTTACTAAGTTACTATGTTTCAAGTTACTATGTTTCAAGTTACTCTATGTTTCAAGTTACTATGTTTCAAGTTACTATGTTTCAAGTTACTCAAGTTACTATGTTTCAAGTTACTATGTTTCAAGTTACTATGTTTCAAGTTACTTTGTTTCAAGTTACTATGTTTCAAGTTACTATGTTTCAAGTTACTATGTTTCAAGTTACTATGTTTCAAGTTACTTTGTTTCAAGTTACTATGTTTCAAGTTACTTTGTTTCAAGTTACTATGTTTCAAGTTACTTTGTTTCAAGTTACTATGTTTCAAGTTACTTTGTTTCAAGTTACTATGTTTCAAGTTACTATGTTTCAAGTTACTATGTTTCAAGTTACTATGTTTCAAGTTACTTTGTTTCAAGTTACTTTGTTTAAATTAAGCAACTTATTGATTACCAGTAAAAATTTTATAAAAATATAGAGCGAACATCAAAACAAGTGAGGATTAGACACGTAATACTAAGTTCAGTATACACTTGGATAAGCTTTCGTTTGCTTCAGAGTTTCGCGTAAAGATAGTCCAGAGATAAGGCAGCTAAAGGACGGTATTCCCTTCCCACGTCTAAATGTATGAGGTATTTTTATTTTCTGCTTGTGGAAACGGATGGTAAGCCGCAGATTATTGGATTCATTGATTTAGGCATAAGCCACACCTAGAATGGAGGCTTATGAATTAAGTGCAAGCGATGGAAAGTCGCTTTCATTGTCTTATTGATACTATTCAGTTATAAAAATTATTTTAACCTAAACCTTAAGTTTACTAAAACAAACCTTCCTTTATAAGCGAAAGCATAAAGTTATAAGCTTAACTATGATTATACTTCTTGTATACGTATGTGTGTTTTCATATAGCAAAGCCACATTGGGCTATCTGCTGTGTCCACCGAGGGGAATCAAGCCCCTCATTTTAGCGTCGTAAATCCGTAGACTTAACGCTTTACTAGCTGGGGACAAGTAAGTTCGAATACTTTCATCAGGAAGCCTTACACACATAGTAAGAACAAATACAGAACTTACTTGTAAACGCAGTCGTAACCTGTTATTTAATCACCGCAGAAGAAAAGATTTAACAGTTTCTGTTACTAGAACGGTAATGTACACGGGTAATTCAAGACGACAACATAAGTATATATTCTACTTCTAAGAACTATTGTTAGCGTGCAGTAATTAGAACATTCAACAAAACAGTTTGAACAAAGAAACTCCAGTCGTTTCCTTGATATTTTATTATATGAGAATTTTATGACATTTCATTAAATTTTCAGAACTCTATATTACAAGGAAGCAGCAGACATGAGTTGTGTATGTCGTTAATTATACTTTGTTTGTTTTGTTTCTGAACTTCGCGCAAAGTTACACGATGGCGAAGTGTGCTGGCCGTCCATAATATAGCTGTGTAAGACTAGAAGGAAGGCAGCTAGTCATCGCCACCTACTGCCAACTCTTGGCCTACTCTTTTACCAAAACTAATATTGGGATTAAACGTTACGTTATAACGCCCCCACGGCTGATAGGGCGAGTATGTTTGGTATGACGGGGATTCGAACCCGTGACCCTCAGATTACGAGTCGAGTGCCTTAACCACCTGGCCATGCCGGGTCTCAACTTCGTTAACGTGTCTGGTATCAGTGAGACAGGAGTGACTAAGCATACCAGGTTGCGAATTCAAGGATCATGGTTCGTATTTCATCGTTATAAAATTGCGATGTGCAATTTGAGGCTGATGCTTTACAAGAGTGACAATTATAGTCGTACTAAAAGTTGACTACTTGACTAACTGCCTTTTCTCTCCCAGTTAGTTCAAAGTAAGAAAGTTAGGGCAGTTAATACCTGTGCGATTTTTCAAAACTAATAAATAAAAAAAAAAGATAAAGTTCGGATGTGCATTTGGAAAATAAACAAAATAATTTTATCTTTACTGGATTTACTCTTATACATTAATTTATTATCTACGGTTTTTTTCCAGTTTAATGTATATTGTTAAATGTGCAAGTCTCGCCTTTTCTCTACATTCGACTCGTAATCTGATGGTCGCGGATTCGAATCCCCACCACATCAAACATGTTCGCCCTTTAAGACGTGAGGGCGTTATAATGTTACAGTCAATCCCACTATTCGTTGGTAAAAGAGTAGCCCAAGAGTTGGCGGTGGGTGGTGATGACTAGCTGCCTTCTCTCTAGTCTTACACTGGAAAATTAGTGACAGCTAGGGCAGATTGCTCTCGTGTAGCTTTACGCGAAATTCAAAACAAACCTCTTCTCTGAATTTCTAGAATATTATCGAGTGTGAGAATCAACAATATATGTTTACGAAATCATTAACGTATCTTCAAATATTGTTGCCAGGTGAAGTTTTGAGAATCTCGCCTAATGATTAAAAAAGCTAGCTGTTGCAAGACGCGGAGAGACTAATAAAATACTGTTTGCTCGTTACAGTGAATTTACTATAAGTCTCAGAAGCTACAATTGTGATAAACGCTTATTAATCGGAAAACTACAGATATTTAAATAGGAATGTTTATAGATTTCAAACATTACAATCCTTTTAACTTCAGTGAATTAATTTCGGACATTAAATATCTTCGTCGGTTAAAAGTCAGCTTATAAGCGATATGAGACCAAAAATAGACAGTCAGTTAGCTTAAGCGAAGTGTAATAATATCAATTCAGAATTAATTGGCTCGTCGCGGACCTGGAAAGTCGATAAAATATTCAGTTCCAGACCAGATAGAAGACTGTGTATTGTTTGCCAGTTTGTAAAACTCTGGTATGTCGTTTTCGACTACTTGAAATCGTAAAGCATAACGTCTGTAACATAATAAATCAGTGACTCGTCCAAGATAAATTATCATACGTAACATAACCAAAATTAATAAATACTTTATGATGATATTTGAAGTCACAAGGTAAGCAGAAATCAGTTCTAAAGAAAAATATGTAAATTCTACGCCTTAAAATCCATTAGGCCATGTAAAATTCAGTATTTGTGTGTACACAAGTCTCTCGTGGACTTGCTGAGTTGCGGAAAAGTGTTCTTGTAAAATATTCAGTGTATAGAAAATCGATATAGGTAAGGATGTGTAGTTTAAATTCAATCTACAACAAACTACCTAAAATAAAGTGCAATAGGTATAGAAAAGTACAAATGTGTGACAAATAAAAAGAGAGAAAGAGCAGAACTAGAATATTCTAAGGGAAAGGGGGGAATAAGAGACGAAAAGATCGTGTGTAGAAAAGGAAGTAGAGACGAATGTCACAATAGAATCGTGAGGACGCAAGTATTAGAAAGAAGGGTGAACCAAGTCGCACTTGCTGGTAAAAAAGTTGCGAAAAGTGTTAAATGGAGAAGACAGAGAAAGTCAGAGAGAAATGACAAGCGAAAAATTAACTATAATTTTGTATCTTTACTTACAGCAACAATAAAGTCTTACAAAGTGTTTTTGTTTGTTTGATTTACGTATCTGTACAGCTCGTCCTCTTCCTTAGGAAAAATGGCCCCGCATGACCAAGTGCGTTAAGGTGTTCGACTCGTAATCTGAAGGTCGCGAGTTCGAATCCCCGTCGCACCAAACATACTCGCTTTATTCGTAATCTTAGGGGCGTTATAATGTGACGGTCAGTCCCACTATTCGTTGGTAAAATAGTAGCCCAAGAGTTGGCAGTTGGAAGTTATGACTAGCTGCTTTCCCTCTTGTCTTGTATTGATAAATTAGGGACAGCTAACGCAGATAGCCGTCGTGTAGCTTTGCGCGAAATACAAAAATCAAAGTTACTTGAATAATAGGGTTTAATTGTCGCACTAATAATTCATCTATAGTCCCAGTGTGCATGGTGTCTTTTTTTTTTTTTGCAAGAACGGGACGCAAACATTGGACCATCTGATCATTGACCGCCACGGTAACCATAATCTACGTTAAGCCTGTGTACATAGAGGAGAGCATATAAGGTGAAAAAATGTAGAAAACATAAGAATATAGAGTAAATTTACAGAAAGATATGAGAACATCTAATTTATAACATAAAAATCACAGATTATACAAAGGGAAAAAGTATAATTTATAAAAATTATCTCAGCAGGAGATATTGAATCAAAACGTTCTATTTAGCACTACGAACCAGGAATTATAGCTAATTAAATGATATTATTTTAAACAATGTGCAAATACATATGTTTCTGCGCAATGCCAATATTTAGTGTTAGAAAGCCTTAGATTTAACAGCGAATCACTGACTTGCAATAAGTGTACAAATGTTAATATGTAGAATAGGCTCTCATTTTAACCCAAACTGTTCACCTGAAAATTAGATTTTATGAGTTGCTACACTCAGTATTGGAGAAGGTGTGCCCTAGCGATGAGTTCATAAGTCTACGAATGCGAAGATGCAAGGTTCGAGATACAATGTATTGTTGGAAATGTGCTGCACTACCAGTCGTTGGGGAGATATAGTTTTATATGCCAATATCGTCATTCAGTTAAGAGTAGATGAATTAGGGATTGCCATAGCTGAACCCTGTGGTCTCTGACATGGCCGTTTAGCCCATGTGAAAATAGTAAATACACTAAAGATTTACTATGGATTTATTCGAAAAATAATGAAGAAAGACATAGATATTTGCTCTTGAGTAACTCAAGTTTTTAAGGCTAATACAAATACAACGTTACGACTAAGCCATATGAAATGGAAACAAAATAGAATTCAACGTCTTATTTGTTCGTCTGCATGTTTGAGTAATGTCGATGAACTTCTTCAACTACTTTGACCTTTTCGAAACGACAGCTACGAATGAAAATGTTTTAGAAAGTAAACTAGAGTTGTAAAGCACGTTTTGACAGCTTAGCTAACCATATTTATCAGTCTATAACTTTAATAATATAGTTCACCTATTTTGTGAAATTTAACAAGATGGAACAGCGTGTATTATAATGGTCTAATTCCAATCTAAAAATAGTCCTAAAATAAGAAAGCAAAAAAACTGAATATTGGTGTGTTACGAATATTACGGCTATTGTTACAAATCATCAGCTTTACGGAAATTTTAGAGTGTCAGAGAGATCTACGAGATTTTCAAATTATGAGAGGAGTATTCTCGGCAGAGTTTTAAATACAGCATGGAGTATATTAAAGACAACTGGAATGAATAACATAAAGCAGAAATTTTAAATCCTTGATATAGTATACCTCTGTATACAGAATTGCAAAACAAACAGTTTTCCAATTGTATACATTATAAAAAACGAGATTAGATATGCATAGGAAGTAATAAAAATATATATAATGGAACACACACACGGATATATATTATATATATATATATTGGAATGTGAAGAGGCGCAAGAAATGAGAAACTATATGAATAGACTGATGAAGAAAGATAGCAGCAAGGAAATGGATGGATTTGGAAGATAATGAAAATAAATAATTTGTAAACAAAGAAGAGAATTGTATTTGTTTGTTTGATTTTAAGCCCAAACTACACAATGAAATACGTAGAATCTGCCCATTGCTGGTAACAAAACCTACATTTTAGTATTATAAGTCATGATATTTACTTATAAGACACTGGTAGACAAGTGCAGAGTTATTATAAGAGTAATAACTGAATAACAAGATAGTCTAAAAACAGTTTAAATAATGGACTTGAATTAAATGGCGAGTGTATGTAATTAGTGTAAAAATTTTAATATGGTGAACACATTGTATAAAATTACCTTTTTTAATTTAAATTTGTCTTCGGAAAGTGCCAGAAGCTCCAAAGTATCCGAATAAAGGTCCCTAAGTCAGGACCTGGACCTTCATGAGCCTCGATCGATTTTCTGAAAACAACAGTTGTCAGTGTCGATCTTAGTATTTGTTGCTTTCAACTTGAATGGTACTTTATACAACACATGAAGTAAACAGCTAAGTCAAGGGCTTGTCAGATTTCAAACTACGATTGAGAACTTTAAATAGTTAGTAACACTGTCGCCAAATATCCAACTTTTTCTGCATCGTTCTCAGTGACACATCGGTATGTCTGTGGACTTAGAACACCATAAAATGGGTTTCGATATCCGTGGTAGGCATGGCATGAATGATCCATTGTGTAGCTCTGTGCTTAACTTCAAACAAACAAAGAAACCGTTCTGTGTCATATATTTAAAATTCAATGTATACCCTTTTAAAAATCATGTTTTGCAAAAGCTGGCGTCATTTATTCTTCATACTTTATCTTATGGATAAAATATCAAGTAAAGAGCACAAACTGACTTTAGTTCTGAAGAGGTAAAAGTGACAAAAAAGGCAACGAATCGTATACAGCTCTTCAAAGCATATGAAGATATCAGACATACAAAATGTAAGTAGCAAGTTACCCCTTTGATAAATCATTCCGATGGTGGTTAATAGAAACCTCTATTGTTACAGAATAGTATCATAAACGTATAATTTATTTAATTGAGACATTTTAATACAGTTTGCTGTATCCGGCATAGCCAGGTGCTTAAGTCACTCAGTTCGTAATCGCCAAATGTGGAGTTTCTTTATCGTCTGATATGAAGTATAAATAACAATATCAAACCTACTCTTCCTTTATTAATTATAAATACCAGGAGGTACTAACCATATCATTTCGTTATTTGTTAATAATTTTTTTTATATTGACTCTATGTTAATCTGTAATGTGCTTGTTGGTGTTATTTTTCTTTAAAAGGCCCGGCATGTCCAGGTGGTTAAGGCACTCGACTCGTAATCCGAGGGTCGCGGGTTCGAATCCCTCTCGCACCAAACATGCCTACCCTTTAAGACGTGGGGGCGTTATAATGTGTCAGTTAATTCCACTATTCGTTGGTAAAAGAGTAGCCCAAGAGTTGGCGATGGGCGGTGTTGACTAGCTGCCTTCCCTCTAGTCTAACATTACTAAATTAGGGATCGCTAGCGCAGATAGTCCTCGTGTAGCTTTGCGCGAAATTAAAAAAACACTACAGCAATCAAACAAACAATATTCTGCGCTTATGTCGTTATCGCAATGTTCACCACAGCTACTTGTTAACTATAGCATGACAAAGAACAGTTAGAAATTCGAAGTATCTGTTTGAAATAACTTGTAAAAAAGGACAATACAGTAGCCTAAACATAGATACAGATGCTTTCACAAATTACATCTGTGTATAATACTTCGATTAGACATTTCGTTTTAAGGTGTTTTATTAACAATGGACGACATCTTTGTTTCAGCTTATAATGATTGAAAACTGACAGATCGCTAGAATCAACACTTAAAGTCGTATCTAAACCATTATATATAAATTTACAGCTTTCAGGCGAACGTAATCAACTAAAAACGCCGAGGAAACTTTTTGAAACTTCTACCTGCGACATAAAATAACGAGAAAATTGAACGTGTATTACCGTCGCTTATAGGCTTCGCAGTGAAAGTGACAACATATAAAGTTACCAATAAATCATTGTTATTTTTCACAGAAGTTGCTTTAACCTTTGTATAAACCAAAAAAAAAAATCTTATGAAGGTTCAGGAGTTTCTTCATCAATGGAGGTTATGCAAGCAGCTATATTAAACACTAACAGACTAAATTTTAAAAGTGTATTGACACTAGAGAAATACATTTTTTTTGTCAATAATACAGATCCGCGAATTTAAAATTCATAAATATTGTTTTGGTTTTGATAACGGATTTTCTATAGTTCAAATACGCAGATTTCGAAAATAATAATACTTATATATATTTTTCTATCACGAAGGATTTTTTTTACAAATTGGGAAGAAAAAAAAACATTACTTAGGTCAAACCTACAACAAATTTACCAAAAATATAATATAGTATGTTTGGGTCATCTACATAACCACCTTGTTTCCATAGCGATGAAGAAATAATACTGAAAAGAAAAAAAAAACATAATGCACACACAAACAAATTATATCCAGAGTTGACATGTCATGCGGCCTGATAACCGTTTATATACTAGAAATATGTTTCTCGTGGTTTCTAGAACAATTGATAAGACTCACATTCTATCTATCAATTTTCCATCTTTTCTTCCATCCGTTTATTTACTCCTTTTAGGCAAATTTGGAATTCATTTTTAAATTATCTTTTTATTCAATATGTAAAGGTAACTCAGCATAAATAGTTTCGCGGCATGACGAAATAGATTAATAAAGACATTGAAATTATAAGTTATCTTTTCTGTTTTATCTGGCTATCGATTAATACGTTTATAGTCAACATAAAGATGCATGTCTGTAGGCTGATGACGTATTTTAAACACATTTGTTACTTTAAGTACGTTTAGGGTAACAAAATATTATCCTTATTCCGCCCATACGAGACATGCACATCAAGTGCACACAACTTCCATTTTTGTGTGTTTTTCTTGAGAGCTCTCATCACTCAAGATTACGTTTAATATTCTGTTTATCTATTTCGAATAATACACGAAAATAATAAATACCATTAACATAAATGTTACACAAGCCTGTGTTCCCTTTACTGTTTGTTATTAGTCTTAAATTCAGCCTAGTCATTGGTGCCTTACACACAAAACTATTTCTTTCATAAAACGTTAAATATACAAAAGAAAAGGGCCCGGCATGGCCTAGCGCGTTAAGGCGTGCGCTTCGTAATCTGAGGGTCACGGGTTCGCGCCCGAGTCGCGCCAAACATGCTCGCCCTCCCAGCCGTGGGGGCGTTATAATGTTACGGTCAATCCCACTATTCGTTGGTAAAAGAATAGCCCAAGAGTTGGCGGTGGGTGGTGATGACTAGCTGCCTTCCCTCTAGTCTTACACTGCTAAATTAGGGACTGCTAGCACAGATAGCCCTCGAGTAGCTTTGTGCGAAATTCCAAAACAAACAAACAATACAAAAGAAAAAAAATGGAGATTTTTCAGACACGTGTTAAACATTTTCAATAACAATAAAACATTTGGCCCGGGCTTTCCTCGTAGAAAAACAAAGCGTGTTACGATGTATTTCTAGAATCACGCTGCTATTTGATATTTCATTTTATTTAAATGTTTGAAAATATATCCAATACCTCTTTAGATACTAAAACACGGGATAATAGCCTACCCAAGGTCCATTATGAAAACGAGCTGTACGACAGACACTCGATTAGCGTGGAGTACGTTCGAGATAATAACACGTATTATATCTGCACTGCTAATCAGTTATAATCAGTAATGTATCCCTAATGGTGATTTCGGTAACGCTGGCTGATAAGTTTTTGATATATTAAGTACCTCATTTTTAGGATATGTTATAGACAATGAATGGATTAGATGTGTTTGAAAAACATAAAATCGTTCCCATGTTATTGAGCGGTTATATAACAGACGACTAAGCAAAACCATTTGATTTGAATTTCGCGCAAAGCTACACAAGGGATATCTGTGCTAGCCGTCCCTAATTTAGTTTTGAAACACCAGAGGGAAGGCAACTAGTCATTATCACTCACCGTCAATTCTCTTATTAACGACTAGCGGGATTGACCGAACATTATAATGCCCCTACGGCTGAAAGGGCGAGCATGTTTAATGGGATGGAGATTCAGACTCACGATTTTCAGGTTGCGTATCCAGCGCCCTAATCATCTGGCCAAGGAAGACAACTTCATGACCATGAGCTGTTAATCTCCGACATGACACCAAAACATTTCTTGCGCTAATCCTGCAACATGATGCAACTTAACTGAATGCGAGAAACGTCTGAAACACAAAGAAATCATGTTGATAAACTACAAGACAAGACATATTTTAAATTCTGGACCACGTTTTTTATGACATGTAAAACTTGTGAATATTTCTAGGTGCCGATTGAAGCTTTAAACAGAGTTAAGCTGTGTTAGAAATAGATTAAATCATTAGAGACACATCTACCTTCTAAATCGTATCAACAGAAACAGTTCTTATTACAAAACTTAGTGTTTCGAAAATTGTTTAATTTCGAATTCTAAGTTCAAAAGAGGCACAGTTTAATCTGCACTTTCATTAACGTGTGGTATTGTGTCATACTAGTTTAGGAGAATTCCACTCCTCATCAGTAACCTTGAACACAAGTTAACCAAAGAGACATAAGCTGGACCTATACCATATTAAAAATTATGAAGCATACAGAACAGTTCTGTGACAAAACATGAGTTATTACATGAAAAAGAAAATGTTGACTCAGCAAAAACAGCCATACAGCATCACAAACAATAAAATGAAAAACATGCACACACATTCTAATAGAGGCCCGGCATGGCCAAGCGTGTTAAGACGTGGGACTCGTAATCTGAGGATCGCGGGTTCGCATCCCCGTCGCGCCAAACACGCTCGCCCTTTCAGCCGTGGGGGCGTTATAATGTTACGGTGAATCCCACTATTCGTCGGTAAAAGAGTAGCCCAAGAGTTGGCGGTGTGTGGTGATGACTACCTGCCTTCCCTCTAGTCTTACACTGCTAAATTAGAGACAGCTAGTACAGATAGCCCTCGAGTAGCTTTGTGCGAAATTCCAAAACAAACAAACAAACATTCTAATATTTCTTGGTTAAAAGGTAACGCTATGATATAACTAAGGTGTTTTACACATTAAGACTTGGTATGACTGATAGATATGTGTTAGGTAGGAAACTTCTCTTGTAAATGCCACAACGATATCTTTCATCGTTGAATTTAATATAAGATAATTTGCTATGACGCAGATTGGCCTACGTTATAGCAAATTATCTTATATTAAATTCACTCTTGTAATAAGAACCCAAGAGATCGTTCGAACGAAATATTTAGTTTGTTGTTAAACACAACGGACTCTCTGTCAGTAATGTACCTTGGAGTTACGGTGTCGTATGGAGTCTATTCTAGCCTCAATCTTAATAACACATTTTTGAATATCATAAAACGACAAAAACAACAACTATTTTTATGTGGATGAAGTATTTATATGTGATATAAGTAACTTGACAAACAACTAAAACTTATATCTGTGATGTAAGTCGTACCAGATAGAGAAATATTAAAACACAGTTATAAGAGAAATATAATTAATGAGTTACATTAAACATTTATTGATAGACAGATTATTGTATATGCTGTGAAAACAGAATTGTTGAGAAATAATTAAAGAATATTCTTGTGTCCTGTTGGCATCTGAAACTGAAGGAATATTTCTCAACTCAACAACGATTTTTCTCATTTGAAACAAATTAGATAATTCTGCTAGAAACATTACAAGGACTTGGAAAATTGCCAACTATCCATAACTTATTAAATCTAATTCAACAGAAATAGACGAACATGCCCCAGATTCCCCTCACTGTCGATTTCTGATGGGCTTTGGGGAGTTTCGTGGTAAATGATATTGATTTGTAATAAAAGCAAAGGTTGAGGCAAAGTCGTGAAGAGACTGGTGTTCTAATCCGTTGTCAATTTCAGCCAAACGTGCTGAGTAGCTTTTGTAACTTTCAATTTTGCTTCAGTTTATAATTTTTAGTTTTGACATCACAATCTCCCCCTCTAGTATAGCGTGACTTTCATATCGTGAGATTTTCTTCATATTTAAAGCTAAACTTAATATTTCTACACTAATAAATTCTTTGTTTTAATCCATTTACAATGTCTAATCATCTAGAAGATGATAAACAAGATGCACAACGTTCATACAGAGTGACAGAATTAGATTTAGAATCATAATAAAATACTTCTCTATAAAAGTGTATGTATAATAATATATAGTCAACTGCATTTTTTGTTAAAACTTACTTCACGTTCATGTTCTTAATTACAAGTTCTAGATCATTCTAACATCGAAATCGTTAACTTAAGTTTCACCTCAGGACTTACTTGTCTTCCACACAAAAAGGCTAAAGCAATGTTTTCTATTGCTTCATGTAGCCTGATTACTGGATAATTTATTAAACAAGTCTCGGGGAAGGGGGGCCTAATACCTGTTGGTAAAATCGAGAACTATGGTTTCCTTTTATTTTAGTGATTGGTAGTGCGGATTTTTTAAATTTTAGATTCTTGTCTTATGTGAAGATAAAGTGAGAAACACTGGTTTTTCCTTTTCTTTTAACGGTCTTACTTGATGATACGCAGCTTAAGGATGTTATATCAGACCTGAGGATTGGATACAATCCAAAATAAACCTAATCCTCGCATCGGTGTGCTCTTATCATTTTCTCGCTTTGTTCGCGAGATTGCACGTAAACGTCGTACGAGATTTAATAAATCTTGGTGGTTGAGTTATTCCACGTTTTCTTGAAAACATGATTAGTTTGTGCTCAGAACTTTCAAAATTTGTCGTAAGACTTGCTGTGTTATGAATACAGTAGCACCAGGAAGTTTCCAAATAATGATATTTGTGCTTCGTTAAGAAAAGAGAATGAAGTTTAACTAGGATTCCGGATTTTGGCTCGTGATCAGAAACAAAACCTTTGTTAAAGAAAGAATAAGTGCTTACAAGTCACTGAATGCATACACATACCTTGAGGAAAGATGAGTGAAAAACATAATCATAAGTGTAACAATTAACAATTATGAGCTTTATTTTATTCATATGGAGGTAACAGCATGTATGTTGCAGCGAATATATGAGACAATAGAAATTTGATAGGTGGTTTGTGTTATTAGTATTTTATATTTAAGCATAGAACTATACAAAGGGCTATCTGTGCTGTGTCCACTACGGGTATCGAATCCCACTTTCTAGCAGTATAAGTCCCGCAGACATACTGTTGGGCCAGTGGGAGGCGTATTGAAGGGTATGTAGTCTAGAAATTGTACTATTCTTGGTTTACATATCGATTTTAATTTTTTCATTGTGTTAAAATGGAAATTACTTCTTAACCGGTTTATCACCAATGTTAAAATAGATACGCCTGTAACAAGAAATTGTTTAATATGTTATTAAATTATTTATGTGTTTCTTCAATTACAAAATATTTTTTAAAATATTTCAATAAAAACTTAACTAATATAAATTATTGCGTTGTCTAAGGGCTTGAGATTTTACCTGGTAACATTTCCATGACCATCGGTTATTTTCAGTTAGCAATTACCAATTTCCGAAAATTATCTAAATTTACAAACAAATACTAATTTTGAAAACTTTAGTATTTCGAAAACTAGAGGATGTTTTGATAGGATTGTACATACAAAACACTTGAACTTCAATAATGTGATTATTATTACTATAAATAATAGCTAGAGAGTCAACAAGTTTAAGAGATAAAAAGGTTTTGGTTTTGTTTGTTTTGAATTTCGCGCAAAGCTACATGACGACTATCTGCGCTAGTCATCCCTAATTTAGCATTGTAACACTAAAGGGAAGGCAGCAGGTCATTACCACTTACCGCCAACTCTTGGGCTACGCTTTTTCCAACGAATAGTGAGATTGACCGTCACATTATAGCGTCCCCACGGCTAAAAAGACGAGCATGTTTGGTGTGATGAGAATTCGAACCCGCGACCCTCAGATTACGAGTCGAGTGCCTTATCCACCTGGTCATGCCGAGCCAGATAAAATGAAATGCAACATTCTGATATTAATATTATAAACATGTACAAAATTGATATAATGGTTAAAAAGAATTGGTGTGACCAGCGCCACGTTTTCGATATTATCCATGTATATGGTCCCATGAATTTTATATTCCACGTAAACAATCAATCATTTAAAACATAGTAAAATGTGTCACAAAGTATTATATACCAAGCATTGTGATGTGTCTCCTTCGAGAGGAAGAGAATATTTCAATAAATATGCAATAAAAGTCCCGCACATTCATTGCCAGTCAGTGTTACAAAATAATTTAAATAGATTCACGATGTTCAAATTTGGTTCGGCATGGCCAGGTGGTTAAGGCGAATGACTCGTAATCTGAGTATCGTGGATATAATTCACGTCACAGCAAACACGCTCGTCTTTTCAGCCGTGGGGGCGTTATAATGTGACGTTCAATTCCACTATTCTTTGGTAGAAGAGTAGCCCAAGAGTTAACGGTGGGTGGTGATGACTAGCTGCCTAACCAATAGTTTTACACTGCTAAATTAGGAACGGCTAGCGTAGATAGCCCTCGTGTAGCTTTGCGTAAATTGAAAAACAAACAACAACAACAAACAAATGATTCACACTTAAATTATCCCAAAAAATTCACGATAAACTTGTATCACCTTAGTGTTTGTCTTTTTTCGCCAAATGTCCCACTTGACGTAGTCACTCATTTTCACTTACCATGTCACAAACTGTGTTAACGGCTGACATACGCGTGTACAAAATAAAGAATTAAAGTATTTGTCAATTGTTTGTCCAGTTCGTTTCTCCTAATACTGTTACATCGCTAAGAAACCAATCTGAAGTGAGGAGTACGATAGCGGATAATGAATAAAAAAACATTTCCATGTTTGTGGAATGTTCTCGTTTCTAAGAGAAATATTATTTCACCAAACCATCTTAGAAAACACATTCTTAGATGTCCTCTTGCATTAAAGAATGACGGGTTTTACGAGCTGCGAAAATTCTAAAGTCAGGTCCAGTTATTTCATTACTAGACAGAGACAGCCCTGGTTATTTACTTCAAAAATACAAAGCAAATCTTTCTCCCAAGGAATAGTTAGTTATTTTGAATTTCGCGCAAAGCTACAGAGGGCTGTCTGCGCTAGCCGTCCCTAATTTAGCAGTGTAAAACTAGAGGGAAGGCAGCTAGTCATCACCACCCACCGCCAATTCTTGGGCTACTCTTTTGCCAACGAATAGTGGGATTAACCGTCACATTATAAAGCCCCCACGGCTAAAGGGGCAAGCATGTTTGGTGCCCCCCCGGAATTCGAACCCGCGACTCTCGGATTACGAGTCGAACGCCTTAATACACTTGGCCATGCCGGACCATTTTTCCTAAGGAAGAGGACGAGCTGTACAGATACGTAAATAGTTCTTACTAAATTACGAATGCCTTTATTTTTTTCTAACGTTTCTCTGTTAACACTCGAACCTCAGCTATGCTCCTCGTAAACCTTTCTGTGTCTAAACCTACGTATCTCTGATTATCCACAAATTGGTCTACCTGTTCGTAATTGATGCTGTTACACAAATTAAAGTGAATTTCAAATTATTTATTTTTTTTACTCGGTATGTGTGACGATGGTATTACTGTCTATGATTTAAAATACATGCTTTTTCTTCAGCTAGTTTCCAAGTTCTGAGTTTGAGGGATGAAAACAAAAAACCCTTACACGAAATTTGCGTGACTAACAAATACGTATCACACAGAAGATAATGGTACCATTATTTGTATCAGTATATTGTAATAGCCCTATCAGACTTTATGTGAACTGAAAACATGCAATCGGGTACAGACCAGCAGCGAATAAACCTATTATTGAAAAGCTTACCGGAGCCGTCAAACAAGGACAGTTTGGTGTATACGCCTTTAATCGTGTCTTCACATCACTCCAAGAGACTAATGCCCATAAGCTTACAGTAGGGGGTTAAACCATAAATCTGCTTGTGTCGTTTTTATTACGGAATAAAGTTGCCGTTTCACAGTATCTCAGAAACAAACACAGCTTTAAGTGTACACGAAATCAAACACTTATAAAGATAATAAATAAATGCACTGTGTTGTTATTTAACTGATTTTTCCACATGCTCATATCGCTCAGGTACAATTTAACCATTATCTTTTGTTTTTTGGATCAGTCTCTTTTTTTTTTTTTCTTGCATATAATAGGCCAGATTTCTTTAGAACAAGGACGAAATACTTACTATTCGAAATTATCAAGACTGGTATGACTTAATGATTAGGTCACTTGACTTACAATCTGCGGGTCAAGGTTTCGAATCCCTGCCTTTCGTAACGGCTTTATAATTTATAGCCATTCCCACTGTTAGCAAAAGATTAGGCCAAGAGGCGGAAGTAGATAGTTTTGACTAACTGCTTTCAACTAGTCTGTCCTGCCTTTAATGGCACAGTGGTATGTCTGCAAACTTACATTATTATAAACCGGATTTAAATACCCGTGGTGGACAGCTTTATGTAGCTTTGTGCAAAACAAACAAATGGTCTGGTCTAAATTAGGGATGGCTTGTGCAGACTGTCCTTCACTACATTTGGGCTAAATTCAGAAAAGAATAAACAAAATAATTACGTTACCTGTCTTTTTTCCCAGACTATTTGAGAGGGAAATGTAAAATATATTTATCAATGTTAACAAATAGACTTACAATACATTCAAGAGAATAGGGCAAAACTGTAAATCAGAAAACATATTTTTGCATAATTAATCCTGAAAATCATAGAATAATGTACTGACTTGATAAACAGCGAATATTACCATACGGTATGGTATTCACTGAATAAATAATGAAACTTATCCTACAGTATTGTACTCACTTGATAAACAATGAAAACTTTCCTACACTATTGCACTCATTGGATAAATTGTGAAAATTATCATACAGTTTGTGCTCAATTGATAAACAGTAAAAAATATCCTATTCTATTGCACTCACTGGATGGACGGAGAAAATTATCCTACAACATTGTACTCACTTGATAAACAGTGATAATTATCCTACACTTTTGTACTCATTGTATAAATAGTAAAAATTATCATACAGTATTGTCCTTACTGGATAAACGGATAAAATTAGCCTACGTTATTGTACTCATTTGATAAATAATGAAAATTACCATATAGTATTGTATTCACTGGATAAACATTGAAAATTATCCCACAGTATTGTATTCACTGGATGAAAAATAATAAACAGCAATTGTTCTTTAAAAAACACGAATCATTCTATATTTTCTTTTACGTTGACCAATTTACTTTCATGTCTCAATAAAAAATACATTTTAGAATTCCAGTTCTTACGATATCCATTTATCTCAAGTGGAAAATTTATTTTGTAACATCTTAGATAGACAACCTTTCGGATTTAGGCACCTTGAGCTACATTGAAAAAAGAGAAAATAGAAACAGATAAGCTGATTATGAAAAAATGACAACAAACTGTTATCCTGGATTTACTGAAACTTGATATAAAACTTTTTTTTTCCAACTGAGCACTTGGAATTTCTGGAGTTAAATTACTTTTAAAAATCTTAAAGAACGGTTAATTCTGTTTTATGTAGAGGTTCAACACTAACAGAGAATTAGAACGGTTTTGTGGAATTAAAGGTATAGAGGTTCAACACTAATAGAGAATTAGAACGGTTTTGTGGAATTAAAGGTATAGAGGTTCAACACTAATAGAGAATTAGAACTGTTTTGTGGAGTTAAAGGTATAGAGGTTCAACACTAATAGAGAATTAGATCGTGTTTGTGGAGTTAAAGGCATAGAGGTTCAACAATTAGCAGAGAAGTATAACCGTTCTGTGGATTTAGAGGTATAGAGGTTAAACAAATAACAGAGAAGTAGAACAGTTATGCGTGCTTTCAAGTATAAAGGTTTAACAATTAGCAGAAAAATAGAACGGTTTTGTGAATTCAGAGAAACGAAATCCCTCGTACGTCTTTGTGAATTTTGAAACCAGAAATATAGTGTTTATAAAAAAATGTGTACACTGGCGAGAGAACAGTTTAATGATCAACAGACAACTTCCTGTTATTCTTAGCAACTCCAGAAAGCTTTTTTGACGTCACTAGCATAGCACACGAAACCTTTTAATATCCACTTTTGTAAATGAAACATTCTGGTGTTTTTGTATACGGAGGAATAATTTTCACATTTGTCATTTCAGGTGCGTAGTTAAGTTACAGTGAAAAAGGCTTCAATAATTTGAAATGTGTACTGCCGAAATGCTGCAGTGAATGAGCTAATTTGCGACGTATTCATCAACTACGTGCAAAATATTTATGCTTTTAAAGACTGCTCATAATTTTCACTGTATTATAGCTCAGAGTATTCATTTTACATGTGAAGTTAGGGCTAATATTTATACCGAAGTAGAAGAAACGAGGCCTTTCTGACAGTAAACGGCCTTTAATTCACCAATGAGTTTCTTTTTTTTTTCTATCATGAATATTTTCCAGTTTGATCGAAAATGAATGCCTTGACTTATCAAAAATAAATCTCAGATGATACAGAATATATGTTGGAAACTTAGTTACGCTTCTGTCAGACTTCCTTTATGATATATATATATACATATCCATATATCCGTATTTACATTTATATATTAAATTGAATTTTTTTTTTAAACTATAAAGAACTTCGAACCATGTCAGTTAATAGTTTCTTCTCTGAACCGAATTATATTTGTAACTAACTAAATTACTTGATGTGCACAGCTTTAATATTTGAAGTTA
This sequence comes from Tachypleus tridentatus, assembly GCF_004210375.1. NCBI lineage: Eukaryota > Metazoa > Arthropoda > Merostomata > Xiphosura > Limulidae > Tachypleus > Tachypleus tridentatus. Next base: position 14,752,665 of record NC_134830.1, read on the forward strand.
AATAATATCCGGTCTCTTAGTTCAGGATTATTACAAAATATTACTATGATTGAAAAATTTATGTTTGAGAGACTTAAATGGAATACTTAAAAAAGTTATTTGATTTCTGGAAAAACATATAAAAAGAATTATTGGAAAGTTTGATAATATACAAAGTTTTGATTGTCAGTGTATTCAAATTAGGAAATTCATTAAAATTTTGAAAACTTTTAACACAGTAGGGCCCAGTTTTAGGAATATTTTACCAAAGCATTAATTATAGACACAGGACCGACGGTCGTTTTAGTCCCAATTGGGGACTCAGTGGCAGGTGTTTGTTTTGTTTTTGTTTTTGAATTTCGCGCAGAGTTACACAAGAGTTACCTGCGTTAGCCGTCCCTAATTTAGCAGTGTAAGACAAGAGGGAAGGAAGCCAGTCATCACCACTCATCGCCAACTCTTGGGCTATTCTTTTACCAATGAATAGTAGGATTGACCGTCACATTATAACGCCCAACGGCTGAAAGGGCGAGCATATTTGTTGTGACAGGAATTCGAACCTGTGACCCTCAGATTACGAATCGGATGCCGTAAGGTCATGCCGGGCCTTGTTGTGTTTTTAACTTTTTATCTAAATTACAGGCAATCTAGCTGCGTAATCTCCTAGCTCTAGTAACAGCGAGTAATGAACTTAAAAAACATTTCATAGATGAATTCTCCGTTTAAATGGGAAATTCTTATCTTTATTATTTTGCTAAATTCCATTCATTTTTCCATCTATTTTATTGTTTATGTTTTAACCACTAGAAGTAATCGAAACAGTTAACACTATGAATTAAACTAAATATCTGCGACGATCGTGAAACAACTGTAAGAGCACGTCACAGAGAAACAAATACTGGATACATTAGTGAGGTATAAGTTATCTACCTGGTGAAGCACACGTAGTCTCCGTCCTGGTCCATTATGCAGGAACCAGTAGATACACACACCCAAAGTGACAGCCACAGCATAAAGTGACAGTAAAAACATGACGGTGTCAGTCACAACGAAAGGAATAAATCGTTTGATATCTTGTTGTCACTTGTGAGCCGTTTGCCCACAGCAACACGTCTTACCATTGCTCTGTTAATAAAGCACGTGAAAGGTCGTGTTTAGTCGAGGACTCGTGAAGACAACAGTGACCAAATGTACACTAAGCGCGTGCAGCAGCCGCAACGTAAGAGGCGGGGTCTAAACCAATCGAATACGCGGGCCGCTGTGGTGAGGGAGCCTTAAGTCACTGTGCAAAGCCTCGTTCCATTCAAAAGCAGGTTGGACTTGTGCCAGACGGATAATGGTAAAGAAAAACTCGGGGGTGGAAAGGGGGCTTGATATATTTCTGTTAACGAGGCAATATTTCCGTTAGAATTGTCTAGCAGAAATTCCACTACTGTTGACGATCGTTCTTTAGTCAAAGTGATGAGGGTCTCATACTTTTTACACGATACTTATCAGGTCGAATGTCAATGAAATACTGTTAGGTCTTACATTAATTGATTTGTACATAATTCTTCTTCGGTTCGTGATAATACATTATGTGTTTGTATACAATAATGAAAATAATTATGAAAATACATGCGTGTGTGTGTTTTTCTTATAGCAAAGCCATATCGGGCTATCTGCTGATTCCATTGAGGGGAATCGAACTCCTGTTTTAGCGTTGTAAATCCGAAGACTTACCGCTGTCCCAGCAGGAGACATAAAAATACATACATAAGCGATACACATGCAGGAACCACAAACAATGAATAACAAGAAATCAACAGCGATTTCGTCAAACGTACAAAACAACATAACAGAAAATTACACAATAAAAGCGGAGAATTATACAATGAACTTGTGTTTTTACACGAGATTTTAGCTACACAAAGGCTGTTTAAACTTGTTTTCATGTTGCCGTATATTTTATCAATGAACTAGTGTAGAAGTTTTTCCAAATGTTTTTTATTACTTCACTAACTCAGTTGTTTGGTGCTCTTTTAGCTTCCTCAGGCCTCACATAAGTCTCAACAGACTCGTAAAATAAATGTTCTTATAAGAAATCTGTGTATGCCAAGCTGTGGTTGCAATCGATTCATTGTCTTCTTCACAGTCAAGGTCTAACCACACTTGTCGTATGTAATCAAATTCTTGCCTTGAGATAAATCCCCACGCAATGAGTTCCACAATCCCCAAACGTCTAGCTTCGATATAGATTAATTATGATAATGTTCATTCTTTTTTTCCGTCTTTGAATGTTGCAATAAATAAATAAATCTAAATTAGATGTATCCATAAAAAGTACTGTTTGTGATCCGATTCACGTTCCATCTTTGGGTTTGAAATAAATCAATCTAAATTAGATGTATCCATAAAAAGTACTGTTTGTGATCCGATTCCCGTTACATCTTTGGGTTTGAAATAAGTCAATCTAAATTAGATGTATCCATAAAAAGTACTGTTTGTGATCCGATTCCCGTTCCATCTTTGGGTTTGAAATAAATCAATCTAAATTAGATGTATCCATAAATGTACTGTTTGTGATCCCATTCCCGTTCCATCTTTGGGTTTGAAATAAATCGATCTAAATTACATGTATCCATAAAAAGTACTGTTTGTGATCCGATTCACGTTCCATCTTTGGGTTTGAAATAAATCAATCTAAATTAGATGTATCCATAAAAAGTACTGTTTGTGATCCGATTCCCGTTCCACCTTTGGGTTTGACCGATTACGTTCAACATTGATTTTTCAGGTACAAGTTATTGAAACCACTCTATGCTAATACTTAAATGGTCTTGTGAAGGTTTTATTGTCTTGAAATACTCACATGTTCTTCAGTAATTTATGTACGCTGAATCAGAAAATATCTATTTGTTCTCATGTAAAGATTTTTCACAAAACATCATATGTAATTTTACATAAGTGAGTAATTTTCACTGAAATCGGGTCACATTTTGTTATCCTAAAGATCTTGACAACCATTAACTATAGATTTCTCTAGATCAATCGTGATATCTTATCGATCGTTCTAGAACCAAAACATAACAAATATAAAAATAAAAAATGTTCATTGTGGTAAACGGGGTACTTCTTTGATCTAAGTAAGAGTTCTCTTTATTCCAGATTTGTAAGAAAAATCCTTACGTTATCGAAAAAAATAATATTATTTTCGAAATCTCCGTAGATGATATAAGGAAAAAAATGTCAAGAGAACCAAATTAGTTTTTTATGAAGTTTATACTCGCACACTCGTGGTATCTTGCTGTTCTCAAGGTAGCAGTCACATCTGTATTTACGGCAAGATATATCTTATAAAGAACACATTTAACATCATTGTTGGAGAGTTACGATTTTCTATCAATTACTGAGACTGCCATGCTCAAATGAATTCTACATATTATTATAAACGGATCCTAGTGCAAAGTGGAATCATGTTCGTGTAGAACATTGTTGACTAGCCAAAAAATTTGATTTTTGAAGTTTTTCTTTGGCAGAGGACATGATAGGTTTAAAATATTGAAGCAGGTATAAGAGTGCCTGTCCTTTTAAAGGGTTTACACTGGAGTGACATATTTTGATATCATAATATAAGCTGTCAGCGTGTGACTACTCTTTACCACAGGGCCCGGCATGGCCAGGTGGGTTAAGGCGTTCGACTCATAATCTGAGGGTTCCAATCCTTTTTAGCTGAGGGGGCGTTATAATGTGATGGTCAATCCCGCTATTCGTTGGTAAAAGAGTAGCTCAAGAGTTGGCGGTGGGTGGTGATGACTAGTTGCCTTCCCTCTAGTCTTACACTGCTAAATTAGGGACGGCTAACGCAGATACCCCTTGAGTAGCTTTGCGCGAAGTTCAAGAAACAAACAAACAAATTCTACCGCAGTGCATTTTCACATAATAAAGGGGCAGGCATAATTCCGAAGTATATTTGTTTCATATCATTGTTCTTCACCACTTCAATGGCTATTTCCAATATTGAATATACATACATATGCATACTATTTAAAGTTAAGTTCATAGGATTATTTTTCTCCGCATAACTTTTATACATTACTAAATATATACAAACAATTTTCAATATATTCAATAAACTATGGTTGGGTTTGAATTTCGTGCAAAGTTACACGAGGGCTATCTGCGCTAGCCGTCCCTAATTTAGCAGTGTAAGGCTAGAGGAAAGGCTAGTCATCACCACTCACCGCCAACTCTTGAGTTACTCTTTTACCAAAGAATAGTGGGATTGACCGTCACATTTTAACACCCCACGGCTGAAAGGGCGAGCATGTTTGGTGCGACAGGGATTCGAACCCGCAACTCTCGGACTACGAGTAGAATACCTTAACCACCTGGCCGTGCCGGGCCTAATTAACTATAATTCTAAAACATGACCAAAAGAAGCATGTTAAAGAACACCTTTAAGGTAGGTTAAAAGCTAGTTCAGAGGTCACCTTTAATAGGTATATGGTCGTTTATATTATCAGGAACTCAAGTAGTTCCATTTTTAGATGCTTGTTTGTTTGTTTGTTTTTGAATTTCGCACAAAGTTACTCGAGAGCTATCTGTGCTAGCCGTCCCTAATTTAGTAGTGTAAGACTAGAGGGAAGGAAGGTAGTCATCACCACCCACCGCCAACCCTTGGGCTATTCTTTTACCAACGAATAGTGGGATTGACCGTCATATTATAACGCCCCCACGGCTGAAAGAGCGAGCATGTTTGGCGATTTTTAGATGCACGCACGTAACCTTCTGAGACATTTATCACAAGCGTTCAACACTATTGACAAAATAAATGGTTTGGCGCCTAAGAGTATCTCACCAGTTTACGGCTTTAGCAAATTTATGTTATTGTAACACCAGTTCAAGAACGGAAATTAAACTCAGTTAACTCTAACGTTAATGAAATAGAACGGTTCGAGTTCGAGATATAAAATATTCTTCAAGGAACGTGCATTTTGTCTGTCTATCAACTGGTTAGTACGAGTTCAACAACAGGCGGAAAGTGATAAAACAAAACGAATGGCCACAGGGACCAAATCTCAGAAATCACGGTACAGAAGATGGTAGTAACGCCCACGGTACAGAAGATGGTAGCAACGTCCACGGTACAGAAGATGGTAGCAACGCTGACAAACTTATTATTCTTCAAAAGGCCCGACATAGCCAGGTGAGTTAAGGCGTTCGACTCGTCATCTGAGGGTCGCGGGTTCGAATCCCCGTCGCACCAAACATGCTCACCTTTTCATCTGTGAGATCGTTATAATGTGACGATCAATCCCACTACTCGCTAGTAAAAGAGTAGCCCAAGAGTGGGCGGTGGGTGGTGATGACTAGCTGCCTTTTCTCTAGTCTTACACTAAAAATCTAGCACAGATAGCCTTCGTGTAGCTTTGCGCAAAATTCTAAAACAAATAAAACAAAATTCTTCAAAAATTTTGAAACGGGCAAACAACAATAATCAAACAATTTGGAGAAAGGGGCGACTAAAACGATTATTGATCTTTATTGCACTTTATTGGTGACTATTCGTTTAAGTCACCGACGATTACTTTTGGCCGCCGTCCAGACGAAATGAAATGTCGTCTACACTTCCAGGGCTATCGAAATAGCGACATATCTGATGAAACGGAAGAAAACTGGGGTTGAGGAGAAATAAGTGGGTTGAGTGACAAAACCAGAGGAGGTGTGAAGATAAACTGAAACAAATAACGACTAATTGGCATATTATGAAACAATTCTCAGAATAACAACTAAATTTTAACTCCTAAACATTTTCAAATAGAATTTGTGCCATTGTAAGTTTTCTTAACCTTTCATTCTGTGTTAAGAGGAATAAACAGCCATTCACAAATACAAGATAAATGATGCCATTTTTCTATAACTGTCTATCTGCCTACCTAATGATCTTAAACCTCGTCCAGACCTTAGTGCCATTCTTTGACCTAGAACAATCATTTATCGTAAGGTTTTCAAAATGTCAATGCAGTCACTCAAATACTGATTAACATGTCCAATATTGGTAATGAAATACCGAATTAATCGAACATTATCAATAACCTCCAGGTTTCTGGTTCTTCGTTTCAGGACATAAGGTCATGTAAAGAATGTCACAGTCTGTCGAACTTGGACTCACTTGAGATTTTTTTTTTTCATTTTATTGATTAAGCATTTTAAATGAAATTAAAACCCAAAACATAGAACTTGGTAATCAAATTATAACTCTAAACATAGAACTTAGTGATAAAATTAAAACTCTAAACATAGAACTTGGCAATCAAATTAAAGCCCTAAACATAGAACTTGATAATCAAATTAAAACTCTGAATATAGAACTTGGTACTCAAATTTGTTGGCTCAGTTTATGTATTTGTAATAAGAATAAAAAATACGAAAAATATCATAAACTGAAGTGTTTGTTGTTGTTGAGAAACAAAAATATCCAGGAATCGTAGCTACTTAAAACAAACTCCACTGAGATAAACAGACATTTTTCATCCTCACACTGCCCTATTGGTGGCTTTTCTAGAGTTCTACCTTTTTTTTATGGCCCTATTTTCTGAGAAGCTTAAAAGTGACTTTTGAAAAGCCTACGTTTTTATATAGAATAAAAACACCGAAGCGAACAAAAATTTAGTAATGCAGGAAATTCGGAACTAGCAAGATACATACATATTGTACCTAAATATACGCATGTGCTCTCGGTAGAGCTGTCTCTCCAGGTCTCATTCGAAAGTGTTGGGAAAATGTTTCAAAATCGATAAATAGTACATTTAGAAATATTCTCCCTTCTTTTATTGTAATGTTAAGTCAATAAGAAAACAGGAACTCCATACATAAAAACGATCAATTCAGTCTCATAATCACTGTTTTTGTTTTTGGCGAAATTCTGTAATTTAAATCCTTTCAGTAAGTAAAATATTGATATAACCTCATTTCCAAAGTGTCACGTATGTGCCTATATTTACGCATATATATGTGTGTGTTTATGTGAGTTATATTTATTACAACAGACTTTTGTTTGTAGCAAAACGATTAAAAAATTTTTTTAATGAGACATTTTGTCAATGTTTTATTAAACTACTATGTGGCATATATAGTGTAAATAATGTATTTTAAATATTTTTAAATATATTTTGGTTTTACTCACCATAAGTTGCCCCCCAGTGACACAGCAGCACGTCTGCAGACTTACAACGCTAGAATCCTGTTTTCGATGCCCGTAGTGGGCAGAGCACAAAGAGCCCATTGTATAGACTTGTGCTTGATCATCATAAGTTCTAAGAATATGTTTTGAACATAAAAAACAACAATAAAAACTAATTGTGTCATACGCATGATTCCCTAAATGTAAGCTAAATTACAACATTATATGAGGGACATTTATAAGATATATTCGTTTTAAAGAGAAACAGTAACTTATCATTTTAAAAACGTATCATAATTTGAGATACATAAAGATTTGTTTCATCAATAGTTCTTTAATTTCTTTATTATTGTTCGTAATTCCACAAAACTTTTTCACTGTGTGCAGGCTAATGATATGCCGAATATCTTAAGAGATCTTTCTAAAATATAAAATTACAATATTTGGTATATTATATTGCCATATGTTTTATGGAATTGTGTTAATCTAAATATAAAAGATTTAACATATTAATTATTCCAGGTATCCTAACGCGTTATATTAATTCAAATGTTATACGGTTTGTCATATTAAAGGTACCAAATGTCTTATGGAGAGCCGTATTAATCCAGATATTACAAAATGTCATCTATTATTTTTTCAGACACTGTAATTAATGTTTTATTAATCCAAGTATTACAGAATTTGATACACTAAAGGTATCAGATGTTTTATAGCGAGATTTGTTAATAAATATTACAAGATTTGATAAATTAAACGTTGAAAACAATTATAAATGTGCACCCAAAATTATTATATAACGTGAGTTTGAATGTTTTTGTGGAAAATTTATTTTAACATTTTAATCAAAAACAAAATGCTAAGACTGTATGAGTTTACTTTATTACAATTGTGACTGAGTAGCTTTTAAAATTATATTATAAATTTGGGTTATATGTATATATATACGTATCATACGATTTTGAGAGTTCTTTAAACGTGTTGAGACGCAATGTTGGATACATTCTTCAAAATATAAATACATATTCATATAAAATACGCTACTATAAATACAAAGCTCGGTTTGTCTTTTAGTATGTATAAATCTTATCGAAAATACATCTTTTAAAAATTAGAAATGCAATATTTTCCAGAAAACTAAACTCATTTCTTTCTGTTAAAATTCTACGATGTAAGATAGTAGAAATATAATAATGTTACTAGTTTATTTGAAACCACAATAAGTTTTCTGTTTGTGTCTAACGTAAACTGAATGTTTGTATAAGTTTTTTATAAAAAAAGTAACCGGTTACATAAATTCTTTTTGAGGAATTATTTCGCGTTGATAAGTTGCAATTTTGGAATTTAAAAGAAATATATGACTAGCGTTATAAGTTTCCTAGTTATTTTCTTATTGGATGCGAGCAGTTCATCTTATTTATTTCTTAATCCTATTGTCGGAACTACAAATTTTCGTTAAACGAGTTTCAGGTTTTCTTGCCACGTGCACACACATCATTTTTAGATATTTGCTCCCGGATTGTAATGGCGGATCCCATTGAATCTATTTTCATGCTAATTGTCATAAATTCAATGAAAAAATATCCAAGAATGTCATTTAATGATTCCTCCCAAGTGTCATTCTAGTCTACAGTTACGTCCATTTAGTACTAGAACCTAGGAACGTACTTGAAAATTCACTTAACGTAATAGGTTTTACTGATATAGCTTTCGAAGTCGACAAAAATACTCTGTTAAAAATCACCTGGTCAATAAAGTAATTCATACCTGATAGCATTATTTTTATAAAGAAAGTTTTCTAACACCACGCCATTGTAAAATTACAATGTGTGTATATGTACTACATTACCCAATATGCGCTGATTCTGCTTCAAGGGGAATTAGTTCCTTTGTCAAAACTGGTTCCTGTTACTAACTGCTCTTCTGTAAACTCGGTAAGTTTTTTTCCTCTATTGTTTAGTTGATCTATGCCCTATTTCCTATACTTTTAAACGATTCGTTGTCTCCTTTAATCTCTATTTTGGCATTAAAATTACCCATGATTCCTTCGTACTTTGTTTCGATTTTCCTCAGTACATTCCCAATATGCGTCGAAGTATAACAGATTTATTTTAAACAGAGAGGGGATAACTGTCATAGCTAAACCCATATAACCCCATAAATAATTGTTGGAAAATACATGTGCTTGACGAGCACGCAACAGAAATGAATAATAATGTCACAATCCCTAAAACTGACACTACAGTTATAAGTTTGATAGTGATAAATAAGACGTTTGCAGGTTTAACAATTAAATTGTTGAGTAAAGACTGGACAACACAGCCTAAGATGACCAGGTGTGATGATGTCATAGCCAGAAGTTACACTGCCAGCGTTCTTTCCACTAGAATAAATACAATCATGTCGGATTGTAATTTCTTATTCCATCAAAGGTTATACTGTTCTCTTCATTTTCTGACAGAAAAGCCTGCTCCAGTAGTTAGAAAACTGGTTGCAAAGGTTAAGAGCTTTGTTGTTTTGCTGGCCTCACTCTTCGCTGCGTTATTATCGAAGTTGTCAGCGGCACGTGCTCATACGACCACTTGTCGGCCACCTCTTGCCACGTATTAAACCGCTCCTTCTCTGATGAAAAGAACCACGAGACGACAGACAATCTCTCCATGACATTTCTTATTCCACACACTCGTATGAATTATGCGAACCGTTCTGATATTTAAGAAGTTATAGAATGTAGACTGTACGCGCAGTAAAACTTTTAGGGCACAACATTCCAGCTAAAGTTTAAAGAACTCTAATATAAACTCATTCATTATACGTTTCTCTTAAAAACAAACATTTATGGAATTCTGCACTTGCCAAAACTGTGACATTATATTGTTCCATATAAACCACATTAATAAGTTTTGCTTTTACGTTTTAAATAAAAATGGTAAAATAGAAAGTATTTAATTCTTACATATTGATACACTTTACATTTACACTTGAACATGTCTAATGTTTCTTGAGAAGACTTACGCTAGCCACCACAAAATCCTTTTATAAACTGCATAGTTTTTTATATACACGAGTTAAGTAAATTTTGCATTTTCACGAAAATTATTATTGATACTTAACAATTTACTTTTTTCTTAATCTTTGGTTTCACAATGTGTAATTATAAATTAATCATTTAGTAAATTACTGCTATTTGACTTCACAATCTGTAATTATACATTAATCATTTAGTAAATTACTGCGATTTGGCTCCACAATGTGTGATTACAAATTACTAAATTACTACGTTATTGGGATTTGGCTTCACAATGAGTGATTATAAATTGTTAAATTACTAAGCTATGAGGAAGCTGACTTCAAAATGTGTAATTATACATTAATCATTTAGTAAATTAGTGCGATTTGGCTTCACAATGTAAGATTATACATTATTTAATTGGTAAATTACTGGGATTTGGCTTCAAAAGTTTATTAGAAATCGTTCAAGTGGTAAGTTATTAACATTTAGTTTCACAAAATTTTCATTCACAAACACATACAAGTAAAATAAATGTTGTAATTTCACAAAAATCATTTTTGATACGTAACAATTTACTTCTCTTAATCGATAATATCCGTGTTTGTTTACCTTGTGCTAACAAGGACAGTGAAATAATAAACTTTTCATTAAATAATTATCCTATGTTAAATCATCAATTAGAAATATCTAATTAGCATACCTCGTTGGTATTGGTATCAGTAACTGTCTTTTTATCTTCTCAAGTCTAAAGAAACTTTAAAAACAGTTTATTTCAGGTAACTATATGTAACTACTCTGATAACAGAGTTTAAAGTATCTAAGTTGTTTAGGAAATATAACTAAATCTTAGAGAAAACAAACACACGTTTTATTAACGTACAGAGCCATTGAACAAATTAAAGCCAACCAACAACAAGAAGGTATGAACTGGTTCAAAGAGACTAAATGTGTTGTTAACACTACGTAAAACTGCTTCCAAATCATCTTAAGGTTGTTCGAGCACATAAACAAGAGGGTTCTGACTTTCTGCAATCGTAGGATACAGACACCGAGATTAAGTCAGGTGTTCGCAGTCGCAGTAGCTACCGTGTTATTGTGAAGAATGTTAAAAACGGACTTCAGAGGCCGACCTGTATGTCAGACGTCCAATGGGATGGATTTCGGATATACAGAAGCACGAACTATCTCGTCTACAATAGTACCAAGAACACATTCAGGACCAGCAACATCTAGAGTAATATTTCTTGTTATAGAATGGTTTTACTTCACCTTGGAGCCGGATAATCGTTTATACTTTTTAAGAGAGAATATGTAATCAATTCCAACATATTTCTTACACAAAACTATCGCGTATGATGTGTACAATAGTAAGTACTGGCTTATGAATCAGATTTTACATCCTGCAAAATAAAAAACATTAATACTACACATGATACTGACCATACTTTATGATTATGTGTGTATTATAGCTTGTGAAATTTATTCTAATAGGAGATAAGGCTCACAGCCACACCATACTAAACTGGTTGACATGTTTTAATTGAAGAAACCCTTGGAATAACAGCTACACTTAGTCGATGTCTATACCATAAAGATTGTATGAAACATTCTTGGAATACTTGTCGCGCTTCATCAAGTGACTCCATACATTAAATATCTATATAAAACAGCTATTTCAGAAGAATGATAGAGAACCTACATGGTTTTAGGCATTTATGTTTCAAGGTTGTCCTTTCTGATAGTGGTGACCAAACTTCATACTAAAGTAAAAGGTCATGAACTGTTAGAATGTAAAAATCCTAGTATTAAACGTTCGTTTGCGAGTGCAGGCTGAGCGACCATCCATCAGATCACATGACTAATTTTCAAATATCTGACTGGCATAAAAATATAAGAGACTGGTTCATTGATGCCATTTCATAGCAGAGAATTTGAATTATCTTGGCTAGAACTTTAAAATTTTCAATTTTATCTGTGGCAGCCTTAGCAAAATCCATTTAAAAATCTTATTACGAACCTCCCAAAAGAATTAATTTGCCATATGCTGAAAAAAAAAATTATGTGTTTACGTGAATATGTAGAATAGGAAGGAATTATAATTTTCAATCTGAACAGCAGCTTATGCGCATGGGTTAAATGGACAGGTCAGAATTGGCAAGAGAAAAGACAAACAAATAACAGCAGCAATCGCTGCCGTAAAGATCATTACGAATATTTGAATCGAGTAATTGGTATCACTTTTATAACGTGCCCATTACTGCATTTTCTGAGCAGATTTTGAGCTCTGACCCTCATTAGCAGTAGCCATATACAATAACCGCCATTATTAATTGCATTATCGAATATATTAGGCAAATGACATTTTTAATTGAACGACAACTTAGGCGACACATGAGCTTAATGGGGTGGTCAGTGAGTGACCTAGAGTTTCAGATATAACTATCCATAACCTATAAATGCTCAAAGGGGGAGCAACTATTCAGTAATGCTCATCATCTGTACAGCTAATCTTAATCGAATAGCTGACTTAAGGTCATAGTTTGTTGTTAAGTACAAAGTTACATAATATAATCTGGGCTGTGGGGGAAGGCGTTATATATATATATATAAAACTCCTTTAGAGATGAATGACCAAATAATTTTCTGAGAGGTATCGAGGTTTGGATATTGGATTTTCCGAACTGTAATTTAGAGTTCTAAAAAAAAAAAAGAGAAACATTGGTAATTGTCAAAAACTTGAAAGAGATGCCCTTAGTGATCTGCTTCTAATGTTAATCATATTGAGTTATATAAATAGACGCTTAACTCGTACTGGTATCAACCATTTTGTGTCTATTTAAGTTTTGTGCGAAAAGTAACAGTTAACAAACTTGATGTCATTAAACCCACCACCAAAGTAACCTGTGATAAAATACCACCACCAACAAGTTTTGTGTGAAAAGTAACAGTTAACAAACTTGATGTCATTAAACCCACCACCAAGGTAACCTGTGATACAATACCACCAGCAACAAGTTTTGTGTGAAAAGTAACAGTTAACAAACTTGATGTCATTAAACCCACCACCAAGGTAACCTGTGATACAATACCACCAGCAACAAGTTTTGTGTGAAAAGTAACAGTTAACAAACTTGATGTCATTAAACCCACCACCAAGGTAACCTGTGATAAAATACCACCACCAACAAGTTTTGTGTGAAAAGTAACAGTTAACAAACTTGATGTCATTAAACCCACCACCAAGGTAACCTGTGATACAATACCACCAGCAACAAGTTTTGTGTGAAAAGTAACAGTTAACAAACTTGATGTCATTAAACCCACCACCAAGGTAACCTGTGATACAATACCACCACCAACAAGTTTTGTGTGAAAAGTAACAGTTAACAAACTTGATGTCATTAAACCCACCACCAAGGTAACCTGTGATACAATACCACCAGCAACAAGTTTTGTGTGAAAAGTAACAGTTAACAAACTTGATGTCATTAAACCCACCACCAAGGTAACCTGTAATAAAATATCACCACCAACAAGTTTTGATTATTTGATTGATTGATTATTTGGAATCAAGCACAAATCTACACAATGGGTTTTCTGTTTTCTGCTCACCACAAGTATCGAAACCCGGTTTCTAGCAGTGCGAGTCCAGAGACATACCGCTGGGGGGAGGTAAGAAAAATAACAAAAGAGATAAAAAAGAATGTTTAGAGTTATCGAAAGACAGAAACAGCAACTGATTTTTGATAACTTGGTAAAACAACAACAATAGAAGTTTAAACAACTTTTAATAGTGCACGAAAGATTCATGTTTTAAAATTGTAGCATAAATTTTCTTGTATACGAAAGAAATTCGCTTTGGAGACTGGAAAAAAATATTAATTTAAAACATGAAAAGTTGCGTTAAACTAAGTCATTCAGAAGCAAAATTCTATTTCACAAAATATACAACAATTTTTTTGTTGCGGTCAGACTTTAGAAAATAAACAGTTTTTATCCGATTCACTGAACTGTGTAAGTAATTCAATCACTGTTCAGCTAGCGGGAAACAGACACTTTTGAAGGAAAGTAGAAAAAGTGTCTCTTACAAATAAGTCCAAAACTACATTGAATGAATTATTTGGATTGGTTTTACAACGTGTGATTATAAATTGTTCAATTGGTAAGTTAATGGAATTTGGTTTCACAATGTGTGATTACAAATAGTAAAATGGTACATTATGGGGTTTTGGTCTCAAAATCTTTAGTTTCAAGTTTTATAATGGGTGCACTACTGGGATTCTGTTTCGCAGGGCTCAACTTTGAATTGTACAGTGAGTGAGCTATTTGGATTGGTTTTGCAGTATTTATTTGCACACTGTATAGTAGATGAGCGATTTGAGTTGGGTTTGTTTGTTGTTTTGGGACAGGAAGTTTAGTTTTCTTCAGCTGATGCAATAACACGAAATCAGTGACTCACTGATGGATACCCCTACAAGTTGATCTTAATCACACGTATTTGTTATTTACAAGTTTTACGTATAAGCTTTAATAACATACAAGATCGATACAAAAATAAATATATTACTTTGATAACATATTCACGCAAAATTTATTTGATACGTACATTTAGAAATAAATATATATCCCAATTTATTAATTCCTAAAATAATAAATTTTACGCAGGATATAGATACAAAAAATTATTATGTAACTTGGTTTGTTTGTTTTGAATTTCGCGCAAAGCTACTCGAGGGCTATCTGCGCTAGCCCTCCATAATTTAGCAGTGTAAGACTAGAGGGAAGGCAGCTGGTCATCACCATCCACCGCTAACTACTCTTTTACCAAGAACGAATAGTGGGATTGACTGTCACATTATAACGCCCCCACGGCTGAAAGGGTGAGCATCTTTGGCGTGACCGGGATTCGAACCTGCGACCCTCGGATGAGGAGTCGAACGCCTTAAGACGCCTGGCCAATGTAATTTGGATTCAGTATAGTTTATAAGTAAACTTTTCATTACTACCATACGTAATTTCGGTTTTACTATAACTAGTTTATAAGTAAGCTTTTCATTAATACCATACGTAATTTCGAATTATTATTTTTTTTCACAAATAACTCAATTTTCATTTCACTGAGCCACATTGATTTTGGTTTTTTTCCTGTAAACTGACTCCCACTTCTTGGTTTTCAACTTAAGAATAATTACCTCCTGTAATATTTCCATATTCTCGCTATTCTATACTGCATCTTCTCTATTGTCGAGATGCAAACTCTGCTCGTATTTATGATGGTCTTCAGTTTCCCTTAAAATCAATATCTGCATGACAAGCATCAATTTGGCTCTTAAAAAAAACACCGAAACCTGAATTTATCATAAGCTTCTACTAGTCACATCAACAGAGTTCTTGAGTCACGATCTTTATTATGCATAAAACGAGTATAGGGAAGTTAAAAAAATAATGTTGATCTCATTAGTTGTATTTGGTCAGAGTATGTTAAGTACTTGCGTCTCTTTATGTGTGTGTAATATATATATACATATATATATATGTCTATAATTCATACATCTCAAATAATACTGAAAGATAAACATCTGCCTAATAATGTGGAACTACTACAGGAAAAAAATCACAGCTTTTGCTTCACGAGCTTCACAAAACAAACCCAAGAAAAAGGTCAACAGCTTTTCTTCAATAGAGAAGATAGATTATGTGTTATTAATTACATGCACTCGTTATTTAAGTTTGCAAGTTCAAGATAATGATAGTAAGTACTTTTAGTTCGTCCGTGAAGAAGAAAGGTCTGTTTTCTAAAAGTTATACAAAAGGTTATATTTGTACGTCCGTCCGTTATGCTGAAGTGACAGATTACGAGGAAATCAGATAGTCCGGAATACTTACCGCCAACTCTTGGGGTTCTCTCATCTGACTGAATAGTTGGATTTCAATATCAATCTTACTTTGAAGTCAACTTTTGGAGTGGGTATCTAATTGAACAGTGGGATTTCAGTACCAATCTCACGTTAAAGCCAACTTCTAGAGCGGATATGTTTGAACAGTGGTATTTCAGTACCCATCTTACGTTAAAGCCAACTTCTGGAGCGGGTATGTAACTGAATAGTGGGATTTCAGAACTAATCTTACGTTGAAGCCAACTTCTGGAAGGTTTTTGCAGCAATGATTTGACTTGTGAATCACAAGATTCACAATTGCGCCATTTATTCAAAGGAATGTTGAGCAGCTTACGCGACTTGAAAATACACTGTGATATAACTCACCAAGAAATCGCATTATACAAACGTCTAGGCACAGCTTCACAGTGTACAAAATGTTAGAATCATAAGCACAAGGAGAAAATACCATAATTTTGATGGTGTTTTTTTTTCTGAGAGTAAATAAAAATAGAAATTACTTTTAATCTAAGTATTTCCTAGATATTCCAGCTCAGAACTTACGCATACCCAAAAGTTAGCTGTTCAGTTGATAGTGCACAAGTAATCATATTTTAATTCATTATTTCTTGGTTATACAAATCTTGACAGAACTTCAAGCAGTGATATAATTTGTTTCTTTTTTATGAAAACCTTAAACAAGTTAAAGAAATGTCAGTTCATAAATTTCAAAGTATTCATATACTCATATATATTCTATTTTTCTCTCTACTAATTTTAATTAATATAAACCCTATTATTTCAGCGCACAAATTTTATACTCTACATTTATTGGCTATTTGCGTATTGTTAAACGTTTTACCACAAGATAGTCATTAAACCTTTGTTTTTCTTCAAATATTAGTTCCCATTAATCTTCTTAAATAAGCTAGGTCATTATATTTCTTAAATGAGTAATAGAATTTTTTGATTACCTGCATATAGAATGCACAGTCTTTCTACATCTTGTTATAGAATCTAGTCTTCACCCCACTCAAGTGTATCAATGAATATCTTAAGCATGAGTCTAGGACAACTTCTGATGAACAAATGCCAGCCAAAAGATCCGTATAATTGAGATCTTTTGACCTTAATTACTCTAATCTAGAAATATATATAACAACATATCCGTAAATTGTGAAATTAATTTGTAGTACTGTTCATTTTATCTTTCATCAAAGCTAGTTTGGTATATATGATCTATCTGGTCAAAAAGTTAACCACAAAAAAAGGCGGCAGTTGTCCTGCTCCCCTTAACTATAAATACCCGAATTGAAATCACTAAGTGAATGCCAAATAAAATCTGTCAGTCAGAATTGTATTTCAACTGCATATAACTGTGCAAATGAAACTATTTCATATCATTACTGCTTTTGAGGTAAAAAATATCATAACTTACCGATGTCACAGTGTTTGATGGTACCTTAGTTTCCAATCCTTGACTTGTTTGTAAGTCTGTGTGATTACCATGGGCAAACATTTTTGAAAGGCCAACAGCCAGATGCTCTTGTGATGATTGACTATTATATATGGAGTGATGATTCTGATTAGTGGCGGTATTTAATTGAATGCCAGCCAAATTTGGTACAGAGAGACTGTGTTGGTTAAAGATTCTAGAGGTAATTTGTGGAATTGCTTCAGGAGATCGGCCATGAAGCAAGTCTGTTGTTTGGAGAAGTCCTGGATGGTTGTTGTAAAAAGAACGGTATTCAGGCACATAGTCACATTCTTCACTTCTTTCGTTTTTTAAAGAATTAAGAATTCTCAGATCAGCAGATCTTGAATGAGACAAATAATTATCTAAACCCTGTTTATATTTTGCAGGTAAAGATAAGATATGTTGTTCAGATACATTATTTGAGCGAAAGTTGTTTAAAGCTGCGACCTTAGTGTCTTTTATACGTAACTTTTGGCCAAACGGTTGTTTTATTGGCTCTTCAACCACAAGAGCAGTGGTGGTAGAGATACATAGCTCTTGGTCAGTTGGCTGTTTCATCGGGTGGTCAACCGGTAAAGCCATAGCGGTACATAAACTCAACTCCTGACCAGCTGGCTGACTCTCTGAGTTTTTTTTCTGTCTCTGACAAAATGACATAACAGCTTTTTTCTGTATAGCTTTAAGTTCTGGGTCAGAAACACGATGTTTCTTTTCTGGATCCAGATATATTATCCTATGTCCTCGGTCATGAGGTTCTGAAAAACAACTACGAACGTTGTAATTGGGGAAATTTGTTCCTACTTGTGTCTGGCCAATAATACAAAACTCTTCTGTGTTCTCATGAGAAACGGTTGTTTTGGACACACCACTGTGCGATACGTCACTTACAAGAAGCTTTGTTTCTTTACAGTTTCTGTTTGGTCGTTTTACTAGAGGTTTCTCTTCTGGAAAAACAGATGAAGTAGATGAGGAAAATAAGGACTTGTTAGGTTTTCTTTCCTCTATCTGTTGCTGAAGCATTTTGATTCGTTGTGCCACACTAATTCCCGAAATATCATAATTGTTCTGGTTCTTTTCTTTGGAAGAAGAGATATGAACATATTTATGAGTTTCATCAATGGATTGCCTCGAGCCTGGTACGTAATAAAGAACACTTTCGGAATCATGTCTTTCAGCAGGTTGAACTTTTGAACTATGAGCGATATTTTCTTGCTGCAGCTCATGTTTTGAAGTCAGATTGTCTCGTTCGATAGTCTCCAAATGATTAGTGGATGTGGTTCCGTCATAGAGAGATTGTGGAGAAAGATGCCCACTGTCAGGCATTGTTGAGAGACCACTATCAAACAGTGAAGACCGGTTTGACATGTGGGTACTAAGGTTGCTTAGGTCACTATATGACCCATGCCATTTTAAAGTATCCCGACTACTTTCACTGCCACTGTCTGTACTTCCAACAAGCGTCTCTGCTTCACTAGATGTTTCCAGAATATCACTTCCAGGCGGTGGTGGCCAGGTTTTGCTTAACGCTTGGCACTCCAATCGAAGCCTATCTAAAAATGGTGTATCGTTTTCAAGAGGTTGTGGTATATTCAGGGCATACAGCTCATTCCATTTTTCCAAACCACTAGATGATGTTAAGGAACATTCGTGAGCAGAAGACTCAGAAACAGAATATCCAATACAATCTTTTACAATGTTATCATATTTGTTCCAGTAAGGTTTAGAGTTGTGTGAAGAAGCTGGTTTATCTTTTGCTTCGTCGATTGGTATATCACGTTCAGGTAGAGAAGAGACATTGTACTGTTTGTCACCATAACATGTAGGAATATGTAGAGGACAATTCTGAAAATGTTTAATATTATCCGGAATGTTTCTGTTTAAGGATTCTTTTAGGGACAAACAAGTAGCTGCGGTTGGTTTACAATACATCATTCTACTGTCCAATGGAATTTTAATATCATAGTGTTCAGTGTTTGAAGTGTGTTTTGAACCGTGACCACTCTTTTCTTGAACTGGTTGAAGTTGATTTGTTGAAATTTTAAAAGTCTTCTTAGGTCGAGTATATACTGCTCGAATCTTCGGATAATCTGTCTTATCAGTCCAAGAATTGGATCGGTAGGAAGCCATTGTGACAGGTAATGGAGAAGTCGATGATTCCAAACCACCAGAAGCCACAGGCCAAGAAGGAAATTTTTCGTGAGTGAGTTTTGTTTTTTGATGTGTCATATTTGATTTTTTAAGATCAGGTGAAGGAACGGGTGGAGAACATTTGTTGTTCGTTTTTCGAGTATTCATCCTCATGTTAGAAGGTAAAGTAAGGGAAAATAACTGAGGTTTGGGGTTTTCCGAGTTTATTACCACTCGTTGTATGCTCGAGTCATTGGTTTGGATGGTCAAATTCTCTTCAGAAAGAAATCGTTGGCTTTTGGCATTAAACTTAGAAAATTTATTTTCTGCACATTTACCACTATCAATACCTTGACAACATCCAGTTATATCAAATGATTGTGAAGATTGGGCAGTAAAAGACAAGTCTTTAACACTTTCATTTTTCCCCAACATGTCTTCCCTTGAACTAGAGGGGCAAAGTCTAAACCACTTTTAGAAGCCAGGGTTTCATAGACAGACCCCTTTTTGAACCTCCTTGTCACCATATTGACGTTTTCTCTTAAAACTGGAGTAGCGAAGAAACTGTTTACAGAAGAAGTGCTAGAATACGAATTCAGTTGAAGCTGATTACATGGATCCTTTGCAATAACTTGAGTAAATCGGCTTGGAGTACAATCGAAGCTCAGAAGAGAAAGATTAAGGCTACCTTGGCTGTCAAATCCATTTTCGAAAGTCTCTGAACTAGGATAGCCGTTAATGAGTCGATTTGTGGATTCTTTATATTTTTTATGGACAGCGTTTAGTCGCAGGTGACTGCTTGCTGTGTGACACGGCTGGTGGTGCTCTGTGATGTATTTATTTTTTCCAAAAGACGTTTCTTGAGAGTAGCTTTGATTTCGATGAAGGTTTCTAGGCGCTTCACGGAGATCACTAAAAAGAAAATATCAGTAAAATTACTATTGGATATCAAAGAAATTACTTCAGCGCATACAGTATCCCGTGATAGCTAATAATATACAGTACGGTCTAATAGTAAAAGCGTTAACTTTAAGAAAGACTAAAAACACTGCAGTCGACCTAGAAAAGAAACAAAAGCAAAACAGTAATGGAAGAGGAGGTTTATGGTCATATGCTCCGGTTATATTACAATCAATCTCATATGTAACTTTTTATTTGTAAGTTTATTATTCGGATAACAGACATACTAATTTGATAAAAAACACACAATAATATGAATAACAATAAATATAAATAATATAAATTCCAAAGAAGGTTGTTTTTTAATTGTGTGCAAAGCTACACGAGGGCTATCTACGTTAGCCGTCCCTAATTTAGCAGTGTAAGACTAGAAAGAAGGCAGCTAGTCATCACCACCCATCGCTAACTCTTCGGCTATTCTTTTACCAACGAATAGAGGAATTTACCCCAACATTATAACGTCCCCATGGCTGAAAGGACGAGCATGTTTGGAGTGACGGAGATTCGAACCCTCGACCATTGATTACAAGTCGAGTGCCTTAACCACCTGGCCAGGCCGGGCCTTCCAAAGAAGGAGAATACCAACAAGCAAATTACAGATCAACATAGTGTCAATAATAGTGAACTATTAACAAATAACGAAATGATATGGTTAGTACCTCTTGGTATTTATAATTAGTAAAAGAAGAGAAGGTTTGATATTGTTATCTATACTTCATATCAGACGATAAAGAAACCCCACTTTTGGAGATCAATTACTGAATATTAACTCAAACAAAGAAAGAAATCTATTTGAGCCTCTAACCACATTTTACTATAAGACCAGAAGGAAAACAACAAGATAGCTTCAAAAATGTTCCTTGAAAGACAAATGATCGTCTATTTGGACTTGAAGATGTGTTAGTGCAAGTTTATTTTTTATGCAATCTTTTTAACGCTTGTCAATATTAGGGTATACCGCCTTCAACAAAACAAATGGTGTTACAACACGACAGCAGAGGTGCCCCGAACAGAGAAGTATTCTCACTGTCACTGATATTACTTTATGAGAAGATTTATGCGTTCTCAGACAAGAACTCCTACGGTGATCCCGTAATGGAAGTTTGTTTATGCTGTGTGACACAGCTAAAACTCGATTTTTTTACTAATCTTTAAAGTTTATCTTCAAACTTAT
This sequence comes from Tachypleus tridentatus, assembly GCF_004210375.1. Classification (NCBI taxonomy): domain Eukaryota; kingdom Metazoa; phylum Arthropoda; class Merostomata; order Xiphosura; family Limulidae; genus Tachypleus; species Tachypleus tridentatus. Next base: position 14,774,436 of record NC_134830.1, read on the forward strand.
TAATAATCAAGAAAGTTACTTGGGATATGTCGATTTGCAGGTCAAATTAAAGTTTGGTTTTTACTTATTTTTAAAATCTTTACATCTTTACTTTATATCCATTTGAACAAACTAAATTACCTTCTATGTTATTTTATTATGTTTTTAAGTCTTAAAATACCTACAGATCTTATATCGTGAATAGTCAACAACAAGTACTATCACCCTAGTGGCACAGAAGACTCACGCTCTAAAATCCGCATTTCGATACCAGTGGTTGATAGAGCACATATAGCCCATTGTGTAGCTTTGTGCTTAAGTTAAATAAACAAACAAACAAGCACTATTAACTACAACAGCGCCCTTTTTGAAGCTATATGTAACCAACACGGTTTTTATAAACTGTGTTAAAAGCAGTTATAATAAAGTTCGTACTCACACCTAAGAACAAGACTAAACGTGAACTTCATTCACGCTGTACTCTGAACAATAATGTTAAAATTTGACATACTTACGCGTAAAAATTGTTCAAGTTTTAGAAGTGTTATAATGCCACTTATGATAATTTATGATTACATAAAAACACACATAAAAGATGTAAAATATTCGAACTTTATGAGAGTTATTCAGATAAAAGGCTGGATACGAATAGGTTTTTTTTCTCTATACTTATAACATTAAAACCATACAGCTCTCCAGTGGCACAGCGGTATGTCTGTGGACTTACAACGCCAGAATCAGGGTGGGAAGAGCACAGATATAGCCCAGTCATTTTAATTATTTCAATACGATTTTTCTGTTTCATTCATTAAGCACTAAGCTACACAACATGAGAGTCCGAGGGGTGAGGCTAGAGGGGTACTTACCCTTTCCCAGAAAATAAGAAAAGGCAATTATTAATTCATTCATTAGGATGTGTCTGCAGACTTACAACGCCAGAATTAGGGTGGGCAGAACACAAACATAGCCCATTGTGTAGCTTTGTGCTTAGCTTTAATCAACAACAACAAAATCATACAATGTATCTAGAGTCATGTCGTACCTCCTTCTTATCTGTCGTAATATGCAAGAACATATGTCAGTAACTGGCGGGTTGGTTATGTAAAATGAAGTTTCACCCAGAAATATAAAAAACCTCGCGACTAGTCATGTTGTGTATCCACTGCTTACCCAACTTAACGTATGGGAACAATATTTAAGAAACTGTACATACCGGTATATAAAGAGAGGTGTCACCCAGGGATACAATGGATCTGGAGATGAGATACATCGTATCACCGGCTTATTTAACTTAATGTTTGGGTAAAAAATACTAGAATATGGTGAAATTTACTCAATATATTAATATTATTTTTATGTAATATTTATTATTTTGATTTAAAATGTGTAAAGTAAAATACCTTTGACTCACTTACTTCTTACGTTTAACAATTTGATCCCATTAAAAAGAGCTCCAAGATAGAACGTGACTAAGATGTCAACAGCGACATGGACTGTAACGACGTGGTGAGGTTCCAAACTGTTTTCACATAACGTATACTAAACCTATGAATAAACTTTCTAGAATACAACACTTCTATCAGTAGTTTATGCAACATTATAGCTAAATTCTTTAAGTGGTGACAATCAAACTGTTTAATTTTGTATGGCATCCTTTTTCTGGTATGTGGCCAGAAATGTTAAATATGATAATGTTGATAAACATGATTATGAAGATCAGGGAACGACGTCAAACATGTTTAGCTAGTGGACGTAAACCACATGCAAGTAAAACACTTGATGTGTTTCAATACAAGTACAATGAAGAACTGAGACCAAAAACATGCTGTAGTTAATATGAATAATTTATCATCTATTTCACGTTGTGGTTGTGACTGGTATTTTTTTCAGTTCTTATCTTTCTTCAATATACAAATGAAGATTGTCCATAGAAACCTTTAAATTGAGTGTTTACCATTATCTTTAAGGTTGTCCATAGAAACCCTTAAGCTGCATGTTCACCACCATCTTTACACCAGCTCAGGGGTTAGGATGAATTGTTACTGAAGTGCCAATAGTTAAAACTTCGATCAAAACGTCATCTCGCATAAACACGGACCACACACTGAGGGAATTAAAGAAAGTGTAACAGCTTTTCCTTCTTGTGTTGAGACCAGGAGACTAGCGTTGAATAATATTATTATTCAACCTCAACTTTCTTGTGGATTACTTCGGTACTAGCTCCTTTATAAGGTTACATTGTTCCACGGTTTTAACGACACAAGTTTTCTATATGTGTAATCGAATCCACAGAGGAGAGTCAAACACAGAAACTGTAAAGTGGTCGTGACATTGCAAAGGAAGAAAGCTTCGTATAAATTTCCGAACGTGATCCATCACCACATACAACTATGGTTGTTGTTTTTCTTTAAAGATCCACTGGGATTACATTTACTATACTGTATATCTTCTCTACGGGAAGAATTGTCGCATAACGTTTTTACAGCTTTTCTTGAGCCACATTAGTATGTTAGAGGGCGCTCATACATATAGGATTTTGACTCACATCCCCCATCAAAACCCAAGTCGCTTCAAAAACTAGCGTTCATCATTAAACCACGAACATTATATTTTAGGTTCGAGAATATAATACCGTAACAGAACAGTTTAATGGTGAAAATATAAAGTTAAATCACAGTTTTAATATTTCAGTTACTTTAATAACTTTGAAAGAAAAGTACAGCAAATGACTAAGTCCACAAAAATATCTTGGTAGGAGGTTTAAGAGACACTATGTGGTTGGTGAAAGACCTGTGGTATAAATGGATTATGGTACACAAATAAAGGATCCTCATTCCTCAGTGTAAACATCTTAAATATCAAGTCTTCCCCCCCCTGAAGAAAAGCACTGATCGACATGTATATACTCAGGACTTAGACATTAAGGGCAGTGCATTATTAGTTTTACTTATAGGGACAGTCTTCTGGAAAGTTATGATTCCTCTTTTTTTTTCTGCCATGATATGTAATTCATTTCGACATGACGTGCTCAGATTGTTCAGGTTACTAATTGTTTGTGCTTTTAGGCGCGCCTGGTTTTTATAAAAGCATAGACTAAGAGATGGCAGTTCTACCTCTTATATATAAATACATACGTGATATGAAAGTGTCACAGCGTTATTATATGAAGAGGGGATAGAGTTTGAAGTATAGTATCCAAATGATATGAGGATGAATGACCTGATGATTATGACGTTGAAAGTTCACAGAAAAAGAAAACTAAATGCCAAACCGTTTTTTTCGTATTACAACTTACCAGGACATGAGAAATGGAATTTGGAAATGATGGTTTTTCTTCTTGTTAGAAATTGTTGATTAATTATTTCATTTTGTTATTAAAACCAAAGCAATACAATGGGCTATCTGCGCTGTGCCCACCACAGGGATATATTCCTCAAATTCAGCATTACAGTCCTTATATTGAGGCACAATGGTGTTCAGTTACTGAATGAAGATCTAAATGAAAAAGCAGAAGCAAAGTTTTTGGAATCGTTGATAAAAAAAAAGTCAGTCATGAGGTTTGGTTAACAACATATTTGATAAACAGAGAAACATAGACATTAGTTATAAAAGGTCGTATTCATTGGGTCGTATAAATAAGGAAGACAAAGAATCACAATTATGATTGTTTAAATTTGAAGCCAAATTCACGTCCAGGTTTTGAATTTTGATAACCCTACAAACATCCCACACTTTCAGCTGGAACGCTTTATAAAATGTAAACCTAACAATCAATCTTTTATTCAGTTGAAAGGGCCATAGGACACTTTTGTGGTGATCAGTGCCGCTGATTGGTCATTTTTCTGCTAGTTAGCAGTTCAAAATTTGGTGCACTAAAATTGAACTCTAGTGGTCTCTGGCTGGCTATTTAGCTCTTGTGTTATAAGAAAGCGCCGTTTAAGTTGAAAATTCCAAACTATCTAAATTTAACGTAGGCTTGAAAACATTTATTTATAGAAAATGAGAATTATTAATACAAAATTGAAGAAGCAAATCTACCTGGCAAAAGCAACATGCCTCCGCCGCGCAATCCCAACATGGCAAATTTGGACACCAGAAAAATTCGTAAAAACCACCGTAAAATAAATGTAAAAGTGTGTTGTGTTGCCTGTAGAAAAGTATAAATTTTAATGTAAACTGGTCGAAACAAGGATAAGTAACTGATCAAAACTCCAGAAATTACGGATTTATTTTTAAGTTTGATCCCCTAATATGACCAATAATGGGCACATCCCACACTTTTCTATGTATCAGGTAGGCGGCAGCACTTTCTATGTTGGGATTGCTTGGATTATTAGTCAAGTGTATCTTAAATAACTCTTCAACAGGTAATCAGAGTTTTACAATATTATATAGTTTCATTTTGTAACATTATCTATGTAACGACTAAGTCACAAGTTCTGTCTGTTAATATCATGGCGTAAAGTTTGAATATCTAGTTCTTTATTCTTCTTTTGTTATTACATAATAACTCAAAAACTAAAACAATAACGTCAATCAATTCCACTGGGTGGATATAGTTTTAAACAGATTATCAGTATTTATAAGTATTTTTACTAATTAACTAGTCACAGTTAAGCCTCCCCTCCAATGCCACAACGGTGTGTCTGCGGATTTCGATACCTATTGTGGGCACAGCACATGTAGCCCATTGTGTAGCTTTGTGCTTAATCACAAACGATGAAAGAAAGTAGCGAGTTAAAACAATTCTGATATAAATAATGTTGTCATCACTCCTCAGAGTTAGGACTTTTACAGAAACCTGCTGTTCCTTAACAAAGCTAAAGTACAGGACGAAAGAGGGATAATAGATAAACAATAAATATTACAGTAGAAGCCTTATATTTAAAACTTGGTTGTAAATACAACCTTCCTAATGTCTATTGATACACTGTATTGCTTAAAGAAAACAAGCAAACAATTAAAGAAAACACCTTTTCAATAAAAAGTTTGGTTTGAATTTCGCGCGAAGCTGCACGAGGGTTGTCCGCGCTAACCGTCCCTAATTTTGCAGTGTAAGATTAGAGAGAAGGCAGCTAGTCATTAGCACACACCGCCAACTCTTGGACTACTCTTTTATCAATTAATAGTGGGATTGACCGTCACATTATACTCCCTCATGGCTGAAAGGGCGAGCATGTTTAGTGTGACGAGGATTCGAACCCGCGACCCTCGGATTGCATGGCCAGGTGGTTAAGACACTCGACTTGTCTCGGCTTTCCAAAAAGGAAGAAAATGTGGTAATGGCTAATATCACTCCTTCAAAAACAATACAAACAAGATGGTAGGGATGGAAAATGCATCATTTCTATATAATATGACACGTAAGAATTAACATATAGCAATGTATATTCAATTACAATTAAGTTTAATTTATCCTATATCTCTGCCCAAATCTCATGCACATTTGTCAAAATATGGAAGAAAAGTTGACCAACGTTAAGAAAATGCTTTTTTATGAGTTCTGGCCTTTCTAAAACAATTAAAACGGGGAAACCCAAGTTTTTTTTATATATCAATGCGTTGGGCTAACAAAAAATTATATTTCTGTCAACTTTCATCTTCCATGTTAAAAATATGACTGTACATGAGTCCAAAATATGTATTTTGAGGTCTTTGATCCTTGACCTTTTGAAATTCGTAATAAAGACTTAAATAATAATAATAAAAAAAAACAAGTCTGAGCGTATTGGATGAAGATATAACTCAACCATATTTCAAGTCAATCTGCCTAGAAATGATGGAATGGCGCGATCGATCGACTAAAAAGATTATACTGAGGTAATTATTTCAATATCTATTGTTCTTCACATTTTGTTAAAATAACTATAATATATAATATAAATTATTATTAAATATATCGCCTCCACCAGTAAAAAACAACTTTTATATCGAAAGGTATAAGTATTTATTGAATGTATTATATGTTTATATGGAATTTTGAACATGACTAGATTAAAAATAAGTTATTCGAGTAAAATCCGTTTTTCTCACTTAAAAAGCTCGTGAATTCACCTAAAAATCTTATTTTTCTTAAACGTTTTCTGGACTTATTTCGTAATCAAAAACGGATTTACTAACAAGGCTGGACTGCCTTAACTACATTTTGTTGTTATTCTAGAAATCTAACTACAAATCACTGGAACGTGTTCATTTGTGGATGTTGAATTTATATTTCATTCACAAGACCGTAGATAGTAACATATTACATGTTCTTCAGTAGTCCACTAATAATTTACGGGCTACATTTCAATAATAACTCAGCTGGAAACCTATACTTCCTTGAGTAACAACGTGAGGCTCGCTGGCTGTAAGATTTAAATCGTAACAACTGATGAATTTGATTGAAATTGAGCAGTATTGTAAACTACAAGTTTAACTGCAATATAACAGTAAGTTTCACTCAGTTTTATTAAATTTTAACAATAAGATATAACTATGAAAACCAACAAACAAAAAATTACCCCTATGCTGTACATCTTCTTACGAAGCTCAAAAGTAACATTTCTACAATAGAAAGCTTATATGCAGCTCAGAACGGCTGGTATAGGTATTAACACTCTTATTTATAAGCAGAAAACAACGTTTTTGGTTAACTTACAGTTGACATTGGAAGGTCGAAACGTTGTTCTCTCCTTATCAATAAAAGTGTTAATACCCATACCAGTTGTTCTGAGATACATTATTACTTCAAGTAGGCTTCTCATCATCAAAAAAATGTTTATATATAGAGCTTTGAAGATAAGTCAACACTAACATCTTATTAGTTCTACAGTAATTAATAGTTATTATTTCATGTGCTACTGTTCGCACTAAAGCATTAAATACTATTAGTAACAAACTAAAATTTCTAATAAAAGTTTATGGTAATATGTTATAGCTTTTATTCAAGCTTAGCATTAGCATAGAATAACGCAATAGATTCCATGCTGAGCCACAATATTCGTCTCGTTTTTTTAGAATATTACCTAAACATACACTAAGGCTACCTGCGATAGTCATCCTTAATTTAGAAGTGATGGACTAGAGGAAAGACAGCTCGTCAACACCATGTAATCTTGTGCTACTCTTTTACCAACGAACAGTGGGATTGACGGCTTTATAACGCCCCTTGGCTAGAAGAACGAACATGTTCAGTGACGAGGATTAGAACTCACACTCTCAGATTACGAATTGAGTATCCTAACCACCAGGTCCTGCTAGGCCAAATCCACAAGTAGTATGATATAACCTCTATTAAATGTAGAGGTACATTTTCTACTGAACTTTATCGTTAACTTAAATATCTTTTACAGAAATTCAGCAAAGAAATGCTGTAAGCTTTAATTAAATTTAAAAGTAAGAGTTTGACTAGCAACTCACACAAAAAATCAGTAATAGTATGTTATCATATCTAACACATCACACAGAAAATCAGTAACAGTATGTTATCTCTTCTAACATCTCACACAGAAAATCAGAAGCAGTATGTTATCCTTTCTAACACCTCACACAGAAAATCAGTAATAGTATGTTATCACTTCTAACAGCTCACACAAAAAGTCAGTAATAGTATGTTATCACTTCTAACAGCTCTCACAGAAAATCAGTAATAGTATGTTATCATTTCTAACAGCTCTCACAGAAAATCAGTAATAGTATGTTATCACTTCTAACAGCTCACACAAAAAGTCAGTAATAGTATGTTATCATATCTAACACATCACACAGAAAATCAGTAACAGTATGTTATCATTTCTAACAGCTCTCACAGAAAATCAGAAGCAGTATGTTATCCTTTCTAACACCTCACACAGAAAATCAGTAATAGTATGTTATCACTTCTAACAGCTCACACAAAAAGTCAGTAATAATATGTTATCACTTCTAACAGCTCTCACAGAAAATCAGTAATAGTATGTTATCATTTCTAACAGCTCTCACAGAAAATCAGAAGCAGTATGTTATCCTTTCTAACACCTCACACAGAAAACCAGTAATAGTATGTTATCACTTCTAACAGCTCACACAAAAAGTCAGTAATAGTATGTTATCACTTCTAACAGCTCAACAGAAAATCAGTAGTAGTATGTTATCACTTCTAACAGCTCACACAGAAAATCAGTAGTAGTATGTTATCACTTCTAACAGCTCACACAGAAAATCAGTAATAGTATCCTATCATTTCTAACAGCTCTCACAGAAAATCAGTAATAGTATGTTATCGCTTCTAACAGCTCACACCGAAAATCAGTAATAGTATGCTATCGTTTCTAACAGCTATCACAGAAAATCAGTAATAGTATGTTATCACTTCTAACAGCTCACACAGAAAATCAGTAATAGCATGTTATCATTTCTAACAGCTCTCACAGAAAATCAGTAATAGTATGTTATCACTTCTAACAGCTCGCACAAAAAGTCAGTAATAGTATGTTATCACATCTAACAGCTCACAAGAAAAATCAATGGTACTACGTTATCATTTCTAACAACTCACAAGAAAAATCAGACGAAGTACGTTGTTACTTCTAACAGCTCACAAGAAAAGTCAATGGTTGTATTTTATCACTTTCAACAACTCACAAGAAAAATCAGTAATAATATGTTATCACTTTTAACAGCTCAAAAGAAAATCAGTAGTAGTATGTTATCACTTCTAACAGCTCACACAGAAAATCAGTAATAATATGTTATCATTTTTAACAGCTCTCACAGAAAATCAGTAATAGTATGTTATCACTTCTAACAGCTCACACAGAAAATCAGTAATAGTATGTTATCATTTCTAACAGCTCTCACAAAAAGTCAGTAATAGTATGTTATCACACCTAACAGCTCACAAGAAAAATCAGTGGTACTACGTTATCACTTCTAACAACTCACAAGAAAATTCAGTGTCAGTATGTTATCACTTCTGACAGCTCACAAGAAAAATCAGTAGTAGTATGTTATCACTTATATCAGCTCACAAAAAAATCAGTAGTAGTATGTTATCACTTCTAACAGCTCACACAGAAAATCAGTAATATAATGTTATTAGTTCTAACAGCTCACAAAAAAAATCAATTGTACTATGTTATTACTTCTAACAGCTAAAAAAAAAGTCAGTAGCAGTATGTTATCACTTCTAACAGCTCACACAGAAAATCAATAACAGTATGTTATCACTTCTCAAAGCTCACACAGAAAATCAGTCGTAGGATGTTATCATTTCTAACAGCTCACACAAAAAATACGTAATAGTATGTTATCACTTCTAACAGCTCACACAGTAAATCAGTAATTGTATGTTATCACTTCTAACATCTCGCACAAAAAGTCAGTAATAGTATGTTATCACTTCTAACAGCTCACACAGAAAATCAGTCGTAGCATGTTATTACTTCTAATATCTCACAGGAAAAATCGATATTAGTACGTTATCACTTCTAACAGCTCACATGAAAAATCAGTGGTTGTATGTTATCACTTCTAACAGCTCACACAGAAAATTAGTAATAGTATGTTATCACATCTAACAGGTCACAAGAAAAATCAGTGGTATTACGTTATCACTTCTGACAGCTCACAAGAAAAATCAATGGTAGCATGCCATCACTTCTAACAGCTCCCAGAAAATCAGTAGTAGTATGTTATCACTTCTAACAGCTCACACAGAAAATCAGTATTGGTATGTTATCGCTTCTAACAGCTCACACAGAAAATCAGTATTGGTATGTTATCACTTCTAACAGCTCACAAGAAAATTCAGTCGTAATATGTTATCACTTCTAACAGCATACAAGAAAATCAGTCGTAGGTAGTTATCACTTCTAACAGCTCACACAGAAAATCAGTCGTAGTATGTTATTACTTCTAACAGCTCACAAGAAAAATCGACATCAGTATGTTATCACTTCTAACAACTCACAAAGAAAATCAGTCGTAGTATGTTATCACTCTAACAGCTCACACAGAAAGTAAGTAATTGTATGTTGCCACTTTTATCAGCTCACACAGAAAATCAGTAATATTATGTTATCACTTCTAACAGATCACACAAAAAATCAGTAATAGTATCTTATCATTTCTAACAGCTCTCACAGAAAATCAGTAATAGTATGTTATCACTTCTAACAGCTCACACAGAAAATCAGTAATAGTATGTTATCATTTCTAACAGCTCTCACAGAAAATCAGTAATAGTATGTTATCGCTTCTAACAGCTCACACCGAAAATCAGTAATAGTATGCTATCGTTTCTAACAGCTCTCACAGAAAATCAGTAATAGTATGTTATCGCTTCTAACAGCTCACACCGAAAATCAGTAATAGTATGCTATCGTTTCTAACAGCTCTCACAGAAAATCAGTAATAGTATGTTATCACTTCTAACAGCTCACACAGAAAATCAGTCGTAGCATGTTATCATTTCTAACAACTCTCACAGAAAATCAGTAATAGTATGTTATCACTTCTAACAGCTCGCACAAAAAGTCAAGAATAGTATGTTATCACATCTAACAGGTCACAAGAAAAATCAATGGCACTACGTTATCATTTCTAACAGGTCACAAGAAAAATCAATGGCACTACGTTATCATTTCTAACAACTCACAAGAAAAATCAGACGAAGTACGTTGTTACTTCTAACAGCTCACAAGAAAAATCAATGGTTGTATTTTATCACTTTCAACAACTCACAAGAAAAATCAGTAATAATATGTTATCACTTTTAACAGCTCAAAAGAAAATCAGTAGTAGTATGTTATCACTTCTAACAGCTCACACAGAAAATCAGTAGTAGTATGTTATCACTTCTAACAGCTCACACAGAAAATCAGTAATAGTATGTTATCATTTCTAACAGCTCTCACAGAAAATCAGTAATAGTATGTTATCACACCTAACAGCTCACAAGAAAAATCAGTGGTACTACGTTGTCACTTCTAACAACTCACAAGAAAATTCAGTGTCAGTATGTTATCACTTCTGACAGCTCACAAGAAAAATCAGTAGTAGTATGTTATCACTTATATCAGCTCACAAGAAAATCAGTAGTAGTATGTTATTACTTCTAACAGCTCAAACAGAAAATCAGAGTTATAATGTTATTAGTTCTAACAGCTCACAAAAAAATCAATTGTACCATGTTATTACTTCTAACAGCTAAAAAAAGTCAGTAGCAGTATGTTATCACTTCTAACATCTCGCACAAAAAGTCAGTAATAGTATGTTATCACTTCTAACAGCTCACACAGAAAATCAGTCGTAGCATGTTATTACTTCTAATATCTCACAGGAAAAATCGATATTAGTACGTTATCACTTCTAACAGCTCACATGAAAAATCAGTGGTTGTATGTTATCACTTCTAACAGCTCACACAGAAAATTAGTAATAGTATGTTATCACATCTAACAGGTCACAAGAAAAATCAGTGGTATTACGTTATCACTTCTGACAGCTCACAAGAAAAATCAATGGTAGCATGCCATCACTTCTAACAGCTCCCAGAAAATCAGTAGTAGTATGTTATCACTTCTAACAGCTCACACAGAAAATCAGTATTGGTATGTTATCGCTTCTAACAGCTCACACAGAAAATCAGTATTGGTATGTTATCACTTCTAACAGCTCACAAGAAAATTCAGTCGTAATATGTTATCACTTCTAACAGCATACAAGAAAATCAGTCGTAGGTAGTTATCACTTCTAACAGCTCACACAGAAAATCAGTCGTAGTATGTTATTACTTCTAACAGCTCACAAGAAAAATCGACATCAGTATGTTATCACTTCTAACAACTCACAAAGAAAATCAGTCGTAGTATGTTATCACTCTAACAGCTCACACAGAAAGTAAGTAATTGTATGTTGCCACTTTTATCAGCTCACACAGAAAATCAGTAATATTATGTTATCACTTCTAACAGATCACACAAAAAATCAGTAATAGTATCCTATCATTTCTAACAGCTCTCACAGAAAATCAGTAATAGTATGTTATCACATCTAACAGGTCACAAGAAAAATCAGTGGTATTACGTTATCACTTCTGACAGCTCACAAGAAAAATCAATGGTAGCATGCCATCACTTCTAACAGCTCCCAGAAAATCAGTAGTAGTATGTTATCACTTCTAACAGCTCACACAGAAAATCAGTATTGGTATGTTATCGCTTCTAACAGCTCACACAGAAAATCAGTATTGGTATGTTATCACTTCTAACAGCTCACAAGAAAATTCAGTCGTAATATGTTATCACTTCTAACAGCATACAAGAAAATCAGTCGTAGGTAGTTATCACTTCTAACAGCTCACACAGAAAATCAGTCGTAGTATGTTATTACTTCTAACAGCTCACAAGAAAAATCGACATCAGTATGTTATCACTTCTAACAACTCACAAAGAAAATCAGTCGTAGTATGTTATCACTCTAACAGCTCACACAGAAAGTAAGTAATTGTATGTTGCCACTTTTATCAGCTCACACAGAAAATCAGTGATAGTATCCTATCATTTCTAACAGCTCTCACAGAAAATCAGTAATAGTATGTTATCACTTCTAACAGCTCACACAGAAAATCAGTAATAGTATGTTATCATTTCTAACAGCTCTCACAGAAAATCAGTGATAGTATCCTATCATTTCTAACAGCTCTCACAGAAAATCAGTAATAGTATGTTATCACTTCTAACAGCTCACACAGAAAATCAGTGATAGTATCCTATCATTTCTAACAGCTCTCACAGAAAATCAGTAATAGTATGTTATCACTTCTAACAGCTCACACAGAAAATCAGTAATAGTATGTTATCATTTCTAACAGCTCTCACAGAAAATCAGTGATAGTATCCTATCATTTCTAACAGCTCACAAGAAAATCAGTAATATTATGTTATCACTTCTAACAGCTCACACAAAAAATCAGTGATAGTATCCTATCATTTCTAACAGCTCTCACAGAAAATCAGTAATAGTATGTTATCACTTCTAACAGCTCACACAGAAAATCAGTGATAGTATCCTATCATTTCTAACAGCTCTCACAGAAAATCAGTAATAGTATGTTATCACTTCTAACAGCTCACACAGAAAATCAGTAATAGTATGTTATCATTTCTAACAGCTCTCACAGAAAATCAGTGATAGTATCCTATCATTTCTAACAGCTCTCACAGAAAATCAGTAATAGTATGTTATCACTTCTAACAGCTCACACAGAAAATCAGTAATAGTATGCTATCGTTTCTAACAGCTCTCACAGAAAATCAGTAATAGTATGTTATTACTTCTAACAGCTCACACAGAAAATCAGTAATAGTATGTTATCACTTTTAACAGTTCACACAGAAAATCAGTAATAGTATGTTATCACTTCTAACAGCTCACACAGAAAACCAGTGATAGTATCCTATCATTTCTAACAGCTCTCACAGAAAATCAGTAATCGTATGTTATCACTTCTAACAGCTCACACAGAAAATCAGTAATAGTATGTTATCATTTCTAACAGCTCTCACAGAAAATCAGTAATAGTATGTTATCGCTTCTAACAGCTCACACAGAAAATCAGTAATAGTATGCTATCGTTTCTAACAGCTCTTACAGAAAATCAGTAATAGTATGTTATCACTTCTAACAGCTCACACAGAAAATCAGTAATAGTATGTTATCACTTTTAACAGTTCACACAGAAAATCAGTAATAGTATGTTATTACTTCTAACAGCTCACAAGAAAAATCGATATTAGTATGTTATCACTTCTAATAGCTTACATGAAAAATCAGTTGTAGTATGTTATCACTTCTAACAGCTCACAAGAAAATCAGTCGTAGTATGTTATCACTTTTAACAGCTCACATAGAAAATCAGTCGTGGTATGTTATCACTTCTAACCGCTGACAAGAAAAATCGATATTTGTATGTTATCACTTCTAAGAACTCACAAGAAAAATCAGTAATAGTATGTTATCAGTTCTAACAGCTCAAAAAAGAAAAGTCAGTAGTAGTATGTTATCACTTGTAAGAGCTCACACGGAAAGTCAGTAGCAGTATGGTATCACTTTTAATAGCTCACCCTGAAATTAATAGAGGTAATCATAAAACACTTCATTGAATTCTGAGTAAGAATACAAATAACTCATTTATCAACATATGTTCAGTTGTTAAGAATACACTTTTTTAAGCTAATATATTTGATCAAGACTCTTAACAATGGTGTTATTGTGCCAGACCCCACAAAAAGTGATCCAAAGGTTGGTAAATCTATTATATAATAAGGCTTTTTCTAGGATTAGGACAGTAACCCAAGGGATTTCTAAAGTCTAATCGTATTTGGCACGAATCAAGATATTAACAAAAAGTCAGGAGAAAATGAAACCTACTCATCAGCTGTTTTTTCCCATGTTCTAACGAAAGAGCAGAACACAAACTGAGGCACTCTCATTCGGTGTATTGTATCGATATTATCATACTTCTGAGAAGATTCCACATCATTATTTTGAGCTACTTTGCTTTGCTACTTGATTGCTTTTTGATAAAAAGTTTAAGACTGAAAAACAACAACACTCATCTTAATTACATCTTTTCTATGTTCGATTTATAACAAAATACAACAACAAAATATTTTTGTATGCGACAAAGTCTCTTTACTTATTACTTGACAGTTTAGATAATATATAATAAAATAAAACATTTTAATGAGAGCAAGAAGCAAGATCAGCGTTTCGAAGAGATCTTCCCTAATAAAAACCTAAAACTGTCACAGCGCCATCTACAATAACAATATGTGACTAATTCCTAATGACGAGAAACCCACTTGAAGTAAAAATGTATTCTCAAGACAGATGATTTGGGTATTGAAACGTTTATTAAAGAACAACGTCTTGAGATACAATATGTGATTAATGTTAGAAAATATACGGCAAAATATTATTGTTATTTCGCGAATATTTAAGAAAAATTACAACATTACTGCGGAACTCTTACCTAGCCACATACCAGTATAGTCTTTTCTTTGATATCCAAGCAATAAATTATTCAACACTTAAGAAACAAGCAAACAACAACAAAAAGAGAAGTTAGTTATCACCGAATTCATATTTCAAATTAACAAAATTAAGAACATTGTAATTGATGCATGTTAAAAGTTTCTCATTTCGATGGCATGTTTTCATTTCACGTGGGCAAAATAAATAATATAAATACTAAAACCTTTCTATAAAAAACACACAAAAGAACACAAGCACGCGTTCTTTTACAGCACATACTCTGTGGAAAGACTTATCCTGTAATATACCTGTAAAATAACTTTTGTAAATATAACAAAATCCATATTAATCAGTTTCAAGTTACATGAACACGTATTTCTCAATTCAGTAGGTCAGAGTGTGCGAAACACCACAACTGTATGCCCCAGTTTTGTGTGTAGAGCTGCAGACACTTAGTCTAGGAATCAAAGTCGACACACTGTTAAGCTTGGTTAACGTACTAGAAAACAAAACACAGTTATCAAGAGATATAGCATGCTGATCATGAAATATAAAATACTGGCGAAACCATAGAGCCCACCAATCTCAATATACGAATTTTAACAGCTCTATGTTTATTCAAATAAAGCTATATAGTGACAAGAACTCTTTAGTATCTTATGAAAGAATAAGTCTTATTATTAATAATAATCCATTCAACCAGTCTCTTTCATTTTAGTGTTTCAAAACATGAAAGTAACACTCGGTAACAAACAATAAACTCGCGCATATTTTAAACATCAGCTAATTCTGTCACGACTGTGCATTGCAATGCAATAGAAGTTTCTTGTTCACGTGCCATTTTATTTGACCACTGACTCAAGTAAGTACATAATGTAATTAAATTACATTATGTGTTCTATAAGCCAACAGTACTACTAACAACCAAACCTTGATTTTAATGTTTGAAAACTGCACCGGTATTTGCAGCGTGATGTGTCTCGTCTTTAGGTGTGTATAAACGAGGAAGTAAATGTAATTAAAATCTTCCACAGGTATGGTATTTGATGTACGACTACCAGGAGGAGTACTGAGCTTAGGATGCTGATTAATTTCGGCTGTTGTTTAGAACGCCATAAGAAAGTTCGCTTGAATAAATAAAATAATGACGTTAATATTGGAGTAAAAAGTTAAGCGACAACGAAGTAAAAATCAAAATATACCATTAAATAGATTAAACTTTTCAAGAATAGCAAAATATTCTTCGTAAAATAGGGATGTATTAAGAAGGCATTAAAATGTAATTATTTCAATAACCACATGGGAAATTATATATTTTAAAACAAGTAACTATGATAAATACAAATTTATAACTTAGAGGTATGCCTACTTGAAAAATCCATAAATATGAAGTCTTATCTCAGCAATACTAACTTAAAGCCACTTAATTAGAATAACTGTAAAGTGTGCTATTTTATAAAATATTTTGCATGCCCAAGCACGCTTAACACATCATTTAATAAGATACAAGACATGAAAAATACGCTTGACGCACGTTCAGTGCGACGATCACTAAGGTATCAGACGAGAACGATATATCTAACACAGGCAAGTGTGTCATCAGTGAACCTGAAAAAAAAAAAAAAAAAATCTGAACACGTAAAATAAGAAATTATGACTCAAGTTATCGTACGTATATCTTTTTAATGCTCGAAAGATGGTGATTCCTGGGAAAGTTTGGGATAGCTACACAAAGAGAAATCTGTGTTCTGCCCACAACGGGTATCGAAAGTTGTAAGTTCACAGCATATCGCTGTGCCACTAGGAGCAGGCCCTGCATGGCCAGGTGGGTTAAGGTGTTCGACTCGTAATTTGAGGGTTGCGGGTTCGCATCCCCGTCGCACCAAACATGCTCGCATTTTCAGCCGTGGGGGCGTTATAAAGTTACGGTCAATTCCACTATTCGTTCGTAAAAGAGTAGCCCAAAAGTTAGCGGTGGGTAATGATGACTAGTTGCCTTCCCTCTAGTCTTACACTGCTAAATTAAAGACGGCTAGCGCAGATAGCCTTCGAGTAGTTTTGCGCAGAATTAAAAAAAAGCAAACGAACACTAGGAACAGTTTGGGTAATATGTTGTTTTTCTTTTACTTGCTTTTATTTATAATTTACTCCGTGTTTTCACTAATTACTGGATTCAAGTACAAAAACTTGTTCTCGTTTTATTGGTCGAAGATGTTAGTGTAATTATTCATTGGATAAAAAAAATATAGGGGGGGCAACGAAAGAATACCAATAGATTTCTACGTAAGTGTCTGTCAATTTTTTTTCTCAACAATGCTGCTTATGAAAGAAATCTTTTAACCTTCTGGTTAACTAACAATATTACGATTACAACAATTTTGTATTAAGGATACGAACTTCTTTTTATCTATAATTACACACGACGTTTTCTCTACGTTAAAATACTTTCATTTGCTAGCTCTCGGATATCTTACCGGAATTCTTGATGACGAAAAACCCACTTGAAATAAAACGTATCTCAGAATCTGAAGATGACTTAGGAAGGTCGAAACGTTGTTACCTGCTTATTGATAAAAGTGTTAATACCTATATCAGTCGTTCTGAAATACATCTTACCGAAATCTTGGTCGGGCAACAATGAATTTTTAACTGCGGAACACCACATTAAATTTTCACAGCTTAACGAATTTTCAACACTCAGTACATTGTTGCTTGATAAAGGCTCCAGTAAGTTATCCGAGAGCTCGCAAATGAAAGTATTTTAATGTAGAGAAGAAACCGTGTCGTCAGTTTGTTTTTGGGTCAACGTATCAACAGTTTAAACAAATATATTCACCTTCATTTCAAATACTATATATATCTTAGCTTTATTATTTTTTTTGTTAGCTTTTACGGAACAAAAGTGAATGAAAGATTATACAAATGTACTGGTGAAACAGTGGGTTATTCAGATGTTCCGTTTGTTTGGGATGGTAAAAAAAAAGTTCATTTTATACAATGATAAACTTTACACCCATTTAGTGGTAAAAGTACATTCTAACTGAAGAAGTGAACATAAAAAACTATGTATTTATTTCTCTGCATTCTTTGAACTTCGATGCTTGTTTGTAAGTCGGGATTTGCTTCAAATATTGACGTATAAACAAATTTTGGTCCTACGACTTGAAGATCAGGCATGGCCAGAGGTGCGGGTTCGAATCCCCATCACACTAAACATGCCTACCCTTTAAGACGTGGGGGCGTTATAATGTGTCAGTTAATTCCACTATTCGTTGGTAAAAGAGTAGCCCAAGAGTTGGCGATGGGTGGTGATGACTAGCTTCCTTCTCTCTTGTCTTACACTGCTAAATTAGGGAAGGCTAGCGCAGATAGCCCTCGTGTAGTCTTGCGCGAAATTCAAAGCAAAGCAAACCAAACCCATGACTTAAAAATTATTGTTTCTCTTGCAAGATGTCAAGATGTGAAAATGATCGATTTGTTACTTCTTTCATTATCCATAGTTACAGAGTACGGATAACAAAAAACCCTTTTGTCGTCTTACTACTCGTGTCCAGTGCACATTTCATGGATTTTCAAGTTGCTACTGAATAGTGTTAAACCAGAATGAAACAACTAGTTCATTGAATATTTCGGTTGTTTCTGTGAAGATATTTCGTATCATCATAACTTCATTCAATTATTTCCAGTGTCTTATGAATTACTATAATTTGATAACACGTAACCCTAACCTTGTACATGTGACAACGAAAACGTAATGTTTAATCTTAGAAGATAAAATAAAACCAATACCTTGACTAGCTAATTTGGTTTGCTTTTGTTTTGAATTTCGCGAAAAGCTACACGAAGGCTATCTGCGCTATCCGTCCCTAATTTAGCAGTATAAAACTAGAGGGAAGGCAACTAATCATCATCACCCACCGCCACCTATTGGGCTGCTCTTTTACCAATGAATAGTGGGATTGACCGTCACATTATAACGCTTCAACTGCTGAAAGGGCATGCATGTTTGGTGCGACGGGTATTTAAACCTGCATCCTCAGATGACGAGCCGAGTGCCTTATTCACCTGGCCATGCCGGGCCGTTGATTAGCAAGAATCTCTAGTTTCGAGTCTTCAGCTCTGTTCTATATTAATCAATGTTTCGCGTTTACTTGTTCCCAAATTACATTTCTGGGCTAGTAAGACGAATTTTGGCCAGCAGACTAATAGTGGCCTGGAGAAGGGGTTATCCTTATCTGTATGGAATATCCCGTCCTTGCCCTAGGAAGGCTAAAACACGCACCAAGCTTGATTGATTTAAGAGTAGACTTAAGGGGTCAATAAATCCGAATCTGGCATCGGATTTTATTTTTCTTACCCACTAGGTATGCTGTGTTAATAATCCTAATACACAAGCTATGGGGATTAAACATGGTTGATGTTCTAAAAGATTTTGTTTTCAAGTATGAAGTCTCCTTCTTAGGGTAGTCATAGTAATAACTGGAGGCACTGAAGGAGCATAATCGATACACTAAGGTTTTTGTGAATCAGGAAATTCCTTTTATACCGGGCATCAGAGCGTGGAAATTTTATGTTAGTGAACGGAAAGCTGACGTATTTTTAAACGCATATAGAAAACATGGGGTGGGGTTCAGATACAAATATCAAAATTCCTATGTCACTCCTCGGATAGTTTTAAGGGCAAGTGCCATTTGGTGACAATCGGTACAGCGGTTCACCACTCAGCGAACACAACTCAGGGTGAGATATAGAGCTCCTGAGGATGAAATAGGGAGCTAGATTCAACCTTGTCAATTCTAAAAGGTTTAGTGAAAATCGGTTCAGCAGTTCGTCAATTATAAGCGAACACACACGCACATACTATTGTTAGGTGAACAATAACTGAATGCAGTAGTACTGAAAATACGCTTCAACTCAAGTTATTTCATTCAACGAATGATACGTGGAGAGATTATAATTTTCGGCAAAGTTGTATAAGGAGATCATCGCACGTAATAAGGATTACTTAAGTGAATTTTTTTGTTTATTTTATACGTAAAAATGGAAACGGATATGAGAAATAATATCGCAGTGAATCACAACCCGGACATGCTACACCCGGCGGCAAGTGACGTGCGTTATCTGAAATGGGGTGAACATTGGCTGATATAGAGTATCACATGTTAAGAAGGAGGTAGATTTTCTGGTTTCACATTTCAGTAGGTAGTAAACACCATCTTTACATGATTATATACAGAGTTGGCGAAAACAAAGAGTCATTAGACCAGTTGCTGTAGCTTGGTGAACTCGCAACTGGGTGGTGAACATTTTAGAAATAACTCTTAAATGTCAGAAACCGGATTATTGTTCCTTCTACAAAATACCAATTGCTTTCGTCTTATATAACACTACTTTTCGTGCATTCGAACGCTTAAAAACACTTTAGTGACACGGAAATAAAACAAGACTTGCATGTAAAGATTACTATTTGGAACATTGTCGTATTTAATGTACAACAGTATTCAGTTACAGTGCAAAGATACACATAATGTAAAAAGGACGGAATACTTCACCCAAAACATTGTTCTTGAGAGCTACTGAGAAATTCATAAGAATGATATAAGCAAAAGTTAACTGCGATACTTTTACATTGATATATATGTGTTTGAAAACACAGGGCTCAGGTATAAAGCTATACACACTTTGTATTTCCATAGTTACTGCCGACCCTTTGCTGTAGCGCACAGCCAAAGACAAGCTTTCAAGCTAAGTTCTGTTATTACGTTATCATTAAAAACGTTTTGTGAGCTACAAATACAAACTTATGTATGAAGTACAACTACCAAGTTATTCCTAAGTTTTGTGAACTACAAATATAGAATTATGTCTGAAGTACGGCCATCAAGTTATTACATTATTCCTGAGCTTTGTGAGCTACAAATATAAACTTATGTGTGAAGTGTACTCAGCGACAGTTACTTATAGTAATTTTTTTCCTTTATGTGTGAAGTATACTCAGCGACAGTTACTTATAGTAATTTTTTTCCTTTTTGATAATATATAATTTTAATGCATATCCTGTGAGGAAATATGACAGAAGACTATACCTGTTTGACTTGTAAACTATTTAGGTAATAGGTTAGTACAATTATACGTGAAACAACAGGAACTCAAATCACAAAAGGTTTCATGTTCGCAAAAATAGCAGGTAAGATATAAAAGTCTAATTAATTAATATGAGCGAAACGGTAGGGTTGCTCAACTTAAAACAAAGTTAGTCAGAGGGGGGATATTAACATTTTAGAAACGCTGCACATGAAAGAAAATGACCAACTAACTTTAGTGTTTGTTATTTATTTCTGTTCTGACGAAAGTGTAAGTTGTCGTTTTTCAATCACATAGATTACTGTTAACAAATACTCACTGCGTATATCAATATGCGGAAACATAGTAGTGTGTTTGTTTGTGACATAAAGTAAATTTTAGGCTGAAAAACTTAATTTAAGCATTTTATCTTATCTTCGTCATTGTAATAGTACTGAATACGCAGCAGAGAATTTTGTGGATTGTTTGTGAAATATTGTCAACATAGGAGAATAAATATGTATTACATGATAGAAATATTTGAAAACACCTGTACAAAAAACTGGGATATATAAGATACCAGTAACTGAACAAAAAAACGAAAAGTATCACAGGATAGGTTGTCTTGGACACCATTTCGTTCTATGGTCAAGTAATAATACAGGTCACTTTTACATGGAAGCACATTATGATAAAGAACGATTTATAAACATGGTGAAATGGTTTATTTTCAGGAACATGATACGTGTTTGACAGACCAGTATTACATAATGTTGTTTGTTTCTCAGAATAAAAGTACTGCACAATTCTTATAAATCTTTGTTTGTCAATTTGCTGTTAATAAACACAGGTTACTATTATCTCTGAGCAAAGACAGCTTGATTTGGTTGGGTGTAGTTTGTATTTATTTACATTTTGCATACGTTATTATTTTCAAAACTTTATAATGATGTATGTTATATACAATGTATAGACTTGGTATAGATATATAGATACGTATACATATATATAAAAATATACATGGGACACTTACCAGCAGTTTAAATATCTCCTAATAGATGATCATTCTGTCAAAAACATCTACATGAGAATAATAATACAATTTCTGTAACATAAAAAACAAAATACACATCATATCGAATGTAACAAAAATGCTAATTACGGCAGTCTCCAGATGTCAGCCAAGAAGCTGTGTCACTAAACACGACCTACACTCATTCTCACCGAAGAAAGTTAGTTTCCTTTACGTTTCCTAACTTTCACCCAATCAGAGATCCGGCCGGTCCACTTTCTGTTAAGGGTAAACAAGCTCTCTAAGTGTTGACGAAAGATAATTTGAAGTGGTAAATTTCTGGGCGCGGTGTGAAAACGCAACCTTAAAGATGTGAAGGTGGAACGGGGTTACAACTTCAAACTGTGAATATATTCGAATATTTTATAATATTGTCACGCTTCTGTGTGAATTACAGGGCGTTTCGCGTTTAATTTTCTGTTACGAATTTAAACAAATGCCTAAAATAATCGAATATTGAGGATAACACATGGTAAAAAAGTTTAAATAATAAATTAAATGACATAGTTTGTTAGGTTGACAAAAACCCACTTGGAAACGAGTAAGTTTCGTGTTAATTTCAGCATATGAATGAATTAGCTGGCAAAGATCCATTTGGTTTTTCATAAATCATCACTTTACTTCTTAAAGATTATACGTAAGAGGTCATATAAATTTAATAGTACTATCCTATTTATTTAATAGTAATATCAAATACTTTAGTGTTTGTGAACAGTATGAAATGTGCCATTGCATAATAATAATAAAACAGCAACAAAGAGAAAAAAAAACATCCACCGCGCAGTCCTTCAGAGAACCTTTATCAATACGAGGAACATTGAATGTCAGAAACGTTTTACTGACATATAGACACATTCACACAGTATTCGCTAGTACACGCGGACGAATCATTGTAACAGAAGGCGCTCTGATAAATCAATCATGTGTTATAACTTGACAAGAACCGTATAGTGTCTTTAAATCTCAGGATCGAAAGTCTTGAAACAGGTGAATGTGAAATCATAATATTACGTACACTAAATTACAACAGTACTATTGCTACACAAATACAGTGCGCCTTAAATCATAGAAAATATGTTATATTGACATTTGCGTTCGCGATACGTTAATCATTTGAATAATAAATTTCTTCGTTTCCAACAAAGTGATGAAAACAAGAAAAAACACCTTATTAATTCTGCGTGTCCCCGTCGTACCAAAGACGCTCGCCCTTTCAGCCGTGGGGGCGTTATTATGTGTCGGCCTATCCCATTATTTGTTGGTAAAAGAGTAGCCCAAGAATTGGCGGTGGGTAGTGATGAGTAGCTGCTTTCCCTCTAGTCTGACATTGCTAAATTAGGGACGGCTAGCGCAGATAGCCATTGTGTAGCTTTGTGCGAAATTCAAAACAAACAATTAATTCTGTAATCACCGAGTATACCCCCGCTAGCACAGCGGTAAGTCTAAAACGCTAAAATCAGGGGTTAGATTCCCCTCGGTGGGCTCAGCAGATAGCCAAATGTGGCTTTGCTATAACACAAACACACTCATCGAGCAAAAATGAAAAAAAACAAACACCGTGTAAACTATTTCCGTCAGTTTTAAGGCTAATTACCATGAACTTTTGATTCTGATTAAAAATCTAACTATACAGTTCATCTCAATAAACCAGATATAAAAACATGATATTAGCTATGATTTTCGTAGTACTGAAATTTTGCATTAGATGTACATATTAAAGTTGGTGAAATCAAGGACGTGCCTAATACACGGCCGATTTACAAGTTGAGGGTCGCAGGTTCGAATCTCCGTCACACCAAACATACTTTCCTTTTCAGTCCTTGGGGCATTATAATAAGACGGTCGATACCCGTATTTGATGGTAAAAGAAAAACCCCAGAAGACTAGCTGCCATCCCTCTAGTCCGCCTCTTCTCCAGTGGCACAGTGGTATGTGTGCGGAATCACGCCGCTAAAACCGAGTTTCGATACCCTTGGTGGGCAAAGCACAAATAGCCCATTTAGTATAACTTCGTCCTTAATTCCAAACAAACAATCCCTCTAGTTTTACAACGCTAAATTAGGAAGAGCTAGCGCAGATAGCCCCTCGTGTAGCTTTGCGCGAAATTCCAAACACAAACTCTTCTAATACAAAGCTTGAAATGTTATATTTGTTTCTGTGCATGTGATGATTTGGCTTATGCTGTAAACTTTGTTTCAAAATACTAATCAAACCTAAATGAACAATGTGTTGAATCAAAAGTAAAAAAAACAACTAATTTTATAAAAGGTTAAACTGAACGAGTGATATCTATGAAATTTCTTTATTTACTACTATATCTGTAAAGAATATGTAAATCTATAATTATAGAATCGCATACAATCACTTTACGCTTTTCGGTGGCATAGCAATAAGACTGAGGAATTGTAACTCCAAAAATCGGGTTTTGATACCTGCAGATATCTGGATAGAGCATAACTAAATCTTTATGAAGGTTTGTACATCACAATAATATGAGAAATTAAATTATTGCGAAATGTTGTTCATGGTTCTCCACACTCGTCAAACTAAAGAGTATCACCAACTTTTTGTTGCTGTTCACATTTTGGTTACACAAATTCTGAAAACCTATATTTATTAGTTTACATGAGCTCTCAAAATCCAAAGTATGACCAAAGCAACAGTAAAACCACAGTTCCAGACTGGTACAGTTTAGGTAGATGCCATTCAATATACGTTCAAAATTTCTACTTTTACGGCATTACAGCAAAAGAATAAAAGTAGGTGCTACGAGTGATTGGTAGACCCGGAAACCATTGCACAAGGGAGATTATATAAACTACAAAATTCACTTTTACACCTAAAGATTCACAGAACTACATTCTACAGTATCGATTGAAGCTGGACATAAGAGAGCCGACACAGTTGAAGAAAAATGTTTTCAACTGATCACAGTATAACCTTTGTTACCTATAATGTGTAGTTAATGTGTAGTTAATGTATTCATTATACACAGTGCAAAAGATGAAAGGTTATACCCTGTAGCTCTTGCGGCGAAACCGGATCGCTTTCAACACTAAATAAAGATGTCTTTGTGTATATATATTACTGGAAGTATTTAACTTGGCTGAATAAAAATATTAATTGCAAAATTTACTTCTAAGAATTAGAACTGAATGACAGGTATCATTAAATTCTTTCACGTCTACGTGGGTATTTCCTGTGATACGATGTTGAAATTAAGAGCACAAAGTTCTATAGATGTAATATATAATATAATATAGATATAATAATTTTTTACAATAAACTATTATACATGACTTAGATATTGCAACACAAATATATCTTTATGTTATCTTGTTTCACAAAATGGAACGAAGTAATTAATACATTTAAGCTTGTATAAGGTTTACTCGTCTTTGAATTTTCGCAAAGCTACACGAGGGATATTTGCGCCAGCCGTCTCTAATTTACAAGTGTAAGACTAGGGGGAAGGCAGCTAGTCATCACCACCCACTGTTAATTCTTGGGCTACTCTTTTACTAACGCTGAAAGGGCGGGTATGTTCGGTATGAGGGGGATTCGATCCCCTAACCTTCAGATTACGAGTCGAGTGCCTTCACGACCTGGCCATGCCGGGCCATCCTTGAAGGGCCGGGCATGTTTATTGTATGTACATACAATTTCAATTTAAAACATATCTAGGAAGAATACTGTTTGACGAAACGGCATTTGCTGTAAAACAATATTACAATACAGTAAATAGTGAAACCTTTAAGAATTTTCCTTAAAACACGGATGTTAAGCTAAGAAACTACAATTTACTTAAACATAAAAATATTAAAACAATAATCTTTAAAGCTGCAAACACCGAAACAGTAAAATCAATTAATTCGATGCAGATTTCATACCGTCCGATCTGAAAGTAATTCCTCGATTCAGTTATGTTTGTTGTTAAGCACAACGCTACACAATATCCTATCTATGCTATGCCCACTGCGGGTAACGAAACAAAATTTTTACCATCATAAGCCCTCAATCTTTCCACTTGGTCACCTGCAGCTGTTGAGTTACGGATTAAAAGTTTGGGTATATTTGAAAGTTCTTTATGTCGTTATGAAAGATTTGTAACAGTCATAAAAATTAATCAATCGTCAAAACATTTATTTTGAATTAACTTCAGATAGCGTCGAAATAATTTGATTTAATATTTGTTATAAAGGAAAAAAAACAAGTCATTTCTTATTGGGCTAAACAACCTAGAATATTAACAAAAAGAGAGAAGTTACTTACTATTTTGGTTCATGTAAACTTTTTACACCTGTTTACAACTGCCGAGAGCGATTGCAACGAAAACTAATTTGTCGGCGTGTTAGTTTGTTAGTTAGTTTTGTTTTTGAATTTCGCACAAAGCTACTCGATGGCTATCTGGGCTAGCCGTCCCTAATTTACCAATGTAAGACAAGATGGAAGGCAGCTAGTCATCACCACCTACAGTCAACTCTTGGGCTACTCTTTTACCCACGAATAGTGGGATTGCTCGTAACATTATAACGCCCACACGGCTGAAAGGGCGAGCATGTTTGGTGCGACGAGGATTTGAACCCGCGACCCTCAGATTACGAGTCGCACGCCTTAACACGCTTGGCCATGCCGGGCCAAACTACGTGTTCGTATTCAGCTAACAGCAGTACACCTTAATTTGTCATCACAGTCAAATATTTTGCTAATATATTTTACAACATAAAGCAAAGAGTATTAAAATCTTATCATTATAATTTTTAATTTGATAAAATGTTTGCTAATAAAACCTTAGTATTAAAATAGGTCAGCGGATACTGTTGAATATCCAAATGTTAAAGAATTCATACCGAAAGTAAAGCGGAAGGATAAAACAAAAATTTGGGCGTAAATGTACAAAATTCGAAGAGATCGGACCCGGCATGGCCAGGTGGTTAGGGCGCTCAACTCGTAATCGGAGAATCATTAGTTCGAATCCCTGTCACACCAAACATGCTCATCCTTTTAGTCGCGGGGTTGTTATAAGCAACTATCAATTACCCAATCGTCAGTAAAAGAGTAGCCCAAGAATTGGCGGTGGGTGGTGATGACTAGCTGCCTTTCTTCTAATTTTACACTGTTTAATTAGGGACAACTAGCACAGATTACTCCTCGTGTAACTTTTTGCGAAATTAAAAACAACCAAAAAAACCATCAAATATATCCAGCAAGAGAAATTCAAGCTATAGTCAACTCCAAAATATCATCAGCATCTTCTAAGCCTGATGATTTTATAGCACCAATACACGATTTGTTGACTGGTTAACATGTAAATGTGAAGAAAACAACTTACAATTAAGGTTTCATTGTATGTTTGAAATCTTTATTACGAAAATCAAAGTGCGTCGAAGATGATTTTTTAAATAGTAGAGAAATAATTATTCATACTTGTAATAACGCATTATTTTTGTCTACAATTTTTATTTACTTCATATTCAGCAGTTTCTCTCTCTCTTTTTTAAACGGTAACAATTCACTGACTTATGCCTACATATTTTGATTGAGAATTTGTCATATGAAGATATGCAGGTATTATAATAATAATTTTAATTTTCTGTCCTTGCCAATAAAATCGTCTTTAAATAGCACAATTATGTTTTTAAAATTAATTCCCCTTAGAAATACTTGCTACTTTTCCATTTTTATTCTCAAATAAAGCATTAGATTTTTCATGTCTGACATTTGGTAGCAAATCCAGGTCACGAGAATGCTTCGTTTTAACATTACTTCTTATTCTATCACTAACTGAACAGAGGTAAAATGGAAGAGATAATACACATTAGGTGATTTTAAAATTACTCGCATCATGGCGCTACCAGATAACTGTGAAATGGTCAATTGGACAGAGTCCGTAACTAAACGATTAAGTTTTCTTAAAGCTGTAATTCAGCCTAATAACAACAGTTGCACTACCACACCTATAGTAGACAGTTGATTTCTTCGGAGTAAAAATAGAGCGGAATGTTTAGCAGGAGGTAGAACAAGGTTAGAAGAATGTCTGTCATCAGAAAGAAAACGTATCTACAAACCGGTTGTTTTGTGCGACGTTACAAACCTAGCTTCAAAACCTGGTCATTCAGTTTTATCCACCTCTCATTCCCTTTTCTGTATTTTAATGGTAGCACTAGTCACACTTCCCGTTTGGTAAAGATACACCAATAGCCACTTGTATTGAACTAGTCATACTTCCAGTTTGGTAGAGATACAGCAATAACCACTTGTATAGAACTAGTCATACTTCCAGTTTGGTAGAGATACAGCAATAACTACTTGTATAAAACTAGTCATACTTCCAGTTTGGTAGAGATACAGCAATAACCTCTTGTATAGAACTAGTCATACTTCCAGTTTGGTAAAGATACACCAATAGCCACTTGTATTCATATCCCATTCTCTTAATTTCTATAAATAACGGAGAGAGCAGAGGTGTAAGGATCACCAGCAGTGGTCACATTAGTTAGGATTACACTACTTGAAGTACTAAGATGCTGCTATAAAATAAAAATAAGTATAATTTCAAAGCATTAATAAACTATCTACATCAAGGCCATGAATAAACCAGAGAAAATGACATAATTCTTTAAAGCGACATAGTGTAATTTTGTAAAAGGTATAAAATCGACTTTCACATACAGGGAAAAAAATCCAATGTTTCAGACCTTATCGTGGACTAGCAGTTAGTGTGTCAGACCGGGAATCTATGGTTCGAGACGTGGCGTGCTACGGCACATACTTCACATTTTAAGCCATGGGTAAAATGTAAGAATAACAGCTAGTTCCCCTGTTCGGTTTAGAGCAAAGTTTCATGCAGTGGGTGCCTTCTGTCCTCTCCACATTATAAAATTAGCGACGATTATTCGTGAACGACATGATCTTCGACCTGGATGTTCAGCAAATTGTGTCTTTCAGTCGTCGTCCAGGTAATGAAGCATTTTTTTAATTTGTTGTCGATAAATTTATATATAAAAAAGGTTATAAATAATTTTTATTTTACTTTCCAATCACACAATAAAAGAAAACCCGTCACACTATACACCCTCGTCCTTACAGCCGTGGAGGCGTTATAATGTGATCATCCATTCTTCTATTTATTGGTAATAGAGTAGCCCACGAGTTGGCGGTGGGTGATGATGACTAGTTGCCTTCCCTCTAGTCTTATACTGCTAAATTAGGGACGGCTAGCGCAGATAGTTCTCGCGTAGCTTTGCGCGAAATTCAAAACGAACCAAAGAAATAAAAAGTAACCAATTTTTTGTCACCAAATACAAAACGCTCTTCATTAACCATGAACATCACGATCAGTTCTCAAATACTGATATATAGCAGTTTCAATTAAATCGCCACTACAAAACCTGGAGATTTTGGGCAACACGGTACACACATTACAGAAGCAAACGTTATTAGTCAAATATTTATCAACACTTATCTTTTGGGAGAAAATTGTTTTGTCACTAAGTTTTTAAGCTTTGCGTTTGAACTTTGTCTTAGACCACCATGTCCAACATATTGTGTTACTATAAATTTCAACAGTAATAAAAAATAATAAGAATAATTCCTGTTAGTTTCACTTCATAACTAATAGAACACATTACGGAATAATATACAAGTGTCACGTCGATATGGCAAAAGTGTGTTGTTGTTTTTTTAATAAGTATTCACACCGCTAGGGTGAGAGACAAGGAGACAAAGAAAAAACCCTGGAATGAAGAACCATTAAAATTTTGCTGTTCTTTTATATATAAAAAACGCATTCCTGATTTTAACGGATTGTAGGTTTTTCCTCTAGTTTGATCTACCATAAACAGATCTACCATAAATAATTTAGAATGTTTCACTGTGAGATGGATGGGAGATGGTTATTTTAACATATTGAGGTCGCACAAGAGAGGTTTGGAAAGTTCTCGAACTTGCGCTCGACTTGAATAAATAAACACAGTATTTGTTTACGTACCACAGTACCTACCCCTTTAACGCTGTATTACTTCCACTTCGATTACCCTAGTTGGCTACTTTATCATGCTTGTATAAGATGTCTAAAAGTAACAGTCAATGGAATTTAGGCCAAAAGTTGAGTTCAAAATAAAGGTCATGAAATGTGAGTTCATTCACACTTCAGTCGATAAAAAAATAAAGAAATAATTAATGACAGATCAAGAATTTTCTCAACAGATTTGGGCACAAAAATACATAAAGAAATTATGTTAGAAAACGTGTGTGTGTGTGTGTGTGTGTCTGCTGAGCCCACTAAGGGGGAGCGCACCCCCATTGTAGCGTTGTAAATCCTGAGACTTACCGCTGTACTAGCGGGAGTCGTTAGAAAACGTTATTAACATGTATCAGTTACAGTGTTATAGAAGAAATTACAGATATGAAAACAACTGTTATATTTTTTTTTCTAGCTGTTTTTTGTCTCCATTATTTATTTAGGTTTTCTTATTATGCCAGAACTCAAAAAGTGAATCACTAATATAACTTTTCTACAGACGTCACATCAATTGGTAACGATGACAATGCACACGGGAAAAGAAATAGATACCTTAAGAACCGAGTACATAAAAACAAGGCCCGGCGTAGCCAAGTGATTAAAGCATTTGGCTCGTAATCCGAAGGTCGGGGGTTCGAATCCGTGTAACAGCAAGCATACTCGCCCTTTCAGTCGTGGGAGCATTATAATGTGACGATCAATCTCACGATTCGTTGGTAAAAGATTTGCCAAAGAGTGGGTGGTGATGACTAACTACCTTCCCTCTAGTCTTACACTGCTAAATTAGAGACGGCTAACGCGGATAACCCTCGAGTAGCTATGTGCGAAATTCAAAACAAACTATACAAGAACAAACGCTGTAAACGCCATCTCGCTGAAAGTTCTGCAACATTAGTTATATAACAATTTTATTTTCGTAAATGAAAACCATTTCCAGATAAATGAATGAAAGTATAGTCAGTTCCGGTTTATTCAGAGACTAGACAGTGCACGAACGTAAATGACATAAAGAAGTCTACACTGGCACAACAATGTTTAAACTAGGCCTTCAACGCTTAAATATGAAGACAGAGAGAGCGGGTTCCAAATTAGGCTTTCAACTTTTATATTTGGTGACAGAAAGAGCAGTTCTAAAATTAAGTATTCTACATATGTACAGAGGGAGAATCAGTATGCGTTTAAAGTTAGGCTTTCAACTTTTATATTTGGTGACAGAAAGAGCAGTTCTAAAATTAAGTATTCTACATATGTACAGAGGGAGAAGCAGTGTGCGTTTAAAGTTAGGCTTTCTGCTTTTATATTTGGTGACAGAAAGAGCAGTTCTAAAATTAAGTATTCTACATATGTACAGAGGGAGAAGCAGTGTGCGTTTAAAGTTAGGCTTTCTGCTTTTATGCACGACTAATGTTCGAAAATGTTTGTTTAGATATAAATGCTACAGCTTATATTTCTTCATAACCAAATGAAATACTCAAGCTTGTATGGAAGATAAACTATTCTTTTAGCTACTTATGGTTGCAATTTTCTAACGACTTGATCTTCAGTTTTACTTACAGATTAATAATAAATGTGTTCTTACATAGCTTCTTGAAGCAAGATGTTGTTACGTAGTTTCTTCAAGCAAGATGTCTTACATAGCTTTTTCAAACAAGATGTTCTTACATAGCTTCTCGAAACAAGATGTTCTTAGGTTGCTTCTCGGAACAAAATGTTCTTACATAGGTTCTTGAAGCAAGATGTTCTTACATAGATTCTCGAAGCAAGATGTTCTTACCTAGGTTCTCGAAGCAAATGTGCTTACATAGCTTTTTGAAGCAAGATATCTAGCTAATCATAACGTCCTTTTTTCTACAAATATTTACTGTATGTTTATGATAATGTTTTTACCCATAACACAACTGAAATTATCAATATGCGTTTTTATGTTTTATTTCCCCCCAAATAAACTTCATACCTTTTTCTGTACATATATGATGAATAACTAATTTTTCGAATGCTGTTTTCCTGTTTAGCTGTATGCACTATTTTCATTCATTTTTATCTCTATAATTATTTACACTCGCATGATTTATATTAAAGGGGCTTATCTTCATCTTTCTGATAATGTTTATCTCTTTCTCTATGTGTGTATATATATATATATATATATATATATTAATTTTTTTTCTTATTTTTGTCTGTTGTATTTCAGATTTCAATACAATGACACAAAGTGCATATTAAATGTCGATATTTCTGTTAAAACAGCAAAAGAAATATAAATATTTCCAAGAGTTGGCTGCAAATTCTTTTTCGATACGGTTGGGTAATTAATATGGAATTAGAAGCAGAAATAAAATTAGAAGCCATTCATTTTGATGTGAAAACTATCATTAGAGACTCAGAGAAAATGATATAAAACATTTGATAATGAAGTCCAAATCCTATTAAGTTGCACTCGATCATATCCCAGTTTTAAATTAAGGCGACTACAAATTACGGTCTAACATTAAATGTGGTGAATTAAAAAAATATTATCAAAGTTAGGCTAAGTATATAAATCTGGACTTAAATATTTTAAAATGTATCTGTTAAATTAATAAAGACACCTTGTATAACTAAATATCTAAAAACAGTAAATGTTATAAATCAGAAAAGAAAACTAAAGCATATAATGATTCGATTGTATTTAAACAGCATCTAGCACGCCATCTTTGCTAAAGTAATTTTTGTTTATTTATGAATTTTCTTTCCTCACGAAAACGTGGGTTTCAGTGAGAAAAATATTACTCAGAGGTATAATCTATTCTTTTGAGACTAGTTTTGCAGAATTCACGAATTATCAGTGCAGATGGAAAAATAAAAAATGGCTCATTTAGTGTAGAAAATTAAGAATTTTGTTTGATTTGGATTTATAGTCTTTTACTTACCACAATTGGTAAAATTCTGCCGGTACTCACCGGTACTGAGTACCGTGGTAAAATTCTGCCGGTACTCACCGGTACTGAGTACCGTGGTAAAATTCTGCCGGCACTCACCGGTACTGAGTACCGTGGTAAAATTCTGCCGGTACTCACCGGTACTGAGTACCGTGGTAAAATTCTGCCGGCACTCACCGGTACTGAGTACCGTGGTAAAATTCTGCCGGCACTCACCGGTACTGAGTACCGTGGTAAAATTCTGCCGGTACTCACCGGTACTGAGTACCGTGGTAAAATTCTGCCGGTACTCACCGGTACTGAGTACCGTGGTAAAATTCTGCCGGCACTCACCGGTACTGAGTACCGTGGTAAAATTCTGCCGGTACTCACCGGTACTGAGTACCGTGGTAAAATTCTGCCGGTACTCACCGGTACTGAGTACCGTGGTAAAATTCTGCCGGCACTCACCGGTACTGAGTACCGTGGTAAAATTCTGCCGGTACTCACCGGTACTGAGTATCGGAACTTATTTTTCAAGACTGCACTAGTACCAGGACTTATTTCAGCTGCTTTGTGTTTACTGATGTTTACGTGTATTTTGTTTTTTCAAAAAGAAGTCCACTTCACCCAGCTGAGTATCTTGATTTGTTTATTTTATCGAGAATGTTACCCCTAATAATTTACGTATTTGGCCATCATGCGACTTACTCTTAAAATAAATTATCTATTATTATTCAGAGGACTAACTGCATAATTATTTATTTATGAATTTCAGTAATGGATAATGAAATGTTCCTCAAAACAAAATATCAATCAGATTTGACCGAAATCCTAATAATATGTCCCAATGTTTGACAATCTAAAGATATTTAAATTAGTCCTAACTCCAAGTTAAGCCAACAACGCAAAATCATACTCAGTAATGAAATCTGGTTTCAAGTGACAGAAGTCCGTAGACATACTACTGTGCCACTTGGGAGGGGAACATGCCATAGGTCACTACTTACAAAACATAAAAAAAAACTCTTGAATTAGTCTTGTTAACAAGATATATAAACATCTTATCAACATGCGAAACATGACGTTGACAGTTCTAACGTAATATAATCCACCCATCTCTCCTGTTAAACAGCTTTTGAGAATATCATCAAATTTCTATACGTCTATGGCCACAAATAATCTTTATACGAACTTTTTAATGTTTGCGAAATAGGAAAACCCTTCAGTTCAGGTTTTTATATTCATATTTTTTATAATTAGTTGAGCAGTGTATATGCACGTGTTCTCTGGTAACGATCTGTTGTTTGCTGTTAATGAAGTAGGTAGGATACATTTCACAATAAAACTTGTTAATTTCTACGTAACCTCTTCTTCGTAAATATAACTATGTTGACTGAATGAGTGTTAAAGAGGTATCCAATTGTTTTCGTTTTTCCTAATGCATCAGACCTTCATTTTATTTACAGTTTTGTGCTATTGTTGTTTAACTCAAAGTTAATTGTACGCAATTAACATATTCCGAACCAGTAGAGTGAACACGAGAATCAAGTTCTTCGTATAATCAACCAGGATAATTTTCTGACCACAACAGCGACGTAACAAAAGTGATAGTTAAACAGGACAATTGAAGGTAATGGCCTCGAAGTTTCCACGTTGACTAATATTAGGGTTAGTTGAAGCAGAAAGTACACTTCTTCATAGCAGCAGCTGGATGTCATGGTAGCAATTGTTTTATTATATTCTTGCGTTATTTAGCTTTTGTAGAGAAACGTAACATACCTTTTACAACGCTTTTGAAATATTATCCGAATGAATACCTTGAAATATATAAGGGGTAAAAGCTTTATGTCATTTAGAACTTGTAGAAAAATATAGTGCGATAAATGTATAAAGTATTGCTTGAATGTTTGGGATGGATGGATTGTTTATTTAGCCATTTTGTGTGAAAGTACACAATTGTTATGTACCTGTTATTATTTTAAACTGTTGACTAGAGGGAGGGTAACTCGTCAACCATATGCAGCACGCCAACTCTTGAACTAGTCTTGTCTGAAGGAACAGTGGGATGTTATTTGAGGCTTACAGCGTAACTACGATTCCATAGTGTGGTGCACAGTTTTTGTGGTAACCAATTTTGAAAAAATATGAATTCTCAGATTCACAGTGCAAGCACATTAATTACCCCTGGCTGTTCCACATTAATGAGAGTGTGAGTTAATGTTTGAAATATTTAAGGGTAAAAACTGTGGTGATAATTCCAGCTACAATTAATTCTAGCCTATTTGTCTATGCTATATAATCGTCAAGTCTATGTAGTTGGGTAGATTACACTAAAGTGTTAAAGTTGTTAAGTGAAGTTACATTTCACTTACCGTTAAGTTCTAGGAACGTTTGATAGTTTCTAACCATAATACATGCGTAAAGATGAAAGGGTAAACCAGAATTCATCAGCAAAAGTCTAACAACAGAATGTTCTAGAATTTAATTTTGTTGCTCAAACCGGTAAAAGACTATAAGTTCGTAAAGATCTAGAACTGTTTTCAGTTATTTATATAACAAATCAGTGCCTCAGTACGCTTTTTATTTTGTTGATTCGTCTTAATACTTATATTTATATATAAAAAAATATGTACGAACACACACACACGTATATATATATAAGATTATATGTGTACCAGTTTATTACGCCACAGTTAATACACTTGGTGTAAAACTTTCCTTATTTCACAACAAATCGTTTGTATTTGCGTCCTTTCTTCTTAGAGCACATATAGAATGTAATTCCTCAATACGGTAATTACGATGCAATCCACTATACAGAGCAAGGTCAATATGCTCTGCTATATGCTCTACGCTAATAATCCATTTACATCCAACCCGTAAAATACATCCGATAATGTAGTCATCTGAGCATAAACTTGTTTTAAACGGCCACTTTAATACTGAAATTATTTAACCACCGGTATACACTTGTATACACAATACAAAACGATTTGTAGGTAAAATAAAACTACTTAATACGTATACGCTTCGACAGAGCACTGATCTGACTTCTTCATTATTTGAAGACAGACCAATACTCTGTTAAAACATTTGGTATTTTATTAATTTTTTTCATTATGCTTACAAAGCGTAATACGCTTCTCTACACAAACACTATAAAAAGCCCGTCAAAAATGACGGGAATCCAAAGTCTACCAAATTTTCATCCTCCAATATTCATTTGCAACTTTGCCGCCTGTAAACAGACATAATAAAAATAAAAGGCTTTCTAGCTTCGGGAAGACGGAGCCTGTCATGAGAAATATCTCCTTTACCTAACGAGTCTCTTTCCAGCATTGATCCTTGTTCTATCATTGATCCTTGTTCTATCATTGATCCTTGTTCCGTCTTTGATCCTTGTTCTATCATTGATCCTTGTTCCGTCATTGATCCTTGTTCTATCATTGATCCTTGTTCCAGCATTGATCCTTGTTGCATCTTTTATCCTTGTTCCAGCATTGATTCTTGTTCTATCATTGATCCTTGTTCTATCATTGATCCTTGTTCCGTCATTGATCCTTGTTGTATCATTTATCCTTGTTCCAGCATTGGTTCTTGTTCCATCATTAATTCTTGTTCCAGCATTCATTGACCACAGTTATTTTCTTATCACATAAAATACATTACTGCAATAGTTCTATTGAAACCGCATTTATCGTAAATATTTGATCATTTTTCAGCAACTTATCTTCATAACAAACGACAAATTAACTTCACTCGGTGCTAGATATATACTTGGTATAAAAAAAAAACAAACCTCCTTACCTAGCAGGAAAAGCCGAACGTCAGGGGATACTTACGTTTATGTTAGCAATTGAATTCAACTAAAATGGGAAGGGAGAATGGAAAGAGAAAGTATTGTAGGAAAAACAGTGAAATTGGACTTGTGTAATTCACGAAATTCCGAGAATTCGACATTGACTTTTCGATTGAGTGACCGACAGTTGGTTTTTATGATTATGGTTACGTTGTAACTGCATGCAATACATTAAAAGTAATACGTCGGTCCTTGTGATTTCATATCACATTAAGTCTTATGATGATTTTCTGGCATATCTTTATATATTGGCCCATTAAAAACATAATAGCACAACTGAAAGGGCGAGCATGCTTGGTGTGACGAAGATTCGAACCTCCAATCCTCAGATTACGACTCAAGCGCCCCTAACGACTTGGCTATACCAGGTCATACTAGATATGACAGATGTAATATTTGAATTTTACGCAAAGCTAGACGAAGGCTATCTGCGCTTGCCACCCCTAATTTAGCAATGTAAGACAAGAGGAAAGGCAGGTAATCATTAATACCAACCGCCAACTCTTGGACTACTCTTTTATCAACGAATAAGGAATTGACTGTTACATCATAACGCCCCCACGGCTGAAAGGGCAAGCATGTTTGGTGTTACGGGGATGCGAACCCGCGACCCTTAGATTACGAGTCGCATGCTTTAACCCACCTGGACATGCCGGGTTTCCATATGTAGTGTTGTAGACTTATTAAACCATATTCTTCTGTACTTCCATTCATAAGTGCCCCCCACTAATACAGCGGTAAGTCGACGGATTTACAACGCTAAAATCAGGAGTTCGATTCCCCTCGGTGGGCTCCGCAGAAAGCCCGATGTGGCTTTGCTATAAGAAAAACACACACACACATTCATAGGTTCTTAGAATAAAGATAGCGGATTAGATATGAAAATATATATCTATACACGAATAGTAAGTATTTTAGTATCACTGTAACGCGAAATTTTAATGTAAATTTTAAATATTATTTGTTAATGATGTGTGTATTGACCGTAATGTAATCCCCTTTATATAAATTTGTAACATTTTACTTACCCGGTTTAAAGCAAATGGCAATAAATGTCCTATTATTGAGTTTATTTGTTGTTTTTAATTTTCAAGTACGTCACCGTTTTTACCCGGACAGAAGTAACAAGACGACTGTAATATACTATTACAAGCGTGTTGGAGTTCACTGCTTGCTTCAGAACCCAAGACCTTTCAAGAGCTGTGAGCCACGAGTTTACTGAAATACAGTAAACACTTTGTTCTTTAAAACAAACAACATTTACATCGTTAAGCTCGCGTGACAAATATAGTGGTATATATATGTACAAATTAGGATCAGAACTCAAATAAGTCACATTTGATTGGATATCACAACTACAACTGTATATCATGAGCTAAGTACCACGCAGTTTAGAAGGAGTTTTAACCTTAAAATAATTCAATTAATAACAATGCTGTCATGTACTGTCCTTCCTTCTCTCTATGAATATTATAAGTGGAATACTTCATGTCAAAACTAAAACGTTTGTGTTATGCAATGTTATTAAATGTTACTTGTTCATGTCTTGTTTCGCCATGATTTTTTGATTTATTTATCATTTGCAGACACCCGAATAACCTCTACTAATTAGCTGTTCCCTGCTTTGTAATTTAAGTTAGTGCCTTACAGCGGTAAGTCTGCGAATTTACAACACTAAAATCGGGGGTTCGATTCTCCTCGGTGGATACAGCAGATAGTTCGCTATGGCTTTGCTATAAGAAAAATACAAACACATATAACACAAAAATAGACCTTGTGAACAAACTGAGTCTATCTTAATGAAATGTTTGGAAACGAAATTCTAAAATAGTGGGCAGGTACCAGAAGATTGGAAGTTAATTAAAGGTTCTCCTTTTTTTAAGGGAAGTGGTAAAAATTGTCTCAGTAAGCATAGACTCATTAGTCTTACATAAGTTATGGAAAAGGTTTTGGAAAGTTTCATAAAACATGTTTTGCAAAGTCATTTAATAAAGTTTAGAATTTTATTAAATAGTCAACATGATTTCACTAAGGGAAAAATTTTGCCTTACAACCCTTTTGACATTCTTTGAAAATGTTACTGTTTATATAGATGAGTCACGAAATGCTGTATATTTGACATACCTGAATTTTCAGAAAGCGTTTGACAAAGTGTCGCACAAAAAAGGTTTGTAAAAAATTATTTGTATACGTGTGGATAGAAGAGTGGCTGGATAGAAGAAAGTAGAGGGTTGTTATAAATGGAGTTCAGTCAAACTGGATTAATTAATGTCACAATTGAGAAACCTTAGGGCGTAATCAATAGGATTATGTTCATTTTAATTTACATCAGTGGCATAAATGGAGGAATGTTCAATAAGTTGCGTAAATGTTCTGATAATTTCAATGTCTGGAGTGATGCTGTCTGTGACGGGGTGCTGCTGCTTTACAAAGGGATTTAGATCATTTAGTCATTTGGGAAAATAAATGTCAGATGGGTTTTAATTATAATAAATGCAAGATAATGTATGTTAGTTATCATAATTTGCAAGGGTTTGTAATTAACCACAAAATTACAAATGGACTATCTGTGCTGTGCCCACCACGGGTATCAAAGCCAGATTTCTAGCGGTTTAATCCGCAGACAACCGCTGTGTCAGAGGGGAGGAGCAAGTGGGATAGGAAAACGTAGCACTGTAATAAAAGAAAGGAAGGTTGTGTAATGGTTAATCAGTCTCTTAAGCTATCGAAGAAGTGTCCTGTTGCTATTGGTAAGGCAAATAGAATTTTAGGTTATATTTACAAATATACTGAACACAAGTCTAAATATGTAATAATTTCGTTGTATAGGTCATTGATTGGGCCACATTTTGAGTATTGTGTTCAGTCTTGGGCTCCATGCCTTAGTAGGGACATTGAACTGTTGGAAAGGTTCACAAGAGGGTTACTAAAAAGATACCTGTGATGGAGGGTTTGTCACGTGAGGAGAGAATACGATCCTTAAAACTGTTTTCTCTTGAAAAAACAAGTGATAGTGCTGTTGTACCACCTTTTTCATACTTTACGGTAAGAATGCTAAGACTTGGGTACACAAATGTACAGTGTAGTTTGTCTCTAGAATGGGATGCCTTCGGATGGTATGGAGGTGATACATTTAAGTGAGTTTAAGAGAAAGCTTGATAATTATGTAAATGATAAGGGCTTTCTTTGAAATAAAAGAAAATACAATATTTTAGTTTAGAGGATGTTCTTAAACATTAAGTTATCTTAAAACTTTTTATGTCTTTTATATGTCTTTGAATTGAGTGCTTTGACAATTTTACCTTTAAGTCTTTTAGGTTTCTATTTTTAACAAAATACAATTCACTGCAAGGCTATATATAAACTGCTAAGCAATGTTGTTATGTAGAACTTTTGTGTGAAACATTGTCTTCCAGAGCCGTCTCTAAATAACTGATAAACTCGAGGGAAAATAGCTATTCCATTGCTCTCTTCGTCAACGTTTTGGGTACTTTTGTTTTACTCAATAGTGAGATTTTACCCATTCGTCTGGAGAGCACTGATGGCCTTAAGTTGCGGAGCACGATTTTTGTGGTAAAGAGATGCCAACTACATGTAATTATACTCGAAATCCAGACACACTAACCACTAGGTTGCACCTGACTCGATTAGTAGTTAGAGATATATTTCCCTTATTCGTAAGCTTAGGCTTTTGAAAGAACCATGAAAAAAATGTTATAATTTACAAGCAAAACACAAAAACTGAAACATTTTGTTCTTCTTAAAATGTTCCTCTAGGTGGTGAGGCGATCAGAAGTACAGTTTTAAATCATCAGAAAAAGTGTAGAAACTTTTTTAATATTACAATTGTTGATTTACATTAAACCAACTTACATACAGTTTTTACAGATATGTCGTACTGAACTCCGTATCTGATATTATTATTATCTTTACTGTTGCTAGAGCTATTCAGACAACCCGTTTTATTATTATATTCTATAAAAGATTTGCGTACAACAGTATTCTCATGATGCGATAACGACAAATATTGGGAAAATATAAGAAATTTCGAAACGTTTTAGTTATTTAGGAAAAAAAGGAAAAATAGCTAGGAAGGTATAATAAAGTTTGAGAGACTGAGTGATTAGCAGTTTAGAGTTTAGTGTTTATTAGAAGAATCTCCATCAAAAAGATGTTAATCTTAGGAGAAAATATACCGTTTAATACGTCCGTATGATATCATAACATCCAAGCGAATCTTTTTTCAAACGCCACTAGAAATTACTAATGATATAATTACTTCAACTATTATTGTCTTTTTTGTTATTATTGCCTGTATTATCATTTTCACAACGTTCAAACCACTGAATTCACCAGCTGTTGTCAGACGTTAGTCAGGTTGGATGGAGTTCCCCGTATTCAGCATTACAGCTTCGGGAGTTCGAATTCCGATAATTTCACAAAGATCTTTCTGTTTGTGACGTGTACAAAATGTCTGATATAACACCTGACGAAGGCCATAGGATTCACCGGTCGAAACGAGAAAATAATAATGCACATAACAATAATGAAGACAATAATAATAGTTTGAATATTTATACCATTAATAATACTAACATCTCCTTTCAATCATTCTACAACACAATACTACAACTTCATCTTTACATGAAAAATACCAGAAAGGAAAGACAGGTTAAAAAACCTGTAAACGTATAAACTACAAATCGTTTAGGTTCGACATGGCCAGATAGTTAAGGCAGTCGACTCGTAATTTGAGAGTCGGAGGTTCGAATCCCTGTCACACTGACTATTCTCGCCCTTTTAGCCGTGAGGGTCAATCTCACTTTTCGTTGGTGAAAGAGTAGTCCAAGAGTTGGCGGTGTGTGGTGATGACTAGCTGCTTTCTGTGAAGACTATTACTTCAAAGTAAAATGGCCGTTAAAACGTTGTGCGCGAAATTCAACAAACTAACTGCATTATTGTTATTACATTTTAAGAGGTTAAAGTAAAACCTAGTCTAAAACGAACCAGTTAGTATTAAATATAATATGTAGAACATTTTTCATACTTTACTATTCCGGCTCGGCATGGCCAGGTGGTTCGGGAGCTCAACTCAGTATTTGCAGGTCGCGGGTTTAAACCCCCTGTCACATCAAATATGCTTGCCCTTTCAGCTATTTAAAGGTTTGTAATGTGACAGCCAGTTTCACAATTCGTTGGTAAAAGAGTAGCCCAAGAGCTGGCAGTAGGTAGTGATGACTAATTGCCTTCCCTCGAGTCTTACACTGCTAAATTAG
The DNA here is from genome assembly GCF_004210375.1 of Tachypleus tridentatus. NCBI lineage: Eukaryota > Metazoa > Arthropoda > Merostomata > Xiphosura > Limulidae > Tachypleus > Tachypleus tridentatus. Next base: position 14,816,608 of record NC_134830.1, read on the forward strand.
GGACGGCTAGCGCAAATAGCCCTGTAGCTCCGCGCGAAATTAAAAACACAAAAAAGTTTGCTATTTATTGACACACTGTATGGTGTAACTGGTAATTCGCTGTTTCAATATTGTCTTTCTTTCACTATTCCACAGGCCCAGCTTGGTCATTTGGTTAAGGCACTCGAATCGTAATCTGAGAGTTGCGGGTTTGAATCCTCGTCACACCATACATGCTCGCCTTTTCAGCCGTGGGGGCGTTATAATGTGACAGTCAATCTCACTATTCGTTGGTGAAAGAATAGCCCACGAGTTGGCGGTGGGTGGTGATGACTAGCTGCCTTCCCTCTAATCTTACACTGATAAATTAGGGACGGCTAGCGCAGATGGCCCTCATGTAGCTTTGCGCGAAATTTAAAACCAATCATCTATAATGTTTTCTATCAAACCAGTATGCCACAATTATCCTATTTTGGATGAAATGAATAAATTCTATTCTACAAAAACATCGGTGAAACTGTTTTTATGTGTTTGTGAGATAATTGTTATGGCGCACAATTGAGTTTCTGACAGTTGCTTTTCAGTGTAAAATTCTAATTTGCTGGTCATAACTAATCATATTAGTAACAAGATATTCGCACTAAATCTATGGCTGGCTCCAGATGGCTGCATAAAGTGTTCACAGTCCTTTAAATTTCACGTACACAGAATACACTCCAAGCGTTATTGAGAAACCAAGAGTGATACAGTGTCCTGTAAGTGAAGTTACATGTTGACTTGTCTGAGTTTCTCCTTCTCTGATGAAAGTGGATTAAATTACCGTTTGACAAGTGACCTGTTTCACCGCAAGGCTAAAATGAGACAGAGAAAGAGAGAAACAGTAAAAGCTTGAATGTGCTCTGAAAGTTCACCTCAGTGGCTTAATTGATATATATATATATATAAATGAATGGTATACAGACGTATCACTTTAATTTTTTGATAGAGAATTGGTTGCTAAAAACACGTTTTCTCAAAAAATTCTCATTTAAAGTTAATATACCTTTACTACGCTGTTAAAGTGATTTAGCCTGGCCTAGCTTATTGTTGTTCGCATTATAGAATAAATTTATATGCATGTATATATGACAATTATTTATTTCAATATATACTAACTGGCATTTTACAATTTTATATCTATTTACGCAACAATTCTATATGTCTGTGCTTTATCAGAACGGGTATTTTTGATAACAGGATGTCGTACCGTACCCACATATTAAGAATATTTATGGTCAGGATATTTATCTTTTTTTGATAGTAAAGAAGTCAAGCGTAAGTGAAAGGCAGCTAGACCCTTCTTGAACGTTTAATGAATAATTTGAGTTGTATGAAAGTTGCGTTAGGGAAAAGTACATAATAATTAAATGCTTGTTTTTTTTTGTTTGTTTAAAGGTAAGTACAAAGCTACACAATTGGCTATCTGTACTGTGCCCACCATGAGCATTGAGAGCAAGTCTATAGTGCTATAGCTCTACAGAAATACAGCTTCGCCTCTTGGGGCTTAATTAAATGGACTAGACTTTTCATTAGTAATTTTTTTGTCAAATGATTAAAACCAATAAGCCTTTATAACTGAAACCGTTATAACAATGTTACAGTTTTTATTTGTGTTTCTTACCCTACAAATATTCAATGTTTGTCTACACAATTCACCTAGCTTATGGGTGCTGCAAAAACAAAACAAAAAGTCCTTGTGGTTTCGACTATTTTATGAACAATTAGATAAAGAAGTAGGAAGCTGCTACGATCGAACTGTTAAACTCTTGAATGAGCACGGGTGGATGTTGTTCACTGAGTTTTAAGGATAAAACTCAATTTTTCATATTCCTCTCTGTACTGTCATTTGTTTTGAATAGCAATTATTGAAAGGTTTGAATTTTGCTATTCTTAATTTGTTTGTTGAGTTGCACGCAACTCGAGCTACTCGAGGGCTGTTTGTAGTAATTGGTTTTAATTTTGGGATGATAGAATGGAGGGAAGGTAATGGTTAGTACCATCCACATCTGAGGGCTGCTCTTACCATACTAAACAGTATAATTTGATATTTACTCTTATATTGAAGACATAGCTTTAAAATATAGATCACTATTTGTTTAGGGTAAAATAACGGACTCGAATCATTTAACATCAAAACCACAGCTTTCCTCACTATTTGTCAGAAGAAGTCTAACTTTAAATGACATTTAATATTTAATTACTGCCTTTTATTTATCAAAATATTAAATTACGGTGTATTGAGCAAAATACTACTAATACACTATCGTATTACAATGGATCGTTTGCTTATATGATACTGGAAACACTTTTTTATTACGCGATGTGTAATTCCCAACATGGCGAAATTTTTATCCTGTGTGCATGTAAATTTGAAATAAGGATCACAATTTTCCGGTTACGGAGAACTTTATTTTTATCCATTCTCAGAGTGCAGATATGACGTCATGAATACGTCACACGCAGATCTAATGCACTGGCGCCATGGGTAATCGGCTAGTAGATATAAAATAAACTCTACCACTATGTGAAGCCTAGTCTAGTTTTCTCGATCTGTCTTTATTCAGAGTTACTGATGAAGGGTGAAATTCTCCGAAAGAAATATATCTCAGTGACAAGTGGTGAACTGAATGACAGATTGAGCTTCATATTTTTTTTGAGTAAACTGGATATTAAACGTTTAAATACGAAACGGAAATCTTAATTTTTAAAGTACGGTATACAGAAGTGTAATTATCGTGTTCTATCCAGCTAAGACTTTCACATTATAAATTATTGAGAATTTAATGCTCGGCAACAGAATACCTGAGAAGAGCGTTACATAACAAACCAATGAAGACTAACATGGCCGTTTTTATTATGATGTAAATACATGTATGTGTTATATGTTGAATAAAGTTCTGTAGCTGCTTACAAACACACTATATAAAGATACTTCTAGCAAAGTTAAAATAGTTTGGCTCAAAACTATTATTTTCTTCATGCCTTCCTTATTTAAAATGTGGTTGTTTCTGATGCATGCTTAATTATCTGTACATTCATTTACGCGAACTATTTAGAAGATCAACTCCATACCTAAATACGTGGGTTACCTAGAGTTTTTTACTTATCATTTTCTCAAGGGCTTACATAAAATACCCACATTCCATTGCGGAGTTCAAAGACTGCTTCATAATACACAGAAGTCTCAATTACCAGTCAAGCTTCTCCAGTATCCCCAATTACAATTTTGTATACCCCAAAGGAGGGTTGTTCCCCAGAACAAACTCATTTAGGACTTTCTCCTCCATGGTTCATAAGCACGTGTGTGGAAATACGAACAAAGTTTCAAAACTGGCGACCATGATACTGAGAGCAGACTAGAGGCACAAAATTCTATATTAAACACAAGTTCAACGGCTCTGTATACCTATTTGTAAATCCCTCCTCCATCATATCTGGAAACGTTTTAACCTCAGTAGTAAGGGGATACACCGTATAGTAAGAATACCCCTTAGCCAACCCGAGTCTGCTTGCCAAGTTTTGCCTTCTCTTTTTAGGACTAGGTAATTTTTTTTTTCATATTACGTTAAGCATGAGAAAAATGAATTAATTATATTTCCTCGAATGTCTAAATCTGTTGACTGGAACAATACGAGTTTCTGAAAAAAATCAAATAAAGTTATGATTTTCTAACTGATGTTACGAAAATATGTGAAATAACTAATACTATAATGTTTATTATAATAAGTTTATTTAAACATGCCACTAGACTCAGTGTAAATATTTGCTTTTATATTTCACTTTAGTTATCATAAACTGATACATAGGCATCAGAAGCACAATGTATGTATTTGCGTGGAAGGACAAATATGTAAATGAATGAAATTTGTCAAAAGTGCGTATATTTTAGGGAGGCAGACGTCAGAGGATTCTGGGACATGTTCCCTCGGTAAGTCTTTACAACTAAAACGGAATTTTGGGCATATGTTTATGCAGCGAAGACCAAAATATCATTGAAAACAGGAAAAATACAAACAAAATGTACTTAAGGGTAAATTTCAATGATAGCCGTACACAACTTTCTATTTTCTTTGTTTTTAACGATTAACGTCCAATCTCCTTATTTTCTTTTCTTATAGTAAGACGTTATTTTCATAAAACTAATTTTTATGAGAGCCGAAGATGATACTGGACCCTCTTGTGTTGGTAGCCCCAAAAATGTATATTATGAATACACAATTTAATCAAGTATATAATACATACAAAGATTATAACTGTTACATCTTCCTATTTGGCCCGGCATGGCCAGATGGTTAAGGCACTTGACTCATAATCTGAGGGTCGCTGGTTTGAATCCTAGTCACACCAAACATACTCGTCCTTTCAGCCGTGGACGCGTTATAATGTTACGTTCAATCTCACTATTCATTAGTGAAAGAGTAGCTCAAGAGTTGGCGGTGGGTGGTGTTGACTAGCTGTCTTCTCTCTAGTTTTGCGCTGCTAAATTAGGGGCGGCTAGCGCAGATAGCCCTCGAGTAGCTTTGCGCGAAATTGAAAACAAACAAACAATCTTCTCATTTACGGTCTGTTTTGTTGTGATGCAAATCAAATAACTTTTTCTTCACTTAGACCAGAAGAAAAAAAAAGAACTGTATTTGTATTTTAACTCAGTTTGTTTGCTTAGAGACTGCAAAAAGGTTTCGAGAGGGGTGTGTGTGCCGTAGGGCATATACAAAGTATACAGCACTTAATATCTATAGTTACGTTGGGCTGAGAATGTTTGGAAGCATTACTGACATAGAGCATAGACGATCAACAAAGACTAATTATTAATTAGTAAGTAATTTCTTTATAACTAGATACGAGCTGTATTTATAGTGATGGGGATTCAATCCTGAGTGCCCTTGATGGAATTCTGACGCAACATAAAATAGTCATCTCAGGATTTCCCTGAAGATGGCAGCAGGTTAGAGGCCTAAATGTAGGATAAAACTTGTTTGTGATTAGCACTTTAATACTTAATAATTAGACTTAGATGATCGACTAGGCTTATTAGTCATTCCAAAGATTTCCATCCGATCGCCACATCCTTACCATAAGCACTTTATTTGTTTCTTTGAAATTAAACACAAAGATACACAATGAGCTATCAGTACTATGCCCATTATGGGTATCGAAACTTGATTTTTAACGAGATAAGCACCTAGATTTACCACCGAGTAAACGAAAGTCGAGTAAACACTTAAGATAACTTAACACGCCATATTTTGAGGTCGAGAAGTTGCATCTGTTCGTAAAACATTATTTTAGGCACAAAAAAATACTTTGGATAGCCTAACCATCTGAGTAACATGTGGGAAAATTTAACCCTTCAAATTTAGGTCCGAAGTTTTGGGTTAATAAATTGACATTTTAAACAACTAACGCACGAGACTCAATCTCAATACCGTTGAAAAACAATAAAACTATTAAGTTGATTAATTCCTTAACAACGAGATTACCTTTTATGATGTCCTTTTATTTTTCAGATAAGAATTACTCTCTTTCTGTGATATATAAAACCAAGCTGATCGTACTTTTACTAATTTATTTTAACAATATGTGCCATGTGAGGTCGTATTGGAAACGAGTAAAATAATATATTAAATCTTTATTGGGAACTTACTTACTTAACTAATTTTATTAACTGGTGAGTATTCTGATTTGATTATGGGATACGACCTCTATTTCTGACTGGGAGATAAAGAACTGGCCTTTCGAGAGAGCTTGACAACATAGCTGAAACTGGCGATGCATCTATGACGTGTAGTATTAGAAGCTGTTGTGCCGGTTTGCCTGTCAAACTGGTCTGGTAGCAAATACCAAACTCTAAGAAACCTTTAATGCTTTCCACGCGACAGCTAGTCTAGCTGTACACAAATACTTGGGTTTGGGTCTTCGACCAGGGATGGCGTATGACATAAAGGCATGTCAGGATTTTCCTACTTCTTTAACGTTAACTCGGATTTAGCTGTTAGCTATTCGGGCGCTGTGAATAACCCTTAGTTGTATTTTTTTTTTGGGGGGGGGTAGGCTTTCATTTTCCGCCGCATCTACTCTTCAGAAATAGTCTTAGTAGTATTTTTCTTAATGTTCTAAGTTTCAGTTACTTCTCAGTGTATATTGAAACATAAATTAAGTGTGACGCAATAAAATGCAGTTTAAAGACTTTCAAACTTTACAAGAACACTTTTTATGTTTGAAGTACAATCTTATATATATATGTATAAACACACACATGATTAGTAAAAATTGGTAATTTGGAAAAGAGGGAATAAGGATCTTCAAAAAGTAGAGAAACAATTATGTGTTAAGAAACAATTACATTTTTAAAAAACAATTACATTTTAAGAAACAATTACGTTTTAAGAAACAATTACATTTTAAGAAACAATTACATTTTTAAGCCTACAACTACGGATTATAAAAAAATAAACAAACAAAGCTGGAAATAGTGTCTACTCCATCTTCTTGAGCTACAAATCCCTATTTTGACTCTATGTTTACAATACTTATCTGTTATATTTTAACCCTACTTTCCTGTTATAGTTTAACCCTACTTATCTGTTTTAGTTTAACCCTATCTATCTGTAATAGTTTAATCCTACTTATCTGTTATAGTTTAACCCTACTTTCCTGTTATAGTTTAACCCTACTTATCTGTTATAGTTTAACCCTACTTATCTGTTTTAGTTTAACCCTACCTATCTGTAATAGTTTAATCCTACTTATCTGTTATAGTTTAACCCTACTTATCTGTAAAAGCTTAACCCGACTTATCTGTTATAGTTTAATCCACCTTGATGCTCCAAGTTAAACAAAAAACGCAACATGGCTAACTAATGAATAAATATTAGCTAAAGTTTTTATCAATACTATAGATTGTTTGTTTGTTTTTGAATTTCACGCAAAGCTACTTTTCACAGCAAGGGTGTTTTTGATTATATTTTAAAATAACAATAGCTATATGAAATAGTGTTATGTGCAGTGGTAATAAATACTGAATGTGCTCCCACGATTTTAGTTAAATATAAGAAACAATAAAAAGAAACACAATCACCATCTGAGTAGGAACACTTACTATTGTAACCGTCTTGTATTAAAAACTTGCTAAAATCTAGTTGTGGATATCTCTGCAGAGACAGCAAACTAGAGTAATTATAAGCAATAGGTTTGTTTTGTTTGTTTTGAATTCCGAGCAAAGATACTCGAGGGCTATCTGCGCTAGCCGCCCCTAATTTAACAGCGTAAAACTAAAGAGAAGGCAGCTAGTCAACACCACCCACCGCCAACTCTTGGGCTACTTTTTTACAACGAATAGTGGGATTAACTGAAACATTATAACGCCAATACTTCTGAAAGGGCGAGCATATTTGGTGCGACAGGGTAGGTAATAAGACTAGAGTAACATTATGCAATAGCGAAATCGGAATCTTTCACGTGACAGTTTCCAATTAATACGTCAGAAAATGTACGAGTTGTGATTTCTAACTAACATGCACGCTAGGAAAACGCCGTACTTTTATGTCAGAATATAAATCACTTAGAAAATTTCGCAACACGACAAACTTAAGGAGATTGAATTAAGTTTAAAATACTCTCTCAGTTTTTTAAAACTGTTTTGCGATCTTACACTACAGTAGATATAACATGCAATAATTTTATAGTGGAGTCATAATAGGGTTTGGTTTGTTTTCAATTTCGCGCAAAGCTACACGAGATCTATTTGCGCTAGCTGTCCGTAATCTCGCAGTGTAAGACTAGAGGGAACGCAGCTGGTCATCACCAACCACCACCAACTCTTGGGCTACTCTTTTATCAACTAATAGTGGAATTGAGTGTCACATTATAACGCATCCACGGTTGAAAGGGAGAGCATGTTTTGTGTGACGGGGATACGAACTCGAGACCCTCGGATTACGAGTCGAGTGCCTTAACCATCTGACCATGCCGGACCATTGATGATTAGATCTCTCTAAAGTAGGAAATTACAGCTTGAGCAAACTATCAGCAGCAGATCTCCTATCTTGTTTGCTTAGTTTCTCGATCCCTGTTTGTGGTTTTTAAGATCTAAATTTTTAATTAACTTGTATTTTTAATACACAACAATGGGCCTAGAATGAGACACAACCCCAATAAGCGCCTATAAAGATTTAACAGTAGAAAAGCAGCAGTTTTATATAAAACATATGGGTTCAAAACACCGGTTTAAATAAAGCTCCGTGTGTTTTAAAGAAATTATTTACTAAGCCAAGTGGCTTTGTGCCTTAGGTTTCGTGTAAAGACGCGTGCAACACGCGTCGAATACGTAAGCAGTCGCTCACAACAAAATCACATTATCTGTGTATTTTTAACCACGTAAGTCAAATTGCAATGAAAAAAACAATCAACTTTTAAATAGGTCATGGACATTAGCAGCGTCTAGTACAGAATATCTATCCAATTTTGCTGTAAGCTTACGAAATAATAATATTAGTTACATGAACAAATGGGCAAACTTGAAATCATTTATTTTACTTATTAAAAATGTTTAGGTGCTGTTAACTATTGAAAAGAAAGGTTTTGAGTGTTGTTTCAAGAATAATTCTGCTTTTTTTTTTACCGATATTAGAGTGATAAGCAAATTTTTCTGCGATCTCTATTATGAACCACTCTCGTAATTCAGAATAATCTTGTTTTTATTTTAACCAAAAATGTTGAAGAAACTTATAGGCCTAACATTTCTGAAAAAAAAAAATGAGTAAACTACATATGTTTTTTTAACACTCATTTTAATTTGTGAAACTAGAAAATAAACATATGTAATTTATATTATTTTTATTACGAATCTTATTTCTGTAGGTTTCTAATGTTAAGTTTTGTCGTTTAAATCTTAATTGTTAAGCAACATTTTTTCTCTCAAAAATATGACATTCCCATTGTTGTGAGATTTGAACATTACGAGTAAAAATAGTAAAACACTCCTCATTTTGACATCAATGTCAAGAACCTTTAATATTTTAAAATCAAAATAACAACAGTGTTAAAAAATAAATATGAAGCGATATCTTTCACTTGATCTATCACTTGTCGTCGAGTTATAATGATTTTGAGGAATTTCTTGTCCAGGATCAGCGATGAGCGACAATATGTCCTGAAACCCGAATAGCACAATGACAATGATAAACGAAGCATGAATTTACATTTATATTTTAGTATTTTATACAGCTTGTCGGCTGAATAATTCACAAGAATTAATTAACAGCATTAGTGTTGCATCTTTTTGAAATTCCTATATAACTATAGGATCATTATTGTGAAGAAAATACATTTTACAATGTGTTACAAATATAACAATATTATTATGAATAATATGAACTACTGGTAACAATATTCTCACTAACCACTCAGTCTTCCTTTACGATTGCTATCAAGAAAATCTGTATCCATTTTTTTATTGTTCGTACTGTTATCGTAACGGACATCTGGAAGGTTTGTTTTTGATTTTTTTTTGTAATTTCGCGCAAAGTTACACGAGGGTTATTTAGCACTGTAAAGCTAGAGGGAAGGCAGCTAGTCATCACCACCCACCGCCAATTTTTTGGGTTACTCTTTTACTAACGAATAGTGGGATTGACAGTCACCTTATAACACCCTCACGGCTGAAAGGGCGAGCATGTTTGGTGCGATAGAGATTCAAACCCGCGACCCTCAGATTACGAGTCGAACGCCTTTACCCACCTGGCCATGCCCAGCCCAGCTGGAAGGAAAACTCCTTTTTGTAACTTCAATATTTGTAACGATTGCATATCAAACACGTTCTTAAGTGAACTATTATAAACAAAACAGTTTTTTATATTTTTTTCTATGTTAAATATTAAAATAATAAAAAGCATGAAAATAATGTTTCCTAAATATATTGGATTATAAATAATTACGTCCTAATTAAATCTTATATAGTCGTATTATTTTGTACAGTTTTATTAGCTATATTGTCATAAAAGGCAACGGAAATTAGATTAGCCTGATCGAGTTAGATTTGACAATAAAACTAAAATCTGCTAAAAGAACTTATGACCGATATAAGAATGTACTGATACATCAGCCACACAATATTTGATATATTCAGTGCCGACGAAATCTATTGTCCAATATCATGGCTTATCAGGCCGAATGGGACAACGATAAACGCGGCAGTCGTCGAGACGTTATTTTTGTCATCAGTCATTTGAAGAACAACTGTCTCGATGTAAATTAGATTAAGCCGGTGGAATATACTTCATATTAGATTGAATTATTCTATTATTCATCTAGGGATGTCAGGCGCTTACACTACGTCTTCTTGGCTGTATCCTTAGGAGCTTCGCCATGTCCTGTTCTATCTTGAATGTCATTAAAATATTTCAATACAGACTATGGAAAGTTGTAGAAATGATGGTTTGTGCGTTCAGAAATAATGATATTAATACAGATACGAAATAAATAGTATATTATGATATGCATTTGCAGTTCCCTGGCTAACTCAAGCACCACCGAGAAACAACCATACTTTGTTTTTTTTTCATTTGCTGGAATTAAAACAAAACAGAATATTAGACAAATTGTGTGATGGAGTAGGTTATAACCAACCATTTTGTTAAGATGGTAATTTTAGAATTTTTTTTATCATCTCTTTCATACCTAGTTTAAAGCCTAAATTTATACCTGGAATTCGTGCTAGGACTACCATAAAACCGTCTGCTAATACTAACCTGTTTTGCTTTTCTAATGAATTTGTCAGAGATTATGGCTTAAGAACCTACGTAGTATCTCGATATAGAAACATCGTGGGCAGAGCGCCTCCTAATAGTGTTTTTTGTAGTTAAACTTAAGCAGCTAAGTGATTTTAAATGCGTGTGGAAATTACACCTATAGCCTTTGTAGTTTCTGCTATACAAAGCGAAAGTTTAGTAACATGTTATCACGCAGCACTACTAATGTCAAACTGATAAAGAAAGTAAGCCAATGTATATATATACTATAACTATAATTTTAAACCAAAAAACAAATACAAAGAAATTGTACTAAAATTACTAATAATTAATTTTTGTTAAAAATAAGGTCATTTAAGAACTTGGCACTACTTTATGCGGATGTACACCATAACCGCACATGAAAGCACGACAGTCACAGTAAAGTTAGGATAATAATATGGTTCAATGTCGTGTTTGTTAGTGCCTCTATCATATTTGGGGCAGGAATGTTAACTTCAAGAGGTAAGCTTCATCTCACTTACCCCATACGGTAGTACTTTATTTTCTTATTTTTATCTTTTTTTTTTTTGTTTATCTTTTCCTTTCTCTTATTTTAACTTGGGAGAGGAGCCACTTTCCCACAACTGTCTGCAGGAAGTGAAGGGTGATATGGATGTGGAACGTTGTGGGCTTGAGCACCTACATCTTGCTTTCCTAATTTCTAATCTAATTGTGTTTATTTCTTATGTGAGACTAGCAAATTGGAGGTTAAGACTGATAGACGTTGTATCCCTACCGCAATGTAGGTTCTACTTCTTCAGTCACCTCCAAAACCTAGGATACATTTTATAATCCCACGTTGTAGCTTGTACTCTAGGATTAAAAAATGCAGCGTATTTTGTTAAATTTTAATGTGTTTTGTTTTGGCTTTTAAAAAATTATGGTTATAATACAATAAATCAGAGGTTGTGTTTGCTGTTTCTAACGCAGTCCTTCCTCATAATTTTGTTTACTTATTTAACTTCATTTAAATGTATTTACTTAATTTCATTAAAAATATATATATATACGCTACATTAAATTGTTTCGTTGGTACATGATAACTGAAGTGAAATTGGCTTACTTTCTTTAATATATATATATTTAAATTCTATAGAGAAATGTCTGTTTGTCTGCAACTCATTCTGTCAAAATGTTCACTCAACTACTGGTGTTACCCCCCAGTGGCTCAGCGGTATGTCTGCGGACTTACAACGCTCAAATCCGGGTTTTGATACCCGTGGTGGGCAGAGCACAGATAGCCCATTGTATAGCTTTGTGCTTAATTCAAAACAACAAACAAAACAACAACTACTGTTGTTCTAGAACTCCAGCTTTTCAACATTGGTTAGTATTATTACTCATAGGAGTCAGTGAATTCTGGTTTCTAAAATTATTCATTAAATTTCAGCACTTTAGGACTCAAAACTTTTGAAGTATTAATATTATCCTGCAGTAAAAAGTCAACCTTCGAACATATTCTACCAACTAATATATTTTTACCATTTTATAGAAAAGTCGGATGACTACTTACGAAAAGGAAGCTCTACATGTTCTCGCCCCTGACTCTATTTTCATCACATTCTCAGACCTCTCACACAACCTTCTGCTTGGAGCAGTAGGAGCCGAAGTCTGTTGGGTAACTTGGAATTCACAACTTTCTTGAGCAGAAGACAAAGAAGGCCGAAATTGAGTTGCACAACCTTTTCTCAGCCAATTTGTGTTAACATAGTCTGGTTCCCTTTGAACATTAATCTCGTGCTTAGAATTCTCGAAGAGCGGCCATACTGATTTCTGATGATGGGTTGGCCGATGTTTCTGGAGCGTATTCTCGGGGTTATTAAGTAATGTGTGTTGGGATGATGATGACGTCAAACTAGACTTCAAGCAGTGCTGGCTTTCCTCTTGAGAAGATAAAATTTTATTCCAAAGAGCGATTTTACTATTGTCATCATAACCATATAGAAAATATGAACGTCCTTGGGAAAGAACGAATCGTTTTTCAGTGGTGTCAGATTCTGACTGAGAACAGTCCTTACTGTTGGTTGTGAGACTGAAGTCTCTCTGTAAGGGACTTTTATCCTTATTTCCGTAGAAACATTGAGAATTAGGTTTGCATATTCCTGATGGGTTTGCGCCAGAAGTTTCGTTCTTATCACTGGACACTTTTGTTCTTAACGATTGCCTGAAAGCAATAGGTTTCTGCCAAATGTTTTGGTGTTCTTTTCCTTGAAGGTTTCCAGGAATCTCGAATTCGTTTCTGTTATTATTATTTCTGTAAAGAAAGAAATGTACTAAATGACGTGAAAAATAATTTTAGTTAAAAAATCAATGATAAAACCATTCAGTAAAGGGAAAACTAATGTTTAGTTTTGTGGTCTTCTGTTTGTTTGTAATTAAGAACAAAGCTACACAAAAAACTATCTGTTCTATGCTCTCAAGGGGTATCGAAACTCGGTTTCTAGCTTTGAATGTCCGTAGATATACCGCTGTGCCACTGAAAGGACATTTGGAATACAGCTTTTCATGTACACGAACTGAGTATTTTGGTATAAAATGTCTACAGCAATATAAAAAATCCACTGCCAAAAAAAAAATATTGATAGAGGTTTGATTGCTAATGAATTACAAAATATGAGTGTTGAGTATACACCAGTGTTATCCAGACTTCAGATAATCTAAAAGCCCTAAAGTGTACGGTTGTTCCCTGGCTTGTTTTGAAAGAAATCGTTCCCTAAATACGTTTTTACTTACTCTTGGGTATTATAATGGTCAACAAGCACTATATTATTACAGAATAGGCCACGTATTAGGTTTTCGAATCTATTAAGAAACCATTAACATGGTATCGTGCTAAGCGTAAGAACCCAAAGTCTAATCATTCAATCATGAAAAGTGTGAAGGGGACCTGTAAGTGATCCGTCGATGCAGTATTTGACAATACATTTGTTGCTGTGTACAGTGAATATGCTGTACTGATTAGTTGTTAGTAAGATGAGTTCAACAGTTCCCCGCTAGTCTACGGATTTACAACGCTAAAATCAAGGGTTCGATTCCCCGCGGAGAGGTGGTGGGGCTCAGCAGATAGCCAGATGTGGCTTTGCTATAAGAAAAACATACACACACACATCAGTTTAATAAAGGTTTTTTTGTTTTCTAAAAGCCTTCTACACTGAGAAGCGATCAGGAAAAGTTACCTTATTAGCAGTCATCAAAAAGCTGATATCGTTGTGCTTACTTTGTTACTCTTCAGTGTTTCATTCTCAGAAAGATTTTTCCCCGAGTTTCTTTAGCTTGCTAACAATCTGCCAGTAATTTGAATTCACGGTAAGCTTTAAGCGTTGAAATAATCAGAATGTAATAATTATTGCATTTTAAATTTAAATGTTATATACCTCTTGATTGAAATTGATAATTTTGTTAGGTCAAATGAAAAAGAAATTTCGCGGATGTCCGTTTTGAAGGATTTACAGTTGGTTGAGGAAAATCGGTAGTAGTTGTATCATGCCTCCTTCGTGAGGAATAACCCATTAAGATAACAATTGGCGAGTGCTAGAAAACAATTAAACATTAAAGGAATGAAACTGCGGATCTACATTTTGCCACAAATAAATAAGCGGAGAAAGGTGTCACAGTTTTTATTTTTTTCATTTTTCTTATTTGCTGGAACTGAGATTGTGATAGACGCCCTTTTATTTACTTGCTATTTTAGCAAGGGAAGAATAGGAAAAAACTAATTATCGACCACGCATGTCTGTTATATGGCTTATCATGGCCAGGTGGTTAAGGCACTCGAGGGTCGCGAGTTCAAATCCCCGCCACACAAAACATGCTCGCCCTTTCAGCCGTGGGGGCGTTATAAAGTGAGGGTCAATCCCACTATTCGTTGGTAAAAGAGTAGCCCAAGAGTTGGCGGTGGGTGGTGACGACTAGCTGCCTTCGCTCTAGTCTTACACTGCTAAATTAGGGACAGTTAGCGTAGATTGCCTTCGTGTAGCTTTAAGCGAGATTCGAAACAAATCAAATCCAACCATGCCCGTTATAAACGCTAGGTGGTAGAGATAAATTATTTCAACTACAAAATCTTCCTGGTGGTCACAGCGGTAAGCTTGAAGACATATAGCGTTTATAGCTGCAGGTTTCTATCTCTGATGTGGGCGCGGCATAGATACCACACTGTGTAGGTTTGCGTTTAACAACGAAAAAGTAGTAAATGCGTGTAATTATAGTCAAGGAATATGAGTATGATCTTTTAAACGATAATGATTGCCAAATAAAATCTTTCGTCGAATTTCAGTCAGCATTAATTAAATTACATTCTCTCCCAGTGGTACAGTAATATGTCTGCCGACTAACAATGCTAGCAAATGAGTTTTGATACCTCTGTAAGGCAGAGCACAGGTAGTGCATTGTGTAGCTTTGTGATTAAAAAATTACATTTAATTTCCCATGCGCACATCAGCGACATCTATAAATATGTGTAGTTTTGTATTTAACGTGAAATAAACGAACAAGAAGAGTATTCCAAAATTAAATGTTTTAATATAAAAATATCATTAAAATATTGTATAAATCATATTTTAAAAGTTGTTTATTGAAATTCCAGACGTTGTTCGAGGACTCCATGAAGTACCCTCGTACAACCCGACATGGCCAGGTGGGTTAAGACGTTTGACTCGTAATTCTAGGGTCGCGGGTTCGGATCCCGGTCGCACCAAACATGCTCGCCCTCTCAGCCGTGGGGGCGTTATAATAATACGCTCAATCCCACTATTCGTTGATAAAAGAGTATCCCAAGAGTTGGTGGTGGGTGGTGATGACTAGTTGCCTTCCCTCTAGTCTTACACTGCTAAATTAGGGACGGCTAGCGTAGATAGCCCTCGAGTAGCTTTGTGCAAAATTCAAAACAAACAAGCAAACAAGTACCCTCGTGGAAACCAGTTTGTAAAACGCTGGTTTAAACTGAAGTTGATGTGGTTTATTCTGATGTTCCACAATTAGAAAAAGCCATGCATTGAGTTAAGAAACAAAAATCTATCATATGTTGATGAATCACAAAAGAGGAAATAGTAACATTGATACTTTGGGAAAGCAGGCCTTAGCTAATCAAGTGTGAATTGGGATTTTTTTCAAGAGTAAATTGAGAAGGAGGAAGGATTATCTTTTCAAAGTGCTCAGTTTTATTGTATATGTATATATATTGCTTGGCGATTATGTACGAGAAAGTATTTACTTTGTTTGCTAAAACCTGGTTGACGTGTAGTTCAAATACAACTTTCGTTTTAGAAAATCGAATGCGTTCAAGAATTTTTTCAACGACACTTTATTGTCTGTTTAGTGCTGGCGCGGAGGAATACCAAGACAGTGAAAGTAGATACCATCACCAAATTTTTCGATGTTTTTTGTGTCTGAAAACAGAAATAGATATGCAAATAGCTTATGAGTTAGCTACTATAGGACTCCAAAATAACCTGCTTAATAGATTTAAAATTAATTCAAAGTATGTTATAGACGCGACCCGAGGTTGCTCGTTAGGGCACTTTAGTCGCTGACGTTTCATCAGTGATTTTGGAGCAGAATAACCTGGTGACGATGATGTCTTTTCTAGGTAATAAAATTAATACTATAAGGAAAAATAATAGCATCTTGAATTTGTTTCAATATATTTTGTTTTATTTAACAAATTTGTTATTTTTAACGAATCAAATACTTACGGAAGTGACTGTCCTTAAACATTATGGTTAAAAAATAAGGACGAGTATTGACTATGACTCTATTATTTCACACAAAAAAATAATTCCGGCTGTCTGTATACGAACCTACACGAAAAACTTTGAAATTCTCTCGACAACAGCTGAGGAAAGAGCACATTGGAAATGCAATTCTACTAGTGTTGAACCTACAAATACTTAATTAGACTACGTAAAAACAAACCAATTTGTCAAGGTGAGCCAAAGAAATGAAACACATCAAGAAATCATTACTACGTAAAATCTCGTCAGTTCTATTGTTTATGGTTGCTTTTTGTCCTCCCCTCTTCCATTGTTGTATTAGTGTCATTCCAACCGTCTAAGTGACACGTGACGTGTGTTCCGGGACAACGATTAGAAAGCCCAGGTGGAGACACAGTTTTTGTCAAAGAGGCCAATACTGTAGAAGAATTGCAGAAGCAATGTTTGCAGGTCGATGGCGGGCCCACGCACATCGTGTAGCTAGCTATCTGCCTTCCGTCCTGTCTTTTTCTGGGACGTGAGGAACCGATTAAACTAATGAGCAACATGTATTATCATATACAACATATTAAATGTAAAACACGTTTTATTTGCTTCTTTTCTGATGTTCACATTTAACAGTCTTACTTTCATTTAAAGTTAAAAGTATTAGCAAAAACCACACAAACATAGTTTATTTGTTTGTCTTGAATAGCTGAGCAAATCATTCTTATTTTGAACTTATAGGCTAGAGAGAAGGCTAAAGATATCTTTACCTACCACCATTTATTGGATTATTTTAAGCTAACAAAGGGTTTGACCTTAACTCTTATAACACACTTGAAACCCCTAAGTTAGGCTCGATTTGGCTGTAACATGACATGAACTATGAAATACAACTCGGCACATTAACCTCTCTAAAATACGATTCGTCGTAAAACGTATCAAAAGTAAAATTTAATCATATTTTATGTGTTTTTCATTAGTAAACGATTAGAATCACCTATTAGAAGCGCAAGTTGTTTAGAAGCTTAGAATGTAAAAAAAAAAATAGATTTCTGTAATATATTTTAATGACTTTCATTGGAGGAATAAAACTTGTCAGCAATGAAGCTCAACTATACGTTTAAGTACTTTTCTAAAAATAAAAAAAGTTGCCTCGAAAACCAACATTAAAAGACACATCTACATTAGCCTGTAATACACTTGTGATCTAGGATGAGCGGAAGTTGCGTCATGATAAAACAGGATTATATAAAAATTCTAATTTTGTTCCTCATCCAGTTTACTTAGGAAGAGCACTGGTTGTATATATATAGACAGATATTAAACTTACCTTATGACTAGATTCAATGGTGATAAAAAATTTTATCTTCTCATGCACTGCTATTAGCTAGTTACACTACAAGTCATAGCAAGCGTTATTTCTACAAGAGACGTGTTAACATTATCTTAGTACTTGCTCGCACCTGGTCACGAAAACGCCGAGCAAAATAAATGGTTGAGTCCAATATATGCAAGGGAGGGCCATAATAGACCGAATTGTTAACACTGAGAGGTAAAAGTAACTTATTAATAAGTCTTTGTGTCAGCTTTCCAACTAGACTTACTTTCAAAATTGGGTTTGATTTGTTTTGAATTTCGCGCAAAGCTACACGAGGGCTATCTGCGCTAACCGCCCCTAATTTAACAGTGTAAGACTAGAGGGAAGACAGCTAGTCATCACCACCCACCACCAACTCTTGAGCCTCTCTTTTACCAAAGAATAGTGAGATTGACCGTAACATTATAACGCCCTCACGGCTGAGAGGGCGAGCATGTTTGGTGTGACGGGGATTCAAACTCGCTACTCTCGGATTACGAGTCGAGTGCCTTAACCACCTGTCTATACTTGGCCTAGTTTCATGTTTAAACCACCACTTAGCACACAATATATTTTCCAGAAATGGTATACGTCATTGGTTGAGCTTTTACACCTATTAATTTTAATTATTATTAATATCAGTAAGATTGAAGTTGAAGATATATTTAATCAAAATGCACACACATAAAAGAATTGCATTGATAAATAATGCGAAGTTGTCCGGCTTACAATAACATTTATGATGTAGTAAGACCAAGGGGCACTCTTTATTCGTTTATATTTCTTTGCTTATTTAATTAATGAAGATAATATATTAATACAATTTCAAAATTAAGAACTAAAATTTGTCATTTTCTGTGTTAAGCAAAATGCGAAACTCACAACGATCTGCTCAAATATCTCTTGAACACCTCCGTCCTCTCTCAAAGTGATATAGCTATCAAACTATCGCGTTTATTGTAGTATTTATGGGAGCATACAAGCACGTTTTGGAAAATACATCTTTTCTCTGCAAATTTAAAAAAATCAATTCCTTCTCTATAAATTCATTTGTCTGTGATAAACTCTCCTACAATTTAATGTTTGGCTTTCAGAATTCTTGTTGTTGCCGTTACATAGATATAAGATTGATTTTATTTGAAGGGATAATTTAAGAATCACTTAACAAGAAAATATAGTGAAATAGATAAGGAAATCAGGCATTTGTGAAGGCAGGCAAGAGATGAGTATCTAAACAAGAATTGACGAGGAAACAAAGAATGAAGCAATAACGTACGTGAACTGCACAGAAAAATAAGATTTGAATAGAAAACCAACATTAAGAGTCATCTAAAGTATACCTAGCCAGATACTTGAAATTGATAATGTTAAGGAAAGGTAGGCAGAGTTGCGAGATGATTATATGACGATTCCAGGGAAAGAAACCAGCATAGGAGTGGAGAACCAATTTAAATGGGGGATATAAATTATGGAAAGGAAGGCATTTGGAATCTATAAGAGGTTTAAAGAATGGAAAAAATCTTGCAGCATACATGAGATTCAACCAGAACGTTTTAAAAATAAATTAACCTTTTTATGATTTAAATATTTGTATATAATTTACAACTTATAGAGGAGGGACATTCCAAGATTTTTTAAAATATGTTTTGTGTCGATTTCAAAATAAATTTAAATCTGTAGAATGGAATCATACGAGATTCGAACAGTTACACCTCAAAGTACTCTTAAAAGTAGACCTCAAGAGAATCTATCGGCTCGGCAGGGCCAGATGGTTAAGGTATTCGACTCGTAATTCGAGGATTGAATCCCCGTGACACCAAACATCCTCGCCCTTTCAGCCGTGCGGGCGTTATGATGTAACGGTCAATCCCACTATTCGTTGGTAAAGGAGTAGCCCAGTAATTGGCGGCGGATGGTGATGAATAGCTGCCTTCCTTCTAACTTTTCACTGCTAAATTAGGAACAGCTATCGCAGATGGCTCGTCTTTTATTTTTTATAGTTACGAAATTGGAGTAGGCTTACTTGGTCAAAGGTCGTTTTATTGTTTACACAGAGATTTAAGAGCTGAGTAATTATTATAGATCCTTTTGTCCGATATAACCGGAACGGTAGCGCCTCAAACTTTCGTAGGAACCAGGAACGGACATGGAGTACTTTGAAAATAAGGAAGTTAGATAACGACTGACTCACACTTCGCTTTCTACATTTGATAAAGCAGCAGAAAATCTGAAACTCACATAAGCAACGTTGAGGAAACTTTACAATCTGTAAAACATACTCCAATGTTCGATAGCAAACGTTTCTTTATTAAACATTATAACTTCCGAAATGCAGCATCTGGAAACCTGTTGGAAATATTATCTAAACGACGTACAAATATTTTCTATTTTTTCGCCCCCCTCCTCCAGTGGCACAGCGGTATGTCTGGGGAGTTAGAATGATAGAAACTGGGTTTCGATACCTGTGATGGGCAGAGCACAAGTAGCCCATTGAGTAGCTTTGTACTCAACTTCAAACAAACAAAAATCATTTATTTCGCTTTGTAATTCCGAAATGACAGTTGAAGAAAATCGAGTAGTAAACATCATAAAATACCACGAAAATTTCTGACAGAGAGTGGAAACTGTTATGATGTTCTACCCCTTTCTCGCTTATTTTATTTTAAATGGATATCTTTATGTACTTATATCATAAAGTTACCTTCCAATAACAACATAGACATACAATGTTTCTGTACTTGTGGTTGGAACATAGACACCTATCATAGGAACATTTGTAAAAAGCTGTTCTAGATTTTTAGGCTTACAGTGTCTACACGTTATTCGTTCTATTCATAGATGTTTGATAATTTCGCACATTATGTTCACCCCTTCATATACTTGTCTTACAAAAGGGAAAAAAATAGTGTAATTACCAGGTATTTCGAGCTGATTGCTCAAGCTGTGAACATAAAGTTTTGCCAGCTTTGTGTAGCTTTGTGCTTAATATATTTCTGTTCATGTAGAAAATGATAGGAAATCTGGACAACATTTTTTGAAGTTCAGTAGTTTAGGATATGTCCTCAGCTACTTCTTCAAGTTCACCTCCCTGGTGGTCAACAGCAGTAAGTTTGAAGAATTATAGCGGAAAAAAATAGATTTTCGATGCTCGCTTTGGCTGAACACAGATAGCCAGTTGTGTAGCTTTGTACTTAAAAATACATTTCATAATTCCGAAATAACGGTAGTAACAACTCTGAGCTTTAAGTAATAAATTACAAAAAATTCACAGCAAGCTTCACGAAACACTTAGGACGTGAGAAAGAGAGAGATGTCGTCCAGTTACTACCTTCCAACCATCTCCGCAAGCACTTACTCTACCCTATATTCTGTAATAGCAGCTGATGTGTACTGAGCCACTGAGCAGAACATGTTACTGCTACCTAGACATCTTTCATGAAAAATTTCAGGTGGCTTTCTTGAAAGAAGATTTTTCTAAGTGATCACAAATGAGGCATTTATTTTAAATTTCAGGATAAAAATAAATTTATCATGATTCAGGGTGTAAAAGCCATGAATTCCGAACGTGCAAACAGACTGTATTGATCAAATCTTCGAAAGTAAGCTAACTGTAAACAAAGATTTTGTTCTACGTTTTGTGTCTCATTAAAAGCGTGAATCAAAGCCAGTAGCTACTAAATAAATATATTATCCAGGTTTTTATTTCTGTTGTAAAATCTTGCATTGTTTCAGAACGTGATTTGCACTTTATGGTATCTGACATAGCGCAACTGATGTGACAGGAATGAAACATTTGCTCTGTATTATGATACGGTAGAAGCATTGACTTTTCTTTATAAAACGCAAATATCCAACGGACTGTGTATATACGAATTCCGGCGATTTCACGTCAAATGATTTTCTAGGATGAAACTTAAGCTACACCGAGCGACAGTACTGTCTGACGAGGTAGATGGACGAACTATTTGATGCACGCTTCAATAGTCTCCTGTAATGTTGAATGTAGCTCGGTAACTGACACTCGTCTTCTTTTTATTTAAACTTGGCGGCTTAAAAAATCCTTAAAAATCCCACGGGAAACAGGAGGCAAAGAGAAAAAAAAGAGGTTCATCCAAAAAATTATCTCGTTTTTTATCTCTGTTTCAAATATTTTCGTACATTAAAAGAAAAACTTATAAACAGCAACATATTTTCATCAAATAAAAACGCTGTCTAGTGTTTGTTAAAAAATGTAATCTTTTCGTGAGTTTAATATCTGTGGAGTATCTGTCGCGGTGATCGAAACTAGAATTCTAGTGTCGTAAGATTTTAAGCTTACCGATGAGCCACTAGGGGACAGATTAATTCTCGATTTTCACGTTGGTTTTATTTTCTTTAACAATAGATAAAATTAAAATTACAGCGTATTTTTCACCTAATGTTTGTCCTTAACTAAGGTGCAAAGCATTTTACTATATAGAGATAGTCACTGCGTTCCAGGACTTGTTAACCAAGTATGGCCAGGTGGTTAGGGCGTTCGATTCATAATCTGAGGGTCGTGGGTTCGAATTCCTGTCACATCAAATATGTTCGCCCTTTCAGCCGTGGGGCCGTTATATTGTGACGGTCAATTACACCATTCGTTGGTAGAAGAGTGGCCCAAGAGTTGGTGATTAGTGGTGATGACTAGATGCCTTCCATATAATATTTCACTACTAAATTAGGGCCGGCTAGCACAGATAACCCTCGTGTAGCTTTGCTCGAAATTGAAAAACAAACAAACAAATACACTTGTAAGTTTATTTTCATGGTGATTTTCACATTTTTGTTTTCCATGTTAAACAGCCACGTAAATAGAGTCTGTAGCAAACAGGCAGAAAACATACTTAAACAGAAGTCGCCCCATCCAAAATATAAAGGTAATTATAAAAGAAATTTTTTTTATTTGAACCAACGTTATATGAGCCAGTTGTATGTATTAACCCTGATAAAGCCGCAAAGGCGAAACGTTGGCTCAAATAAAAAATTCTTTTATAATTATCTAGACTACAAAAAGGCCGTTTTTCTCTAACCTTTAAGTCAAAATGTTTGCATTACAAAGTTTGAAAGACAACAAAACATACTTCATGATCCTTGGTATTGTGCGAAAGGTTTCCCCAACACCGGATATACCGGATATAGTATGACTGACATTATTATATAACTTACTTTAATTTCATTAAGAAATTGTTCTTAACAAATACTAAAATAAATAAACATGTAAGAAAAATAAAAGAAATAAACAAAACCATTTTATTATAATACCCTGAACGATGTGACATGAGGAAGGACAAAGGAGATTAGACCTATATATAATTATGAAGACTATACCCCTATTTCAGAAAAAAAAATACCAGGTCAGCACAACTTAACACAGTGATACAAGATGACATGTCTAAAAGAATTTCAAGTGACGTGGCTACTGGGGATTCCCTCTTGTTTTTTAAATGAAGAAAACCAACTAAACCCCAGTTCAATCACCATGAAGAATGGGTAACAGCAGTAATTATTTACTTACTTGAAAACATTAGCTCTATCAACATGTAGAAAGGTTAACAGTAGTAACCATCTGCTTGCTTGAAAACATTAGCTCTATCGACATGTAGAAAGGCTAACAGTAGTAACTATCTGCTTGCTTGAAAACATTAGCTCTGTCAATATGTATAAAGGCTGACAGTAGTAACTATCTGCTTGCTTGAAAACATTAGCTCTGTCAACATGTATAAAGGCTGACAGTAGTAGCTATCTGCTTGCTTGAAAACATTAACTCTGTCAACATGTATAAAGACTAATAGTAGTAACTCTCTGCTTGCTTGAAAACATTAGCTCTGTCAACATGTAGAAAGGCCAAGTAGTAACTATCTACTTACTTTTTTGCATTCATGATTAGATAAAAAACCTACGGTAACTAGAAACGTTGTTCATCTAATATACTTTGACGGTTTAAAACCAATAAGAGTTAAATTGAAGATATGATGACGAAACTACATCTTTAAAGAACGCATAGAAAACAACAACAACAACACTCAATACGCAGCCAGGTCATTTAAAACCAAAACAGTATAACAGCACTCAATACGCAGCCAGGTCATTTAAAACCAAAACAGTATAACAACATTCAATATGCAGCCAGGTCATTTAAAACCAAAACAGTATAACAACACTCAATATGCAGCCAGGTCATTTAAAACCAAAACAGTATAACAACACTCAATATGCAGCCAGGTTGTTAAAACAAAACAGTATTGACTTGATACAATTTCTTAACTTCGTTTATGAATACATTTGATTTTAATTACATAACAAGTTTATAATCTATCAATACTACTGAACAGCATAAATTAAGAACAAGATGACGATTCACTTGTATAACTTATTGAAAAGAATTGAAATGATTTTAAGAGCCAATATTCTATATTGTGACTATAAAGTCATACGTGTATTTTATTTGCTCACGAGGCAGAAGAGCACTGAACAGTGTTGTAAGTAAAACCTGAAATATGTAAATAAAAAGTGAATCCCTTAGGCTTTGCTAGTTTCATGGGTTGGTTAAGATTTTGTATAAGATATGTGTGGAACCGGTCTTTCAGGAAATAAAACCGATCTCAAAGAGTAATGGTGTCTTCCATGACATTTCTGTCGTCGTATATAGAAGTTGTTGTAGAGATTTTGAAACAAAGATGGGTTGTATAAGTCTTGTGTTTATTATAGCTCATATAAAATTACTCTTTTTATCTCGCAATGCTATCAAGGAGAAAACCAAATATAAAGTTTCCAGTTTGGGTAATTCTGACAGTTACATATACAAGGTCTCATTCTTTTTACTATATTTTAATTTCGTCATAAAATTTGAGAATTTGTTTTCTGTTTCGTATGTAAAATATATTATGGAAGAAAATATCTCGCTCTTAACGAAAACAGGACAAATAATTAATGTCATTCTTTGACACTAAAACTTACGAAGTTATTTTTCCTCTGAGTCAGTTTTAATATTTAGCCTTAGAGTTTACTTT
Organism: Tachypleus tridentatus; assembly: GCF_004210375.1. Classification (NCBI taxonomy): domain Eukaryota; kingdom Metazoa; phylum Arthropoda; class Merostomata; order Xiphosura; family Limulidae; genus Tachypleus; species Tachypleus tridentatus. The sequence continues at coordinate 14,841,500 of NC_134830.1, forward strand.
TACTTGTGATGTCATAATTAAGAATACAAGTTGTGACGTCAATTTTATATTGTTATTATAAAATTCCTCTAGACAATACCTCTACTGAAAAAGCAACATTACTTCCTCAGGATTCTTTGTTAGAAATCTGTTCCTACCGATGTAAAAGACACATTATTTGAATAAAAACATGATATGAACCAAAAAAATCTAAGTTTGTACATAGTAACAAAGTTTTACTCCATTACTCGAGGAAGGAGCGCGTGAAATATTCTTTTATATGGACTTTACATGTTAGTGTGACTCACAAGTTTCTTGTTATGGTATTCTAATATCAATATCACTACTATAAAGCCATTTTCGGCAGGATGCCACTAGGTGGGGTAGATATTCATGTCTGATGCGCTTGAATGACGCCATTCTTTAGCATAACTTATGGTTCAACCGAGCCATGCAAACACGCTCTGAACCAAAAAATAGTCGTAGATGATATAATTGGGTTATTGTGTATGGAGATCCAAGGCTGAGAACGTAAAACGCTTAGTAAACTTTACAACACCTACCAAAGTACACCTTCCTGTGAATTAAAGCACGTGAGCGTCCATCAACACTTTCCTCCCATGATTCCTAATATTTCTAATGTTTTGCTTTATTTTTAGGCCTACGTAAATGGGTAGACGCTTTAGTTTAGGCATGGTACAAGCAATGTTAAATACATTTAAAATATTACCCGTCGCACTTTGATGACGTGTTTATTTTAAATCTCGACTCCTATACGTTTGATGCTGCCAGGTCTTAAAAGTCGTAACGCTGAGGATTTTTTTTTTTTAATTTAATGTATACTTTACCAAGAAAGCTGGTTTGTTTGGCTCAAATCCAGAGTCATTCGATATTTAAAATTAAGATTAAAATATTTTAATTACATCTTTTTTTCTGCTATCTTCAGGAGGTTTCTTTTTTCTCTTTAAAAATAAAAGTGTTTGTTTGCTTTGGCCAATAATTACACAGTAGGCAGTATGCACTCTACCACCACAGGAATTCGAAACCCGAATTTTAGCGTCATAAATACGTAAACTCGTCCATATATAACTATGTTTCTAATACTAAAATATGGTTTGAAAATTACCTGTCTATATATGTGACATAATAGGTAAAGTTGTATAACTTTCTATATTAAAATTATTTAGCTGAAAAGGTTCAGAGTAAGAACAAGAATGCATTAAATCATTCAGTCTGAAAATATAGTCGCTGGTACAGCCTTGAAGGTTGAGGTACAGTAGTATAACTAACATGACATTCACTTAAAATTCGGATTAGGGAGACTGTTGTACATAATTCACTCAGAGTATGTTTAAACAACCTTACTTTCATATACACCCAATCCCCAGCTAGTATAGCGGGGTGTCTACGGATTTACAACGCTAAGTCAGGGGTTCGATTCCTCTCGGTGGGCTCAGCAGATAGCCTAACGTGACTTTGCTATAAGAAAACACACACACTATTTATACACACCCTACACCTCTTCAAGTTACTTTGGCCCGGCATGGCCAGGTGGTTAAGGCACTCGACTGGTAATCCGTGGGTCGCGGGTTCGAACCCCAAACACGCTCGCCCTTTCAGCCGTGGAGGCGTTATAATGTGACGGGAAATCCCACTATTCGTTGGTAAAAGAGTAGCCCAAGAGTTGGCGGTGGGTGGTGATGGGTAGCTACCTTTCCTCTAGTCTTAAACTACTAAAATAGGGATGGCTTGCACAGACATCTCTCTAGTAGCTTTGCTTGAAATTCAAAACAAAGAAACAAAACAAACGAAGTCACATTTTAATCGGTCAAACTGGAGTTCTGTACAACATGAGTAAAATATTTACATCCTGGCATCTTTGGAATATAAGAGGTTTTTGATTTCGGTTCCCTGTATGATTTTATGTTATTCGCACTGACAGTTTAGTCCATTAGAACCTAGGAGCTGAAATACTCTTAATATTACTCAAGATAACTTGCTTAAATGTCTTTCTATATACACTTCATATGTTGTTTCAATATTCTAATTTCCAAGAAAAAAATGAATTTGAGAAGACTGCTTTTTAGTCTTTTATTTGGTTTAGTAGAATGGGAACACAGCAAGTTTATTGTAAAGTGTCAAAGCTACATACATTAGATTACCTTATCTGTACTGTCTGTACCAACATCATGCACGAGTGTTACAACTAGGTGTTCGGGGGTATGGATCCCCAGAATTAACGTTTAGTCTCTGAGAGTTGCGAATATTTAGGATAACTATAATTGCAGTTTCTAAGCACGTTTATTTTATGAGGGTCTCTGAAGCAAAAGAAATATTCTCTGAAGTTAGAAACTAATCTCATACACCTAGATTCGAAACTACTGGGTATATCTGACATGAGTAGAAGAAATGTACAAAATCCGTGGTATAATCACCACTTTCAAACAGTATGAAAATGTCATTAGGGCTGTAGAATCAAATAGTTGCTCTCTGGCAGTAAAATAGATCATAAAATCAAAGCTTGTTTTGCCTTTTTATCAAATTCACGGAGGTTAAAATGAAACATTCCATCTTTACGCATAATATTGTAGAAAGACACAATATTAACGTCTGAACTATACCACAGGAACTTCATTTTTACGTGAAAAGTACCAAAAAGAAAAGACAGGTTCAAAAACCTGCAAACATATGAACTACCAATCATCCAGGTCCGGCATAGGCAGGGGGTTAAGGTACTCAACTCGTAATCTGATGGTCGCGGGTTCGAATTCCCGTCACACCAAACATGCTCGCTCTTTCACCCGTGGGGGCATTATAATGTGATCATCCATCCCACTATTCGTTAGTAAAAGAGCAGCCCAAGAGTTGGCGATGGGTGGTGATGACTAGCTGCCTTCCATCTAGTCTTACACTGCTAAATTAGGGACGGCTAGAGCAGATAGCCCTCGAGTAACTTGGCGCGAAATTCAAACCACACATGCAACTACAACTAAATAACAAAAGCAACAAATGTTTATTTATTTTTTCTTCAGAAAATAAGGTTTTGTTCTATATTAACAGTTATCATACGATTCGTAATTTAAAAGGAAGATACTGTAACGCTACGTCAAATGTGAATGGAAATGATATCCTCTCTCATTTTCTCACACTTTTCAAGTAGAATGTGACACCTAAAAAAAACCACCTGAATTTATAAGAGAACCAGAACACTAAGTGTGTGGTGGCTCAAACTTTGAGTTCCCTCTGATGGAGAAAAGTGCTAGTCTCAAGTATTGTAACAATAAATGGTCGATATTTTTTTCCCACCCTCAATTTTATAGATAATCCAGCTAGCTTAAGAAGGAAGTTTTACATTTACCCAATCGAAAGTCGTATTAGATTTGTTGGAACTGTCTTGATGACGCGGTAGGAAACATTTATCAAGTCAGTGTTGAAGACTTGTGTTGAAAGGAGTTTGTTGCATACATTCCGACAGTTTGTTTGTTTCTCCCAAAATTTCGCGTATTACGCTATCTGTGCTTAATAGTCCCTAATATTGTTCTGATAGACTAGAGAAAGAGGTAATTAATTAATAACACTCAATGCTAATCCTTGGGCTACCCTTGGTTGTTTGGATATTGGGATTCGATTTGACAGTCAACCATGGCCGTAAATTGTGTAACCAGTTTCTACGACAACAAATCACGAGCCATCAGTTTTTGGATCCATAATCTGAGAAGACCATAGCGACTAGACTATCTGATAGCTAAAAATGCTTGCTAGTATGAAGTCATGATATTTTACAGACATTTAGGACATATGACATGTTAAGACGCCGTATATCATTTTTGTGTTCACAACTCGGTGTTCTATAACTTCAAGTTTTATAGGTTTAATTTTCGTTAAGAAGTTCAAAATTAGCATTTTGCCCACCTTAGGAATAATTTAGCCCCTCGCTAGTACAGCGGTATGTCTTCGGATTTACAACGCTACAATCAGGGGTTCGATTCCCCTCGGTGGGCTGAGCAGATAGCCCGATGTGGCTTTGCTATAAGAAAACACACAAACACAAGGAATAATTTTCTTTTTTAGCAATGAAAAGCAAGCCCCGCATTTTAGCATTGTAAGTCCGTATGTATATAGTGGCCTGTCATGGCCAAGCGTGTTAAGGCGTGCGACTCGTAATCTGAGGGTCGTGGGTTCGCATCCCCGTCGCGCCAAACACCCTTTCAGCCGTGGGGGCGTTATAATATGAAGGCCAATCCCACTAGTCGTTCGTAAAAGAGTAGCCCAAGAGTTGGCGGTGGGTGGTGATGACTAGCTGCCTTCCCTCTAGTCTTACACTGCTAAATTAGGGACGGCTAGCACAGATAGCCCTTGAGTAACTTTGTGCGAAATTAAAAAAACAACAACAAAACAAACCGTATGTATAGCGTTACCTCTGTCTCGCAGGAAGACATGTTTGCCTTTTCTTTCCTTTTTTACTCACGAAAGTAAATACACATGCTGGTCTTTATCGAAACTAAGCATAGGGGTAAAACTCAACGGCCGTTTTCCAACTGCTATCCCCACCAAAACATTTTGTATACAAATTGTTTATATACTTTACTATATTATGCCAAACATTATACGTTAGAATTACAAAATCATTTTTAATAGCGGAAACCATGAATTTACATTTATAGACAACAGTTAAATCGAATTGTAACGTAACGAAATATTGAAATTTAGACGTGTCCGTACAGATCTTGAAATAAGAGTTGGGACGCATATTTTATAAAACATTTTAAGAATAAAGGGTTTAGCTAACAGTGCAGAAGTGTTATTGCTAAACGTTGTTACTTGTTCAGTTATAACGGTGCAGTTACATCTTCAGTGCAATCAAAGTTGTCTCTCCATAGCCGTTGCTAACAGAACAAACTTTTGATGGTAAACTGAATAGGCCCGGCATGGCCAGGTGGGTTAAGGCGTTCGACTCGTAATCCGAAAGTCGCGGATTCGAATCCCTGTTGCACAAATCATGATCGCCCTTTCAACTGTTGGGGCGTTATAACGTGACGTTCAATCCAACAATTCGTTGGTAAAAGAGTAGCTCAAGAGTTGGCGGTGGGTGGTGATGACCAGCTGCCTTCCCTCTAGTCTTACACTGCTAAATTAGGGACGGCTAGCGCAGATAGCCCTCGAGTAGCTTTGCGCGAAATTCAATAACCAAACAAACAAACGTAAACTAAGCAGATTCCACGATCAGAGGCGTTGCTTTAAAGTACGTGTAAAATAATCACACGTGTTAAAATTTATTGCTAATCTTAAGTTTTCCTTTTTCCTTATGCACTATTTCTTTTATTTAATTATGACAAAAATCGTTTTTATGTCTTCTGGAGGACATTGCTACGTACGATACCCACTTATTGGTAATGTACCCATATTTTGATATGTTCATCTTCCCGTTGAACACATCAATGAAGACTTGGTGGAATATGCGGACAAGACTTAAATTACACAATTTAATGGGTTGGTCATCGGGAGTTGCTTAGTTTGGTAGTCACGAAATCCCTAAAATGGCTGGGTTTGAAATATTGGTGGGTGTGATTTCGCTCAAGCGGAAGTGTTATGTACAGAGTTCACTGACATTTATGTATCTTGGGGTGAATTGTTAAAGTGGTAAAAAATTGCGCAAATTTCGAAATTTTTAGAATAGGAACTTAACTGAATGCATTCGAGTAGCTTGTGTTTTATTTTTGTTGTTATAAACATATATAGCAAACAACCAGGAACAAAACCCTTGTTTTTCGGAAATGTTAGAGAGCAGAAATATTACACTTTATACAAGGCAAGTGTAGTAAGATTTTTCTAAAAACTAACACGAAACTTCAGTCGTAAAGCGTACTCTACAAAAAAAGTATAGACAACTTGACACATATTTGAGATAATGACGCAACTTTGGTGCCACGAAGACTGCCATTTCCCCTAGAAGCTTTTTGGTTTGGTTTGATTTGAAATTCGCGCAAAGCTACATGAGGGCTATCTGCGCTAGTCGTCCCTAATTTAGTAGTGTAAGACGAGAGGGAAGACAGCTAGTTATCACCACCCACCGCCAACTGTTGGTCTAATCGTTTACCAACGAATAGTGGGATTGAAAGTCACATTATAACGCCCCTCTGCTGAAACAATCGTCCAAATCTTTCTTGCAATATTCTTCTCGTAAACAACGCGTATTAACAATATATTTTAAGCAATATTGTTATTGATTTTTGGTTAATATATTCATTTATTATTGTTTGTTTGATTTTATGAAAGTAATTTTGTTCCTGTTCTTGTCTCCGGATTTACAACGCTAAAATCAGGGGTTCGATTCCCTCGGTGGGCTTCGCAGATAGCCCGATGTGGCTTTGCTATAAGAAAACACACACTCTTTTCTTGTCTCCAGTCCAAAAATATTCATGTTTGTAGCATCTTTAACTTTAGCCTTTCAGTTTCAACTGCCACATATGTTATCGCTGTTAGCCTAGATATAATAATGTTAATTTGGAGCTTAAAATGTGTGTGATGTGATCAAAATTAGTCCAAACATGGTTTCTAATTGTAGCCGAGAATGGTTTTTACGAAGGACGACAGAAATACTCTATTAATGTTCCGTTTGGTCTACAACTCTGGCTGTCTGATGGTATTGTTTATGTGAATGACGTAAAACATATTATTGATAAAAATTCGGAAAGAAAATGTGACTATATTAATAACGTTTAAAAAGACTGAGATTAATAGAGAATTATAGAATAATTTGTGAAGACTATAGGAGTTTAATTAGCAAGTCACTTTAGTGTTAAGATTTGCTGCTGAGTTAACTTATTGATTTATAGTTATATGCTGTGAAATCATCGTTTCATTTGTATGACAAAGAGAGTAAACCCAGTTATATGTTGCGTAGTCAACTTGAGAAAGAGTAGACCTGGTTACACGTGACAAAGGAAACAAACCTAGTTCATTACACGTGACGTAGTCCGAATGAGAAAGAGATTAAACCTAGTTTTGTAGTCCGACAAGAAAGGAAGCAGACCTAGGTATATATTACGCAGTCGGAACGGTAAGGGAAACATACTTAGATATGTATTACGTGGTCTGAACGTTAAATGAAGCAGACCTAGATATGTATTACGTGGTCTAAAAGTGAAAGAGAACAAACCTGGCACCTACAAAACAAACTAAAAGGAAAGACAAATTATGATTACAAAATATTGGAATGAGAAAAATGTTATTCCAGTTGAAAATTAGTGAACTGAATCGTGACGAATGAATTATTTATTTTTCTACCAATCGAAAGAAACTTCAACAATGAATATCTTACATTGGGAAAGGGTAGAAGTTCCTATCTGTTGGACTGACCAATGAAAAAAAAAATCAGAGTCTCATCTCAAAATATGAGTAAGGCTTCCTGAATGTACGGAACACCTTTATAAGTTGTCCTAGCTTGAAATGCACCGATAGATTATGGATTCTCTGGCGTATAATCAGTTTATGATTATGTTCGTGTCAGGTTGAGGTGAGACGGAAGCACAGCTTTGATATAAAGATTTTCATCTATCTATGAAACTCAAGTCCATCGAGGTTGTTAAACAGACATTTTAGCAGCTGCATGAAGTAAAGAAATCATTACGTCAAACTACGACGCGCCTCACAACTCGTTTCAAGCATAGAAGTGCAGAACATAATGCTAGGAATGACACGATATCAGCTACGTCAGTAACAACTGTGAACATGATTGCGGGACCGTGAAATATAAAGAGTGGAGATTTAACAAGGTCATATTATGTTAGGTTAGCTTAAATTTTAGGAATTGTTTTATAAATTAGTGGTACGTATAAATAGTTTGAAGTATATTTTCGGAATGTTTTAAGTCCAGGAAAATTATAACGCCAGATTCTGGCTCTCTGTAGTCCACAAACGAAGATGTATTATTTCAGACTTATCCAACAATACCATGCAACAATCTATTGTGAATTGTAAAAAAAAAAAAAAAAAGCCGCAGGAGGCTATAAAATTCAATAGACGTCTCTGAGATCTCTTTAAAAGCACTCTGTCATCTTCAAGCTTTTTTGACAGTTAGACACGTTGGCGTTTCGAGGACTTGGAGAGGACGGTTAAATGATTCTTCTGGTGTCGATCTGTGAAGACGTTTTATGCTTCCCGATACGTCAATTTGTCGGAAGTTATAAACGAATCCCAGAAGAGTCGTTATATAAAACGTATTTTATGATGTAGTTTTGGATAATAGAACATACTAATACCGGTAGGACGTAACTTAGTATTATTTATATCAGGTCATCCCATAAATAATCTCAGAAAATTTAATACAGAAAGTGCATTATCATTTCTGTCTTTGTAGAAGGTTTTAATGACTAAAATATGTGGTAGGACGTGTATAAAAATGTTCAGACAAATTAAAGAAACTAACTCAACTTTACATTTTTAGATCATTAATCAAATAAACTATTATGAAGATGGATGTATGAGGAGCACATTAGGCATATAATGCTTTATGAATTTAAAAAAGGCAATAGTGCAGCAGAAACTACACGAAACATTCAAGGTGTTTATGGTGCGGAGTCTCTCAATAAAAGAAAATGTCGAAGGTGGTTTCAGAAGTTCAAATCAGGTGACTACAGCTTAAATGATGCGCCACGTTCAGATCATCCTGTTGAGTTTAATGATGACTTGCTGCTGGCTGCACTTGATGAAGATTGCGCTGTAACAGTTGAAGAATTAGCACAGAAGCTTAATTCAACCCATTCAACAGTTCACCGTCATCTGCAACAGCTTGGAAAGGTCTCAAAACTTGAAAAATGGGTCCCCCATGATTTGACAGAAGCCAACCTTAGAGCAAGAGTGGACATTTGCACTCTCGTGAACGTAGCTCACCTTTTTTGGACAAGTTATTGACTGGAGATGGAAAAACTAATATTATATAAAAATGTTAAATGCTGCAGGCACTGGCTCAGTACAGGTAAACTGGCTAAAGTACTGTCCAAAATGGACCTCCACCCTAGGAAAGTCTTGTTAAGCGTTTGGTGGAATATTGTTGGTGTGATCCACTTTGAGTTGCTACTACTGAATATAACGATTAAATCAGACTTCTATTGTCAACAGTTAGAGCGCTTGAATGATGCACTGAAAGAAAAGAGGCCTGCTTTGATCAATCGTAAAGGTATTGTGTTACATTAAGATAATGCATGGCCCCATACAGCAAGGATCACATCTGCAAAGATTGAAAAGCTAGACCAGGAAAAACTTCCACATCCTCCTTATTCTCCAGACCTTGCCCCATCTAATTATCATCTATTCTGAAGTTTGCATAACTGTCTTGATGGAAAAGAGTTTGTAACACACAAAGATGTCAAAACTACTAGGGAGTAATTTAAAATAATAGAACATACATTATAGATTATATAACATATAAGCGTTTGAAATCCTTTCTCTTTTTCTGAACCTAAAATGGGACATTACTTAAGGGATTATCTGATAGTTTTCCACAGTAACACGCGTTACACACATTTTTCTATCAAAGTCCAAACTATTATTTCATAGTGGAAGATATACCACCATAACATTTTATTTAGTCTTCTTAAACAGTTTCAATCGACATTTAAGTGAAAGTGAAAGCTAGTACAATGACAGAAACTCGAAGAAAAACAAACAAAATCTCGCCACTTAACTTTCGCTCCCACTCATTTGCAAAAAAAGATGGGACAAACACAAGGAGGCATATTTATTAAAGGAGTTGTTAATGACAGAAATTAGGGGAAAAATTGACATAAAGTATTTGAAAGAACTACGAAAACGCTTAGATGATACGCATACAGGAGTCAAAAACAAGGCGTAATTGCATTCGAATGGGCAAATTGTCACTTGTGCAATACATTATGGCAGAGTAAGTTGTGTAATGCAATATATTATGGCAGAGTAAGTTGTGTAATGCAATACATTATGGCAGAGTAAGTTGTGTAATGCAATACATTATGGCAGAGTAAGTTGTGTAATGCACTAAGGTTTTTGTATTTGCTTTACCCTATACTTATTAATTTATGACTGTGATATACCGTTCCATATATCTTATCATATAAATCTTATACCTTTCTCCACAGTTTAGCTGAGATGTTTGACTGCAGTAGACTTTCACAGTTTCCATATAAACCTATACAGTGTTAATAATATCCACGTCGGGACGTTGCGAAAGACAAACATATTTTTCCTTCTCGGAGTCGCTTCACCTCACCTCGTTTGAGCCACTGTCTTGCTGGAACAAAAGGTCATCTTCATGAGGGAAAATAGGATGGATGAGAATCTCTTTATAACTTCTTTTTCTATTAAAATACAAACTGGCGAGTTATTAAGACCGCATCGCTTAATTGTTATCATATTATGAGATGGATAAAGTGAATTTAATAAATTAAATGTGGAATCTACTTTCCGATTTCTAATTTCGTCTTAAAATGATATAGTACGGTGTGGTTTGTTTTGAATTTCACGCAAAGCTACTCGATGTCTATCCGCGCTAGTCGTCCCTAATTTAGCAGTGTAAGACTAGAGGGAAGGCAGCTAGTCATCACCACCTACCGCCAACTCTTGGGCTACTCTTTTACCAACGAATAGTTAGATTGACCGTCACATTATAACGCCCCCACGATTGAAAGGGTGAGCATGTTTGGTGCGACAGGGATTCAAACCCGCAACCCTCGGATTACGAGTCGAGTACTTTATCCGTCCAGCATGGCCAGTTTACAAATATATGGACAATTACTGTTTCAACATGATTTTTTATTAAAAAAAAGAATTAAAAGACAGTTTCTTGAGGCGATGATTATAGCTTTCTGCACTTACTGAAAATTTGTAGATAAATCAGACAGTAAGTATAGGCGAAACTGTTACTTCCTGAAGTATCCGCTAAAACATGTATCTAAACACGTGTTTATCATAAAGTTTCAGTTTTAATACGAATTTTCAAAATATATACAGAAATTTTTTATATAAAATTCTAAATATAAGTAATAGTTTTTATTTTGCGGGTACTAGTTTGAAATTGATTTTTTAAAAGTTATTATAATTATTTTCTGAATTTATTGAATTTTTTTTGAGAGAATATGGTACAAAACATTCATTGTTGTTCATTTCTTTAAGAAATAAAGAAATTATAGAAGATAATAATTTATTAAGTATCTAAAGGGCTTAATAATGTTTTCGGTTAGATAACAAAACCTAAAATCGATACTTGGAGATTGATGACAGATGTCGTATTTAATGCGTCGTGATTTCTATCTCATGTTTCATTATCAGCTGTAAGTGTTTTACCTAAAATATTTGACATATATTTTTCTTCATCCACTAACTTCACCGAATACTGACTAAAACATTATAAACACTATTTGAATCAGTGAAAGGAGGGTGTCAGAGAATGTTACTGTAATACCTAAAAACACTGACAGAAATCTCAAACATCATACTAAGAATACCCTATAAATAATAATGCTTACGTCCAGTATACACCGTAAGAACGTTCGCAAAATGAGAGCGCTCTGGATGTCTAATCATTCAACTGGTCAAAATACCAGATCTTCTACGTGTGAGTGCTCTTTTGTTAAGAGAAAACTTATAATTAGGATAAAATTCTGATCCTTCAAAATAGCGTATTATTTTGTAAGTACATATCTGTGACAGTAGTTTTTCAATTCGTTTTCGAGGTTTTAAAACGCAGCGTTTATCACCAGTTACTGATTGCAATTAATTTAGGAGTATCACATAAACTAAATACGGTCTAAAGGTAACTGAAGTCAAGAAGAAGTTCAGTCGGTTATATAGATCTGATTTCCAGTGAAATTATTTCGTGTAGCTGTTTGTGTAAATTCTTGACGAACGTTACATTACGTACACTCTTAAGATACAAGACTAACTTCATAAGCAAGATGAGTTCATATCAAATAAAATTGTCGGAGTCATGCCCCAGTCCTTCTATGACAGATTCCACGGTAATTATAAAACGGGCATCACTTACCGCTGTTGGGCAAGAAGCTCCTTCTTGATGCTACGACGGGGCCGAATGAATCGGTAGATGGGGCCTCGGGTGGTGGGGTTAGCTGGAGCACCATCCACAACGACTGAACACGACATGGTTGTTGTCTCTATCACACGATAGACTAAATGTTGGACTAGTTAGAAAACACAGTTCATTCCTATCAGTTTGAACTTCTGGTTGAATACATATGAGTTGCTGTTTCAGTTCCTGATGGTGGTGTTCCTACAGCACTCCACAACTTGTACTCAACCTTCACCTTCTAGAGTATTAACAGAACACAACGCGAGATGATCGGTTCACGAGCTTCTGATTGGTTACTTAAGCCGCCAGTGACACACCTGACTGGTTATCCAAAGCACTGATAAGCAACAGGTGGCTTGAGCCACTTGTCCCAAACGAAAATGCTTGCTCCGAGCGAACAGCACCAAACGAAGCACGCTCTGCGTTGTCTGATAATGGTTAGATTGAGAATGGTTGTGCGGCACAATGTGACATTAAAAGTGTGCGTATATACATTCCTTTGGCAGAGTGTTAAAGTTACAACTTTCTTAACAGTAAGGGAGAAAATATATATATCAGCACAATATTTAAATGTTCATTGTAATTCTCACATACGCATAGTGTTATACACACTGTTATGACAGAAAAGATCCATAAATAACGATATTTGAAATCTGATAAAAGTTGACACACGGAACAAACTAAGTAGAGAGATATAGATATATTCAAAGCGCAGTGTTTATATTTCAGCCGTAAGTCAGTTTTCCTGTAAATGATAAGGTCATCTTAGTCACATGACACCTGTAAAGCCCGCGCATTTATAAAAGGAATTGAGCATACCTTTTAATTTCGGTACACGGGAAGAAGAAGTGAATAATATATCAGAGACTCGAGACAGGAAACTACAATGTAACCTAAACAAATGAACGCTGAACTTTTGGAATTTGTAGAATTTTGCTAGGTTGAGTCATTGAGCCTGAAAACTTCTAAGATAATAAAATATGAGGGGAGGGATATTCATTTAGAGCAAGAGTACAATTCATACTATATTTGACATGTTTTATCAGAAGTGGTACATGAAGACAGAAGTTGGAAAGTTTGATGTCACAAATAAAATTTATAATTCAACCCCAGTTAGGTTAATTTTTCAACACAATAATTGCCTGTTTCTCAGGTTCGAGGATCTATAGTATGAATAACATGGTTTAATAATTTGTCGACCCGGCATGGCCAAGCGTGTTAAGGCGTGCAACTCGTAATCTGAGGGTCGCGGGTTCGCATCCGCATCGCGCCAAACATGCTCGCTCTTTCAGCCGTAGGGGCGTTATAATGTGACGATCACTATTCGTTGGTAAAAGAGTAGCCCAAGAGTGTGGCGGTGGGTGGTGATAACTAGCTGCCTTCCCTCTAGTCTTACACTGCTAAATTAGGGACGACGAGTAGCTTTGTGCGAAATTCCAAAAACACACAAACAAACAATAATTTGTCGTAGGTTAAAAGAAAGAGATTAGTTAGCGTGAAGATGAATGAACAAACATTCTGTTGACAAGGGATAAAAATCAAAGAAGTAAAATCCGGCTAATCGCCTGAGTGAAGAAAGCCTGTTGCGTTTTGGCATGTAAAATGAGGTAAAGTTAAAATAAACAGTATCTAAATAAAATATAAACAAATAAAAACTTTTTTAACAAAAAAAACTAAAGAATCTAAAGTAATTTGTGAATAAACGCAAAGTTACTGGTGATGAAATACTTCTGTAACACGCACACGAGATGAACAGACTGTACGATAAGAAAAAAGAAGACCTTTCCCGTTGTTAACCTGAAGATGACCTATGAAGGTCGAAACGTTATTCTCTGCTTATCAATAAAAGTGTTAATACCCATACCAGTTGTTCTGAGATACAGAAAAGAAGACGGTACTTACGCATCTAGTGTTGTTACTCGGCCCAAGTCAGAATAAAAAAACAAACATCTTCAAAACACCATAAACTTCAATTCACATATTTTCTGTAGTTGACCAATCAGAAAATTGGATCACAAGGATACTGAAATGTTTTCACTCCAAGATACAGAGAAGTTTCACGTACATAAGGTAAAGTAGGACAGAATAGAACTGTCCAATGAAACAGCATATAGTTTTCTTGACCGGATCCTGCTGCAGAACGTATCTTCCAGAGTTGAACTAGTACGTGACCCCGATCGAAGTTAGTTATGTTCCTAACAAGAACTTTAGAAACATTTTGTAAATCTGAAACATATGATATTGGAGAATGAGACACGTTGTTTCTGTACGCCATGCTTTTAAGCATTTGGAGAGTCTTTTAACCTTGCTTGATTTTATAATACCTTCATTGGACGAAACAAAATCTGAAAATGGATAGATGATTGGAGACCACTGAAAATAACACCGTACACAATGCATATTGGTAATAATAAAAACAGCATTAAAACTAAACTAAAGGTCGAGTTTTTCACAGATAAAATTATGTCATGTTTTAGTAAAAATACTAATGCTCTTTGTGAATCCGCCGAAGGTAAACGGTTTGAAATTTATAAACGTTTCTGTTCAAATACCTAAAGTTCCCGATTAATAAGCATTACTCACAGTTATAGCTTCCAAAGTTTGTAGTATACCAACTGTAACAAACCAACAATATATATACTGTTTCTTGACGGATCACGTTAGATATATTTATAGGCGTGAAGAGAGTTTCTAGAAACTTCAACTTGCACAACAATAAAGACAGTACACATATATACATATATGTATTGTTGATTCTTATACTCGAGAATTTTCTACAGCTTTAGTGAATAGGCGGGACTTTCGCAATACAGATTTAACACTATGAGTTATGTACATTTATACATGTAAACTTAAACCGTCCACAGCAGAGACCAGGCTTAAATGTTATTTCGTCCTTTCGATTGTTGTAGTGGTAACAGAAAAAAAAGATCCCTATTAAATTAATAAAAGCATAATTGAAATACAAATTTTGGCGTTACCTATAGATAACTGGTGCTTAAACATAGCGAGGAAACAGTGCACAGAATAAAAAAATATTGTTGAGTGAACTAGATAAATCAAATCAGCTAAATTTACTCATATCGCACAATTTATGACGTTATCAAGGAGTTCTTAAGACCCTGTAATTGACGAGAGCTAAATTTTCGTGATGAAGTTATGATACTTTATGAGCGTGCCAGAGTATCGATCTGTCTTGAGTCCCACAACTTACCTATCTTGTTTAGTTGCTGTTGAATCGTGCGCAAAGCTACTCGAGGGCTACCTACACTAACCGACCTTAATATTGAAGTGATAGATTAGAGAGAAGAAAATGAGCCACTCACCGTCATCCTCTGGGCTACTTATTAACATCGAATACCAGATTTGTTTGTTTGTTTGAATTTCGCACAAAGCTACTCGAGGGCTATCTGTGCTAGCCATCCCTAATTTAGCAGTGTAAGACTAGAGGGAAGGCAGCTAGTCATCACCACCCACCGCCAACTCTTGAATACTAGATTTACAATCACAATTATAAAACCCAAACGACTGAAAGTTTTCAATGATGGACATCAACCCCATCACTCGCACGTTATAATTAACAGGCTCTGTCTTGAACATTACATAATTTGCATGTAAACATTTTTTCCTCAAAGTGTATATTTTTATTTTCTTTATGTCACAGATATTGAACTTTCTGTTCGAGTGACACCGAAAACAGCCTTATATCAGGTTGTTTTTGAGATCCAACTATTGAACGACCTAAGAATGCATTTGCTTTCCAGCTGTAAACCTTATAATCGGATCTTTTATAGCTTTTTTTTTTAAGAATTAAAATATAAAATATCTATAACTTTTTAAAAGTATTTAACATGTTTTATCTACGAAACGTATTCGTATTTTGCTCCACATAATAAGGGAAGTGAACAAATTCGGAGTGTAGTTTTCATAACAGCTACAAAAATAACAAAATGAAACGATTTGTATTAAGTTTGTTTGTTTTTGAATTTCGCACAAAGCTACTCGAGGGCTATCTGTGCTAGCCGTCCCTAATTTAGCAGTGTAAGACTAGAGGGAAGGCAGCTAGTCATCACCACCCACCGCCAACTCTTGGGCTACTCTTTTACCAACGAATAGTGGGATTGATCGTCACATTATACGCCCCCACGGTTGGGAGGGCGAGCAGGTTTAGCGCTACGCGGGCGCGAACCCGCGACCCTCGGATTACGAGTCATACGCCTTACGCGCTTGGCCATACCGGGCCCTTGTATTAAGACATATGAAAATTGCATTTTTTTTTCAGCTGAAGTTGCAACTTAAAATGTTAATTAGTAATCGTGTTAAGACACCTTTTTCCTTCACGTTTTATAATGAAATATTACTACAAAACACTCTTGAATATTTCAGACTATTTTACTTTTGGGTCCCATCGTGTGGTGTGTGTTTTTTTCTTATAGCAAAATCACATCCGGGTATCTGTTGAGTCCACCGAGGTGAATCGAACCTCTGATTATAACGTTGTAAATCCGTAGACTTACCGCTCTACCAGTGGTGAATCCCATTGCGTGCTTTCACGCTAATTAATCCTTCTATGGATACTGTACTTGTATCAGAGTTTGTGGCTCCGGGTGTATTATTTTCTAGCAAAGCCATATCAGGCTACCTGCTCTATCCACCGAAGGGAATAGAATCTCTGATTATAGTGTTGTAAACCAGAATATTTACCGCTGTCTCTCAGGAGAGACATGTAAAAACACAGTTATACAAGTGTTTTAAAAATGTTTTCGTACTATTCTACAAACCTAAAATCCCTCTAGTATTACAGTGCTAAATTAGGAACGGCTAGCGCAGATAGCCCTTGTGTAGCTATGCGCGAAATTAAAAAAAAAAAAAAAAAAAAATAGTCATTTGTTCCGTTTTTAAATTACTTTTATCTGAAGGTAGATAAAACTTATCGCTCTGGAAAAGAATATGAAACTGTCTAACACAGTTCTATGATGTACTTTTTACACAATACAGAAGGACCATTATTTTATTATCTTTTATTGGAAACTCGCTGCATTTCTCTGAAAGAAGACTAGTTAAAAAATGTGACTTCTTTCCTTCTGAGTGCACAACCGTGGGCAAGGTCGTTTAAGGTTGACCCAAAACTGAGTGTAGGTCGGATAGTCATCGAACTTAAAGAATGTACTGTCTCATTTTAAAAGATATTGCGGAACTAAGAGAAGAAGAAATATAACTAGTTATACCGTTTCAAACAAAACAGAAAACCTTAAGGGTTTACAAGTTACCAGATAAAATGAAGCACACATGTGAAACAGCAATGGACTTGACTTCTTTTGCCTTTATTTTATAATTCTTTTCAAAGTTCCTGAACAGAATACAAGAAAAATATACACATGCACATCACAGGGGCCCAGCATGGCCAGTGGGTTATGACGTTCGACTCGTAATCCGAGGGTCGCGGGTTCGAATCCCCGTCGCACCGAACATGCTCTCCCTTTCAGCTGTGGGGGCGTTATAATGTGATTGTCAATCCCACTATTCGTTGGTAAAAGAGTAGCCCAAGAGTTGGCGGTGGGTCGTGATGATTAGCTGCCTTCCCTCTAGTCTTACACTGCTAAATTAGGGACAGTTAGCACAGATAGCCCTCGTGTAGCTTTGCGCGAAATTCAACAAAACCAAATCAAGGTCGCTTATCTGTGTCATTTCATTTGCTTTGTTCTGAGGGGTGAAATTACGAAAGTTTACCAAATTTTAACTACATGATTAATTAATTAAAACTAGTGTTGGCTTATTTGTGCGAACAAGTTGAAGACACAAAGAAATCGTCTGTTTTAATTGATATTTATAACATTTTCTGTTTTAGTTCTTTGTTGCTTAACTGTCAATGTACAAAAATAATTTTGTCTTCTTCTTTTAATTTAAATCAGGTGTTCGATTCCCCTCGGTGGACTCAGCAAATAGATCGATGTGGCTTTGCTATAAAAAAAAAACACACACACTCTTCTTCTAATCAGTTCCCCAGTGGCATATCAAGGCACAGTTGGCTATTGCGCGTAGCTTTGTGTTTAACTACAGATAAACTAAAAAAAACTAACCACCTTCTAATCGAATGTATTTCGTTAATTTCTCAGCCGATTCATTTGTTTGGTTTGTTCTGAATTTTGTGCAAAGCTAGACAAGGGCTATATGCTTTAGCCATCCCTAATTTAGCAACTCGTGGGCTATTCTTTTACACACGAATAATAGGATTGACCGTAATATTATAACACCACTACTGCTGAAAGGGCAAGCATGTTTGGTGCGACAAAATTCGAACCCGCACCCTTCAGATTACGAGTCGAGTACCTTAATCACCTGACCATGCGGGCCTGGATTGATTTGTAACTTGATAGGCTTGTAATTTATTCCAATACGTGTAGATGTCTTAATTTTTTTTGGTTTAATCATTTTAAAGAATGTTTGGGTCAAAGGTCAAACACCCTCTAAATATATATTTTGGGCTCCTGTGTGGTCCTCTTTACAGCAATCAAGAGCAGAGTTTATAGGAATATAAAATTTCATGCAGCTAAGAAACTTACTTAAAAATGTTGGAGTTACTCATTTTAAGTTTGTTTAGGAGATCAGAGCTTAAGAAGAGCATAACTTAGGACCTTAAGTCAATTACTCGGCCATATTTTGATGTACAAGGGATTTGACACAAATTATATTTCTGCAGGTCCAACACATGGAGCAAAAATGATGACATTACCATTTTGAGTAATTGTAGATGAGTACAGATACCACAAAATTAATATAACTTTAGGTTTTTGACTATTAATTAGGCGTATTTTGGCCACTTTACATGGGATTTAGTACACATATTTGGTATATTGTTTTATAGGTGATAAACAGAAATATAGATATGATGACGAGAAACATACTTGAAGTAAAAATGCGTTCTAAAGACAGCTGGTATTAATGTTAAAACTTTAATTGAAATAAAGTTGGGGAACGTATAACAGTACATATTCCAGTAAACACTAAATTCATTCAGAAACCACGTTAAAAAAAAAAACACACTAATGTCCAAACTATGTAAAATCTGACAATCATAATTTCCAACATTATTTATAAAGAACAAAACAATAACTGCTGTGACTTCCTTTTCGGAGAAACAAGTAGAAAAATAGAAATCAGATGCAAGTTACATAAAAAAATTCTTAGCACGTTTTCGAACACTGAAAACTAAATCAACACAACATAACCATATGAAACCCTAATATACTAAGCAGGGAAACAAATGCAAAATTAAAGAAGCCCTACTTGTACAAGAACTCAAACCAAAATTGAACCAATATAAAGGAACATCTTCACACTTGTATTAATTAATAACCCAACATCTAACTGCAACGCCCCCTACAATCTTGTACCTGTTCACACCCTCGTCTCTAAGACGTGCCCAGTAATGGTCAATTGCAAACTCTCTTTGTCAACTTGAAGATGACATAAGAAGGTCTAAATGTTGTTCTGTACTTTATTTTAAGTAAAGTTTTACTACCAACCGTCTTTAGAACACAGAAATGTAGACAGTTTTGGAATTTCTGTCTTTTGCTCAATTTTTCAGCAAGGAAAGCACGGTTTGGAGTTTATGTTAAATATTCATGTATATTTCAACTAACATACATGGAATTTGACATAAAGATGCATTCTTACAAGTACTAAGCAATGATAAGAACAATTACCAGTTTTTATGAGTCTCTCATGATTTTTCTGGTGTGGGAATTGGCTATGTTTGGATTGCTTAGTGAAAACATGTTGCATTCATATCTGGACATTGACTCTCCTGAATCGTCAGTTACATTTTCTCTACTATCAAATGGCGCTTCGTAACTACAACATTTTACAGTAGCTTATTTATTTTGAACATAATAATGTGTAAAATTGACACAACACTTTGCCAAAACATAAATTTACCAGGGTAGTTCTGATTCTTTATGTTTGAAAACATTTCTTCTACCATTTTTGTACCAAAAATAGTTTCGGATGCTTCTGCTTAATAAACAAAACAAACCTATTTTACCATAGAAGTGTAGCAGTCTGAGAAGTTAAAAAGTTTCTTATTAGGAGGAGGTGGGTGGTTTGCTTTCTTCTCCTTTGGTAGAGCGGATGACACATATAGCTGAAAAGTAAATCATCACACAAGTACATCTAATATTTATTCATTGTCTCAAAAATATTTCCATTGTGGTGAATTCAAATACACTTAAGTATGTTTGCTCCATAGTAGATAATATATAAACAGCTAGTAAAAAACTGAAATTAGAGACAACGGAAATATCTCCGTTTCAACAAGAAGGAAACATGAAACTCACTTTCGGATACGTTGACCAAAATACACCCTTGTGCAAATTAATTGAAACAAATGATCATTTTACAATATTTTCAGCATGGTGGCCGGTGTAGGTTCGCTAGACCCGCTGATTTCCTTTAATAGTCATTTTTTCACACAGACGACGTCATTAGCTGTGTTTTGAAGTACGATCGATCTATTTTTGGAATATATGACGAAATGTTGAGGAATTTTACGTCATTCGAAATTGCATTAGAAGGGCAAGGAGACCAGTCAAAAAACAACTTATTACCAACTCAATGAAGAAAAAACGGTATCAATGGGGTCTGATATACAAGAACTGGACGAAAGAACAATGGAGGAAGGTGTTATTCAGTGACGAGACTCATTTTTTCGTACAGGGTCAAAGAAGTCTGCATGTTCGCAGATCTCCAGGTGAGAAACTTCGAGAATCTCACATGAATCATTTCGTAAAACATCCCTTGAAGAAGATGTTTTGGGGCTCTTTCAGCTACTATAACATCGGTGGCTTACATATCGTAGAAGGTATGATGCGAGGACTACAATACATCGAAGTTTTACAGAGAAGAGTCGTTTCAGAATTGAAAAAGAGACTTCCGGATGGATCTGGCATTTTTCAGCGAGATCTGGCTCCGTGCCACACATCGAAACTTGTGAAGAATTTTATGACTACAATGCGAATAAAGGTGCTGGACTGGCCAGGAAACTCTCCGGACTTAAGTCCTATTGAAAATCTTTGGGCGATTTGTAAAGAAAGACTTCGGGGAAAAGACTGTACTACGAAAGATAAGCTAATTAAAGCCATAATTGAGGTGTGGTACCGCGATCCAAAAATTAGTTAAGATTGCAGTCAACTCGTGGACTCAATGCAAAAGCAGATTAATGATCTTTTGAAAAATAAAGGCGGTCATATCATGTATTAATTTGTGAGTAATTTTTCAATTAATTTGCACAAGGGTGTAGGTTTACCAAGAAAAACGTATTTGGTAGGCAGAGAACAGATAATGTGTGCATTGTGTAACTCTATGCTAAGAAACAAAAAAATGTGACAGTCAATCCCACTATTCGTTGGTAAAAGAGTAGCCCAAGAGTTAGCGGTGGATGGTGATGACTAACTTCCTTCCCTCTGGTCTTACACTGCTAAATTAGGGACTGCTAGCGCAGATAGCCCTCGTGGAACTTCGCGCAAAATTCAAAATAAACAAAAAAAACCTAGGAAATTTTTTGTATGTTATAAATGAGTACGTACTTTAGTTTTAGTGTTAAAACATTGTTCACTGGTTGCGATCGCTATGGAGTCATTATGTTTTTTATGCGAATACAAAGTTAAGATAATTTAATCTACTTATTGCTTAAAATACTGTTCAGGTTGTAAATACAAAACACAAAATACTATGTTCTAAATAATTATAAACGCATTTTAACCATCGTCCAAAAGATAGATTGAATTACTTACGTATTTGTTTTGTCTCTTCTGTATGACTGAAGTACTTATTTATAATATAATTTACTAAAACCAAAATAACAATAGTGTTTCATCACCTTCCTCAAATATGAATAATTATAATCTATACATGATTTGGCATGGTCTGATCGCTAGGATACTCGACTGCAGATCGTGAGTCTGAATACTGTTAATGAAAGTGTTTGATATTTCGGTTGTAGAGACATTATAACGTGATAGTCAATCCAACTTTTTATTGGCAAAAGAGTTGATTGTGATTCTTAATGACGAAAAATTTACTTGAAATAAAAATGTATGTTAGAACGGCTGGTATGAGTATTAACTCTTTTATTTATAAACAGAGAACAACGTTTCGACCTTCCTAGGTCATCTTCAGATTAACCAAGAAAACAGAGATACAGAGTTGGTGGTGGTTTGATTGGTGACCTTCATTTTAGCTTGCCGTTAGCGCAGATAGCCCTCAAGTGACTTCGCGGGAAACGTCAAAAACTAACCAACTAATTAATAAATATACCGAAATATAGCCATTCTTTCAAAGTCCTTTTACGTTTAAATATTTGTTTCTTAGTTTTTATTTTAAATCGTAATTTGTGCCATAGTATACGATCCGTTAGTCCAATACAGAGTACGAACAACGTTAATCATAACTTTCGCTTGTTGTCGGTTTCACATAATTCGCTACTGACCCCAAAAAATGTTGGATAAATACTTTTTGGAAGCTTCCTTTCTCTAAGTTGGTTTTAGTCCTCATTTCCGGTAAAATTGAAACGGTACAAAACTGACCATTTGTAGAATTACGCTTCCATTTACACCGATCTTTAGAGGTTTTCCTCGAATTTCTCTATTGAACGTCATCGATATTGATTTGGTCAATTCATCACAACAACATATATATACATATATAATTTATTATAGCTATAAACATCTTCGTATGTTAAAGTGACAAATGAAAATAACTCACAATGGACATTTACATTTAGTATTGTCACAACGAAAGCTTAACCATGTGAATATATTTTGGAACACAAACACCTTTCTTAAGTCATTTTATTTCTTATAAAAGCATAAAAAGTTAAAACCAGCAACCAAACAAAAAGTCCCCGCGGTTCTTGAAAGAACAGAAAATGTTATAAACATAATTTATGTTCAGGTACTGCCTTAATATTCTACTGAAAACAAACAAACAAATCTATCCAATAGGAGGTACAAACTGAAAATTATATAATTACAGCTGTTTGTGTAATGTACTTTTTCTCTGTTTGGTGCTCTATACTGAAGATATCACAGGACTGGCAAAGCTATTGCCACAAAATACTTCCTCAGTAGTCTGTCTAGAAGGATATAGTCTGAGAAAAATACTTACAACAATTTATTTAGAAAAATTTCCTCTTCTCATAAAAGCGCAGAAAAAGTAGTTCTAACAATAATACTTGTAACTCGTGATGCAATTCTGAAACTGGCGGAGAGAGAAATAAAACGTGTTACAAGAGAACTTAATACTCTAGTCATAAAATAACAATACATGTTACAGCTTTACACGTCTATGTTATTATTGTTGAATGTGAAGAAGGACATTATTATTCAATATCGTTTGTTGGCTATAAATAGACTTCGCAATTTTGTGTGTTTGTGTGTCTTCTTACAGCAAAGCCACAAAGGGCCATCTGCTGAGTCCACTGATGGAAATCGAACCCATGATTTTAGCGTTGGAAGTCCGTTGACATACCGCTGTACTAGCGGGAGGCCAATGTTTTGTTAAGACACTGTACTAAGAATATGCATAAGCTGATCCGTCGTTATGCGAAACAATGGTTCACAAGTAACGTTATATAATATGAAAGTCAACTTTACTTTTACCAGCGTCCTTCTAATCATATATTTAAGTCAGTGTAAGGTATTTAAAGAGGTCTCAAAAACGTCCACTAGAGGATTGTTCAAACAATATAAGAAGCCGATTTATGCATGGTAAACTAGTATAAATGTACGGATAAAAATAGTGTAATAAGAAAGTAAACTAGTCAGGCTAAAATCTGGCAGTTTACTAATTTTAGAAGAGAATGAATCTATTTAACTAGAAAAGATGATAAGTAATTTACTTTCCGTAATTTGACAACTACATTCGCACGATTACAGAGTCATATTGCTTTAAAAAGAACATTAATGAATTGTATGAAGCAATGACCCAAAGATGGAGCCACTTTTAATTCGAACGTGTGTTTGTTTTCTTATGGCAAAACCTCATCGGGTTATTTGCTGTGCCCACAGAGGAGGTAAAAAACCCTAATTTTAACATTGTAAATCCGAAATCTCACCGCTGTCCCAGCGGGGTACTTTTAATCTGAAAGTCAAGGAAAGCCCTCGTGATATTAAGCGTATTATATAATTCTTAAGAAAAACACATTTTTTTACACAAATTGATAAAAAGTTTTATCAGTTCTTATTATTTTTAACATTAGACTTGTTTATCGTTACTTACTTTTAATTTGAAAACATTAAGCAATTTCGACTAACAGCAGTAATGCAGGATGCAGGTAAATTGGAAGATTTTAAGGTATTTTACATTAGAATGTTATGTTAGAATTCGGAAGCTGTAGAAGATTTGAAATGACTGTTGTTGTTTTTGTTACAAATAAAGAGATCGGGTGTATTACGTGAAAACGTTTTAGAACTTTACGAATTCATTTTACTCCATGTTGCCAGATCCGGTCGTACTCAATCCGTTGGCTGTGCATCTTGACCGAAGTTCTGCAGCATAGTTTTCATTGTAAAAGGCTTTGTCGTAAGATTATGTTGAAAAAACACTCCCCTCCCAGTTTGCTTTCCATAATCAATCTAACATAGAAGAACGACGGCTTTCTATTATCTGGTTTAACAGACATACAAATCCGTAGGTTAATTGATAAGTACGTCTTCATGTGGAATAACATGAAAAGCTCTTTAGTTTTTCAACAGTTTGAAGTACATATGTAAAAACGGCTCGTTTTGGTTGAGAAAATATTTTACGTAGAGGAGCGAGCAACGTTTCGACCTGCATCGATCATCGTCAGGTTCACAAAGAAAGAAAGAGGTAACTGACCGGAAGCTGACCACATGTTTGAAAGGGGTTGTGTAACTGAGTGTCGCAAAATTAAAGAAGCCTTACTTATACAACAACTTAAATTCAAAATAAACCAATACAAAGGAACACCTTTATACCTATATTAAAAATAATAAAATAAATAATATAAAATTATATATTAAAACATCTAACACCGCCCTCTACATTCCGACACTTAGTTACAGAACCACTTTCAAACATGTGGTCAGCTTCCGGTCAGTTACCTCTTTCTTTCTTTGTGAACCTGACGATGACCGAAGAAGATCGAAACGTTGTTCGCTCCTCTACGTAAAATATGTTCTCAACCAAAACGAGCCGTTTTTACATATATATTTCTCTACAATTGGGTTTTCTCGACATCACTGAGTTTGAAGTATGCGACCATTGATCAGATACGTCATGAAAACAACATGTGTTTGTGTCACTTGTGTCAGTTTTCTGGAGAGAGATTTGTTTTGAATATTTGCTCAAAAAAACTCACGTCTGTTTTGTTTAAAAGGGTTGTTTTTGGAATAATCGTTTTCAAAACAGATCAACGCTTTGTTCTGACACTTTCTCTGTGCTTGGTGTAGAATCATGCATTGGCATGTAGCTAAAAGTTACAGGGCGTGAACTTGTTTGGCTGTCGTTTAGATATGGTATGGAGCAAGTGAACATTGCGAGAACAGTAAGATACTCTCAGTGTACCATATCCAGAATCCTAAAACGTCATCAGACTGCAGAAAACGTTTTTCAGGAAAGTCTACTGGTGCAGGCCAAACAACAACTGTTGGGATGAACTTACGGTGGATTACATCAATAACCTGATCGACAACATGTCACATTACATTGCAAAAGTTATTAAAGTACGAGGAAGACCAACCATGTACTAAATAGTTAACATGGATTGATATAAGGTTACAGACGCTATTTTTTATAATCAGGTGTTATATTTTGTTGTTATATACGTTTCGGTAAGGTTTCGTTATGATAGTTGAAAAGCTGAATTCCGCATAGTTCTACAGGTGTCTGATAAAATTGTTTGCTGTTCTGATAAACCGTTCATGATGTCGATATAACATGTCTCAATATAGAACTTACAAAGGTAGTTGTTTAATATAACACGTATTTTTCACTTTGACAACATTAAGTGTATTTATATTTCTTCTCAATAATAGTGATGTTATATGTTACAAAATAAGCAAATATATTGGTCAAAATTGCATATAGCAATGTGTCTGTATGCCTATGCATAAGCTGCTGTCGTTACTAGTGAGACAATAAGCTGATGTGGCATCGTAATCAACGTGTATGGCAATGCCTAATGACATCCTTTGACCAACGTTACTGTCGTGGTTGCAGCTAAGTATATTAAAAGACCTTGAAACACACAGACAGGTAGATATAGATTCATTCTTCTTCAGAAGCCGAAACAAAAACTTCTAGAAACTTTTCTTGAACACATAAATTTCAAAAACAGCTTCGGTCATTAGACCAACCCCGAAACACACTAGGTTCTAAGATCACCTAATAATATTAGCCTTTTATCTACTTAAATACTTCGTTTTTTTCAATATATAAGTTGAAAAATCCTAAAACTAGATAATATACTTGCCGCGCTAACTTTCAGAAAAGTATTTTTTTTGTGTGTTTGCGTTTTGAAGCTTTAAGATCATTATAAGTGAAAAGCGTACCAGCGAAATAGTATTATTTAATTAGAGTAGTAGTTGACTAGCTGCATTCGTTCTAGTTTGTCAGTTGAAAATCAGTAAAGTTTGATGACAAAGACTCTACTTTAAGACAAATAAAATTTAAAGACGGCTTGAATGAGTAACAAAAGAAAACTTTATTACAAGTTTAACGCTGTAATAAATGTGCAACGTTTCAACAATATTTGGTCGTCAACAGGTTTAAGTAGGTTACTTAGACTCAGGAATATACCTACAGTTTAAAATAAAGAGGTCACATGACGAGACCTTGTTTAACGGCTTAATAAAAGTGTCTCGGCACACCAGGTGCTGACAAGCGTAAAGTTATGTAGTACAATTAAGATGACTTCTTTGATTTAACGTTTGACGTTGTATGATTCTTTGTTTAAAGTTACTATGCATAAACTATGGCTGTTTAAGTTAGAAACGTGAGAGGTTTTTAAAATTATGTTCGTTGAATTTAGTTTTCAGTTTTTACCAGATTTTTGATCGACGTAGAATTCTGTGCAACTGTCATATATGTTCCTGTTGATGAAGGAATGTAAACTAACAGCCAAGTGTTTGAGGGAATTTGAAGTCGACACTAATTTTACGTTTCATAACAAGTTTACCGTTTCACTTACCAAAGAAACCAGGTCAGAATTAATTCACCCCTGGACAAAAGTGGACAGTTTATTTGAGAGTAGAAACATCTGCATTATACTCACTTACTTTCTGAATAGAGTATGCCAAGTACAAGAACTTTGACTTTATCATGTTTGGATACTCGACTGTAGTCGCTGTGACAGAACGAAATATTTATATATGTGTACGTTAAATACACACAATCACGATGATGGATTGAATGTATTAGTAACAACTACACTCCAAGCGTAACTGTGTTTAATGATTGTTGTTTCTTGAACAAAGCTGCACAATGAACTATACGCGCTCTTTTGATCAAGGAGAATCGAACCTGGATTTCAGAATTATAAGTCTGCACACTTACCATTGACTTGTTGTGATTACTAAATACAATGCGTTATCTATATTTCACTTGTAATTAATTGAAACTCTACTGTAGTACAAACTCTTCGCGTTGGTTTCAGTTTACTTGTTTTGTCGAATTTCGCGCAAGTCTTCTCGAGGGTTATCTGCGCTAGATGTCACTAATTTTGAAGTGATAGGCTAGAGGGAAAGAACGAAGCTAATCAACACCACTCACTCTTTGCCACAAACAGTGGGATTCACTGAAACATGATAACGCCCCCACGACTTAAAAGGCGAGCATGTTCAGTGACGGGATTCAAATATGTAATTCGCAAATTACATTCAGGTATCTTAACTAAAAAGCCATGTAAAATCTCATGTTTGAGCAAAAATAAGCTGTGTACAAAACATAAGTTCATAAATCCTTTTTAATATATCTGAGTGAAAAAAAAATCAAAGTAATTTCTGTTAAAGTTACACTTCTGGGAAGTCGTTTATTAAATTTTAATAGGATAATAGCGAAATATTAATTTTATTCTTTTACAAGCTTAAGGAAAAGCCGATAATTGATATTACGAAATTAATATTAATTTGTGGACAGCGTAAAGAATTGCTTTGTATATATATATATATATATACTTGTGATTGTGGCAAAAATACTAAATATCTGTAATCATTAATCGAGGCCAAACAAACACAACAACAAATAGCTGCAAATTTTCTCACGGCTAAAATGCCCTTTATTAATACTAACAAATAAAGCATGGTTATTATACTTAATTTTATTACAAATGTAAAACAAAAGAAGCGTAAGGAAAAACATATGTTAATATCATATCTTTGGTGGCGAAAGTTTGACTATCTAAAGAATTCAACTCACAAGAGGGATAACAAGTGTTTGTTTTATTAGGTTACTACATTGCTGATATTAACACCACCAAGTTTGTGTTAACTGAAATAACTGGTTCAACCCAGTATGAACATATATTTTCAGAATAAGAAACTCTGTAATCAAAACCCTAATTATTGGTCTTTGAATGTGGGTTACATTCCTTAACCAATAAACATTTTCTTGTTTTGGTGTATACTGACAGACATGAATAAGATTAACCGGTTACAAACAAACGTCATGTAGTTTTTTGTTGCTTTTAAACCTAAAATATGAATTTTTTGTATGAAATAATGTTTTAACGCAAGACGCTTGGAATACAGAACTTTACGCCATTAACAAAAACTAGTACTAAGATTGGGTCTAGCATGTTTGGTGTGACGGGAATTCGAACTAGCGAGCTTCAAATTACGAGCCCACTGCCTTAACTCACCTGGCCATGCCTGGCTAAGTGGGTCTTAACATGAGAAAGGAAGAAAAGTAATTCACATTAAGATTGGTCTGTTCTCACAGAACATTGGTCACTTAGTATTTACGTGGTGTTTTCAGTTTGCTGGAAATCAGTTTTGAGGATCGTGTGTTTTACTTCTCTTGTCTTTAACGCCCGTGTTAAATATTTGTTGATCTTGTGCCAAGTTTGTTCTTCTACAAAGGATCATTTGATGTACTAATTATTTCTCTAATATTCGTTTTTAAGTTTATTGTTTTGGTGTGGTGTTTGTTCTTCTGTGGAGAATAATAAGCGTGCTTTTCGTTTCTTTAATACCAATACATAAAGTTAATTATTTTGGTTTATCGTTTGTTCGTCCTTGCTAAGAGTGTATCAAAAGCCGCACTTCTCTTATTAATTTTTATTAATTCTCCTATAAATTAATTCATTAATTGTCTGATTAAAATAATTACTTACAAACAGATTGTCTTCCTCTCTCTGAAATAAACATACACATACCATTCTAAACAAGCACACCTTAATATATATTCGTAGCAATTACACATTGCTGTAATATTATTGTTTCTACTCAGCCTTCACATTCTATGATATAAACAGAATTTCACTCTTTTAAACGTTTCAACTGTCTCTAATACTCCGTTTCATTTTTTGGTTTGTAACGATGTAATATGAAAAATATGATGTAACAATACTTATTACGTCTATGGTGAAGAATATCTTCTAATGATGAATTAATTGATCAATACTACCGCATATCAATTAATTTAACGTGTGTATTTTTATTTATACATATTATTTCTTATCTCATGGGGCCAGGTGATATAGTGATAAGCCATTAAGAGATTACGAATCTGAGAGAAATGTTTGTTTGTTTGTTTTGAATTTCGCGCAAAGCTACACGAGGGCTATCAGCGCTAGCCGTCCCTAATTTAGCAGTGTAAGAGTAGAGGGAAGGCAGCTAGTCATCACCACCCCCGCCAACTCTTGGACTACTCTTTTACAAACGATAGTGGGATTGACTGACCATTATAACGCCCCCACGGCTGAAAGGGCGAGCATATTTGGTGTGACGGGAATTCGAACCCGCGACCCTCGGGTTACGAATCAAGTACCTTAACTACCTGGCCATGATCTGAGAGTAAATGATTCGGAATCCGTTGCTGCAGAACGCGCTCTATATTTTAGAGTAGTGAGCGCGTTATAAGAGTGAACATTAAATTCCATTATTCGATTGGAGAAACACAATGTTGGCAGTGGATGCTGTTAACTAGCTGCTTTCTTTCTAGTTTATCCATTTAAAATTAAGAACAGTTAGCGCAGATAACAATTGTTTAGTTTCAAACGAATTTCAGGAAAAAAACATTGTAGCTCAAGTCAAATAAATAAAAACATAAAAGCTAACTTTACTTTTTTCACTTAGCTTTATAGTCCATTTATTTATTTTAAATTTCCCATTTATTCAATGTATTGAGAAATATTTCAGACCCATTTTTGGTAACGGAATAATTTCTTGATAGTAACAGAACTGATCCATGTGTGTTGACAAAATTATCCCAAAGTGACATTTCTTCCCATCCAGACAATCAGGATCTGAAACGGCTCAATTTCTAGAATGTATCTTTTCATTTTGAAGATTAAAGGACAGAAAAAAATGTCCTTGAGAATGAAAATTTCACAAACCTCTTTGTGAAAAACGTGCCATATGTTTATTAAGAAAAACAACAGAACATATATCAATGATTCAGTGAAATATTATTAAGGACCTAATGTAAACAGTACTAATGGGTCCGACTTGGCCAAGCGATTATTAGCGTTCGACTCGCAATATGAGGGTCGCGGGTTCGAATCCCCGTCACACCAAACATGCTCGCGCTTTCTGTCGTGGGGGCGTTATAAAGTGACGGTCAATCCCACTATTCGTTGGTCAAAGAGTAGCCCAAGAGTTGGCGGTGGATGGTGATGACTAGCTGCCTTTCCTTTCTCTTGTCTTACACTGCTAAATTAGGGATGACTAGCGCAGACAGCTCTCGTGCAGTTTTGCGCGGAATTCAAAGACAAAGAAACAAAACTATAATGATTTTGTTTTAATTATCGTTAAAACAAACCAATCAGTGTAATTGATTTAATCACACCATTAATAGAATTATGATTTAATCACACCATTAATAGAATTATATGATATATTAAAAGTTTTATTTTTCCTGTAAATATTGAAAATTTAGATAACAATATACCAAACGATATAAAGTGAATTAGACATATTTTGGACATACTAGAAATTATCACAGCAACAAAAAGGGGATGTCAATTCACTTTTGTCAGAAGATTTATTGTTACTCTTCTTGAAGTTTTAGAAAATATTTTACTATTTCTACAAAAAAATATCTTTCTTTTCCGATGTTTGAAAAGATAATGATGTTATAAAAAGACAAGACGAAATTTATTCGTCAGTTTATCCAATTGTATAGAACAACTGTTTAAACGAACATCAGTAATGACATTAATACACTCTCTAGAATTCAGTAGCACGATATAAAAGTTACTCAAAAAATCAACATCACACAATAACTCATGTTATTGGACTAGAAAAGGACTGTAATTGAAGAATTTATCAACAAACAAACGAAGTAACTCGACTGTAATTTAAATATTGTGGCTCCCCAGAGGGATGGGGGGGGAACCTACCCGCAACAAATCAAATAATGGGTATTTCTGTCAGTGAACAGAACACTAGCAAGAAAAGTGAAGGAAAAAAAAGGTAGGTTTAACAAACAGGGGCAGAATAGTACGTAGTAGTTTGAGAAACATTACTATTGAAATTGGAGCCATAGAGAATATTTGTGGCAATGTTTGCGTTCTGTTTATTACATTTAGAAACATTTGGCGAAGAAAAAAATTGATTTGTTTGTTAATATCAGCAGTAAAATGTTTAAAACCGGCCTCTAAAGATAAAAACAAAAGCAAAGAAAATAATAAGTCTGAGTACAGATTTATAAACTTTGAGTGAAGTGTCTGCTCAGTTAGAAAACCGACTTCTATAATTATTAACAGGTTCTCAGGAGCCAAGGTGAATATTTTAACTATGATTTGTTGCATATTAGAAGTAAGTTCAATCCTGAAACTCCCAAAGAGGCTAGTTTTGTATGTATCTTTTCGAGACAAATTTTTATTTGTTAACTGATAAATGTGTAATTGAAATTCATCATCGTCAAGTCTTCATACTAGCTGGTACTGAGGTCTACCTGCTTGGAGTAAATTCAGTAAGTATCAGTGAAGCCACATTCTTAGCATCATTAATTAAGCAGTTACTAACCTGTTATGTGTCTGTTATCAACTTTTTAGGTTTAGCTTTAAAGTGAGATACATTAGATTTCACCTACGATTCGGTAAGGAAGGTCGAAACATCACGATAGTCAGCAGTAGGATAAGCAGACAAAAACACTTTGAAAGTAACTACAAGCAAAATATTGTACTCGGTTTACTGTACAATATCTACCAAGGTGATTCTAAATTATTTCTGAATATCTCTATATGTCACTTGGAAACTTCTATGCTTCTTTTGATTGGCCATTAACACCTTGATGCGCTGAAGGATTTCACTTCAAATTACTTTTCGCAGCTTCAACGCTAAAAAACAAACAAACTAGAAATGCTTTTCTTTTTTGCCAATAAAGATATCCAAAAATTTCTCTTTAAATTTAAAAGACCGAATTAAGTAGTTTGTGTTTCAAGAAAAATGTCTCCACTACCTCGTGACTGGTCTGTTAAAAACGAGCTTCACTCTCTAAGAAATCATCCGATATCAAATACGTACCATGGAATGTTAGTTAAAAATTTTACCCAAGTAACCCGAGGGTCAAGGGTTCGATTTCTCGTCGCACCAAACATGCTCACCCTTTCAGCCTTGGGAGCGTTATATCGTAACGGCCAATCCCACTATTATTATATTAACTGAGATATTAACTGTATTTAATACCTCACTGCGATAAGAACTGTTGTATTTAAAATTTCTAACGATACAAAATATTTACTGATATTACTTATCATAATTACTTGCGGTTTGTTTTTTTGAACATTTCAGTATTATGCGCATAAGACAAAATATTGATATTCCCAATCAATATCCATCACTATAAAACATAATTTCAGTTCCTGCACAGTGGCTCAGCCTTTTTATGGACTCATTTAAACAAATTAAAACCTATCAACATATTAAATCAGTAACTAATCTTACTGAGAGTAAATAAAACCTAAAGTTAAAAACCAGCAAAAATATCGTTTATTAAGTAAATGTTAAACGTTAAGACAAACTACTCGAAACAAATCAACTACAAATAAATCACGCTGTAACTAGACGTGAATCCTTGAAGTTAATGAAACTTATAATAAGACACTATTTCCTTGAAAAACACACATAACAATTAAACGTTTCAAGCAAAAAATAATAGAAACGATAAAATGAAACGAGTAACAAAAGACGAGATATGGGCTTGTAGTTAATAACAATATAAACATGTCACTAAGGTCAGATGGGTTAAGGCGCTCGACTCGTAATCTGAGGGTCGCGGGTTCGAATCCCTGTCGCACTAAACATGTTCGCCCTTTCAGCCATGGGAACGTTATAATGTGACGGTCAATTCCACTATTCGTTGGTAAAAGAGTAGCCCAGGAGTTGGCGGTGAGTGGTGATGACTAGCTGCCTTCCCTCTAGTCTTACACTGCAGAATGAGGGACTGCTAGTTCAGATAGCCCTCGTGTAGCTTTGCGCAAAATTCAAAAACAAACCAAAAATGTCACTAAGGGTTATTACGACTATAGATGTTCTATCGAGCAACCTGAAATGATGATACCGAAATTGTAGAACTCAGCTGAAACTGTAAAACTAAACCAGCAGATATTAAGTAACTGAACCAGCTGAAACTGAACAACTGAACCAATTGGTATTAGGTAAGTGACCATGTATCTGATGTTTCAGATTACACACCTTATTTCCAGACAAGGCCATCAGTCTATCGAATAGGACGTTTATCTTTACTTGAAGAAATATTTTTAAGTTATTAAAATTAGAATTGTTAAGTTTTAACTAAGTTGTTGATTGACAACATTGACTGATTTCACTGTCAGTATGAAAACAGGGATTCATGTCTTTTTGAAAATTCACCAGTCTTTACAAGGCATTAAACAACGTTCGTCTATCTATATCTTATTACAGAAAAGATAAACATGAGTTAAAGTGCATGTGTTTTTATATCAGTAAAAACACGACTAAATAACATTTATATACATTTGATCATTACAGAAAAGGTAAACATAGCTTAATACACGTTTATACTTTTTATATCAGGTTCTGTGACCACGACAGTCTCTATAAAAATACCAGAAAAGATTCAGTAAAAATTCAGGTATGTAAGAGTGTTGAATCATCTGGTAGGTTAGCAGTAAGTCTACGGATTTAAAAAGCTAAAATCAAAAGTTTGATTCCCCACGAATTACACGGATAGCCTTTTATGTAGCTTAGCACTGAGAATAAAACAAACAAAAAATCAGCTAAATATTATGGCATCTAAAAGTTACAATGTAAAGAAATATAGAATAAAATGTATTCGTAAAGAAGCCATCATGTTAAAATTAAGCTAAACTGAGATTAGCTATATTAAATTACGTGTGTTGATGGAGCTTACACCTAAGTCACAAAACGTGCCCTCTGCAAAGTATACACAATGATGGTATTTTGTTAACTGTTATTTGGTAACATAGACATTAAAAACAACAGTTTGATTTAAGATTCTTTGTTAGTTGAAACTCTTTTGGAAAGGAGCACGCAATTATGTATCACTTCTATCTAGCGTCCACCAGTTAGTCACTGAAGAAGGAAGGTTTGCCTTTCGAAAGTGCGCAGGTAATTGGGTTTTGTACTTTTGTTTTAACTTTATTTATTTTAATTTATTTTTTCCTAACATAAAAAACAGAATGTACTTCTGTGGTTGAGGATAGAAGACTCCTTTATGATTTTAAAAATTAAGTTCCCCCTACTAAAAATTTTAGACAGAGATTTTTTTTTGCATTCGAACAGCTGAAGAAAAAGAATGTATCTTAATGTTTTTTGAAAGACAAGTATCATGTATTCACAGTCATAATCTATGTGTATGCGCGTGAGTGTGTGGAGAGACCTTGGACATACCGATACGCAGCCTAGCACGCTAATTATTATTTCCCTCTCTGCTCTCTTCACACAGAATTTTATAGCATACTAGCTAGCCTCTTTATAACGGCTAAGTTATTCAACGTTAGCGCTTAGAGGCTAAAACAGAAATTGAAAACTTCATGTTTACAGTAATTGAACAACAATACGGTATCATTTTAATATGTTCAGGCACAGTTAAGTGAACACAAATATCAGGAAGTTCTAAATACGTCAGAATTTGATCTCATGTCAAGGAAAACCTTATGAGCTTGTACAAGAGTAATTGAGTAGTGAATCAAGTCTCACTTCCTTTCAACAGGATGGTTTAGCATAATTTTCTTAGTGATAGCCCCTTTGTTCGGTGATCCATGAACTAATTAAACAGGATATCAGGTCATGGCAAAAACAACCAAAGAGTTAATAGGAGTGAAGACCCAGTCTGTTGTCCAGATTTCAATAGAAACAATGCTTTCACGTAGTTAGACAGGAAAAACGAAAGAATTTGAGAGAAACATAACTGCATTTTAAATCATAATTTTACTCGTCAGAATTTCTATCTTATCTTTTCTATAACATTGAGATGCTGAATGTTCAAGTTCCTTGTAAAAAATGTAGTAGGAGTAAATTGTAGTTTGTTTAAGAGTTTTTTCGAGTGGATAACTCAATTGGGTGCTTTTCTTGTTCCGCATACATAATTATTCCCTGAATAATTTGATATACTTCCACTTTTGCCTCAAATACTAAGAAGTTCTCTTTCTCTAGAAAAGGTGGATAATTTGAGTTGTGTTGCTTTAGCTGTTTTTGTATATCTGCGCAAGGGATATCTGCACTAGCCGATCTTAGATTTTAACTGAAAGACTGGAGTGAAGACAAATAGATAGGCAATCAACTCATAGGTTGCTTTAATCAGATACCAAATTTTCACCTTCAACCCTGTAGATTCAAAGAGCGGAATGTTGTTTTTTATTGCAACAGTATGTGAACCATAGACTCTTGGGGTCACAACTCCTCACGCCAATCACCAGGACACACGCGGCCTTAACTGAATTGTTATTATATTTTAGATAAATCAACGGTACTTTGAGATTATTGTCATCTTCACAATAATATTGATCACAGCCTAATGGTTAACTTTTATATTCGAAGTTCTGTGATTCGCATCTCGATGCTGCCACAGAAATCCTACTTCGCTCTTCGAACACAAAGGTGTGCTATAAGAGTGACCGTCAATTCCACTTTTTAATTATATTAGCCCACGAGTTGGATGCAGGAAATGTTAATTAGTTGCCTTCCTTGTAATCTGTAACTTCAAACTTAAGAGCAACTAACGCAAATATCTTTTTTTTGCGTGAAATTAAACAAACAATAACAATTTCAACATAGCGAATTTCGATCTTAAAAGCTTGGTCGTCCAATAGAGAACATTAATTCACAACGATTACGATTAATGACAATCGTGTAGAGAAGCATAGCTATCCAAATTTATAACAATAGAGGAGACATTCAATAGAATGTAGAAATTCATACCCTTTATGGTGAAAGTAATATGTGATAAAATAACACCCTATTGAATTCCGAAACGAAAAAATAACAACAAACTATAACACTCGTCGTTACGAAATACTCAAAATTATTTCCTAAATTTTGCCTGTATATTAATTACGGTAGTTAATTACTCCCATAATTAATTACTAATAGGCATCGACAAGATTTTTAAATAATTCACGATTAAAAAAAAACAAACCATCCTATTGAATTCCGAAAGGAAAAACAACCATTCAAAGTGTTGGTTACGATATATTATGCGCATATGCATACTAATAATATGCTAAAACTGACGTTAGCATTCCTGGTATAACAAATGATTTAAAAAATACAACAGCCTTTACGTCTACTACTTATATATCACGTCAGCGGGGCTAGCCCCTAGACAGCTCGGACTATCACAACAATATTTTTCCAACTCACTTGACTGGTATGCGGGTACTTGCTTTTGATATTCCGATAAATCTAATCAGTTTTTTAAAATAAATGGTAAACATATCATGCACGTATTTAAATATACTTTCAACCCAGTTCAACCAAAAAGATAACAGTACATATTGATGGATAATTTGTTTGTTTGTTTTTTGAATTTCGCACAAAGCTACTCGAGGGCTATCTGTGCTATCCGTCCCTAATTTAGTAGTTTAAGACCAGAGGGAAGGCAGCTAGTCATCACCGCCCACCGCCAACTCTTGGGCTACTCTTTTACCAACGAATAGTGGGATTGCCCGTCACATTATAACGCCCCCACGTCTGAACGGGCGAGCATGTTTGTCGCGATGGGGATTTGATGGATAAACCTGATGCAGAATCTAAATGTAAAGTATATACTTATACAGGTACAACTGAAAAGGTAAACAAAGAAAAGTATTGAAAAATATGAATTTTAAAACGAAGCAGGGATTCTGCTACATTACTGTGGTTGTGGTTTTAATTCTTGTTTCATTGCTATTTGTAGCAGGTTTCCGGCTTTAT
This sequence comes from Tachypleus tridentatus, assembly GCF_004210375.1. Lineage (NCBI taxonomy): Eukaryota > Metazoa > Arthropoda > Merostomata > Xiphosura > Limulidae > Tachypleus > Tachypleus tridentatus. Next base: position 14,879,138 of record NC_134830.1, read on the forward strand.
TTTAAAATTCATAATTTTTAATGCTTTTGTTTGTTTACCCTGATAGCCATGATTTGTACAAGAACTGAAATCTCAATCACAACTTTACAAAATACAATCCTTAATTTGGCCTACAGATAATTTTATAAAGCTGCCAAAGTAGAGAAAAAAATTGTGATTATGGTTTCAGTACTTGTAAAAGTTATAGCAATCAGGGATATTCCGTGCTGAAATTTATAGATGTTGTGTTCAATCCATGGACATATAAAACGGGCCTGGCATGGCCTAGCGCGTAAGGCGTGCGATTCGTAATCCGAGGGTCGCGAGTTCGCGCCCGCGTTGCGCCAAAACATGCTCGCCCTCCCAGCCGTGGGGGCGTTATAATGTGACAGTCAATCCCCTATTCGTTGGTAAAAGAGTAGCCCAAGAGTTGGCGGTGGGTGGTGATGACTAGCTGCCTTCCCTCTAGTCTTACACTGCTAAATTAGGGACGGCTAGCAGAGATAGCCCTCGAGTAGCTTTGTGCGAAATTCCAAAAACAAACAAACAAACTATAAGTTTATCGCATACAGAAGCATAAAAAACAGCTCCACTACGTGGAAGTTTTGTAGTTCCTTTTTGGACGCCCCCCGCTAGTACAGCGGTATGTCCACGGATTTACAACACTAACATCAGAGGTTCGATTTCCCTCGATGGGCTCAGCAGATAGCCTGATGTGGCTTTGCTATAAGAAAAAAACACACAAACACACCCTTTTGGACGAGACGAGAGAAGCGTTTTAGATCAACTAAAACACGTGATAGAAATTATGAAAAATCGTAAAAATAGCATGCCACTTTTACTTTCAAATGTTACTTATATAAAAGGGGCCGTAAAATAATTCTCAGATAAAATAATAAAGAATGCGTGGTTGCACTATGTAAAAAAAAAATTACTTTTTCTTGTTCCTGGGCAGAAAGTGTTATTTCCCAATTGCTTATGTATAAAGTAAATAGAAAAGACCTATTTTTCTCTTCAAATCTTGCTTTTGTGACCTGGAAACGTATAACGAAAACATGATGGGAGACTATATTTGGGGGCTGATACGTTAAAGTGATTTACAATACAGTCGCAAATCTCAAAAAACTACTACCTTTAAACATTTTTGAATAACTTTAGTATAAATACATGTAAGTCCTGATTCATATGTTGTTTTATTCAGACCTTATGTAAATGAAAATGTGCAAATTTTCTCGTTTTTACATAGAAAATAGGTTAATTTCTAAATTTCATTATCCAGGTCACAAAATCAAAATTTTAAGGGAATAATGGCCATTTTCTGTACCTTTAAAACTTAAGCAATTAAGAAATAACACATACTATCCAGGAACAAAATTTGTATTTCATAGTGTTGTGAGTCTTTTTGACATTCTGTGCAGCTGATCAATTTTATATCAGATATTTGCAAGCATAATTAAGAATTATAAAAACATTATATTCCATTGTAAACCCTGAGCATGTCTCAATATTGACATAACGCTAGCCCGTTTCGTACAGACTGTGATCATTGCATTATTATTCTCGCTAACATAACTACTCTCCAAATAAGAGTAAACAGCTTTTTCGTGCAGTTTCCATAGTGACAACGACCTCTAAGGCGACCTCTATCTAACATTCTCCAACAAGTTCGTTTCTTCATTCAAATTTTGAACTTTTTTTTCTTTATTTTGCTGTTGTCGATGCTCTAGAAGAAAAATTATTCATTGTGACAACCGCAGCACGAAATGCTCACCACTGGAAGTTGGAAAATAACAGTTTGCTTATAATTACCTTACATACTCTGCACAAAAGTCAACAACAACAAAAAACACACGTTGTAATTCAAAGCGGAAGTAAACCTAAAATTATTTTCGAAGAAAATGAACATGAGTAATACAAATATGTATGAGTAAGGGTTGATATGCAGTGTGCAAAGTAAAACAGAACTTCAACTTATTCAAACAACAAAACTCAACGGTAGCCACCGCATATTTTATATTAGGTGGTTCCCTACATTTTATTATGTAGTTAACCCACGACATTTTTGTTTTGAATTTCGCGCAAATCTACACAAAGGATATCTGCGCTAGCCGCCCTAATTTAGCAGTGTAAGACTAGAGGGAAGACAGCTAGTCATCACCACTCACCACAAACTCTTGGGCTACTCCTTTATTAACGAATAGTGAGATTGATCGAAACGTTATAACGCCCCCACGGCTGAAAGGGCGAGCATGTTTGGTGCGACGGGGATTCGAACCCGCGACCCTCAGATTACAAGTCGATCGCCTTAACCCATCTGGCTATGTCAGGCATTTCCAACTCGACAAATTAAACATTCTCGTGAATGTTTTGGAAGTCATGCACAGGATTCTGGGTTATCATTATTTAAGCACAACCTCGACTTGGTGACATACGCGAATAACGTGTGCGTGTAATTATAAAAAAAATCATTTGTTCTTATGTGAGTTTTCTCATAGTTTTTGGCAAAAAGGCTTACAATTTTGTTTGTTTCTGAGTCCTTTAGAATAAAATTTATAAGAAAAAATTTCCAGAGAGCCGTAAATGTCACCAAAAATGAGAGTTAAGTGGTGTTGTGGTCATAAGGATCAGTCGAGCTGATATATTTAAAAAAATTGTATTACCGTGTCAAGTGCCCACTAAACCAAGAGCCATGCCTAGAGGTTAAAAAAAAAGGCTTTAGAAACTCTTAGAACCGAATACGTGGGTTAGAAAGAAAACTGGCATGTGACGTATGGTCAAAATTAGTACACACGTTTATATTTTCATAGGACGCGATAATAAAGGTCAAGATGAGTTTTAAGAACTCTAAGGATTGAATACACATACGAAAAACTGAAACAAAGAACATGTAAATGAACATTAAAAATCAGATAAAGTTTTCGTATTCTACGTTTCGTAAATTTCAAGGGTAATTTACTGATAAAATGTAATTAATGTCATGTTATTGGCGTATCGTAGAATAATTTAGAAAATTATTATAATAACTAAACTTTGTATTTTAATATATACTAACGATAATTGGATAGTATTGATCCTGGATTTTTTTTTTTTATTGTTCTCGGTTTGGCTTTCGATACTGCTTAATAATCACCGTAACAGAAAGCATGGCAGCTATGTTTTTATCATACTTCATAAATCATTATTGATCTTTAATGATATGTACTTCATAAGTACAGTATTTACTTTGAAAAATGTCTACTTGGTAAGTATATTGTTTATCTTGAAGAATGTCTACTTCATAAGTATATTGTTTATCTTGAAGAATGCCTACTCCATATGTATATTGTTTATCTTGAAGAATGTCTACTTCATAAGTATATTGTTTATCTTGAAGAATGCCTACTCCATATGTATATTGTTTATCTCGAAGGATATTTACTTCATAAGTATATTGTTTATCTTGAAGGATGTCTACTTCATAAGTATATTGTTTATCTCGAAGGATATTTACTTCATAAGTATATTGTTTATCTTGAAGGATGTCTACTTCATAAGTATATTGTTTATCTTGAAGGATTCTACTTCATACATATATTGTTTATCTTGAATGATGTCTACTTCATATGTATATTGTTAATTTTGAATAATTTCTACTTCATACGTATATAGTTAATTCTGAATAATTTATACTTCATACGTATATTGTTTATTTTGGAGGATGTTTACTTTATAAGAATAATATTTATTTTAAAGGATGTCTACTTCGTAAGTATATCGTTTCTTTTGAAGGACGGTTGCTTTGGATGTGCTATTTTTCTTAAAGCAAGCTTGTTTTGAATTTTTTTTCCTGCATAGAAGAATAATTTTTTATATATCCTCAAAGAGAACATACTTCATGATAATTATCACAAAGTTTAAAAATGTTTTATCTCTAAAGGCAACAACACTAAATAGTTTATTTTATTGAAGAATTTCAGCTATGAACGTTTTTAGTATATATATATATATATTATTTATCTAAAATAATATTTGTTTAGAACATATTGTTTATCCTGGACCAAAGTTACTTGTATGAGTTTATCATAAATAATAAATTTTTATGCATTGTTTTTTTGAGGAACAACAATTTTTAATGTATTGTTTATTTGAAATGAAAATTTTTTATTTTCTTATTTTTTCGAAAGACGTCTACTTTTAATGTGTTATTTATTTTGAAGGACTTTATATTTTTTATACAATGAACGATGTTTGCTGGCAATGTTCTAATCTGATCCGCAGTCATTTCCTTGTAAGATACTAAGCTGAAATGCAAGATGTTTAACATTACATTTTCAAAGTTTAGTAATGATTTTTAACTATGTTATTCAAAAGCTAAAATAGAGATGCAATATTATTTTTCAATATATCTAAGCTAGTTTCTCTTAAACCGTTTGCAGATATATTTTGTTTCATTAAAGGATTTTAACAATAAGTATAATGATCTAATTTCTCTATACGTAAGCAAATAAACCACATAATAAAGATTAACTGATATTCAGTTCAGTATTTGTACGTATCAAGGAAATAGTTATTTACAGATTGCCTTTGATGCCCTTAATCATAACACGGAAAACAAACAAACAACTTTCATGGTTATGCATGTAAACATGCTCGCCCTCCCAGCCGTGGGGACGTTATAATGTGACGGTCAATCCCACTATTCGTTGGTAAAAGAGTAGCTCAAGAGTTGGCGGTGGGTGGTGATGACTAGCTGCCTTCCCTCTAGTCTTACATTGCTAAATTAGGGACGGCTAGCACAGATAGCCCTCGAGTAGCTTTGTGCGAAATTCAAAAACAAACCAACAAACAAACAATGTATGTAAATCTTCGACATAAGCACCGAAAACAAAGCACAGACTTATAAAAATATAAACCAGCTTATCGACGAATATAATTACAATACGATATCATAAGAATACTTTATAAACAAATTAAACATTATTACTGAGAGCGACCCGGCATGGCCAGGTGGTTAGGGCGCTCGACTCTTAATATGATGGTCGCAGATTACAATCCCCGTCACACCAAACGTACTTGCTCTTTCAGCCGATCAATGCTACTACTCGTTGATAAAAGAGTAGCCTACCAGGTAGCGGTGGGTGGTGATGACTAGCTGCCTTCTCTCAAGTCTTACACTGCGAAATTAGGGACGGCTTGCGCAGATATATCTCAAGTAGCTTTGAACAAAAATTCAAAACAAACAAACATACAAACACTTACCAACAGATACGATCTCGATATTCTTATGAATCATCAGATTCGATTTTACAATATATAACAACTGCTTCGTCTTCCAATACACGTTTCTCAACAATTTAATTTATGTTGCAAAAATACGTTGTATTAGAAAGTTTCTTCTATACTTACCTCTTATTTCGCCCAATAATTTTGGTCAAATCGTGAACCACTGAATTTCGATTGGATTTCAGATCCATCAAAGTCTAGTTTGGCCTTTTTGGAAACCTTAAACCATGGCAAACTTTCCCATTTCCAGTTTACTGCTGAAAACCTGGTCAATTAAGCTCCGGTTATCTGTACTGTCAATGCAGTTTGAACTCGGTTCGTTGGAGCTAGTTCTCAACTATATATATAATAGTCAGATGAAACTATTCATTGTTCTGTTGATCAGCTTATGAAAGCAGAAAGGCAGTGACGTAATAACGATATACAATGCACACTTAACGCACTAACAGTTGAACATCAGCTTACTACTCGTGTATTACTTACAAAAGATGATCTTATGGAAATACCAGTGTTTACACAACTTGTATAACTTCGGATAAGAAATAACTTAAACCTCGACAAGGCTTACCAAACTAGCCCTCTATACCGCCTCTGTATTGTATAGAAAACATGGCCCTTGCTATTTTCCCTATGCAGTCAATCAACTGGAAACTTGTTACATGCAACGAACAAGTTAACCTGGCCGTCCTTCTTCCATAGTAGTGGATTAACGAGTGTTGGTCAAGGTGTAACACCAACAAAAAATTTGATTTTTGTTCTCTTGTGTGGGAGTGTATAATCACCTATAGGTAATGAAGGCCTGATGTTGGATAATATAAAATTATTAACTGGAACTTCTAAGTTTAACTAAAGAAAATTGGATAATAATAAGATAATCACACTACACACATATTATTTCTAAAATAGTCTTCTACTGATCTTAAAGCTTTAGACCAGTTGGGATGCAGCGAATAAGGACGTAGCTGAGACGTTATTTATGTAATCAAAATGCGTAAACAACAATTGTTTTGGTGTGATCTGAATTTAGTTGATGATGTGCAATTTTCATGTGTTTTATATAAGTCACCGAAAACGATAACTATGGAAAAACACTTTTAGAACAGCATATTATTTAATTATTTTAACACCATATACTTTTAACTATTATTTTCTTGAATTAACTTGCTAATTATGGGTAGAAGCACTAGGCCTCTTGCACTCAGAGCAGATCAAGTATTCACAGCGTCCATGGGAAAAGGACTACATAAATAATTATTAGTTAACTTCACACAGAATAGTGTATAATAATACGCTAATTAACTATATTGGATATATCCAGTGCGGACGGGTTCCTTTTCAGACGAATGGGATACGGTGAGGGGTCATGATTTAAATGCTATTTATATTATCAAACTGGCTGTACAAAAGCTATTTTGGTGTGAACCGGATTGAGTTTGTGAAGTATACATTTTTACTTAAGTTGTCACAAGTCAGAATAATGTTTAGAATTTTTAATATTGTACAATTTATTTATTTTAACTTTATGAATTATGAACTATTATTTTCTTTACTTAACCCGTTGACAGGTGGGACAACGCTAAGTCTTTGGGTTCATAAGGCTAAAATTAGGGACTCGATTCTCCTCGGTGGACACAGAAGATTGCTTTGTTACAAAACATACACGTACTGCTTCTTTAAATAATCTTCTCATTATTAGAAAAATTACGTGAAATTACAAGAAGATAATAAATTGTACATAAACAAAGGAATTATATTTCAGAAATTGGTTTTTCATCTCTCACATAGTATCGACCACTGCAAGATGTGCTATAAGAAAACACTGAATGAAATTATACATTTCAAATGCTTATCTTCGAGTAGTACACATTAGAATAGTTGGAATGTTTTGGTACCTCTGTTTATAGACGACTCTTCTTTAAAGATGGAAGGATTAGAACTATACAGTTACAAAAATATCTGACCTAAAACCATTAGTAATATTTTTATTAGGTAGGGTGTGGCCATTAAAGGTTATTACAAGGACGTTTTGGCATTTAGGTTTTTATTTTAGCCATAGGAGAGTTTAAGCATGCTCAAAGTAAATGGTAAATTTGTATATAGAGTTTGTAAGCTGGAGTTAAAATTGAAGGCTGTTATAAATAGGGTGGAAGGTATGGATAAAAACGAGAGGAAATTGTGGGAAATAGCAGCAGGATTTAATGAGGATATAACATTTTTGTATGAGAGGATACATGGCTGATAATGGCGAATGTTATTCCTATTTTGAAGGAGATAAATAAGTAGTCCCACTATTTATAAGCTTATTAGTGTAATATCATTAGGGAGAAAAGTTTGACAAAAATTGTTAAGAGACGTTTTGCAAAGTCGTGACAAAATTAAGAATTTTGTTGTATAGTTGGTATGGTCTCATCAGGGAAATCTTCTCTTGTTGGTCTTTTGATATTTTTTGAAGTGGTTATTGTTTACGTAGATAACTGTAAGATTGTTAATTTAGTGTACCTGGAATTTTAGAAAGCTTTGGACAAGATGCCACATTGAAAGCTTGATAAAAAGTTATATTTTGATATATCATGGATTGTTTGGTTCATTGAATAGGAAACAATTACTGTTGAAAGGAAGAAAGATGATGGTTGTTATAAATGGAGTTCACTCAAATCGGATTAATGTCACGAATGGGACATTTCAGGGCTCATTGTTTGAACCTTTTCTCTTTCTGAATTATGTCAATGACATAGATGTAATGGTAAATAGACAATTTAAATTTGATGTTATTGGTGGTAATGAGGATCCCATCGCTTTGTAAATGAATTTGGGCTAAATGACGGGTCGGATGAATAAATGGCAGATGACTTTTGATTATAACGAATGAGAGGTAATGGATATAGAATATTATAATTTGAATTATAAGTATAATTTTGATGGGAGTCACTTTAAGAGTGTTTTTGAAGAGAAAGGTCTTGGTACGCTGGTTGATTAGATTTTAAGCCATCCAAGCAATATACTGTTGCCAGTAGCATGGTGAATAGGATTATAGGTTTTATCTACATAAATACTGAATCAAAGTCTAAAGACGTTACAATGTGGATCTTTGGTTATCCACATTTAGAGGTTTAGTACTATATTAATTTCTTCGGCTTCTTACCTTAGAAGGGACATTGAATTATTAGAAAGAGTTTAGAGGAGAGCTACTAGGATGATACCTGACATGAGAAGGTTGTCATACGAGAATAAGTTAAGATATCTTACTTGTTTTTTTTCTTCTTGAAAAAAGAAAAGATACAGTAGACATAACTGAGGCTTTGAGATTGTTAAGAAAAATTATTGTGTTCATATATCATATTTTATTGTATTTAATAGTGAAAATAATACGACTAGTGGACAGAAAAATAATTTTGGCAGGGTAGAAGTCAACTTCAGTCAGCATGGTGATTGGCCTTTGGAAGGGGTTGTTTTCGGATCCATTAGATACAGTTAACTTAAGGAAGTTTGTTTGTTTGTTTGTTTTGAATTTTGCACAAAGCTACTCGAGGGCTATCTGTGCTAGCCGTCCCTAATTTCGCAGCGTAAGACTAGAGGGAAGGCAGCTAGTCATCACCACCCACTGCCAACTCTTGGGCTACTCTTTTACCAACGAATAGTGGGATTGACCGTCACATTATAACGCCTCCACGGCTGGGAGGGCGAGCATGTTTGGCGAGACAGGGATGCGAACCCGCGACCCTCATATTACGAGTCGCACGCCTTAACACGCTTGGCCATGCCTGGCCCCTTAAGGAAGTATTCTCGAGATGGGTGGTATGAGTATTAGAACTTTAATTAACCTGAAGATGACCTACGAAGGTTGAAACGTTGTTCTGTACTTTATTTGTTCTGTGCTTTATTTTTATTAAAGAGCTAATACCCAAACCAGCCGTCTTGAGAATACATTTTTACTTCAAGTGGGTTTCTCGTCATCACGAATTACGTAAGGAGGTTTAAAGATGTGTATTGATAAATTGATTTTTTTTCACTGATTAGTTTAATTTAATAAAAAGTATGGCGTTGATGAACAAAATATCTCTTGTTGATCTTTGATGTTATGTTATGCAATAAACAGTGTTAATTACTTCACATTACTCCCGTTTTCGCAGAAAGGTTAAATTATAAGAAAATGATGGCTTACGAATTTTGCCAACCAGAAACAGATAAACAGATATTCACCCGTGCTTATTTTCTGAGAGAATATGTTTGGGCTTAAAGTTTTCACAGTCTGCATCTTGTAGACAGTACATTAACCCTGGAACTGAAGATGGTCTTTGATGCCATCAGCTTTTTGAAACTGTTTTCTGAACTGCAGTATCTATTACTATAGTAGCCTATTTCGTAGCGACGTTTGCTCATGCTTTATCTGAAAATAGTTCATCTTGACAATAACCGACGGTGTAGTTTCTATTGCAAAAAGACTCCATTATAAAAATGTCATATCTAAAATACAGTAATCCTCTCTGATTACTTTCTATAATCCGTCAAATGCACGAAACTGACGGTTTGCAAAGGACGTTTAATAGTCCAATTGCACAGAAATTGTTGTTGCATAAGACAGTAATTACAGGAAGAAGTAGAAATGATTTTACAAGATAACTGTAACCAATAATTAAAATAGTCTCAGTACGAAAACAGCAACAACAAAAAAACAACACCCGAATAATTAATTTTTATTCAAACATCCCCTCTCAAAATAAAAATAAATAAAATTAGCAAGAAATCTAATGATTCAACAAGAAGCAAAAATAATTTTAATCTATAATCAATAAAGAAATTAACAAGTGATCTAGAATGCAACTGTTTTTTTTAAATCTACATTGGATCATCTATAGTGTCCACAACGCAGAATCAAACTTTGAATTTTAACTTATAAGCTCGTAAACCTGTCGTTGTTCTATCGGGGAACCACTTTTTAAAAGAAATTTAAAACAACAATCTAAGTATTTAGGGCAGCATTTGAAATGCAAGCTAGGACTCATTACCTTAAGCGAAAGAAGAAGGACTCAAGACTAGGAGGTGAAGTGACATCATAGTTTCGTGAATTGGCACTAGAGTGTGTATTGCTAAAGGTGAATATTTTTATTGTATACCACCAAAAGTCGTGTTGCTAGGAGCGAAAAATGGAGAGACCAAAGTATAAGAGGAAAGGTAATCTATGATGAACGTTCTGATACTTCATTAGCGAACCACAAAGCGAGGTTATAGATAGACAGATATTAGCGTGTCTCTCTCTACAAGTGGTTAACTCACATTGAACTTTTTTATATCTTATATTTTAATTATTTGTACATCATAAATCCATATAGTTCTGTTTTGCACAAAACATTTAAACTTTAGACATGCAAACTAAGTATCTACAAAGTTCTGAAAAAATAGCAATGTGCCTCTAAACATGATTAGCCACATTAAACATATTCGTTTTACATTTTAAGTGTATTATACGTCATGAATCTGTGTTTTATAAAACAATCAAATTACAAATATGTCTGATTTTCCCTCTAGTTATTAAAATATTTATTAAATCATTTTGCTCCAACTAAATATCGTAAAGACATAACTTACTGTAGATGAAAATGTAATCACTTAAATAAACTTTTTATTATAGATTTATTACGTGAATTAATAACACTTACCATTTTATTCATAACATCATATTAAATTTCTTAACTTCTATGGTTTTCTGTAGAAAGTCAGTTTAAAGTATGGAACAATAGACCACTGAAGTAATTTGTAATTATAGCCTTTTTAACATAAGGAACTCACAACTTATTTAAAACTAACAAACTTTTGTTATTTTGCTGTAGAAGCCATTTGACACAAAACTGTAAAATAAAGTACAACATGAATAAAACACTACCTTCAATCAACCAGTTCATTTCATACACGGACTGTTACTGTGAAAAGGCCAGTTCATCTTAAATACAGATTGATGACTCATATCAGAGTAGGATATCAGTGGCGTTATTTCAGGAAATAGTGACTTCACGGACAATGGATTTCTGTTAGTGTTTGTGTTTATAGTTTTGAATATTGATAGTACAAAATTTGACGCGTACACATTTTAATTTTGTTTATATTAAAATACACACGAAGTATAATGATTTAAACTTTCATCTACAAGTGTTATACTTTGATTTACATTTTTAATATCAGATGTCCAATAGGAAGCGGTGAATCTCAATTTGTAAGCAATGTTTAACCGGTGAAACTCAGTTTGTAAGCAATGTTTTAAGTGGTAAAACACAGTTTGTAAGCAATGTTTTAAGCGGTAAAACTCAGTTTGTAACCAGTGTTTTGACTTGTAATTGTGATCTTATTTACTCTATTTCCAGAAAAGATTTTGTGGTTTTGTAGTGAATTTAATCCCCTATACACTAAACTAACTCAAAATGTATTCAATTCTTTAAATAATTGACTGGACAGGTTATTTACAGACTAATAAACCTAATATTTTTATCATCCATGATCTTATGAGTAAAACTGAAGCAAATAAACATGTTCCTTAACGTTCTAAATATGGATCCATCACTTCAGTTTATCAGTGTGTTTATTTTACAAAATCTGTTACGCCAAGGTAGGGAAGTGTGTTATATGAATCACCACTTCAAGTAATCAGTGCTTTTATTTTACAGAACCTGTTTCACTAAGGTAGAGAGGTGCGTAATATGAATTTAAACTCTCAATACATAACTGTGCGCAAGAATGTTAAAAGTAACACTCAGATGAGTTTTAACAAGACAAATGTTTCTGACTCGAATAAATAGTTTGAAATAGCGTGTCAAGATGCATCTCAACAGATTGTCGGTTACTTATCCACTGATTGGAGACCACAAACTTCAGAACAAGTTCGCCTCAGGACACGCCTGTTTCCCGATGATACAATTGTGGTATATGTACCGAAGTAAGATTGGCTTGTTTTGAATTTCAAGCAAAACTACGCGAGACCTATCTGTCCGTATTCTGATAGTGAAAGACTAAATGGATGGAAGCTAGTCATCACCACCCACCGTCCAGTTTTGGGATACTTTTTAAATAACGAATGGTTATATTGACCGTAAAATTGTAAATCCCTCCGTAGTTGAAAGAGCGAGCATATTTGGTTGAACGGGGATTCGAACCCGTGACCCTCAGAATGCAAATCAAACTTTCTGACCACTCAATCATGCCAGGTCCTTAGAGAAGATAAAAACTGATACTTTATTCAATATATAATCATTGATGAACATTACTGTGCTTGTCATACAATTGAAAGGATTTTACCTGAAACACAGGCCTTACGTGAATGAATGACTTGCATTAAAACGTTTAGCTACTAAAAATACAGACGTATTTTTGGTGTTTGCTTTATTCGGACACAGAGTGCCACAAATGTGAACATGGTTAACCTGATGTGGAAATATCGACTGTTCTTACGTATGAAGTGTGGTCAGAGAAAGCTTTACAACAGTTTACACCAAACATGAAGAGACTAGATCCTAGGACGCATACTTAACTCTTCATGTTACATGTGTGGATGTTCCAGTGTTAATAAACTTACAACATCGACTCTACCCTGTCCACATCATAAGAGTAAATATTATTGTTCTGGTGTGGTAAAAGTAAATGCATTATCTAACTCTATGTACAGTATTTTATAAATAAACAGTTTTATATGTTGAACATGCAAGGATAATTTACTCAAACATTACCACTCTTAGGGTTAAGCAACATCAGAAGCTTCTTCCAATATTGCCTAAAGCAGCTTGAACACAGATTAAAGGAATAATGCCAGAACTAAAAACGATTGTATGTATTTGTGTGTTTATTTTATGGCAAAGCAGCTTTGGATTATTGGCCATGTCCCCAGCGGGAAAACGAACCCCAGATTTTAGAGTTGTAAGTCCGTAAACATCCTGCTGTCTTACCAAGGGAATGTATTTTAAAATGTACATTAAACATTTTAATTAGTAACATTCTCATAATGAACGTACTAAAACTAATTTAACACTGGTCATTACTGAGAGTGTCATGAAAGAAGAAAGTGTTTCTTACGCAGACAACAAGTTTGCTAATACAGAAAGAAAGGCCTTATTATTGCTTGTAATTTCTATATTCTCATCACTTGATGTCTTGGTAAGACCTGCCATTGGAAAAGGTCTTGAAATCTAATAAAAAAGTATGGAACACTTTGAACGAGTATTTTTTGTTCCTGAAGAAGTGGTACACCATAAGTTTATGAAAGATCTGTTCATATAGTCATGAACTTAATGGACCAAGAATAAGTTCCATCATAAAAATGTTAAGTTGTCTACAGAAGATAAAATGAAGATATTAAATCACTTGTAACAACGACATCAAACCTTTGAATCACAAGCCATGAAAATCATTAAAGCCAAGTGGATTTACCAACTGACGAAAAATTAGATATCGTCAACAACATTCTTCAGGATTATAATACAAAAGGTGAAATCGGACGAAACAATTTTGATATTTGTTCACTTGTGTATTGACCATTGGCCAAGTAAAATTTTATTGTGCACGCTGTCGCAGTAGGGGACAAAGATAAGCGACATCAGCTATTAAGGTGGATTATAAATGTTGTATGGTGTTAATCAAGTCCTATAAATTACAATCCTTCTTATTCCACCAGTTACAGTGGATCACAGCTTTTATTTATATATTTAAAAGCATTAGGTAAATCCATCATTTTAAAAGAAGTTAAAAGTGGTTAAGTCGGTAAGCTACATATCACTACATTAGCGAGGAAGATACAACTTTTCATGGGCCTATGAACAATGGCAGGCTTATTATGTAGATCTCTGTGATCCAGATGCTTATAACAATTAGTTTTAAGTATGCATTTGAATGTATCGAGTGAATCTGTTTTCTAAATATGCAAAGGTTGTTCTACTTAAAGATAGAAATGATACAACATCCGTCAAAGCTTTCGAATAAAGTTTAAACACGGTAAAAATCTGGTTTGTTTTGAATTTTGCGCAAAGCTACACAAAGGCTATCTGCGCTGGCCGTTCCTAATTTAGCAGTGCAAGACTAAAGGGAAGGCAACTAGTCACCACCACCCACCGTCAACTCTTGGGCTACTATTTTGTCATCGAATAGTGGGATTGACCATCATATGATAACGACATCGCAACCCTGAGATTACAAGTCGAGTGTCTTAACCACATGACCCTGCCGGTAAAACACCTTATAAGTTTCAAATGAATGCTGGAACAGAATTTATTAATCACGTGTTTCAACATCATCTCAAAAAACAAGTCATTCACTTTAGTGCACATAATGAAACAAATGTGTCTGTAGTAAAACGAATAAACCGTACTCTTGAAATTAGAATGTTGAGCTATTCTACACATCACGGAACTAACAAGTATATATCTAGCTTGGAAAAAAAACCAAGGCCTATAATCAATAACAGTATTAGAATGAGATCAATGAATATCAATCAGTCTCTGATGTGGAAGACTCTATAGAAATTCTCACCAAAGTAAATGTTTAGTTCACAGAGGGCAACCGAGTACATATTAATTATATTAAATGTCAGTTTAAGAAAAGCCGTGTGCCTGAATTGAGAGATAAAGTATTTATAATTCCCAAGAGATTGTAGAGAAATCCCCCAGTATACAGTATACAAACTACAAAACACTTTTGGATAAACCTCAACTGGAACATTTACCGAACCTGAACTACAAGAAGTATTCAACTCCCCAACAATGTCTACTCTGTGGAAGAAATACTGCTAAAATAAGGAACAGGTAAAGACAAGCTAACAGGATTTCGTAAAATGAAAAGGATATCTTGGTAAATGTAATAGCAAGATCCTTCATTTACATCTGAATCATCTGCCTTCATAGCGGGATCCTTCATTTAAATCTGAATCGTCTGCCTTCATAGTGGTATCCTTCACTTACATCTGAATTATCTGCCTTCATAGTGGTATCCTTCATTTTACATCTGAACCGTTTGCCGTCATAGCGGGATCTTTCATTTACATCTGAATCGTCTGCTGTCATAGCGGGATCTTTCATTTACATCAGAATCGTCTGCTGTCATAGCGGGATCCTTCATTTACATCTGAATCGTCTGCCGTCATAGCGGGATCCTTCATTTACATCTGAATCGTCTGCCTTCATAGTGGTATTTTTCATTTATATTTGAATCGTCTGCCTTCATGGTGGTATCCTTCATTTACATCTGAATCGTCTGCCTTCATGGTGGTATCCTTCATTTACATCTGAATCGTCTGCCGTCATAGCGGGATCATTCATTTACATCTGAATAGTCTGCCGTCATAGCGGGATCTTTCATTTACATCTGAATCGTCTGCCGTCATAGCGGGATCATTCATTTACATCTGAATCGTCTGCCTTCATAGTGGTATTTTTCATTTATATCTGAATCGTCTGCCGTCATAGCGGGATCTTTCATTTACATCTGAATCGTCTGCCGTCATAGCGGGATCCTTCATTTACATCTGAATAGTCTGCCGTCATAGCGGGATCCTTCATTTACATCTGAATCGTCTGCCTTCATAGTGGTATTTTTCATTTATATTTGAAACGTCTGCCTTCATGGTGGTATCCTTCATTTACATCTGAATCGTCTGCCTTCATGGTGGTATCCTTCATTTACATCTGAATCGTCTGCCTTCATGGTGGTATCCTTCATTTACATCTGAATCGTCTGCCGTCATAGCGGGATCATTCATTTACATCTGAATAGTCTGCCGTCATAGCGGGATCTTTCATTTACATCTGAATCGTCTGCCGTCATAGCGGGATCATTCATTTACATCTGAATCGTCTGCCTTCATAGTGGTATTTTTCATTTATATCTGAATCGTCTGCCGTCATGGTGGGATCTTTCATTTACATCTGAATCGTCTGCCGTCATAGCATCCTTCATTTACATCTGAATAGTCTGCCGTCATAGCGGGATCCTTCATTTACATCTGAATCGTCTGCCTTCATGGTGGTATCCTTCATTTACATCTGAATCGTCTGCCTTCATGGTGGTATCCTTCATTTACATCTGAATCGTCTGCCTTCATGGTGGTATCCTTCATTTACATCTGAATCGTCTGCCTTCATCTTTCATTTACATCTGAATCGTCTGCCGTCATAGCGGGAATCGTCTGCCGTCATAGCGGGATCATCATTTATATCTGAATAGTCTGCCGTCATAGCGGGATCTTTCATTTACATCAGAATCGTCTGCCGTCATAGCGGGATCTTTCATTTACATCTGAATCGTCTGCCGTCATAGCGGGATCCTTCATTTACATCTGAATCGTCTGCCTTCATAGTGGTATTTTTCATTTATATTTGGTATGCCTTTGGTATCCTTCATTTACATCTGATCTGCCTTCATGGTGGTATCGAATCGTCTGCCTTCATGGTGGTATCCTTCATTTACATCTGAATCGTCTGCCTTCATGGTGGTATCCTTCATTTACATCTGAATCGTCTGCCGTCATAGCGGGATCTTTCATTTACATCTGAATCGTCTGCCGTCATAGCGGGATCCTTCATTTACATCTGAATCGTCTGCCTTCATGGTGGTATCCTTCATTTACATCTGAATCGTCTGCCTTCATGGTGGTATCCTTCATTTACATCTGAATCGTCTGCCTTCATAGTGGTATGGTGGTTCCTTCATTTATATCTGAATCGAATAGTCTGCCGTCATAGCGGGATCTTTCATTTACATCTGAATCGTCTGCCGCCCTCATTTATATCTGAATAGTCTGCCGTCATAGCGGGATCCTTCATTTACATCTGAATCGTCTGCCGTCATAGCGGGATCTTTCATTTACATCTGAATCGTCTGCCGTCATAGCGGGATCCTTCATTTACATCTGAATCGTCTGCCGTCATAGTGGGATCTTTCATTTACATCTGAATCGTCTGCCGTCATAGCGGGATCCTTCATTTACATCTGAATCGTCTGCCTTCATGGTAGTATCCTTCATTTACATCTGAATCGTCTGCCTTCATGGTGGTATCCTTCATTTACATCTGAATCGTCTGCCTTCATGGTGGTATCCTTCATTTACATCTGAATCGTCTGCCGTCATAGCGGGATCATTCATTTACATCTGAATAGTCTGCCGTCATAGCGGGATTCTTCATTTACATTTACATCTGAATCGTCTGCCTTCATGGTGGTATCTTTCATTTACATCTGAATCGTCTGCCGTCATAGCGGGATCCTTCATTTACATCTGAATCGTCTGCCTTCATAGTGGTATTTTTCATTTATATCTGAATCGTCTGCCGTCATAGCGGGATCTTTCATTTACATCTGAATCGTCTGCCGTCATAGCGGGATCCTTCATTTACATCTGAATAGTCTGCCGTCATAGCGGGATCTTTCATTTACATCTGAATCGTCTGCTGTCATAGCGGGATCTTTCATTTACATCTGAATCGTCTGCCGTCATAGCGGGATCCTTCATTTACATCTGAATCGTCTGCCTTCATATCGGTATTTTTCATTTATATTTGAATCGTCTGCCTTCATGGTGGTATCCTTCATTTACATCTGAATCGTCTGCCGTCATAGCGGGATCATTCATTTACATCTGAATCGTCTGCCTTTCATTTACATCTGAATCGTCATAGTGGTCTTTCATTTACATCTGGATTTTCATTTACATCTGAATCTGCCGTCATGAATCGTCTGCCGTCATAGCGGGATCTTTCATTTACATCTGAATCGTCTGCCGTCATAGCGGGATCCTTCATTTACATCTGAATCGTCTGCCTTCATAGTCATTTATATCTGAATCGTCTGCCGTCATAGCGGGATCTTTCATTTACATCTGAATCGTCTGCCGTCATAGCGGGATCTTTCATTTACATCTGAATCGTCTGCCGTCATAGTGGGATCCTTCATTTACATCTGAATCGTCTGCCTTCATAGTGGTATTTTTCATTTATATTTGAATCGTCTGCCTTCATGGTGGTATCCTTCATTTACATCTGAATCGTCTGCCTTCATGGTGGTATCCTTCATTTACATCTGAATCGTCTGCCGTCATAGCGGGATCATTCATTTACATCTGAATAGTCTGCCGTCATAGCGGGATCCTTCATTTACATCTGAATAGTCTGCCTTCATGGTGGTATCCTTCATTTACATCTGAATCGTCTGCCTTCATGGTGGTATCCTTCATTTACATCTGAATCGTCTGCCGTCATAGCGGGATCATTCATTTACATCTGAATAGTCTGCCGTCATAGGGATCTTTCCTTCATTTACATCTGAATCGTCTGCCTTCATAGTGATATCCTTCATTTATATCTGAATCGTCTGCCGTCATAGCGGGATCTTTCATTTACATCTGAATCGTCTGCCGTCATAGCGGGATCCTTCATTTATATCTGAATCGTCTGCCTTCATAGTGGTATTTTTCATTTATATTTGAATCGTCTGCCTTCATGGTGGTATCCTTCATTTACATCTGAATCGTCTGTTTTCATGGTGGTATCCTTCATTTACATCTGAATCGTCTGCCGTCATAGCGGGATCATTCATTTACATCTGAATAGTCTGCCGTCATAGCGGGATCCTTCATTTACATCTGAATAGTCTGCCTTCATGGTGGTATCCTTCATTTACATCTGAATCGTCTGCCTTCATGGTGGTATCCTTCATTTACATCTGAATCGTCTGCCGTCATAGCGGGATCATTCATTTACATCTGAATCGTCTGCCGTCATAGCGGGATCCTTCATTTACATCTGAATAGTCTGCCTTCATAGTGGTATCCTTCATTTATATCTGAATCGTCTGCCGTCATAGCGGGATCCTTCATTTACATCTGAATCGTCTGCTTTCATAGTGGTATTTTTCATTTATATTTGAATCGTCTGCCTTCATGGTGGTATCCTTCATTTACATCTGAATCGTCTGCCTTCATGGTGGTATCCTTCATTTACATCTGAATCGTCTGCCGTCATAGCGGGATCATTCATTTACACCTGAATCGTCTGCCATCATAAAATGTTAAGTATAGTTCTGGCTCATTATTTGAAATGGATCCTTGTGCATAATGCTACATAGTAACAGTTCTATGAACTATTTTACCGCCAATGCTCTCACAAGTTATATTCTTCTTCTTCTGATACGTATCAATCTTGAAAGGTCATGGAAAGTGGCCTTGGCCGAATTATAGTGTGTTCACAGCAGATATGGTGTGTTTGTTAGTACAGGATGGATGTTTTACTTTTTAGGCCATCAGTCTGATATATTAATCAATTATGTTAGATCACGTTATTTCAAATAACCCGAAGATTTATTTAGAATCTCAAACGAAGTAGAAGAACCATTTCATACAACCGACAAAGAACACACATTTATTTATTATTCGTTTACCTGAAAAGTAAGCGTGAACGTGAACGATAGAGCCACTATAACACTCAGACCTGAGAAATCAGTACTACTTATATTTGTATTTGTACTAATTGTATTTGATGGTAATCGTGCTACAACAGATCCCATTATAGTTCCATACATCGTTAACATGCACCATAGATATTATTTACTCTACGTGTACTCAGAGAAGGTGGAACTCAGTATTGTTAGTGATGCGATTTTATCGTAAGGATAATTTACGTTACAGATCAAGGTGGATACGTGACCACTGAGACTTTTGCAAAACCTTATTACAGATTCGTTTCTATACGACGTTTTAAGAAAGAGTCATCAATACACTTCAGTTTCATTGTCTGTGACATCATGAGAGTGACTTGTATCTTGATCTATCCATCTGTGACATACATTACGATCACTAGATGGGAAATGAATTACCACACTATGGTAAAAAGTTAATGGAAAATGGGTCATGGATTGGGAGTATACTGAGTAATCTAATTCATTTAACTATCTCATTTCTGAAAGAAGGAACCTCAGTCATAGAAAACTAGCTATTCACTTTGGCATAAGATGTCATACAAAGAAAATCTTTGGTTAAAACTGAGAAAAAATTAGTAATGCAATGAGCACAGTACCAAGTTCAAGATGTTGAGCTGAGAGAAACTTTTTTGGCATAATAAAAAAGGAAGAGGTCTAAAGATTTCGTATTTAGAATTTCCCATACAGGAGGTGAACAAAATAGACCCAGGATATTTATAACAAGTAGTCATGACCGTTCTTCCACACGAACACTACTGTCATTGCACAAAGTCTGAGCTAGATTCTTTTCTGTCCCTCCCTCACAGACTGTGGTTCAAAAGAGTAAGGGACCAAACATATTGTTCCTTACCTTCAGTGGCTGACAAAAAACTCATAGAATTTTTTTTTATATTTTGTTCAGGAGATGATTGCTCAGATCCTTTATGTCAAGGCGAAGATGGAATCGTTTGTTTGTTTGTTTGTTTTGAATTTCGCACAAAGCTACTCGAGGGCTATCTGTGCTAGCCGTCCCTAATTTAGCAGTGTAAGACTAGAGGGAAGGCAGCTAGTCATCATCACCCACCGCCAACTCTTGGGCTACTCTTTTATCAACGAAAAGTGGGATTGACCGTCACATTATAACGCCTCCACGGCTGGGAGGGCGAGCATGTTTGGCGCGACTCCGCGACCCTCAGATTACGAAGCGCACGCCTCAACGCGCTAGGCCATGCCAGGCCAACGAAGATGGAATCAACATAAGAAAGGAAAAATTTATTTCTTTCCTATCAATCTGTTTCTTCGTCCTACATTTTCTCAAGAGGATGTACATCTGAACGACAAGTTCATTATTTGCCACGTAATCTTTATGCTTTTAACACAAAAATGTTATTGAGTTATAGTGGATAAGATAAGAGAAGTCACTTGAATTTGTCCATACAGGTAAAGGATATGATAGGGACTTTTGATGATCTGGACTTTGATGATAGGATTAAAGATCAATACATAGAGACAAATGTTAGTCAGGAATTCAACATTGCCGGCCGTCTCCATTCTGACATCTTTTTATAGAATGAATTTTTGTTCAATGAAGGTAAACTTAAAAAGTCCACCTTATACAAAATAAAGATGCATTTTATATTGTGTCCACTGATGGATCGGATTTTAAGGTTGTTGTACTGGTCATTTTTATCTATGTTAAAAAGGTCAAAATTAGTTCCCCGTCATTCTGTCACATAATTAAAGCCTTTCAGAAAGAAATGGCAAAATAATATTTGAAATATATAAGCTGTGAGACTTTTTAAATTCCACAGGGAACTTACAATAGTCTACAGATAGTGCATTTTTGGGTCAAGCGCCCACACTTCTTGTTATACGATGTGTTAATAGCCATGCATTTAACTGATCTTGGAAGTAAATTCTGGTTTCAAACATCATGATATCGGTTTCGCGGCAAACAAGGATATGAAAACTAGATTCCTGCTCAGTTTCTCCAACCTGACTTTAATGGTGATATGCATGCACGAAGTAAAGAAATCTTATTCAATGGAACAGGAAAATAGTTTTAAGATGAAGGAGATGATTTAACTTATGATGAATTATCGTGACAATAAACACTTTTTGCTTGGGTTCGAGACTCGATCTAGCGTCTGTTCAATATGATGTAATAATTTGTTGAAACATATTGATACCTGTTCATCTACAACACCCTCTGGTGATTCGTTCGCGAATAGATGACCCATAATGGGCAAGCTGAAGTAGCCCACTGTGTATCTTTGTGTTTAACAATAATCAAACTAATTTAAAGAAATTTAGCCGTGGCTTGTATCTTCATATATGAAAAAAAAAAAGCTTCCAAATTTTTTTAACTCTTCATAGCTAAGAGACATTGAAAATGATAAACGCAAAATACAATGTGATAATCACAATGATTGACTAGTAAAACAGACAGTTACTGTCGGACAGGTCATCAGAAAGTCTCGCAACATCTTATGGCTACAGAGAAAACGAATTCGCTGTCGTCAACTGTAGCTAAGCTAGTGCTAATTATTCAAAAATGTGCTAACGGGAATTTATGCACTGTTGTATTGCGTAGCAGTGTAACAGCACTCACACCAGGCATGGCAGTTGCCACTTAATATAAAGTGTATGGTTTACTGTGTTTAAAAAAATAACAAAAACTATGATGTTCATAACTCAGTTGTAAAGCTTAGCATGATTAGACAATGTTTCAAAGTCGAAAACAAATTGTAGCCGCGATATTGGCTGCCAAGGATGTCTGGACCATGTGGGAAGAGTGGCTAACTAATAACAATGTATTATCCATCTAACCCTATTCAAGGGCTTTAGCCATCGCATTAGTGAAGCATGGTTTCTGTGAATTGTTCCAGTGGTTTTGGATATATGTATGTCTATGGTGTAATTGAAATTGCCGTATGGATTACTCAACTACGGGGGCGGAGGTATCTCTCTGGCTCTGTTTTAAAACAGTTGTGGAGGCGTTTCCTCTCACCACACCAACCCTCCCAGACTCGGACGCCTATGTTTTATCGTGACTATAATTCTTATATTACTTACTCAAGAGTATTAGAAATGTTGTTACTGTGAGAACTGTAAAATCTTGAATGGCATCCTTCTATTACTGGCATTTTTCTTAAGTTTCAAAGTAACGTGTAGTGGTTAGTCTATTTAAACATACAATACAGCAGCTTATGCAACTGGCTTGGCTTAAAATTGCGTGTAGACAAATAGAAAGTTTGTAGACTTGTGGATATCTTAGTTTGCTCTAAGGTATATACCTTTCAAGGTATATCACTATGTTTGACACAATGGGATTACATATTCCCAAACTGTATCTGAGAAAAATATGTGACTTCATTTATAGTTAATAGTTAAACGGGAACTCAAATGACTATTTCTGCCCTTCTGGGCCCGGCATGGCCTGGTGGGTTAAGGCGTTCGACTCGTGATCCGGTGCGTCGCGGGTTCTAATACCCGTCGTACCAAACATGCTCGCCCTTTCAGCCGTGAGGGCGTTATAATGTGACGGTCAATCCCACTATTCGTTGGTAAAAGAGTAGCTCAAGAGTTGGCGGTGGGTGGTGATGACTAGCTGCCTTCCCTCTAGTCTTACACTGCTAAATTAGGGACGGCTAGCGCAGATAGCCCTTAAGTAGCTTTGCGCGAAAATTCAAACAAAGAAACAGCCCGTCTGCCGGAGTAAATGAAAGTTTTTTTCATAAGTCCTCCATATTACATACTTCATATAAATGATCTAGGATTAAATATGAAGTTCAATTACACGTACACAAATCTCAGGAAATAAACACATAGATAACAACGAGACAAACACAGATTTTGTAATCCAAATTAAAACATTTCTAAATATGAAAACAAAAACTAAAAGCATTAGCTGGAAATTAAGTAAAATAATAGAAGAAATAAGCCTGGTTTAAGTCAAGCTCTACAGTGATATAATAGTAATATCCAAAACAACAATAGTTATGTTTTCCACTAGATTCACATGAAACAGAGACTATTATAACATTACTAATAAAGCTATTCTCGATACTCACCATTTAAACGCCCTAACTACCATATCCATCAAAACCACAATGCCATTGTATAAAACCGTCGTACGATCTACCTTATATGTATAAACCTTCGAAATATCTCTTATCGTAATTACCACAAAAAACGAAACAAAACGTTCAGGACTATTACAAACAGTTACTTTAACATACCAAAATTACGGGAAGGTCTTTCTTTTCTCTGATAACACGCCGGAATATCAGAGATTCTTGTTACCTTATGACATTTGAGTAAAACACCAACAACAATAGTGAAATAACCAACGTATGGTGTAAGTACGATCTTTGTGTTACTTTTTAAGAACCAGGAGAATACCTCTTCTGAAGTAGTATAGTGGTATCCCCTGGATAGACATCAGTATCGAAGAATATCTCTTCTGAAGTAGTATAGTGGTATCCCCTGGATAGACATCAGTATCGAAGAATACCTCTTCTGAAGTAGTATAGTGGTATCCCCTGGATAGACATCAGTATCGAAGAATACCTCTTCTGAAGTAGTATAGTGGTATCCCCTGGATTGACATCAGTATCAGCTAAGTGGAATACCATCAGCTGTCTGGATCTCTCTCTTCATTCGGTTGTTTGGAACTTTGTATAAAGCTACATGAGAGTTGCCTGCACTAGTCATCTTTAATTTAGCAGTGTAAGACTAGAAGGAAGGCAACTAGTCATCATCACTCATCGCCAACTTTAGAGCTACGCTTTTACCAACGAAAAGTCGAATTGGCCTTCAATTGTAACGTCTCTACGGCTGAAAGGATGAGCATATTTGGTGGAACGGGTATTCGAACCTGCAACCGTCAAACTGGGAGTCAACTACCCTAAGCACCTGGATATGAGGGGCTTCATCATTACTACCAAAAGTCAACACGTGATTAATTACACTATGTAACAAAATTTTTACTTTTTCTTGTTCCTTGACAGAAAGTGTTATTTCCCAATTGCTTATGTCTAAAGTAAATGGAAAAGATATATTTTTCTCTTCAAACTTTGCTTTTGTGATTTGAGAGCGTTTAATGAAAACATGATGGGAGACTATATTTGGGGGCTGATACGTAAAAGTGATTTACATTACAGTCGCAAGTCTCGAAATACTATTCACTTCTAAACATTTTTGTACAACTTTAGTATAAATACATGTAAGTCTTGATTCATATGTTGTTTTATTCATACCTTAGGTGAATGAAAATGTGCAAATTTGCCGATTTTTACGTAGAAAATAGGTTAATTTCTAAATTTCATTATCCAGGTCACAAAGGCAAATTTTAAAGGAAATAGTGTCCATTTTCTATACTTTTACAACTTAAGCAATTAAGAAATAACACATACTATCCAGGAACAAAATTTGTGTTACATAGTGTTATCATTCTACTGCATCTAAGAAGAATACATTAGAAAAATGTCCACTTTCAAGAGAATATATATAATTTTAACCAGAGACTTCTCGACTACAAAGACATTTGAAAAGCTTCAAACCTGCAGTATAAACACCTTTTCTCCCCTTTTCTTTGTCTTATTTTTTTTACCAGCTTTCATACATTACCAAGTAAAATTGATGACTCACAGAATCTCCCGTTATCTAAGCTCCAAATCTATGAGTGTTGATTGAGATCACAATTTGGTTCTCTTTCCTGTGGCTTCCGTCTTGATTTTTATCTTTTGTTCTCATGTCTTTGACCCCAGCAGTCACAAAATACAGAAGTAGCATGGCCAGTTCCTAAGCTAAACCATTAGAAAATAATTTTGTGTTTGCTTGTTTCCCTGTACCGTATGTGTTGAATTTATTATTCTTCGCTTAGTATTTCTAAATCCACATTCTGCAGACACTGTAGGTTTTTCTGCTGGATATCAGCTGACACGAATTCCACGTTAAAGTCTCCTGTTTAAAGTTTCTTTATCTGAATATTCATTACTCGCTCTCTTAAGATGCTTTAGAAAATGTATGCATATTGAATGAGGAATATATCTTAGTCGTAAAAGTCAAAATACTCTAACACTCAAATTATCTTTCGCTGCAATCTCGCATTATTAAACAGCTGTAAATCGTGACTAAAATTGCATAGCAAACTTCCTTTGCCTTTTTTACATTTAACAACATATTCAGTGTGAACAAATAAAGAGGTCGATATGCTGTGGAAGGGCACGGCTGAATTTAATTTAGAGAACACATAAGACATAAATGTATAACAAAACACTAAGGCACATGTTATTTCATTATTGTTCATACGCCTTCCTAAGTAATTATGGCTTGTAATTAGCGTCATACAAAAGAAATAAAACACATGTGTACATGTTTGTGTAAAAAAAAAGAAACAACCGAAAAACAAGAAATTTAACCCAAAACAATTTTTGAAAGAAAATTAACCTTCCTGTTTTGTTGATACGCCCTCAGACACTTCATGAACATTCCCTTTGAATACGATTTTTTTTTTCACTGACGTTTACGTTTTTAAACCAATGTCCTTAAAAGGTATTTTTTCAAAGCTAAACGAATGTAACAGTTTTCTCTCTCTACACACACAACGGTTATATTGTGGAAATACTCCTTCAGATCTGAAAAAAATTATAATGCGTTTTCCTTACAACATAAGCATCTTCTTAAGATATTGTTAGCTCGTTGCAAAATAAATTTGATATTATTGGATGTTTTTTGTCAGTCTTTCTTGAAAAAAATTTTCAAAGCTAAGTGATGAACCAATTATTAGACCCGGCCTGGTCAGGTGTGTTAAAGCGTTCGACTCGTAATCTGAAGGTCGCGGGTTCGAATCCCCGTCGCACCAAACATGCTCGCACGTTCATCCGTGGGAGCGTTATAATGTGACGGTCAATCCCACTATTCGTTGGTAAAAGAGCGATGAGTGGTGATGGCTAGCTGCCTTCCCTCTAGCTTTATATTGCTAAATTAGGGACGGCTAGCGCAGATAGCCCTTGAATAGTTTTGCGCGAAATTCAAAGCAAACAAATTGTGAAGACGATAGTCTATACTATTACTTATAAGAGTTTTGTCATACATTTAAGCTTAATTTAATTCGAAGTCTTATATAACAGAATAGAATATAGATACTATGTGAAGAATAAGTATCATTTATACAGGCTGATTTTAACTACAATACTTTTTCATTTATCAATTCATATCACTCGCAAGGCAAAGAGTGTATACGTAACATGTCAAATTGTAAAGGGCTATTCTGGAGTCTGACTTCAGCAAACAAGGTAGAACAGCCTCATAGTAATACAGTCCTTTTGATGGAACTCATTTCAGTAAAATGGTACTCCATCACCCATTTCAGCTTACACGACGTCTTTAAACTCGTAATCAATATAGTGTAAGAAAGCTTTGAGAGGTTACAGCTATAAAGGGCACACGAAACAGTTCGCCCCACTAACGTCTCTTATCTTAGATCCTGGTCATAATTCAATATCCAATATTATGGATGTAATAAAATCTAGTAAAGAAATATAATATAAGAGGTAAGTGTATTTGCCTGTTGTTGTTGGTTTTAAAAGCTCGCTTTGGTTCTTCCTCTATGTAGTCTCTGCAGCAGTACAGTGGGAAGGTTATTGTTAAACGTAGGTTATTATGTGTAAAAAGCACCTTGGAGAAACAGATGAAAATTTTATATATTATAAAATGACGGGTGTGTAGTAATAATATCACAAGGAAATTTCTCTGCAGTCACTTAAGAATGTTACAAAACATTTTAGATTAAATTTTTCATGAGATTCTGAATATTACGTATAATTTTTGATAATGTCTTTGTTATTTACATTTATTATACGTATTTGTTTTGTATTTCAATATGTAATCAAAGTGGCAAACCAGTATTTGGTTAGAACTTCATGAAAAATATCCAGATAAATGAGCCTTGACATTATGTGAGTTTTTTGGAATATTTTGTTTTAACAACTTTGTTCCCATTTCATTAATCTGTGTGAAAAGACCCAATTTCACTTTTGATTTTTCAAATTAAAGAAAACGTAATAAATCCACTTTTTAAACGAATTTTAAAAGAAAACAAGTGGTCCAAATATCAGAGTCTCAATAAGTATAACCTGTATATTTTTATTTTTGTTTCAATCCTATGACAAGTGCATAGAAAGTTTATTTCCTTATACTTGCATTTTAATGACGTTTTTAATCCGATTAGTAATGATTTCATTTAGTTATTCTTCATCTAGAGTTAGGTTTTGTATTAGAATAGTCCAAACAGTTGAGATAGTTAACTAAAGACTTCAGTCAGCTGTTCTTCATATTAGTTCCTCAAGAGTTCAGTGGTAAATGTAAGGACCTCGCACCACTAAAAAACAGGGTTTCTATATTGATGACAAATACGGCACAGATAGTTCATTGTGTAGCTTTGTGCTAATCAAAAAACAAAAATTCTTCATATAAAGTTTGTTGTTTTTTTACGTTAGAAAACTTCCAACAGCAATGTAATTGATAAAATTGAACTGAACTGAAACGTTGGTTAATTACACTTCACTTGCTTTATGTAGTTCATACCATAAGGGATGTTGTTCAAGCAAAAGATGACAAGAAATAGCACCTAGAATATTATTATATCTTTTTTTATCCCATCCAGCCTGAATAGCTCTGGTATCAGGTGAAAGGCATGGTCGACAACGAGGTAGCTATAGTGTGATTGACGTGTTATACTGTTTGATTTAAACACTTTCGGATTTCCGTGGTGGTTTGCATGAGTTCTCAAATCTCACTTTATCTCATACTCTGCCTTACATGATCATTTCTAGCTTTTCCCTAAAGGAGGGTTCGCTTTCAGAAAGAGTTCGAGTTATAAGGTAACATGTGCTTAAGTTGCACCGTTAATTAAGTGACAATCGTGCGTGAGTGTAACAACACGAATATTATTTCTGTATTTAAATCAATTGTTTTATTGTGACGGACTTACAATTACATATTTATTTTAATATCACTGTTTGTTTTAGTTAAATATATATTTAGAAATGCATGTAAATTATATTGTTAAAAGTGTATTGCGAAATTTCCACCTATTCGGTAAAGTTGTAGAAGATTTTTGAGTGTAAGAATCAACAATGAATCAGGTGTGTATGTAAATATTAATGATTGCTACTATTGTTACACCAACTGGAATTTCCAGTACCTCATTCACGTAACGTTTGTAAACCGACACCCTAAGAGACAGTATATAATGTTGGTTTGCTACAGTTGGTGTCCTATAAGCCTCAGAATCCATGACTATGACTAATGCTTAATAATCGGGAACTTCAGATATTTGACGAGAAACGTCTATCTATTTCGAGCATTACAAACCGTTTAACTTCAGCAGATTAATGTCAGACGTTAGCATTTTCATGAAAATATTACATAACGTCAGCTGTGAAAAACTCACTTGTGATCAGCGAAGATCTAGTTAGCTTCCTTAAGTGAATTGTGCCCACATTAACTCGAAATTAATTCGCTCTTCGTTAACCCTCGATAGGATATCATGGAAGTTTCGGATCAGATAGAAGGCTCAGTATTGTTTCTAAGTTTACAAAACGTTTGTTTATGAATTATTAGTTGTAATAACCAGTGTTATAAATTGTATGATTGTTTGTATATTAAAATATATTTGTGTTAAGAAAGAAAATTGTATGTATCTTATTGGGAAATATCACAACATTAAATCAACTTCTAAATTCAAATTCCAATTTAACTCAATCTCAGACTATTTGAAATCACAATACATAATATAATATTTTAAAAGCTCGTCCGGAATAAATTATAATACGTAACAGTATTTAATTATTAACACGAATATTATGCATACGAAAGAACAGATTTTCTGCTTGATAAGGAATTGTGGCTTCAAATATTCAGATACTTCACAGTTGGAGGAAAGCTGTAGCGATTAATTCAGACTCACTGAGATATATTTGTTTGTATTTAGTTACGTTTATTTTGTATTTATTATTTGTAACTTACAGGAGGGGAGAGATTGAAAAGTGAGTTGACCTATCTAATACCGAGTAAGGATCTTAATGACTATCGACGGTTTGCCTTTCTCATTTACTGTACGACTTTATCAACCAACAAAAAAAACATCATACCAGAAAGAAACTAGACAAATGCAGTGGTGAAAATTTATTCAACCACGATCGCCATAAGACTTCAAAAACCTTTCTCTTCCATGGAAATTCTAATTGGCTAAACGCTATAACTTTCTGTCAGCAGTAACAGCTTTTCTTGGAAAGTACGGATATTTTCATTTCTTTGCAGGAATTTAAGCTAGCCGTACAGATTGACATATCACGCTGTTCACCGAATATGTTCTAGAAAAGCTAAACAGATAATCCACTCCATTAAAGTTGTTTTTAATAGCAGCTTGGCTAGCGGCAGGACACTTCAACGAAGATGCTTCCATCATGCCCCTACAACAGGTCAACAAACTTAAACATCTGTCCAAGAACACATAACCTTGACAAAACCCAAACTACGGCCACTAAGAAGATCCAAACTAACGACAGGTAAAGATGAAAACCAACGAAGGAGATCCAAAGTATAGACACATCTACTAACAAACCTTTGACTGTCGTACACCTATCAAAACAAACACCCGTAGAAGATGATAGAAGTCAAGGCATTCTTTGGTTTGTTTGTTTTGAATTTCGCGCAAAGTTATACGATTGCTATCTGCGTTAGCCGTTCCTAATTTAGCAGTATATGGCTAGAAGGAAGGCAGCTAGTCATCATCATCCACCGCCAAATCTTGAACTACTCTTCTACCAACAAATAGTGAGATTGACTGTTATATTATAACGCCACCACGGCTAAAAGAGCAAGCATGTTTGGTGCGACGGGGATTCGAACCCGAGACCCTCAGATTACGAGTCGAACGTCCTAACCACCTGCCTATGCCAGGCTTGACACTCCTTCGAACAGAGACTGAAGCCTACGATATCCACCCAGAAACCCTCAAAATAAGTTGGTTGTTCCGCCAGCTTGAGAGATAGCAATATTAAAAATTTGATTCGTTCCTCGGATTGCGGATACACAAAAAGTCCGTTGGCCGTTTTTGTACTTAACAACAAACAAGCGATCAGAAGAGAGTAGGCAAAGATATGCGAAAAGCTACTGACTGAGCTGTCTTCATTCTGGTTTGTCAATCTACCTGCTCATCACCATACCTAGTTTTAAATTTATAATCTGGAATAAGACCTCCAAGACCAATAGTTAGCAACTGAATTACTCTTGTGTGGTCGAATAATGAGATTTTATCGTGACTGTATAATTCAGGCTGTGGAGTGTGTCTTTGTAGTAAATTCAAATTCTAGGACTCACAATAAAGCATGCAAACCATAATTAAGCCAAGTTTTGCCATAGGAAAATGCAAAACATCATGCCTTAATGAGCTAGTAAGTTTGGAATGGTTTGAAAAATCATTGTAATATATTATAAATTTGCAATTAAATAAACAATCTATAAATTAATGATAAGCAATTTATATTTTTAAAATTGGCCGTAGAAATTAATTATAAATGTCAGGAATGACCATGAGATTAAACCTCGACCACCATTAGCATTAAGCATGGACATTTTATTGTAGTCCACATTAACAATACATTTAGAAAGCCATTTTTCGTTTTTAGTAGTGGTGCTGTTGTTATTTATGATTCATTCGTTATCCTTTAGTTGCATTCGTGTTTTTTCATATTTTGAAACTACTGTGCTTAAAATTTAACGAAATATTTGAATGAATTTGAATGAAAATAAATGAGGTGTTAATTTGAATACTATTTTCATATATTTAAACGCTTATTCCAGGTGTTTAGATGATTCACTTACTAATTAGTTTTTTAATTTGCACATACTTTGGTTAAAAGAGGGTTTGGTTTGTTTTGAATTTCGCGCAAAGTTATAAGAGAGCTATCTGCGCCAGCCATCCCTAATTTAGCAGTGTATGACTAGAAGGAAGGCAGCTAGTCATCATCACCCACTGCCAACTCTTGGGCTACTCTTTTATCAACGAATAATGGGATTGACCGTCAAATTACAACGGCCCCATGGCTGAAAGGGCGAGCATGTTTGGTGCGGCGGGGATTCGAACCCGAGACCCTCAGATTACGAGTCGAACGTCTTAACACATTTGGCCATGCCGGGCCAAAAGTAAGAAATGATAATTACATACAGCATCGGAACCACTGAAACCGGTGCCTTTCCTGGATCTAAAGTAGAAAAAAGATGAAATGTTCATTTCTCTCTCTTTTTCATATTTTGTAGGTGAATGAAGAGTCAGAGAATTGTTAACATTAATCTATCTTTAAAGAGAGGGCTAAGAAATTATTGTCCAGGTAATATGACTTCTGTATTTGAAAGATTAGTAGAAAACCAGATAAAATGAACATTACAAAATCATTTAATGAAATACGGTATTATAAAAGAAAGCCAATATAGGCTCATTAAAGAGAGACATTGTCTTAGCACTTATTTTTGTTCTATTCGAGAATGTTACTTTATGTATTGATAATAGAAATAATGTGTTCTCGTTGTACTTAGATTTTCAAAAAGCCTTTCAATAGATGCTACATTGGAGATTGAATAAGAAAATTACTTCATTTGGTCTTACCAAAAGAAACATAAACTTAATTGTGATTGGGTGAGAGGAAGCAAAAGGCTGTTGTAATGGCGTCTGGTAAAACTGGACCTTTGTCACTAATGTAGTACTGACGTTATACTAATTGATGAATCGGATGAATATATGTGAAACGATCTTTAAGTAAGTGCAAGGTGTAATGATAGATAAGTCACTTAAATCATTAAAGCAGTGTTCTATTGTTCGTGACAAAGCTATTTGAATACATGTAAAAAATAAACAACAAAATGATTCTTCGTTTGTTTTACAGCAAAGTCACATCGGGGTATCTGATTCGTCTACTGCGGGAATCAAACCTCGGACTTTAACGTTGTAAGTTTGTAAGTTTAACGCTGCCACACCGAAGGACACCTAGTGCGCAGTATAACTGCGCTTGTTTATTGTCAGGCAAAATGCCACATACTGGGATATTTGCACTGAACCAATTGCAGGATTCGAACCTGAAATTTTAGCATCATAAGCCACCAAGCTCTCTGTAAAGCTAGCTTCCTGGACCATCAAACATGACCTCAAGATAATAAAACATATAATATTCAAATTATTTTCAATACCTATGTGCAGCTTAATTATCTCCAGGTTTAGCTATTTTTAATGTAAATGCATTTTCATTTATTAAAACAAGGAAATAAAGTATACTAAGGCAGACTTTTATTATACTAATAATTTCATTTATGTTGAACCTGCCCGGCATGGTCAGATGGATAAGGCACTCGACTCGTAATCTGAGGGTCGCTGGTTTGAATCCCCGTCACACCAAACATGCTCGCCTTTTCAGCCGTGAGAGCATTATAATGTGACGGTCAATCCCACTATTCGTTGATATAAAAGAATAGCCCAAGAGTTGGCAGTAGGTGGTGATGACTAGCTGCCTTCCCTCTAGTCTCACACTGCAAAATTAGGGACAGCTAGCGCAGATATCACTCGTGTAGCTTTGCGCGAAATCCAAAACATATAATATTTTGAATTTGTTTTTGGCATTTATGAGAAAGCTGTTTTAATTTTGAACTAATGACTAAACAGTCAGCAACACTTTATTAACCATTATACACATTAAGAGATATTTTTTTGTCACTCTTATAATGCATATTTAGCTTGAATTGAGAGGAATATTTCATGGAATCGTGTATAATAAATACGGTTCATTACATCAATAAATCCAGAGCCGTAACCCAGAGCCAACCCCTCCCTATTTAAAATTGTGTGTCGATTTTCTTATAGTAAAGCCACATCGGGTTACCTGCTGAGTCCACCGAGGGGAATCGAACCCTCGATTTTACCGTTGTAAACACGTAGACTTACCGCTGTAGAAGCGGGTGACTTAAGATTGTGTAGTGGGTGCATTAGTTGATTACCTCCCCTTTATTTACAAGCTCCTCCAGTGGCACAGCCGTATGTCTGCGGACTTACAACGCTAAAATCCACGTTTCGATACCTGTGGTGGGCATAACACAACTAGTCCACTGTATAGCTTTGTGCGTAATTCAAAACAATAACAACAATTTTAGAAAATAGCTTTATATATATTTTTGCAAATAAAACTGCGAAATGAAGTTTCTGTGCTGTGTCCGCTGCGGGGATCGAACATCAAATCGTAACGATGTAAGCCTCACGTCTTACCATTAAGACATTATTAAAAGTTTCAGCACGGGATCGAACCTTTTCTTATTATTCTAATATATATTACACACATTCCAGTTGTTCAGCGGCAAGTATAACGGCTTATGATACCACAAACTAGGTTTCAATATCCGCGGTGGGCAGGACACATGTCGCTCGCTGTTCACTCAACAGGTAAAACCATACTTATGTTTAAAAGAAAACGTTGAATTCCAGCATTGCGGGTAAACCTATGGCTTCACCTGTTTAAAACATTTAAAAGTTAGAGTATCATCTATGAATTGAAATTATTACGAATAGTTCAAATAAACCATTACTATAATAATAATATACACTTTCAAATATTTTATCAGAATGGCAAAATAGGATAAATATTTTTATTTACTATATAGTAACAAAAATAAGGGTTCCCTATACATCATTTAGATAAACCGATGAACAATTAAGCAAGTCGTCTTGATCAAGAGGCGTAATTGGGTTGCGATAGAATTATTGTCATCAAAATGTTTTATTTTGAGACACACTACGCTATATTTTTTTGCCATTCACTTAGGTTGAGGAGAGAAAATATGTCAGATTCTCAACTATCCTAGTTACTAGTTAAAACATGTTATTCACATGGTTTTTAGCCTAATTAGGGCACTCTACAACTTGTTATGATTAAATAATAAAACATGTATAGATCACCCACTTACAAGTACTATTTGAAACGAAAGAAAAAGGAAACAAATATTCACCTTTAATGTGCAAACAAAATCTGGTCTTCAGTCTACCTTTGCAAATCCTCTCGTGCTCGTCCTTTCAGCCGTGAGGGCGTTTGTCACAGTCAGTTCCACTATTCGTTGGTAAAAGAGTAGCCCATGAGTTTGCGGTGAGTGGTGATGACTAGCTGCCTTCCTTCTATTCGTACACGACTAAATTAGAGACGGATAGCGCTGATAGCCCTCGTGTTTCTTTGCGCAAAATTAAAAAACAAACAGTTTTATATGATGTCATCAACGGTGAAACTAAAATATTTTTAGCTCTTGAGGTACATAACGCTTTTTCAATTATTAACGTTCTATTCTCGGGTTTCCCATAGGTGAATATTTACTTCTAACAACCCAATGGAAACATCAGTCTTCGTGACGAAGTCTTGGTTTGGTTTGTTTTGAATTTCGCGCAAAGCTGCACGAGGGCTACCTGCGCTAGCTCTCTCTAATTTAGCAGTGTAAGACTAGAGGGAAAGGAGCTGGTCATCATCACCCACCGCCAACTCTTGGGCTACTCTTTTACCAGTGAATAGAGGGAATGACCGAAACATTATTACGTCCCCACGGCTGAAAGGGCAAACATGTTTGGTGTGACGGGGAATCGAACCCGCGACCCTTGGAATAAGTATTGAGTTATAAATCTAAAAGCACTTGAACAAACTATTGATCATGTTTGTTTGCAACTGATATAATAGAACTCATTAAATGAGTGTGTTTTTCGTATAGCAAAGTCCCATCGGGCTATCTTCTATGTCTACTGAGGGAAATCGAACCCCTTATTTTAGCGTTGTAAATCCGAAGACTTACGGCTGTCCCAGCGGAGAACTCTCAGTAAATGAGAGCTATTACTTCGTAATTCATATTTCTAAGATGTTTGGTCACCACCAACAGGTTAGTTTAATTGTATAATTTTACTTGTATTTTATCCAGATATTTTGAAAAACTTTTCTTAGGGACAATAGGATTTCCTGCTTTCCGATAACGTAGCTTGAAAATGTATGTCACGCACGTGCTCTCTCTTGTGACTAAGCTTTCCTTAACTACGTCATTATGGACGGAGCGCAAAAAGATCATTGATCTGTTTGCGCTCAACCAGCCAAACAAACTAAAACTAAGCAAACAAAATAAATCTTGAACATCAAAGATAACTTACAGAAAAAAAACATACTTTTAACATATGCAACCTATCTCTTTCTTGGATATATATGTATGTATATATATATACTGTTTTTCATAGGAGAAACCAAGCGTTCGAAAAGCAAATATTTACAAAGAAACAGAGTGATGAAAACAAGCGTTCTTGGGTTTTCCTTTATATCGATCCTATGCTACGTGTAGAACGGGGTCAAATGGTTATAGGAGTTATGTCGCAGTATAATTTTTTTTCCTAGAGTTGTATGTCTGTTCAATTACGCACGAAGCTACTTGAAAGCTATCTGTGCTAAAATCCCCTAAATTAGAATTGTTTGTTTGAATTTCGCGCAAACATACTCGAGAGCTATCTGCGCTAGCCGTCCATAATTTAGTGGTGTAAGACTAGAGGGAAAGCAGCTAATCGTCATCACCCACCGCCAACTCTTGGGCTAACTCTTTTACGAATGAATAGTGGGATTGACCGTAACATTATAACGCCCAACGGCTGAAAGGACGAGCATGTTTGGTACGACGGGGATTCGAGCACGCGACCCTCAGATAACGAAGTGAACTCCTTAACACATCTGGATATGCCGGGCCTAAATTAGAAGTGATAGATTAGAAAGAAGGTAGCTACTTAACATCAGATATTGTCATATCTTTACCAACGAAAAGTATGGATTGAGTTAACATTATAAAGACCCCGCGACTGAAAGAGCGAACTTGTTCATTGAGGAGATTCAAAAGCATGATCCAACCTCCGGGTTTACAAAAGAAATAAAATAATAAATGGTTTTAAATAAAATTATATCAAATAGAAATGAAATACAATTTCTTAAATAGAGTTAGAAGCTATACCTTAATATTCCTTATGTATTTTATACATACATAGGCAGCTGGGAGTATAAACTAGATAAGAAATATTAACGTAGTACTTGCAGCCCTATTTAAGAAGTTTTACTTAATTTCTATTTAATATAATTTTATTTGAGATATTTTATTATTTCATTTCTTTCATAAGGGCAAATGTTAGGCGTAACATTTAATATATAGCAGAAATATTTGGGTGGTTTCATTTCATTTCTACCTTAGGAATTACTATAACTTTTAAGAGCGGAGGAAGGGAGTGATATATCGTAGAAATATATTTGGGTGGTTTCATTTCATTTCTACTTTAGAAATTAATGGAACGTTTAAGGTGTCCCACAACTGTACGTAAACAGTAAAACGTAGTAGGAGTTGGGGCTGTGAACACTCAACTCTATACCCATAATTGATTTTCCATGATTACTGATTAGTTTAACATAAGCATTTGGGTTTTGTCTGGTAGACTGGGTGTACGCAACGTATTTGGGAACTATTACTACAGACAATATTCGTTATGACTTTAAAGTGACATCTGGGATTTATGTTGGATTTTGCAAACTATTTTTTAATGTTTATTTTATATTATGGTTTTATAGTGTTGAGTTTAATCGTCTTTTAACAATTAATGTAAATAATAGTAATGAAGCTATTTATATTATTATATACAAAGGGATCTTTACACTCAAACAATTGACTTGACAGACATCAGGAATGACAAAATTTTACTGTGTTGTCTAAGATTCTGATTATATATGTATATACCTACGTGGGTAACCTAATCTATACAGATAAAGGGGGTGTGCGTGAAGTGTCTATTTTACCTGTGGTATCATTTCAGTAGCTACAAACCTCTGTAAATTTTATTACTCAGTAACTAATTCAAGAAATGATTATAAAACTGATTGTACGGTCGTTGTATCCTCAACATCTTAGATTTAATCAAACAAATAAAACTGGTTTAGTTGTGCCTGCCATCTATTGACCATGAGCATAACTATTTTATGATAAGAGTACAATGAGAGCATCACAAGTATATCAGCTTTTAAACTGTTTGTTGGAGCACACAGCACTTATAAATGGGTCCCCACGAGTTCAGTGGAAAATATAAGAGCTTATAAGACTAAAATCGGATTCCTGTATCTGTATTTGACAAAGCACAGATAGAAAATTGTGTTGCTTTGTGCTTTAACAACAAAGACATGAAATGACCAATCCTTTTTTTTTTTTACTTCAAGAGAAAACAATAGAAAAGTATATTTATT
The DNA here is from genome assembly GCF_004210375.1 of Tachypleus tridentatus. Classification (NCBI taxonomy): domain Eukaryota; kingdom Metazoa; phylum Arthropoda; class Merostomata; order Xiphosura; family Limulidae; genus Tachypleus; species Tachypleus tridentatus. The sequence goes on from NC_134830.1 coordinate 14,917,132, forward strand.
TACATATCGATGTTACATTGTTCAAATAAACAATTATATTTTAACTAAAGAGTTAGTTTTATTTTGAATTTTGCGTAGAGACTATTGGCAGTAGCCGTCCCTAATTTGGCAAGGTAAGACGAAAGAGAAAACAGCCCGTCATAATCACCCACCACCCACTCTTGGGTTACTCTTTTACCAGCGAATAGTGGGATTGACTGTCACATTATAACGCCCCCCACGACTGAAAAGGCGAGCATCTTTGATATGAGGAGAACTCAAACCCCTCGCATTATAAATCGACTATCTTATACACTTCTCCATGCCGGACAAAGTACTTTTTGAGAGATCATTTATTTCAATCAGCCACACCACTGTACAGGAACGTGTCTATCAGTCAGTGAGTAGACACTGAAATGACGTCACATTAGGGACGATAAACATTGCGTGGCACGTAAACAAAAAGTACAATATTTGTTACTTTTAAGTCTGGTTTTACTTATTCTTGAAAAAAAAAACACTTTTGGGGACGCAGCGTTAATATATTTAATAATATGTTTTTTTGTATCCACCACAAGGATTTGAACCTTATATTACATGTCATAAATGTCTTTATATATGTATTTCATCTAACCTTTAGACTTTACCTTATTAATAACATTGATGATAAACTTTTACTTCTGTGCCGCTAGCCTAACTCCATCTCTTAATAACTTTATAAAAGTACTTACAAATACCACACATACAATAAACACACCTTTCCTCTTTAACAAGCTAATCAACCATATTACTGGTTACGTTTCGGCTTTGAAGGAGAATTTTGAAGTTAAAACACAGCAACAAAATATGGATGTCAAAATATCGATTGAAAAATTCCTTATTTAAATATTATATATTAAGTAATATACTGTCAATTCACGCATTTTGTCCGTGAAGTAAAAACAACAATAACAATATAAAGAGAAAGATAAGAGGAAATAAAATGTATCCATAAATTACAAAAGTTTCTTTTTGAATTTCGCGCAAAGCTACACGAAAGCTATCTGTGCTAGCCGTCCATAATTTAGCAATGCAAGACTAGAGGGAAGACAGCTAGTCATCACCACCCACCGCCAACTCTTAATCTGAGGCCCCCCGCTAGTACAGCGGTATGTCTCCGGATTTACAACGCTAAAATCAGGGGTTCGATTCCCCTCGGTGGGCTGACCAGATAGCCCTTTGTGGCTTTGCTATACGGAAAAGACACTTAATCTGAGGGTAATAGGTTCGAATTCCCATAACTCCAAAAATGATCGCCATTTTAGCCGTGGAAGCTTTTTAAGGTTACGTTCAATCCCACTATTCATTGTTAAAAGAGTAGAGTAACTTAACCACTTCGCCATGCCGGGCCTAATTACAAGAGAGTTTGTACAAGTCTGTAATAAATGATATACGTTAAAATACACGAGTTTGATTTAAAAATTCATTAAAAAGTTGCATTTTCTCGTATTTCTGCTGTTTTTATAAATACAAACGATTCTTAGTTAAATTAACTGCTTCTCACCCAGTCACACCGCACCCCTTTTCTGACGACAAAATGTGGCATGTTGTTTCAACTACCTTCATAGAACAAACCATTTCTTTCATATCAGGCCCTGCATGGCCAACCGTGTTTAGGCGTGCGACTCGTAATCTGAAGGTCGCGGGTTCGCATCCCCGTCGCACCAGACATACTCGCCCTTTCAGCCGTGGGGGCGTTATTATGTGACGGTCAATCCAACTATTCCTTGGTAAAAAAGTAGCCCAAGAGTTGGCGGTGAGTGGTGATGGCTAGCTGCCTTCCGTCTAGTCTTACACTGCTAAATTAGGCTAGCACAGATAGCCCTCGAGTAGCTTTGTGCGAAATTCAAAAAACAAACAAACAAACAAACCATTTCTTTCGTATCTGTCTCTACAGTCAGACATTTTGATTCTCGTCTTACATTTATCTACTTCTTTTGAGTGATCTATTTTACTTTGCTCTCGCAGTTTTGTGACACATGAAAAATACACATGTATGGAATAAACCTCAAATATAAGATAAAGTGAATCTCAATACCAATAGGTTTTTCTGTTTATCCATTTTTCCCTGAATAATTGAGGTATATAATCTAGCGCAGAGATAGAAACTAGTATGTGGTTTTCGTTTTTTATTGTCCCCATCTAGTACAGCGGTACGTTTACGGATTTACAATGCTAAAAGCAGGTGTTCGATTCCCCTCGGTGAGCTCAGCAGATAGCCCGATGTAGCTTTGCTATAAGAAAACACACACAGTCGTTTTTTATTTTGAATTGTCCTACTTGCCTTTTAACATAATTTGAGATGATTCACTTTCTTAATTAATTGTATTCCAAGCTAGTAAATCAAATACTCACAGAAATAAGTATCAAATTAACAATGTAATTTTGCCTCTTTAGACAAAGCTGTCATCTTTTTTTTAATTTGTTTTATTTAGTTATTTTATAGTTTTAACACATACTAATATCCGCACATAATGTCTATGCGTCATCAAACAGTTACTATTCAAATAAAACAAACTTTGTTTGAGCTTTTTGGCAATAATAATTCAACTTTATTCGCTAATAGAAAACATTGTTACTTCAATTACATATAAAATCTAGATAGCCTAGTTACTGTTTATTACAATTTTAAAGGCAGCCTCAATACCAAGAATGACCCCTCTATCATGTGGCTTGTTTCCAGGAGAAAAGAGTCCAAACGTGTAAAATACCACACAAAAATCCGTATTTGTTGAATGCGCCATATCTTAATAATGTAACCCATGACTCTTTTATATATAGACTTCGTCAGTTCAGAGCCAAATACCTGATAAAAAACAAGCCGAATGTAGGGTCTTCGGTTACATTAACAAAAACCGTGATAACAAGGGGTTACATTTTAACCCGATCCTCAGTTTTCTGTCATATCGCAAAACGAATCCAATTCAGAAACAAACAAACCGGAAAGAACTAAACAATGGCTGAATGAGAAAAGGACAGTAATTTCCTTTTGGTAAAATCAGTGTTGTGTGTGAGGAATATTTCAACCCTGATTGTCAACAAGTCATACAACAACCGTAGTTAATGGAACGGGATGTATGAGAACTGTATTTTGACATTATTTGACATTTCGTAGGTTGTTCTATCCCGTCTAAAAGTCTGCTTTTGAGAAGGATATGTCACAACCCTTTACGAATGTCAAAGTATTCAAACACTCATAAAGGTGTGTTCAGATCGAAAATTTAGAATTTCCGAGACAGGACCTTATTATTAGTGACATTAGGAAACAAAGGAAATTACTGCTCATTTCCGTGTAGGAAAACGAGCTATTAATATTTGCTTAACGTATACAGGAGTATCAGTAACATAAAGACAGATTAAAAATGGCAGACTGATTCAGGTTTAACACTAGCAGAGGAATCCAATTTATAAATTTCCTTTAACTATGGGGCTCGACATGGCCAGATGGTTAAAGCACTCGACTCGTAATCCGGGGATCGCGGGTTTGAATGTCCGTCACACCGAACATGATCGTCCTTTCAGCCGTTGGTGCGTATTAATAATATACGGTCAATCCCATTATTCATTGGTAAAAGAGTAGCCCAAGATTTGGTGGTGGGTGGTGATGGCTAGCTGCTTTCCTTCTAGTTTTACACTGCTAAATTAGGGACGACTAGCGCAGATAGCCCTCGTGTAGCTTTGCTAGAAATTCAAAACAAACCAAACCTTCAACTATGGGTTAGCGAATTAAATCATTGCGCGTTATTATCTTGTTTTGCGAATGCATATGGTGTTTTTAAATCTAAAATATCATAATGTTATTTCTGAGCTGACGAGAAAGTTTGAAATCTGCGGCATCGGAACAAAATACGATTAAAATAACTGGAAAGTTTGTTGACTCTGAACTTAGCGAAATGTTCTATTGTTCGCAAAACAACAACAACAACAAAAACAAATACAAAAACGAAAAACTTAAGCCCATAAGTATTCAGAGAAGTATTATTACTGAAATGTGACTCTTGTTTGATATGACCTTCTTCTGACCTCCGTCTGTTAAATAATCTATTGAACTAAATTAAGTTTGTTGTCCGCTATTGAAGTGTGAGAAAAGAAATAAATTAATGTATTCAACAGCCCTCATCACGATGAAGGGCATCAAGCCCGGCTGGACTATTGAAGCGCTTGCCTAAGCCTGATAAAGGCCATTTATCGTACATCAAATCATGGTAGTGTCAAATCGTGTACATGCTCGGGTGCCACGAGCAACGAGGGCGTCTCCCGGACAGGTTTCTATCACATCGTGATCACTAAAATGATATTTACAGTATTATGCTGATGAAGGTGAGATATGAGATTCACGAAAAAACAACAACAACAAAAACCTTCATTTAGACTGTGCCCTTTTTTGATGTTGACTCCCGCCTGAACGTAGCCATACTATAAGTAAAAAAATTTGAGTACGAGAGGGTATGTTTTCGCATTAACTGTACGAGATCCTTACAAAAAGATATAAGTTATAGACTTTAACTGACGTGGGGTGTAATCTCGTTCTTTCTATATGTCATTAAAAATTAATTATTTTGTTCTATCTTAGTTTCATCTCATCGAGTCAGGAAGCAATTTATATTTCATAAGTTCCCGCTAGGATCGTGAATATTTGTTGTTGTTTTTTTTAATTTCGCGCATAGCTACACGAGGGCTATCTGCGCTAGCCGTTCCTAATTTAGCAGTGTAAGACTAGAGGGAAGGCAGCTAGTCATCACCACCCACCATCAACTTTTGGACAACATTTTACCAATGAATTGTGGGATTGACCTTCACATTATAACAACACAACGGCTGAAAGGACAAACATGTTTGGTGTGACGGAGATTCGAACATACGACCTTCGGATTACGAGTCAAATGCCTTAACACGCTTGGCTATGCCGGGCCGGATCGTGAGTAGAAAGTCTATCTGGTTTGCCAGAAGCCCGATTGTCGGCCTTCGTTATGTTATAAAATTAATGTGAAAAACGGGAAGAGCTAAGCTTTAATAACAACAAACTGTCACATTTTCAATGTTAAGACTAATCTGATCTAATGATGAAAGTAATTTATGTTCACCATATCTGTTTTGGGCGGTCACTGGAAGGAAACTTAAAAGTAGATATGTTATCGAATGTGACAGAAAACTACAATAGTTCTCACGTTGATAAAATACACAGTACAAAATGTATGAATAGATTTCTGATTAAAATACAAGTGAGAAATAGTTATCTATATAGTGACGTAACAGAGTTTAACTGAAACCTTCGTGTACATTATAATTATATTTTTCACAAATAATTCTATGCTTCTTTCTATAACAGTATTTCAGTCTGTTTTTGTTGGGGGTTTTTTCAGGGCAAAAATACATAAAGCTATCTGTTGTTTCCACCGAGGAGAATCAAATCCTATATTTTAACGTTATACGTCTGTAAGGTTACTGTTGTCTCACAGGTTGATAACAGCATTTTCACAATTAAACTTTAACATAGTCTGCGGTTTTCTTCTGTTTCTAATGTGAGTTACTGGGCTATTAGCAACTCTTGTCTTTTCGGTTACCCAGCGGAACAGCGATAAGTTCAAGGGCTTACAATTCTAAAATTTGGGATTAATTTTCCCACAGCAGACACAGCAGACAGCCACATGCTATTGTTAAAAATAACGTACATTATATTTTCAAGATGTTTTTATTTTAATGCCAAGCTACAAAATTGGTTACCCGCATTCTGGTAGACTTTGACTTTAGTTTTTCTGGTTTATAAACTAACTGTTCACGAAATTGGGAGAATATTAAAGTTTGTAGTAATTAAAATATATGCATAAATTTATAGTATGAATAAAACCAATACTTTAATATTATATATACCAAGCAAACATCTTTATTTTGAGACATATTTTTCATGAAGGTTTATTTGAGATAAACCGAGTCATTGTAGTTTTAGTTTGTATTCCTACAAATAATCCTTGTTCAACACTTAATACTATAGGTAATAATCTTTCTTCAACACTTCATACAATACACATAATAAACATTTTTAATCACTTAATACTATAGGTAATAATCTTTCTTCAACACTTAATGAAATACAGTAATAATAGTTTTTAAACGCTTAATACAATGCATAATAATCTTTCTTCAACACTTAATACCATACACAGAATAAACATTTTTAATCACTTAATACAATACGTAATAATCTTTCTTCAACACTTAATACAATACACATAATAAACATTTGTAATCACTTGACACAACACGTAATAATCTTTCTTCAACACTTAATGGAATACAATAATAATAGTTTTTAAACGCTTAATACAATACATAATAATCGTTGTTCAGTACTTAATACAATGCATAATAATCTTTCTTCAACACTTAATACCATACACAGAATAAACATTTGTAATCACTTAATACAATACGTAATAATCTTTCTTCAAAATTTAATGGAATACAATAATAATCGTTTTTCAACACTTAATACAATACATAATAATCGTTTTTAGCACTTAATACAATACACGTAATAATATTTCTTCAGTACTTAATACAATACAAATACTATTTTTTTATTCTAGCGATGAGCACCCCGATATTTGTTGGACTGCGCGTGGTTCAATGATTCGAGTACCAGACTGTGAATTCGAGAGTTCACGGTACGCTGCCAGTGAAAGTCAGGTCTCACTATTACATTTATTAAAATACCCCGAGAAATAGTGGTTGATTCTTTCAACTAGCCGCAAATATTCGTCTGTGTTACTGATATGTGTGGTGCACTTTGTAACAGCCATTAAATAAAATATTTTAACATATATATAATACAAATGTTCTGTTTTCAGAAAAATGAATTTCAAATTTTGATATTAGAAAGATAGCAAGGCTAATTAAGAAATGAAACCGTTAAGTTTACAAAGAAAGACAAACTACGAACTTGAAATAATTACCTGGACTATTCATAATGTGTTTATTCCTTCAATTCTAATCGACCTCATTAGACTAACGTTAGACTGATAATCTAAATGAATACAGCGTAGTGAATTTCACAGCATTGTAAACCACCACACATGAATTCACAATAAAAAAACAACATCCTTTGGGATTTTAATCTTAGTATGACATTAAGAAAGCCCGGCATGGCCAAGTGGGTTAAGGCATTCGACTCGTACTCTGTGGGTTCGAATCCCCGTCGCACCAAACATGCTCGCCCTTTCAACCGTGGGGGCATTATAATGTTACGGTCAACCCCACTATTCGTTGGTGAAAGAGTAGCTCAAGAGTTTGCGGTGGGTGGTGATGACTAGCTGCTTTCCCTCCAGTTCTCCAATGTTAAATTAGGGACGACTAGCGTATATAGTCCTCGTGCAGCTTTGTGCGAAATTCAAAAAATAAAGACATTAAAAGTGTAAAAAAGAATAAAACAACAGCACATATAATTGTTCTAACGGGCTTGTTTGTTTGTATTTAAGCACATAGTTACACAATTAATTATCCTGGTTCTGCCCACCACAGGTGTCGAAACCCGGCTTCTAGCGTTGTAGGTCCGTAAACATAAGCTGTACCACTAGTGTGTGTGTGTGTTGGGGGTTAATACGTATGTAAATTCAGGTTTTCATATAAGCCAATGATTACAGGGAGAGATTCACACACATCCCCTTTCATGTTTTGTCATCCAAAACATGTATAACAGGATATTAACTGACACTGAATGTTTTATTTTCAATGAAGCTTTATTTGACAAATATTCCAGCATAACAATAACTTAGTTTCGTTTTGAGTTTACTTATTGATTAAATATATTTTATTACAGCTCAAGAGTTACAGTAAGGAAGATTTCCTTTTAGAACAGTTACGACGTTTCGATCACTGGTGCGATCATTCTCAAGTATTGTAACTTTGAATAAAATAGAAAATCTTCCAATAAAATCATTTCTGAGAAATATTCCGATATAATTTTATAAAATTACTAGTCGAATGTCATTTTCACTACCTGTATAACTGGGATGTCTGGTTGTAGTGGGACATTCCTTCCCAGTTCAATTTCTGTCAGAAACGTGAATTATGAGAAGGAAAACGGAAAATCAGATTTCTTCCAAAAACTTCTCTTTCAAAATCTGGTTTCATTAACACCTTCTACTCCCCTTCTATGTCTTTTCACCACCCTCCCCCCAACTTGAAAGACGCTGAAAGGTTTTTTTAAATTCTGGATGTAGTGAACTAGCGAACCATACACGAGTATAAATAACATGCATGCAAACACATTACGTCAACACTTAACTCTCGTTTGAGTATTTTAATAAACTAGTTTATAAACATAATTCTTTAATATTCTTTTACAATTATTTTCCACATCGATAGTATGTTTGTTAACATATTTGTATTTCTTATTAATAGGCTAACTTTTTAGGAGGATTTTATGGACATTTCTATTCGTATTAATAACGTCCAACAGTTTAAAACTTTAGATTGCGGTGTCACAAATACCCACCGTCATACGATGTTCAATTTTAACAACTTTCATAGTGATTCCTATGACAATACAAGCAAAAGGAAGATATTTGTATTGTCTTGATAAAATGCTTGAGTTCATACACTATTTTTCTGGTATAAACACAGTCTCAACAGTTGTTAATAGACAAAATATTATAACGTTTATTTTTCACGGTGTTATTTTGTTACAAGCCCGTACCATTACTAAGCCCCTCTGACCTAACTTAACGCAGAACTTGGTGTAACAATCTTTAACTCGCTCTGTGTCTTTTACACATTGTAAGTTGTCTATTAACGTGTTAGATAAAGTAAGATAAAGAAGCAAACGTACCACGTTTGGTCAATTTACTTGGAGCCATGTTCACTAGTTTAAACATACGATATAAGCTTTGTATTTCTATAAAGGCTTCACCTCTTTATGGGCGTGGTGATTGTTACCTTCACCAGCCTCATACAGACGAAAAAAGAAACAACAACAACCGAAATCCTATGTTTTAATTGTTTAAAAGAAGACTGAAATAATCGAATTCAATTTAGTATTGTTATGCCGAATGTGACTGGATTTGTTTCTATTCTGGCATATTACAGAGACTGTCAACCTTTACCACGTCTTTCTTACGTGTAAGAATACGATGTTTAAGTAGAGATGTGACCTGGTGTTGAGAATAAGGAATTATTCTCACTTATTTGTAGCCAACATAAAGAAAGAATCAAGTAATTCACAGAGAAATTTGTATTCTAGAATGTTATATCATCCCATTCAAAGTTATTCGTGTAGACTGTATCTAGAAGTACTAATGCAGTATTCGTGATAACGGGAGGGCAAGTTGGCTCGATGAGAGATTTTTTGTTGTTGCTAATCCTACTAGTGGATAATGACCGTAGATTGAATAGCGCTCCATTATCTGACCACCATCATCTTTATTATGTATTCATTGATATGGTACGTAATGTTCATCTTAGTTATTCGAGAGCACGATTCTGTCATCTGTCTAACCTTACCTCCACCTTTAGCATAACGATGGTTTTTTTAACTTGACAGTCTGGGTATCACAAGTGATTTCGTCAACTGCCGTCGTTAAAGTCGTGTAATGAATATAAAATATTAATCACGAGCTATTATAAAGGATTCCATGTTGTTCTTATGACGTTTTGTAAGTTTCCACAGTTCATTATGATCGCCTCTACTTCCTAGCGATTTACAACCTAATCAGTGTTCTGTAAGCCCAAGTTAAAATATTCCATCGTTAATATTCATTTAGAATGAAAATAAAGGTACATTAAACAAAACAACAACAACATAGTGTAAAATGAGACTTATTTTTTTTGTAATTGTAACACACGAAACGTAAGGTTGTTTGTTTTACAGCAAAGCCACATTATGCTGTTTTCTGTGTTCACTGCATTGAATCAAACCCTGGATTTTAATGCTGTAGGTTCGAAAACTATAGGACAGGTAACGCCAGCTAGCTAGTTTAGTGCTTAACTCGATTCTTTGTAAATTTATATCATTCTGTTAAAATTGACATTTATTGTTTGTTATATTTCAAGGAATTTGTTCCAACACGTTGAAATAAACCGAGTCTTTGAGGGATTTCGTATAGCTTTACAAGTTATTGTTCCAGTAGATGTTTGTCTCGATTTTGTAATACGTAATACAATTACAATAAGAAATTAAAAATTGATTTTGTACTCTCGGATTCACATTTCGTGGGCTGTTGCCATAGAAATGCACTCCTTACTTTGGGGAGAGTAACGTTCACACTCAACTATATGGTCACATGAGTGTAATACAGGGTGTTTGGAAAGTCACTGTGCAGTTATATATTTATTAACAGACATGTTTCAATATAGAATACAGAATGACAATTATAAACAATGTTAAAAGTGACCCCTGATAGCTTCAATACAGGGCTGGATCCTTCTTATTTTGTTTCTAAACACCGCTATCAGCTGCTGGCTTGAAATGGACTGAATAAAATATGATTACAAAACTGCACAATAACTTTCCGAACACCCTGCACAAGAGTTAGAGTTGGGTGGTGTTAAATGGCTAACTTTCTTCTAGTCTGTCAATTGAAAATTAGAAGGGCTATATATAGATAGCCCCCAAAAAAAAACAAAGTAATTTTCTTTTTCTAAATATTCGACTTCGTGATGTAGCGATGTGACAAATAATACAATTATTTGTTGAATTTATGAAATTAAAATCCTCAAAGAGCATCATATTCTGTATGTTTGTATAGGTATTGGAAAGAATTATATATTTTTGTAATTAAAAACAAATGAAGTCTATGTTCCGTGAAGTTTGGCTTTCTTTATAAGCGTATTCCGCAGACAGGGAAGAAGAAATATCTTTATTTTATTTGTGAGCTACAATGCGTAAACAATGCTGTTTTATGTTGAAAAAAGTTTTTGTGAGCTGTAATCTTCAAACGAATATTGTTGTATGTTAATGTTTTTTTTTGTGAGTTATAATTTTCGTACGATAATGTTGTATGTTGAGAAGGTTTCTGTGAGGTGTAACCATCAAACAATATTATTGTATGTTGAGAAGGTTTCTGTGAGGTGTAACCATCAAACAATATTATTGTATGTTGAGAAGGTTTCTGTGAGGTGTAACCATCAAACAATATTATTGTATGTTGAGAAGGTTTCTGTGAGGTGTAACCATCAAACAATATTATTGTATGTTGAGAAGGTTTCTGTGAGCTGTAATCATCAAACAATATTATTGTATGTTGAGAAGGTTTCTGTGAGGTGTAACCATCAAACAATATTATTGTATGTTGAGAAGGTTTCTGTGAGGTGTAACCATCAAACAATATTATTGTATGTTGAGAAGGTTTCTGTGAGGTGTAACCATCAAACAATATTATTGTATGTTGAGAAGGTTTCTGTGAGGTGTAACCATCAAACAATATTATTGTATGTTGAGAAGGTTTCTGTGAGGTGTAACCATCAAACAATATTATTGTATGTTGAGAAGGTTTCTGTGAGGTGTAACCATCAAACAATATTATTGTATGTTGAGAAGGTTTCTGTGAGGTGTAATCATCAAACAATATTATTGTATGTTGAGAAGGTTTCTGTGAGGTGTAACCATCAAACAATATTATTGTATGTTGAGAAGGTTTCTGTGAGATGTAATCATCAAACAATATTATTGTATGTTGAGAAGGTTTCTGTGAGGTGTAACCATCAAACAATATTATTGTATGTTGAGAAGGTTTCTGTGAGGTGTAACCATCAAACAATATTATTGTATGTTGAGAAGGTTTCTGTGAGGTGTAACCATCAAACAATATTATTGTATGTTGAGAAGGTTTTGTGTTGAGGTGTAACAATCAAACAATATTATTGTATGTTGAGAAGGTTTCTGTGAGGTGTAACCATCAAACAATATTATTGTATGTTGAGAAGGATTTTGTGAGGTGTAACCATCAAACAATATTATTGTATGTTGAGAAGGTTTCTGTGAGGTGTAACCATCAAACAATATTATTGTATGTTGAGAAGGTTTCTGTGAGGTGTAACCATCAAACAATATTATTGTATGTTGAGAAGGTTTCTGTGAGGTGTAACCATCAAACAATATTATTGTATGTTGAGAAGTCTGAATGTTATGTGAGTATTTTTGCTTTACAACTATTCAGGGTGGTGTAATTGCATATTCATGTGTGTGTAATCTATGATCTACAGGAATTGGTAAAAAATAAGACACATATGGTCCCGTTCAGTTCCTTATATCAAACAGATGCAACACTGTTTAACGTATACGTACTAACACTGCTTCTATCGCTACTAAATACAACTACTTAAACAAAATCGTTGATTTGTTTTATTAAGTTTTAATGCTTGCTCAATAGCCTACATGAGGCCCGGCCGGCATGGCCAGGTGGTTAGGATGCTCGATCTGAGGGTCACGTGTTCGAATCCCCCTCACACCAAACATGTTCGCCCTTTCAGCCGTTGGGACGTTATAAGTGATGGTCAATCCCACTATTTGTTGGCAAAACAGTAGCTTAAGCGCTGTTGGTGGGTGGTGATGACTAGCTCTTTTCCCTCTAGTGTTACACTGCCAAATTAGGGACAGCCAGTGCAGATAGCCTCGTGCAGCTCTACTCGAAATTAAAGAACAAAAACAAAACAGCAATCATGATCGAAAAATAAAATTCAGGTTCCAGTCAAGCATCTTAAGTTTCGAAATTCCTCTTATTTTTGCTAATTTTTACTAATGCAGGTTTTAATTATGCGAATATATGTGCTAATAAACACGACCTTCTTAATAGGCATATAAATATTGGTACGTTGTTTCGCTCGCTACTGCTAATTTATCGGTGAACAGTAACCAGTAACGTAGTTAAAACAACAGCTTCTAGGCTTCATCAGTTATCATTACTGGGCTCTTTAATCCTTAGCTCATTAACTGAAGATAATACTCTTTCTTCTGAAGTCGAAGCCACATTAACAGAAGCAAACACAGCAGTTACAAACGTTGTTTGTTTGTTTGTTTGTTTTTGAATTTAGCGCAAAACTACTCGAGGGCTATCTGCGCTAGCCGTCTCTAAGTCTCTAATTTAGCAGTGCAAGACTAGAAGGAAGGCAGCTAGTCATCATCACCCACCGCCAGCTCTTGGGCTACTCTTTTACCAATGAATAATGGGATTGACAGTCACATTATAACGCCCCCACGGCTAGGAGGGTGAGCATGTTTGGTGCGACGTGGATGCGAACCCGCAACCCTCAGATTACGAGTCGCACGCCTTAACCCACCTGGCCATGCCGGGCCCTATTTACTCTAGTATTACTATTACTATCGTCACACAGAACACGACTGGCCGTAGGGGCATTATGAAGTGACGGTCAATTCCACTATTTGTTGGTAAAATAGTAGCCCAAGAGTTAGCGGTGAGTTGTGATGACTAGCTGTCTTCCCTCTGGTCTTACACTGCTAAATTATGGATGGCTAGCGCAGATAGCACTCGTGTAGCTTTGCGCGAAATTCAAACCAAAGCAAACATTCACAGGGTCAGGTGATATATTCAGGCATCTTCGACCAGGGTGAGGGGCTCCTGAATTTTATGAAAAACACTGATAATGCCGACAGGTATATTTAGATCACAGATAAATACAGTAATTCGGAATCACTTCAGGGAAGTCGATCAGTACACATTATACAAAATGATTCTACTCTACGCCACAGGGCAAAACAGGTCGGTAATACTAACACGATATGCATTAGACGTAAATTTAAAAAGGAAATTTCGCTCTATGTATATTTGAAAGACATCTTTCGTTTTATTTCATTGCTTCAGGTGAAAGAGTATCTTTGAATGATCCACCTCTTCAGTGGCAAAGTTGTATTCTGCAGACTTAAAACGCTAAAAACCGGATTTCAATACCCGTGGGGAGCAGAAACCGATTAGTTTTTGTGTAGATTTGTGTTTAATCTCAAATAAACACGTCTTTGAAGAGAGAGAGTCAACAGCCCAGATCTTAACCCTTTCGAAAACTGCTGGCTGGTAATGCGAAGCAAAGTGCAAGAGAAGAAGCCGAGATGCCCCCTTGGAACTGCAGGAAGTCCAGATCCTCAAATGACATCATAAGTTGTTCTCTATATCCAACTGCTATGTCACAGGGATATGAAGTAGTTATCAACACCAGAGGGGGCACAACCAAATATTGAACCAAAGTATATGATGGCTTTTTCTGAATTATATTAATTGATTGTTCAGAGTTAAACACAAATCTACATAATAGGTTATCTCTGCTATTCCCACCTACGGGTTTATCGATTTCTTGAAGTGGGAAACCGCAGAGAAACCGTTGTGCCAGTGTGGGGGGTCTCAATTATATTAGTAGTGTTACCTTTACTTTGGCTATTCTTACTCCCAGAACATTTTCATGTTTGCTAGGTATTTGCTGATAATTTGTTGTAACATATAAGAAATATGTATACAGATATCTGAATGAATGAAAGAATAGCCAACTTGCACCACATATTGTCTCCTCCGTTTCACACTACATAGTTCTGACGCTTCCACAGTATACAACCTTTTACAAAATTATAGGAATAAAAAATGTGAGAAATACTGGGTGATACAATAATTCTTTCCACCAATTTGTTGATAGGATATTTTACTTCATACAAACATTTCACAATGATCGAATTTCACTCAGTAATACATCAACAGAAGTAGACGGCGTGCGAGAAACAGTAACAAACTTAAGAATATATAAACTTTTTCACAATATCTTCATCAAAATTATTTTGCATTTTATAGATTTCTAAATTTAGAGTAACAGACATATTAGTTAGGGGTTATGTATAGGATGCTCCAAACAATATATTTTTGATAAAAAGTGAATGTTATTACAGATTTTATAAATTTCCAAGTAACTTTCAAAAAGAAAATTAGTAAATTTAAAATAATGTTTTTGATTTCTTGGTTGGAAATTTGTACGTCAGTTCAATAATAAAACTTAATTATAGGTTCGAAATATGTCACTGTTTAATGTATTATCCAGTTTCGGTTTAGAAATATAGTTATGTTTAGTTTCAACAGATGGCGAGCTTTTCAGAGAGAATTTTTTTATAAACTTGTACGATTTTGCGAAATATTCAAAAAAGTTGTTCGTATCTTCTATTTCCTTTGACTTCACTTGCCTCAAATGTTTTCGTATTACGTCACGCATATGTATATTAATATATTCATGTTATGTTATGACACAAAAGATGGTTCGTTGAAACCTTGTAAGATCATAAAGTCGTTATATAGTCACAAAACTAACGTTTTCTGGATTTTGAAGGTACTGCACTCAAACTTTTTAATTATTTCTTAGCTTACAAGAAAACTGAGTTGAAACTTATTATAATTTGTTTATTATTGTTAGGATAGTAAAAGATGCTGATAAGTATAGTTGGTCAGGAAAGATTAAGCAGTAGCTTTAAATGATATATTCAGTTTCGTATATATCTTTAATGAAATATGGGTGTACACACTTTGCATTTCGTTCCCTTATAAATAAAATATAAAGAAATTAAGAAAAAAGAAAACAAAATACTGCTAATATAATCCAATTATATCAACGAAATATATGGTAGTTACTATAGTAAAGATGTGGCTTCTTTGTTTTTGTTTTTTGAATTTCGCGTAAAGCTACTCGAGGGCAACCTGCGCTAGCCGTCTCTAATTTATCAGTGTAAGACTAGATGGAAGGCAGCTAGTCATCACCACCCACCGCCAACTCTTGGGCTACTCTTTTACCAACGAATAGTGGGATTGACCGTAACATTGTAGCGCTCCCACTCCTGAAAAAGCGATCATGTTTAGTGCGAGCGGGATTCGAACCCGCGATCCTCAGATTACAAGTCGAACGCCTTAACCCACCTGGTCATGCCGGGCCAAAACTGTTGGAACATTGCCAAAAAATGTGGTTCCTGTTATATACAAGTTCTGTGAAAAGAAACACATGGATACCTTTATTTTGTCTTTAAATATGTAGATACTTGTATAGCATTTTATATGTGTGTATGTGTGTGCATTTGTGTAATATTATAGTAAAAGTTAACATATTTTAACGAAGTTAAATAAGCAAAATCACAAGGAAAGATTGCGTTAAAAACAGCAAATACAAACCTCTGACTTAATATATTAATCTTTTATAACTTAAAAATAAGCCAAAACAAAAATAAATTAAACATAAAACGCTGCACTAATTGAAAAGATCCCAGGGTACAAGTTATAATGTGAAATTACAAAATGTACCTTAGGTTTTGGAGGTTATTGCAGATGTAGGACTCACATTGCGGTGGAGATACACTTGTCTATTAATTTTAACCTCCATTCGCCAGTACCACATAAGAAATAAGAGTAGCAATATGTATAAGAATAGAAATCGAGAGAGCGAGATGTGGGTGCTGAAGCCCATAACGTCCCGTATCTATATGACCCTTAACTGCTTGTAGATAGTTGTGGGTAGGTGACGACTCTCCCAAGTAAAGAAGAAAAAAATAAATGAAATAAAAATAAGAATATAAGATACTACCAATTGGGAGTAAGTAAGTTGAAAACTTATACGTGTGTATGTATACGTCTTTAATTGTGTGGCATTATGTATATTTGTATTTATGGTTGTAATGCTTAGAGAACAAAGTGAGCCATTACCGTGTTTCTTATGTGCCACAACGTAAATACTAAACAGAACTTGTAATAAAATAATTTCTAGTGTGTTAAAACTCCTGTAATAATTAATCCCATTTTTATAATTTGCACATTCAACCAGAAGACGAACAAAAAATTCCAGGACGCTCATTTTTCAACAATGCTACCCAATGGCTAAATTGTATGAGTGAGGGCTTATACTGCTAAAAATTTGATTTTCGGTACTTGCAGTGGGAAGAGTACAACAGACTAGCTTAACAACAAACAAATCTTTCAAGATTGTGATCCTTTTGTACATACTCGCTTTCCCAATGTTTGCTTTTAAAAATGTAACTACATTAGGGAAGTGTGTGGGGGAGAGTAGCTTTCATTTTATTTCTTGTCTTCAATATTTGTTTGGCTTCTTCAATTTTCAGAAAGTCAAATTTACTCAAATTCTTTAAACAAATCAATCTGCTTAAATTCATAAAAAAGATCTATCTGCAAAGATTCAATTTAGAGTTCCTAGACCCAATGACCAATTGTGCCTTTTTAGTTACGTCTTATGAGTACAGGAAATCTCATTGTAATTTACAATTAATTTTTACAAATTTGGAATAAACATAATTATAATTTCTGCATCAAAACATGATATGAAATGAGAAAATAATAAAATATAACTGCAGAACTTCTATCTAAAATAAACATATTTAATGTTGAGACGACGTTTCGGAAGAATGCCTTTAGCGGTCTTCATGTTTTGGAAAGAATGTTTCATGCGACTTCTTTTGACAGCCTTCCTGTCTGTTTGACGATAACAAACCAAACCAAACCATGGCAGTATTTTGAAGTAAAAGCCTGTGTAGTTCAAAGTAACAATCCTTCTTCGATCGATAAAGAATGATGTTTAAATAGATAAAGGTGAAAATCAAATAGAACAATGACAAAAACAACAACAATCTGTGTAAGAAATAATACATTAAGGGCAAGTAGGGAGCGGAAAACAGGAAATCGGGTCAATTTTGAGCGAATGATATCTATTTGTTTCAGACCCCCGAAGTACAGCGGTATATCTCCGGATTTACAACGCTAAAATCAGGGGTTCGATTCCCCTCGGTGGGCTCAGCAGATAGCCCGATGTGGCGTTGCTATAAGAAAACACACACATACCCTATTTAAGGCCCGGCATAGCCAAGCGTGTTAAGGCGTGCGGATCGTAATCTGAGAGTCGCGCGTTCGCATCCCCGTTGCGCTAAACATGCTCGCCGTGGGGGCGTTATTATGTGACGGTCAATCCCACTATTCGTTGGTAAAAGAGTAGCCCAAGGTTTGGCGGTGGGTGGTGATGACTTCCCTCTAGTCTTACACTGCTAAATTAGGGACAGCTAGCACAGATAGCCCTCGAGTAGCTTTGTGCAAAATTAAAAAAAAAACAATTTGTTTCTTGTTGGGAGGTGTTTCAGTTTTTGAAGTCAAAATTGACTGGTCCCGTTCATTTTGGTTTTAAAGTCCTTTTAAATAACCGATATTTATCTGGTTTTATTGTATGTGTTTTTTTTTTGTTTTTTTACAAATACAAGAACTTCCTTCGCAGTTTGTAAATCAACAACAGTCAATCAAGCAAACACACTATACGCTGCTGTTTTGAATTAAGCACAAAGCTACACAATGGGCTATCTGTGCTCTGCCCACACAGACATACCGCTGAGCCACCTGGGGGGGGCAATAAAAAAGTAATTAGCTAAACACCATAGTGTATAACCTGAATTAATTGAATCATAATTTTGTAGTTCAAGAAAACTGTGAATAAATTAGCACATGTTAAGTAGGACTAAGAATATATTTACGATTTTGTTTCTATGTGTGAGGTTTCAAGTATTGATTAGATGTGGTAGACGATATAGTTTCAAGTATAGATTAGATGTGGTAGACGATATAGTTTCAAGTATAGATTAGATGTGGTAGACGATATAGTTTCAAGTATTGATTAGATGTGGTAGACGATATAGTTTCAAGTATAGATTAGATGTGGTAGACGATATAGTTTCAAGTATTGATTAGATGTGGTAGACGATATAGTTTCAAGTATAGATTAGATGTGGTAGACGATATAGTTTCAAGTATAGATTAGATGTGGTAGACGATATAGTTTCAAGTATAGATTAGATGTGGTAGGCGATATAGTTTCAAGTATAGATTAGATGTGGTAGATGATATAGTTTCAAGTATAGATTAGATGTGGTAGACGATATAGTTTCAAGTATAGATTAGATGTGGTAGACGATATAGTTTCAAGTATTGATTAGATGTGGTAGACGATATAGTTTCAAGTATAGATTAGATGTGGTAGACGATATAGTTTCAAGTATTGATTAGATGTGGTAGACGATATAGTTTCAACACTACGTGCGCCTCCCTACTTAGCTACACATATGAAACTAGATCAGCTTTCATACTTCCTGCACTAGAAACTGTACTGCTTTCTGTTTATGTCTTCTTGTTTTTATTCACGTTTAACTTTAATCTATTTTATCTACGTGTTTACTTTAGCTTCAACTAGCTGTTTTTTTTAGTTGTTTTCTTCAATATTGGACTGAGTCCGTTTAATATAAGTAGAAGACTTTTTAAACAAGATATAGATGTCACTTTTCTTTATTTAAATAAACTTAGAAACAAATTTTTTCCAAACTTTCTACATATTAGACATGCTTAAAATGTGACGATAATGTGTTTTCTATGACTTGCAATGAAAATATTTAGGTAAGAAATACAATTGCTTTATTACACTGTGAGAATAATAAATATATTAAGATAAACATAATCTATTATTTGACAAGAATGATTTAACAAACATCATAATTAAACGAGCTTTTAGACAGCATTTTTGTGAAACAGCAGGTAAACATCCAGTCTTTCACAAGTAAAAAAAAACAAAACAAAAAACATACGGTTTATTTGTTAAACTCTGCTCAACTTTACGCTAACCATTCCAAATTTTGAAGTGACAGATCAAGGAAAAAGAAACCTCT
This sequence comes from Tachypleus tridentatus, assembly GCF_004210375.1. Taxonomy (NCBI): domain Eukaryota; kingdom Metazoa; phylum Arthropoda; class Merostomata; order Xiphosura; family Limulidae; genus Tachypleus; species Tachypleus tridentatus. Next base: position 14,936,822 of record NC_134830.1, read on the forward strand.
GCACACACTGTGACGGGCCCGGCATGGCCAAGCGCGTTAAGGTGTGCGACTCGTAATCTGAGGGTCGCGGGTTCGCATCCCGTCGCGCCAAACACGCTCGCCCTTTCAGCCGTGGGGGCATTATAATGTGACGGTCAATCCCATTATTCGTTGGTGAAAGAGTAGCTCAAGAGTTTGCGGTGGGTGGTGATGACTAGCTGCCTTCCCTCTAGCCTTACACTGCTAAATTAGGGACGGCTAACACAGATAGCCCTCGAGTAGCTTTGTGCGAAATTCAAAACAAACAAACAAACACACTGTGACCTCTGAGCTGCTCTTTACCAGTGATTGACCATACTATTATAACGCCTTCACTACTGGAAGGATGTCTGTATTAAGTCAAATGTCCTGACCATGAAGTCATGCCAGGAATAATGCCACATCTATGTAAAATAAGTACTTTTACCACTAAACATCAATGACTCAAAGGACACACAAAGAAATGTTGCTTATTTGTTACTATTAAGTCCTCCCAAGTGTCAGTAACTCATTAGCAAGTTGCGGAGTTATACATTAAAAGTTCGATCCCTGATGTGGGCAAAGAGCAGACTATACTTTGTGTAGCTTTGAGCTTAGCGACAACAAAATACGAAGAAACAAGCGAAGCTAAATGTTGAAGTAACTATTTAGATGTTTTCATAAGAAGTAGCTCGGTTTTACTAATACTCAAAGTTGGCTGAAAATGTCAGTTAGTTAGATTTCGTTTGAGTTTCATATCTCAGTTTTGTTCTATTTTATTATGTGTTCTTGTCTTCAGACGTGGTCAGCTTTGGCTATATTTTTTTATTCAAAGATTTGTATGTCTAATAGTGTTGAGGAGCGCTGAGGTCCGATAGAAAAGACAAGTGTTTTAGTGAAATGCAGGTGGAGAATAAATTAAGCACAGTCAGTAGAGGAAAACAATGGACCACATGTTATAATGTAATTGAAACACAAATAGTATTTATTTGATAAATAAACTGTTATATCACTTACACTGGTCGTTCTTCTTCTGTTGTATTGTTTAAGTGTAAAACCTAATGGCTACAAAACAAGAAACTTAGAGAAATTGAGCAAACCAAGGAAGAGATTTGTCCAAAGGCTGTCATGTCAAAAGAATGCCACTACTCCCTGTAGGATTTCCATAAGTCATGTGGTGTACGAGGACAACAATTACCTAGTTGCATTTCAGCAGTTCGAGCGCACAGAAGTCTTAAGGCACTGCATATTGCTCCTTGACTTATGTTTTCGCATGGAACAATCCCAATGGCACAGCGATATGTTTGTGAACTTACAAAACTCGGAACCGAATTTTGATTCCCGTGTTTGGAAAAGCACATATAACCCATTGTAGAGCTTGGGGCTTAAATTCAAAGAAACAATAAAAGGTCATATGGAATAGAATAATTTTTCATTTCATTAACAAAATAATTGAGTTAGGCAACAATAGAATATGTTGTGTGCATATTCTATGTTGCGTTGAGTACGCGGATTGCTTTTGCTACTGAGCGTTGTATTCATTGTGTCTCAAATATTATAAGACATCGCATTTTGCTTATTAAGTTTGAGGTATGATTCGTTTTAGATCTCTTTGTTGAAGGTCCTAGTTTATCAGATTGATATATTTCTATATTTTCTAATTCTATTAAGTAGAAGTCTTTTAAATTCTTAAAATATCGCTATGAGTTGGACGTATTAATATTTTTCATCAAAAGCGATTTATTTTCAGTGTTGTCACACCACGTGTGAAATGACAATCAATGTTAAAAATGTAGTTCTGACACGTTTTGTTCCACCGCAACAGTGTATCAGTTGTGCTTGTCACATGGCTTGCTCATTTGCATATTTAATACCATATTTTTAATGTAACGAACGTAACCATCTGCATGCGCTTACGTTTCAATTTTACTTTTTCATCATACAAGAATAGTCCAAGTGTTGCTTTTTTAAAGTTTATAAGTTCAGAATTAAGAACGGGTATACGCAGATAACCATTGTTGAGATTTATGCGAAGTTCATAAACAAAGAAACAAAGTGAATTCTGAAAAAAAATGAATTTAATTTTTGTTGGTCATTCTATTTATCCATTGTTTTCAATTCCACGTTGTAAATGGTGTTTTGTTCTCCAATGAACCCCATCGTATCCACCAACCTTTAATCTGTGTTTGTATGTGTATTTGTGTTTCACTTATAGCAACGGCACTCGGGCTGTCTGATATGCCCACCAAGAGGAATCGAACCCCTGATTCTAGCGTTGTAAGTCCGTAGACTCATCGCTGTCCCAGCGGAGAACCTTAATTTGTGTGACTTACCATTTCAGCTATACATATCTACAAATATTTAATCTGTACGACTCTTATTATGTTGTGCATTTTGAAGTTTATTCAATTTAATATTGTTAGAAAGACTATTGACACACAGAAATGTGGCTTTGTACCTAAGATTTTCTTCCTTCGAATTTCTTAAATCTGTCTTATTAATTTTTTCACCGATTATCCCAAATATTTTTCTGCATTCTACTTACAAAGTTCTTTGTTACTTATCTTGTTTACTCTGAAAACTAGGCAGTTTTATGAAGTTGTTTTTGTGTGTAGGCTGTTGCAATGGAATTCCGGTTTTTATGTGAATGTACGTGTACAGTACAGTTTTTTCTTTACTCCTGGAAAAGACGAATACGCTAAGGTTCGAACAGGTTGCTTGGTTTAGTTTGTTCTAGATTTCGTGCAAAACTACACGAGGGTTATCTGCGCTAGCCGTTCCTAATTTAACAGTGTAAGACTAGAGGGAAGGCAGCTGTAATCACTACCCACCGCCAACTCTTGGGCTACTCTTTTACCAACGAATATTGGGATTGACCGTTACATTATTTGTAGAACTTACATTACCAATCGGCAGTATCATTCTTTCATCAAAGCTCTGCCTAACAACATTCGGTTTTCAACACACACTTGAATAAAACCGAATTCCAGTGTTCAAAACAAGTTCGTTATGTATTATAGATGTTTTTGTCTCAAGTGAAGATAAACACGATCTAATGACGAAACGTATTTCACTTACACAATTTGTCAAAAGTTGCAAACAGTCATTGGTTCATTAGCGAATTATAAAATATTGTTTGTTTTTGTTTTTTGGAATTTCGCACAAAGCTACTCGAGGGCTATCTGTGCTAGCCGTCCCTAATTTAGCAGTGTAAGACTAGAGGGAAGGCAGCTAGTCATCACCACCCACCGCCAACTCTTGGGCTACTCTTTTACCAACGAATAGTGGGATTGACCGTCACATTATACGCCCCCACGGCTGGGAGGGCGAGCATGTTTAGCGCGACGCTGGCGCGAACCCGCGACCCTCGGATTACGAGTAGCACGCCTTACGCGCTTGGCCATGGAATTATAAAATAACGTGTAATGATATATATTAGGGAAAATCAATACTGATGAAGTTTGGTAAACACAATCATCAGTACACATTAAGTAGGATCTATAGGAAGTTGGCAAAAACATTGATAGTGATGGAGTGGTAGAATTAACACACATAACCCAAGAAGTAAACTTAATAATGAAATCAAGTCCTTAATTTTAGTGAGCAATAGGACAAACATGCTTATAAATAAAAACATTCTCGCACAAAATAAACTATTAATACATTAGTCGCAATTTAGGACATATGAATTACAGATTGGTGTTTTTATCATTATTCTGATTAAAACAGTTTTAGTTGGAAGGATGACTTTTTACAATTAAATTTATTCCTACGTGTTCACTGTCTCATGAAGTTTTAATGAGTGGTAAGTGTTCGTAAATGATATGTTATGACTTATCTTTTTTCACGTGATCAAATTTCTGAGTGGCAAGGTTTGATTAGGTGAAGGTCTGTTTCGCTCGATACCCCTGACAAGCCCTCATGTCAAGGGCACAAATGAATATCGACCTTCAAATTTCTTGCCTCGGTTGTATTTCATAGCGCCAGAGAATTTATTATAAAACATTTCGTGTATTATGTTATATTATAGCTTTGATTTAATTATACTTAAAAGTAGCTGCTTTTAGAATTCAAGCTCTGAATCTATCTGTTAGTTAACGACACCTCAGACTCATGGACGCTAACATACTAAAAACAACATTTTAATTCAGAGACATGAGTTACAGATAAGTCATAAATGGATCTGAATGTAGCGGTTTCCTTATCCCAGATATTTTTGTTTGTTTTTTTAATCTATGAAAGAAAGACAGAAAATGACAGGAAAAACGAAAACTGTACAAAGTTTCCATTTTGGTGTTAAAACACTTACACGTAACGTTAGTTAGAAAGCTTATATACAAAAATATAATTCAATTTGAAATATTTTAACTCCACAGTTGTTTAGATTCGATGGCAGGTGAACTGGGAAGGCCAGGTATAATTTTAACATGTGAAGTAGGGTACAACTCAGGAATATTGTAGTAACTTCTGTATATGTTAGAGTGATTCTAAGAATCTTTTGATTACATTTGAGAATCTAATTTTGAACTGGATTCTTCTCGGTTGGATCACTTTAATCCATTTTGTATCTTGAGAACGTTATTTCTTTTTTAATTTCTCTATTTCTTGTACGTGTATAAAGTTCTTTTACTTTCAATACTTTTTAGAACCGTTTGTAACATCGAGTTGGGTTGTGAAGTTGTGGACTTGTGTTAATAGTATTTTGGGATAATTGTGTTTCTTGCTTTGATAAAGCACTCAGTTGTAGTGTGATGGCAATGATTTACGTGCTAAAGAATTTAACTATTTGTGGTTTCATACAAAGTAGAAGTAAAACTAGGATCCTTAGACTTGTTTTAATTACAGTTACGTTAGCGTTCAGGTTCAACTTACACCAGCTGAATATAACTGATCACTAAATATGTCATATCCAGAAAAGAAAGAAGTAAAATACGATGCTAAGTTGAAGTATAACCGGAAATGTGGAATAAGCAGAAGTTGACACGTCGATATTTAAAAACAGAATCTTATTATTTTCCAGAAGTAACACATACCATTAGTGTTCATACAGTGCATTCAAGTGTTATATCATTGGTGTTGAACTCGGATATTATAATAATATCTTTAGTGATGAAATTTACATCAACATAAACATTAAAATAGTTACACCTATCAACGATCATTGGTTAGATTAGAATGAGTGAAAATAACATTAATATTAATGTTTCCCTCAAGAGAGACTTGTTTTACTGAAAGCTTAGATAGGTTAAGTAGTGCTACGATTTAGGGAGATTAGTGAGAACAATCAGTTCTTATTGTGTCATACACACCAGTCTTTAATCTGTGTGACTGATATATCAGCTATCATGTCCACCAACCTTTCACCTATATGACTACTGTATTATTATTTCGTCTGTAGTATCCACCAACATTTCGTCTGTACGACTGCTATATCAATATTTCAGCTATAGTATCCACCAACATTTCATCTGTGTGACTGCTACGTTAATATTTCAGCTATAGTATCCACCAACATTTCATCTGTGTGACTGCTATGTTAGTATTTCAGCTATAGTATCCACCAACATTTCATCTGTGTGACTGCTATGTTAGTATTTCAGCTATAGTATCCACCAAAATTTCATCTGTGTGACTGCTATGTTAGTATTTCAGCTATAGTATCCACCAACATTTCATCTGTGTGACTGCTATGTTAGCATTTCAGCTATAGTATCCACCAACATTTCATCTGTGTGACTGCTATGTTAGTATTTCAGCTATAGTATCTACCAACATTTCATATGTGCGAATGATATAATGATATTTCAGCTATCATGTCCACCAACGTTTCATATGTCCGAGTGATATATTAATATTTCAGGTGTAAATGTAACGCCGTCTATTGTGTCAACTGATAAGTTTGGTATTTCGTGCATGTCGGAAGCAGGTCCACCCTGATGTTCAAATCACTTTATTTTTGACCTTGGTCAGCAGAACGAAGGATTTAAAACACTAATGCTGATCTGTATGCTAACTATGACAGCTTTAGTCCTGTTATTTCCAAACTGAAACTTGTCGTTTCATTATTAAACATAATTTTTACTTTTTATTTTAGTTACATCCTTGTACACAAAGAAAAGAGTCCGACACTGAAAAGTTTAAACCAAAATGTTAGAGTAAAAATTTCTTACCGAAGTTATTGTAAGTATTTAAAAAAAAAATTCTGATGTTGAAACAACTTATGCACTGTCCTCTCGAATTTGCTCTCACAATCTCTTTATCGTTTTCGTGTTATGAAAGTTTACTGACACAAAAAAAGTCTCCATGTTTATAGAAAACTCTAGACTTAACTCAGACACATCTCTTGACCAAGTTTCAAAGTTAAAAACTACCCTTTGCTTATTTTTTATATACAATTAACCGTGTGGTAACTCTAAAGTGGCATACATTGCCAGAAGTAAAAAAAAAAACCGGAGCACATGAATACTCAAGCGTATCGAGTAAAAGTGATTTTACATAGCAAAATACTGCCACCTAACAGGAAAATACTGCCACCTAACAGAAAAATACTGCCACCTAACAAGAAAATACTGTCACGTAACAGGAAAATACTGCCACCTAACAGAAAAATACTGCCACCTAACAGGAAAATACTGCCACCTAACAGAAAAATATTGCCACCTAACAGGAAAATACTGCCACCTAACAGAAAAATACTGCCACCTAACAGGAAAATACTGCCACCTAACAGAAAAATACTGCCACCTAACAGAAAAATAGTGCCACGTAACAGGAAAATACTGCCACCTAACAGTTCGATCACATAAAATAACCCACAGGTGATCATTTACAAATTTAGAACTTTGCAGTTATTACAACTATATTTTCATATTTCGAACTTCTTATTAAAGAAACCATAATCACGAAAGACTGTCGTTGTATAAATAATCTAAAGACATATTTTTAGCTAAAACTGTTTTAATTTATATAAAACTCGACTACACAAATTCCAACCTTACGTACGATTAATGTTCCCATGTTAGAAGAAGCGTTAGGTGTTGTATTGTTTGTTTTGGAATTTCGCACAAAGCTACGCGAATGCCATCTGTGCTAGCCGTCCCTAATTTAGCAGTGTAAGACTAGAGGGAAGGCAACTAGTCATCACCACCCACCGCCAACTCTTGGGCTACTCTTTTACAAACGAATAGTGAGATTGACCGTCACGTTATAACGCCCCCCACGGCTGAAAGGGCGAGCATGTTTGGCGCGACGGGGATGCGAACCCGCGACCCTCAGATTACGAGTCGCACGCCTTAACACGCTTGGCCATGCCGGGCCTGAGGTGTTGTACTTCCTCTATGAGATCAATATGTATGACACTCAGGGAGTTAAAGTATAGTGTATATAAATGATGTGACTAAGTTGCTATGACAATTTTTTTCTTCAGAAATTAATAATTGCAATACAATTTCTCGTTATCAAACATTAGATTGTTTTAGTCGCAAAATAAAATAATTATTTCCTGAATATTTTTATTTTTTTGCTTGCAAGTTTTTTCCGTGTTGTGCTCTCAGGAGAACGAAGTCCGTGATAGCTAAAGTAACATTCCAAAGTATGTCAGCAAATAGCTGTCAAACTAGTTGTGGTAACTAGTCCAAAGAGATATAATTAGAAAACAGGATTTCAGTTATCTCTGCCGTTAACTCAACGCTGGAATACGTGTTGAAGAGTCATTGAAACTTAACTTGAATGCGTCATCGAACAGTCTGGTGTTGCTAATACTTGATATGAAGACGTATTTTCCGGTCTCTTGTTGGATATTCATTCTTGCAACATGTATGGTAATTATCAAAGTTGCTTAATGTCATGTTTCACAACGTTTTCTGTTTGTTTAATCAGTGATGTCGAGAAAATTGACTTGTAGAGAAATATTTATGTGAAAACGGCTCGTTTGGGTTGAGAAAATATTTTACGTATATATTTCTGTTTGTTTTCTCTGTGATATGTTATGTGCAGCCACGATAATTAAATGGATATTATAACAAACTACGTTGTTGCTAAGATTATAGTATCTCTTAACGTAATGTATAAATACACATTGCAGAAAACTCGTTAAAGTATATTTTGTGGAAACTTTTATAGCAAAGAAAATCGTGTAAAACATATGCCACGTGCAGAGTTATAAAGACTGAACTTGGTTGTTTATTATACTTATATTTATGTTATACGTTTTGTGTTTTCCTTCACCTTTTAATTAGATTGATCATTTAGATACTCTAAAAACGAGTATATTAGTTGTTCTGGCCCCACATTTCAAGTGTGGTGATTTAATTTAATATTGTTGAGCAACAATAACAACTACAAAAACTTTATGATTAAATATTATTTTAGCAAGGAAATACTATGTCACTATAACTTCTCAGTTTGATAGTTGTTATTCATAAAACTACACAGTTGGGTGTAGCTAGTTTGTTTGGTTAGTGTTAAGCAAACAACTGTACAATTAATTGACTATGCTCTTCTCATTAACGGTATTGAAACACCAATACGAACATCCTCGTTACGGTGACGAAATTGCAACTTTCCGGTTTTAGGAAAGTGTGATAAGTAAAGGTTAGTCGTTTTTGTTCTATAAATTAATTCTTGCTTTACGTTATGAAGCAAAAGCTATATACTGAAATTAAAATAAAAATTAAAAACATTACTTGAATAATTTTTCGCAATTACAATTTCAAAATGAATAGTTTTTGATAGTGAAAAGGCAGAATCCAAAGTTAAGGCGTGTGACTCGTAATCTGAGGGTCGCGGGTTCGCATCCAGGTCGCGACAAACATGCTCGCCCTTTCAGCCGTGGGGGCGTTATAATGTGACGGTCAATCCCACTATTCGTTGGTAAAAGAGAAGCCCAAGAGTTGGCGGTGGGTGGTGATGACTAGCTGCTTTCCCTCTAGTCTTACACTGCTAAATTAGGTACGGCTAGCACAGATACCCCTCGACCAGCTTTGTGCGAAATTCATAAGCAAACAGAATCCAAAGTTTAGTTCCTCAAATTTCTTGTCGTTGTAAACATTTTGTTGTTTGTTAATTACACCACGTAACACAAATTTTGTTCCTTGATAGTATGTGTTTATTTCTTAACTACTTATGTTGTAAAAATACAAAAAAATGGTTATTAAACTTTGCTTTTGTGACCTGGATAATGGAGTTTAGAAATTAACCTATTTTCTGTGTAAAAATGGGCAAATTTGCACGTTTTCATTTACATAAGGTCATTGACGTCTCTTTGGGTGGCGTAGTATGGGTTTCTCTCACCAGCTGCACCTCTGAAATTGTAATCTAGATCTTCAATGTCCACCTCCTCTTTTGATTTGCTGCTCTCTTCTGAGGTTGGCTGTTTTCTCTCTGGCGGAGTGGGTACAGGAAACTAATGGCAGTGTGGCACTGGGGCGACGGATGCAGAAGGTCCGGATGCATGATAGCAGATGCATTCATGCCAGCCCGACTTTCGGAAGGGTACACCATACAGAAATAGCAATTGCTTAAGTGGCCAGTGGGTTCACGCCAAATTCTTGGAATAGCGAACTTCATGGCTCTCTTTTCTCCTCTGTACCATCCTGCAAAAGAGTAAAATAAAATTGTTATTATGAAGAATAAATTTATTTCATCCACAACTAATGTGTAAGAGGTTCATGCAAAATATTTTATATGTGATATTTTTTATACTATTGGAAATTTTAAAAAATATATTTAAATTTTAAAAGGTCTAAAATTTGTACTATATTATTTCTTACTATTCAAACAAGCAAAATTTGTCCGTCTTACCTTCTAGAGTGTTTTTTTTTTTTTTGCAGTGCTTGTAGGTAAAATGAAGTGCTCAGGGTTTGTATTGATCCACGACAGGCATGCTGAAATATGTCTTGTAGGCTTCACACATTTTGGCAGATGTTGTCACAGAGTACTTTTTCGCTCTTATCTTCATAAATTGGCCACATACGTAGCAGAATGCGTCTGGAGAATGCTTGGAGCTTCTCGGTGCCATCTCTGATAAAAATCAGATAGGTCTATGTATTCACTTAGGCAGCTAGAACTAAACTGAAGTTGTGAGTGGTGAGCCTCTGTATATATATATATATATTACTATGGAAAGTTCTAGAAAATTCTCGTAAGTCTTACAACATTCTAGAAAATTCTTGAAAGTTCTGCAACATTCTAGAAAGTTCTTGTATGTTTGATAAAATTCTCTATCAGCTACTCAACACTGAATCTACCTGGAATGTTCTGGAAAATAGGTAAATTTTGACAATTTCATTACCCAGGTCACAAAAGCAAAGTTTGAAGAGAAAAATAGGCCTTTTCCATTTACTTTAGGCATAAGCAATTGGAAAATAACATTTTTTGCCCAGGAACAAGAAAAAGTAAATATTTTTTTACATAGTGTTATTTTATAAATATATTTCTTAAGCGTTTACATCTTATACTTTTAAGATAAGTTTCCGTTCTAACGTAATAGTAAAGAGCAACGATACTAGAGTAAATAGGGCCCGGCATCATCAGGTGGTTAGAGTGCTCGAATCGCAAGTTAAGGGTCGAGGGTTCGAATCCCAAACATACTTTCTTTTTTGACGTGGGGGAGTTATACTGTGAAGGTCAAACACACTATTCGTTGGTAAAAGAGTAGCCCAAGAGTTGGCGATGAGTGATGAATAGCTGCATTCCCTCTAGTCTTACACTGCTAAATCAGAGACGGCTACCGCATATGGCCTTCGTATAGGTTTGCGCGAAATTAAAAAAACAAAGTGACAAGTTGTAAATGGAGAACAGGATTCACGTTGAAGTTTAATATTTTATAACTTGTATATTTGACGTTATTATGGCGGCCTGACATGGCCTGTTAGTTGGAGCGCTCTACTCCCTGTCTGTGGATTCTTAATTCGATTTCTTTCATCAAACATGCACTTCAATCTCTAAATATCAATTGAACTACCAGTGAGAAACATTGCTTTCAACATTATTGCACAACGTACAGTATTGCAGCAATATACCCCCACTTCAGAAAGAAAAATGCAGAGCAAGTATTATTAACTCCAGAGGATAACAAAAAGAAAAGACAGTTAGAATAAAATTAACTTTAACCATTTTTCGATTGCATATTATGCAAAGCCTGCAAATATACATGCTTAATGATAATCCACAATAAATTGTTTTTGAATTTCGCACAAAGCTACTCGAGGGCTATCTGTGCTAGCCGTCCCTAATTTAGTAGTGTAAGACTAGAGGGAAGGCAGCTAGTCATCACCACCCACCGCCAACTCTTGAGCTATTCTTTTACCAACGAATAGTGGGATTGACCGTCACATTATAACGCCCCCACGGCTGAAAGGGCGAACATGTTTGGCGCGACGGGGATGCGAACCCGCGACCCTCAGATTACGAGTCGCATGCCTTAACACGCTTGACCATGCCGGGCCTCCATAATAAATAATGTAATAATAAAAAGTATATTCATATACTTCACATATTCGTCGACATGGCTTAGTGTAGATTTCTTTATCTCCTTAGTTTCGTCATGTCTAAAAGAATAGTTTTATTTTGAGCTGGAAGATTCTTTCTCTCAAAGTCATTGATCATCGTCAAAGACAATATTGTTCTCCATCATATCAGGTTCTGTCCGATATCCAGCTGTTTCGCAGTTTTTTGTGATGTCGCTTTAGGAACTGAATCTGCACTTGAAGGTCACTACAACCGCAAAAGTAGTGGACGGGGTCTTGAACTAGTGAATCTTTTTGTAAAGGCTGCTTGAACTCTAACATATCATTTGGGGTTTAGAAATCTCTGCAGAGTTCTTGCTTGATTACAGACTATTTATGCTTATAGAATCAATGCAGGCATTGAATTCACAGCAGCTGTATGACCCCTGGTGGTGGTTGCTTGAATCATTGCTTTAAGTAATGAAGGTCAAGCGTCGCCTTATTTCACCTTCTTTCCCCACCACTCGACAGTCTCTCGAGGTAACCTTAACTCAGGGAAGAGTTTTTATCAGCATTGCAATGTAATGATTCTTATGGTGCACATCTTGTACCACTCTCATCAGTACTTTACAACAAGATTCCTAAAGAGATATTCTCAATACTAAAACATCTACTATTTGCTATTTCTCTTGACGTTGTGGCAATTGTTGGCAGTAGCTGAACCACTGACAGGCTTGTTCAAAGAGTATGGAGTTGCTGCTCATTAATGTAACATTATGGAGCAATATTCAGAGCTATTTTTCACACATCAAAACCAACAGTTTTGATTTTACTTCTTCTCTGGATGATACACACCATACAGAATTAACATTAATTCTGAATACTTCGGCTGCAGATTGGCTAGAAAAACCATCACTGAATGTTAACTCAATGCATGTAATAAAGTACTACCAATGAATGCTAGTACACAGCAATTAACCCTTGGTATCCTTCATCTTTGATGTTATGCATGTTCTGGTGAGTCTTATAACTATAATAGTAGCACAGATGCAAAGTCACTGCTTGATGGTACAGCAACAATACAATACACTTCACTGCTTAAACTGCTTAAACAACTGCCTCGAAAGAGTTGTGTTTTCAGTAGGTTCCTAAATTCGATTCAATCATGCTTTATACTGTTGTTTATCAAGGAGCTCCCTAGTTAGTCTTGGTCCTTCAGTTGCACTTTTCAGAAACCACAGAGTGCTAATCATGGCATCCATCTACATGTGAAATCTCCGACTGCCTGTCTTGTCATTATTATAGCAGAAATGATCTGAACTATTTTCGGGATCTAAACATTAAATGAACTGAAAAGGTTCCATTGTTGATCAAGTCTATCCATCTGTGCTTTCATAAGGTGAACCAAGGTGTTAATAAAATGAAATCACACTCTTGCAATGCTGCTATCCAGAGCATTGTAATTCGTTTAGAGTTTCCTAAGCCTCAGTAATAATTTCAGTGATTTATTCTCCACACAAAGCATAAACGTTCTTTCCTACAAGTTGTTCTAAAAGGTTTGTAAAAATACAAGTACTTCTTTCTTTGTAATGCAGTATTTGAAGTGCATCTGTAAATTAGTAAGAGCCGATAATGGCTAGGAAATTTTGGAAAAGTTTGCCACAAACCATCAATTATATTACACAAAGCCAAGGACATTGCAGACTTCTTGATTGCTATTACCACAGGAGCCTTAAAATTCCCTTTCAACACAAATCATGGCTTAGATAGGCCACTTCCATGCAAATGAATACAGGTAAACCAGTGCATTTTTAGTTTAATCAGTTTAATCTCTTGTATATGCGTAATGTTGTGTGATAGTATTTTGATCATCCATTTCTATAAATTCATGTTTCGCGTACAGATCTCAGACGTGCTTTGTACTCTGATAGGTATATACGAAGAACAAACCAGTCCTAAAAAGAGGTAGGTTGATCACAACACTTTTCAGTAATCCAGACGTAATTTTAGCTTTTCTAGTTTCCTGGAGCTATAATAGTAGTATTCATTGCTGTTTGCTGGTTCTCCTGTACCTGTTGCATCTTCGATCAAAATCCATAGCCTTTTATAAGTTGTTCCTTGGTATGATATCATTAGTAAACTTGAAGACGATCCAACATTCCTTTCACAAACAGATATTCTGGTGCTCCTTTTCCGAATGAATTCGAGGTACAAGAATCATCAGTACATGATACAGTATATATCATGCTGTGTGCACAATTGGAAGGTTGGTAAATCGTGAGTCCGTATCACAACACTGGGACGTGTGGGCATAATGGTCGCAACTGGGTTTGAAATTGACATGAAGTGGGAACCTAAGTAGGATGGTCTGTCTGAGATAAAAATGTCACTAAAGTTACCACAACAGACTTTCTCTCTCTTGTTACCAGCTTTAAGTCAATACATTACACTTGAGCATAAAAGAAAGAAACTGCCTTAGTAATTGTGAAAGCTTTCTTACATTCAGATGCTACTACATCAGCTTTCTGGATAACACTTCCATTGCAAGGTTAGGTTTGTTTTACGATGTAACTGATGCAGCTCATTTGCAAACAGTTTCAAGCATTTTGGGCAACACATTAAGAATTTTGAATTCAAACTGATAGACTACTCTGTTTCCACATGGTGAACGTTTAGTGATATTCAGTAATGGCTATTTTACAGTCTCAGAGCAGCTTCTTGTTGAATTGCACGTTGAAGACTATAGACAGAGTCTGTTAGACTCAAAATAAAGTATTGTACAATCTGTTCTGAGTACCAGTCATTGCAGATAGTTATATATCTGACAAGATTTAATAAGTTGTTCAAATGCTCTTTTTATTATTCTTTTAAATGTATGCAGACTAATTTGATTCACCTCGATCATAATGAACCATAATCAAAGTCAGATGCTTTCTTATTAACTGGCCTGGCATGATCAAGTACTTAGTGCGCTCTACTCGCAATCAGAAAGTCGCGAGTCCGAATCCCCGTCACACCAAACGTGCTCGTCCTTTCAGCCATGGGGGTGTTATAATGTGACGGTAAATCTCACTATTCATTGGCAAAGGAGTAGCCCAAGAGTTGGCGGTGGGTGGTGATGACTAGCTTCCTTCCCTCTAGTCTTACACTGCTAAATTAGAGTTAGAATAACAGTGTGCTCAACGCACCCTTTCAATGGATATGCTTGATCTCAAGCTCCTCTGTGGTTCATGTTTACATCGGCAATGTACCTCCTGGCTCGAGGATACTCACTATTGTGGCATGATTTAATCATTTTGCCATTTGTCACTTGCTATAAAAATAGCTATTGTTGCCAGATGCTTTTCATCAATGGCGCCTATAGTAATCCTTTGATTTTCTCAAATGGCTTAGATAAGAGCTTTTGCGGTACAAATTTTGATCATAATCAAATAAAATTTCAGCTGATAAATCTTAGTTTGAAAGAATTCTGCAATGATAACTCATTTTGTGATACCTACAAAATGTGATGAGTATAACAATGCATAGATGACAGGACATTAAGCACCATATCTACTAAGAAATAGCTTTCAGTCTGTCGTACGTCATTAATGTCCAATTGCATGCACCTGAGAAAGATTCATTGTATTTAAAAACTCAAACAGACAGGCTTTCACGGAACTAACTTCTTTGTAGAGCTTATCCAAATTCCTAGAATATATGACTACATTGAAATCAACAAATCACATGGTGAAAGTCACGACTAAACGATAAGTAGCTCTTCACATCGATATGGGAGCGCACATGTCAGCTGTTGCACCTCCTCTGCCATAAATACAATCCCAGAAGCAATTTTCAAAGACAGTGAATTACATTTGCTCACTATGCTTTTGACTGAAATAAAAGGACAAAAAATTCCCTACATACTAAATATAAAGTGCCACTGCCTAGTATCAGCAGCCAGATGGACAAAAGTTTGATTGTTTTAAAAATGACAGCAATTCTATTTCCTCAAGTGTAGGGATTCATTTTCACAGCTGCATGAAGAATGCTATCATCTGTCAGCTGAGATGACACAGATGCAGAAGGCTCTTGTGAGGGTCTAAGGAAACATACATAAATGGCCACAGCAATATAGAAGTCGAATATTACATTTAAAAATTTGCTGTTGGAACTCCACTAAAGATGAGATGATGTAGCTCCCAAAGTTCATATTATTATATATATTATTTTCCTTTTCGTATAAGGACCTAACAGTTAGCGTGCTGAGCTGTAGATCCATGATTCATTACTATCAGAAATAAGTCCAAAATATTGGGGATATGGTTATATTATAACAAAAGACAGCAAAATCCTAGTCTTTTTGAGTAGCATAGCCCAATAATTAGTGTTAGATGGTGTTCACTAGTTGTCTTCTCTTTAGTTTATCACTTCAAAATTTGAGACATCTAGAACCAGCAACCCTTGAGTAGCTTTTCATATAAATTCCATTAGAGAAATGTATAAATTTAATACTTTAAAATTATTTGTCGTATAAACATTGAACAATCTTAAGGGATTGTTTCTTTAAGTATTAGTTTGTATTAATATATTTTGCTTTTATTTGTTATACATGGTTATATACTCTTCAAACCTGTGTATATTATAGTCATTACTATGGCGAATACATTATATTGTGTGTAGAAAATGTAGTGAAGTACATTGTAAGTATTTTAAGAACATATGCCATTGTTGTAATATCACAAGGGTTTTAATTTTAATCTTGTTCTAGTTTGGTTTTGGTATTTTTGCTTTCATGAACAGCCTTTTATCTTTGTTTTACATGTCTTAATGTGACTCTTTATAAAGAATGGTATTTAGTCTTTTATTTTTGGTACGAAACACTGAAGTAGTTTTCAGTATGGCACACAAAAACATTAACATTATGTTCTTTTATGTGATTTTTAAAGGGTTTATCTTACATTAATTATGTTGAAGAATATGTTTCATTTTTTTCAAAACTGAGCATAAAGTGTTTGTTTTTACATTTCGATTACTTTATCAATTTCTTACCTCATACAACATATATTTTAACTCGTTTTTTAAATTTTTACATTAAATAAAAAGTTAAGGAACGTGTGTGTTTTCTTATAGCAAAACCACTTCGGGGTTTCTACTGAGTCCACCAAGGGGAATCTAACCCCTGATTTTAGCGTTGTAAATCAGTAGGCTTACCGCTGTACTAGCTGGGGACAAAAGTTAAGGAACCGGTGGCTTTTATTTAATTTCAAAAGTTTTAG
This sequence comes from Tachypleus tridentatus, assembly GCF_004210375.1. Taxonomy (NCBI): domain Eukaryota; kingdom Metazoa; phylum Arthropoda; class Merostomata; order Xiphosura; family Limulidae; genus Tachypleus; species Tachypleus tridentatus. Next base: position 14,953,524 of record NC_134830.1, read on the forward strand.
GGAAGCCAGCATAATTTATTTGCAATCGTTACTATTTGTTTGTTTGTAAACACAAAGCTTCACAACGGATATCTCAGCCCGGCTTGTAGCAGTATAATTTGCAAAGATACCACTGGGGGCTGATATCATCACGATGCAACAATCAACATTTAGCTCACCTCGCATACGGATAATAATGAATGAAAAGTATTATCGGTAATATGTTTTTATAAATATAATTTCTATGATTTGGCTTTCATTAAGTTTATATTACAAAGGACATGATTGAGTTAACAGTTTATTATTTAACTCGTGGATAGCATTTATTTGTTTTTTTATTAAAAACATTACTTTTCAGACCTGTTTTTATTTTTTTAATTTTACAGACTAGTTGTCTATATGGTGAGTCCTTACCTGAGAAAACTATAGAAAAGAAAAATCCTGAGGCACTGTTTTCCGAATTTTGGACATGGAGGTTGCAACAAAGTCCAGAATTTGCCTCTCAAACAGGAAACCACACGTTTGATGATCGTTTATATTCATACTCTCTAGAAGCCATCAGAAAAAGAAAGGTAAACTTTTTAAAGTGTGTTTAGTTTAAGAAGTTAAACATAAGTTAATAAACAGTCCTAATACTATAAATTACATCGATGTGTATAAGGGATCACAATAGCACTATTTAACAATGAGAGAAGTTAGTGTAAAAACCCAAACTGTGAATTATGAGATTCTAGCCTGAAACTTTATACTGTGCCAGAGTTTGTGATAACTGAAAACTTTCACTGTCATTCTCCTTAATCGCTATATATATTCCTTCTATCGGACATGATCAAAACGTAAATGTCAATGATAGTTCCTATGGAAAGTCAAATGTGGTGTTCGGAAATGATTACTTTGACGAACAAAATCTCAACTCCTATTACCTTTTAGCCTGACATGGCCAGGTGGTTAAGGCACTCCGAGTGTTGCAGGTTCGAATTCCCGTCACACTAAATATGCTCGCCCTTTCAGCCATTGGGGCGTTATGATGTGTCGGTCAATCCCACTGTTCATTAGTAAAAGAGTAGCACAAGAGTTGGCGGTGGGTGGTGATGACTAGCTGCCTTCCCTCTAGTCTTACACTGCTAATTTAGGGACTGCTAGCGCAAATAGCCCTCGTGTAGCTTTGCGCAAAATTCAAAACCAAACCAAACCCATTGTCTTTCTGTCTCTAGCTATTAGTGAGAAGGTACTCACCTGTAATATTTTGATGGAAAAGGCAGTTATTAAAATACGTTTATAGTCGAAATAAACCACTTTATATTTCTACATCTGTATGACTCCAAACTTCCACCCTATGACTAACTATTATTAAATGATGATAATGGGTATTTTAATTTTAGGTAATGTTGAAGGTGATTTTAAGAGACTAAGATGATCAAATCTTCAAGAAACTTGTAAATACCATCCATGTTTCATGACAAATATTATGTGTGTTACTGGTATGTGGTTGTGTTGGATTTTGTTGAAGGTATTTTCATAATTATCTTTATTACACTTTTAATTTATGAGAGCAGCTTTAATATTTTATTGAATCTTTCGTTTGGAAATCGGAAAACATCGTCAGAGATTATTCATTAAATAGGATCTCAGTAACGAAATTTTAAACTATTCGTTTCGATACATTTAACCTAAGAATCTAATTCTCTTTAAAATGTTGTAATAAATTTCACGTGAAGTATTTATTTTTTTATACGAAACACATTTGTAGCTGAAAAGTCGTTTATTATAATGTATAATAAATGTTCTTTTATTTAATTCTATTCAACATTTTGTGTCATGTAGAAACAATGTTGTAATAACTAGTATGCTCATGTTTCTTATAAACTATTCATTTTCACAAGCTGAACAAAAAATTAGACAAAATGATAAAAATAGAAACTGTCATTAGAAAAACCTTAAACCTATTTAGAGAGAGAAACAAATATAAATACTTGTAAAATATTTTAGTATATTACTGTGAAAAAACAGTATTTTAACATTTCTTACATAATTGATGTGTTTCTTTTTTTCCTAAAAAGACTGATGCTGAGAGGTTCCTTCATATCGCTCAAGAATTACTTCCTAATGTGGAAGATGGACCAAACCGTTATAACTTAGAACTTTTAATTTCCGAACTGCAACTATTCGTTGACGGAATGAAATTTCCAGGGTAAGATCAGGCTAATGTTTAAGAAAATATTTATTTCACATAAATTAGGAATCATAATGAACGTTGTTAAACTTAAAATGTATTCTCAAGATGGTTTGTATGGGTATTAGAACTTTAATTAAAATAAAGTGCAGAAAAAAAGTTTCAACCTTCTTAGGTCATCTTCAGGTTAACAATTATTTTAATTAAAGCTCAAATATCCATAGCAGTCGTCTTGAGAATAATTTATACTTCAAATGGTTGTCAAATGTAATGCAACATACAATTAGATTAATAAAAACTAAACAAACAAACTAGTAACCGGGTTACATAAAACTTCAACTTACCAGAAGTATTCTCGACTGAAGTAATCATAGTTTTGTCATGTTGTTTTAAAATCTAAAAGTACTTTGTTTTTTGTTAAATTCACATTTCTAAATTTATAAAAAATTAGTCTGAGAAAGTGCCCACAATATAAGATAACTTAAGAGTTTATTTCAAGTATGTGTGGTTTTGTCTTTGTTTCTTTGTAGTTAAGCACAAAGTTACAGAATGGACTATTACTATTCTGCCCATCACGAGTATCGAAACTCAGATTTTAGCGTTGTAAATCCGCTGACATACCACTGTGATACTGGAGAGCAAACATATTTTTCTAATCCAAAAATGAATGAATTTTTCATAACTTTGTTTAAAGTTCACACATTTGAAAATTTTTCAGTACATTGGGGAATATATAAAGTATATAAATTATTAAATAACATTAAAATGTTTATTCACATTTTTTTTCTAATATTAAATTGCTTGTTTATTTCAATTAAATTGAAATTAATATAATAGACAGTTTGAAGGTAGTAATATATTATCTATATTTATTTAGGTATTTATTCCCTGTTAATCGCTTAGAAGGTGTACAGCTGAAATTAAAAACGACAGTGAACAATTATATGAATTTTGATACCGCTGAGGACTTTAGAAAACTGATTTCAAGGTATCGTGCTTTTCCAAAACAGGTAAGATTAAAATATAATAATTATACATGGCACAAGACATCAGTATTAACCTGTTATATATGTTAACTGTACCATCTTCGTTCAGTTCTCCATAACAATTGTTAAAAACTTATTCTTTAATTCGTATATTCCTGTTTTACAATAAGTATTTAAGTTATAAAGTCAAGTGATCGTAATAAACCTAAAATGAGTCTTCAAGCACATAAAGTTAACTTTTAGTTTACAATTGACAAGAGAGTTGTCCAAAACATTAGTAGCCCTAGCTGAATAGGACGACTATTGTATTGTATATATAATATAGTTTTTAAAATAAATATTACGTTTTAACTTTTTTATGAGTAAACAACATGTAGTTTATATTTTAAGGAGTTTATTTGGTATGTTGTGGATTTTTCAAGGACAAAAATGAGCAGTATTTAAAGTCATGGCAAAGATCAAACTTCGTGCCGTGATAGAATATTCTGTTAAAAACAAAATAACACCGCAAGAAATCCATCAAAATGTGGAAACAGCATCAGTACATTTAACACTGAAACTTGATGGTGTTAAGGTTAAGTGTGAAAGACAATCATGTGAAGGTGATTCGAGGTAAGGTTAGTCTTCAACATCTTCCACAACAGAAACTGAAGAAAAAAAGTTTACTATTTGGTTTTGTAGAAAAATTATCTCCAGGGAATTTGCAGAGAAAGTGATACTCAATAAAAGTACTGTAGCAAGCATATTGACTGACAGTTTATTCATGACTAAAACTAGTTCAAGACTGGTTATAAAAATGTTGCACCTGAGTAGAAACGAATCCAAGTTGTTGAAAGCCAACGACTACTCTAAAGATTTCAATACATTCTTAAGTACAGATGAAACATGAGCTCACCTCTTCAAAACAAGAATCAAAAATACGAAGTTTCAATGTAAACACCCAAATTCACCCACTCCAGAGAAGTTTAAGTTACAGTCCTCTGTAAAGAAGATCACGGCCTCAATTATTTGGGTTGTTAAGGATGTTTCACAAGTTGATTATTTAGAAAAGAAACAAACCGTTACAAGAGGTTACTGTGCATCGTTAATCGACTATACGTCACGAAGACAAATAAACGAGAGAATGATGTCTTAAAAAGGTGTACTATCCAATCAGAGCGATGCCTAACTGATACATCAGGTATTGCTTGGAACGCTATCCACGATACTAGCTTCGAATGATTCAGCCACTCCTCTCTTTACTTACCAGATTTAGCTTCAAGTGAAGGTTTCGCTTTCAGTGCCTTATAAGTTTTACAAAAGATTGAAGACTTGAGAGTAATGATAATCTTGTACGTAACGTCCAGTCATGGATTGAGGACCAAGAATAGTTTCTTCAGAAGGCCATTAAGGCTATAGATCATTACTGGTGCAACTGTATAGACTCAGCAGGACATATTAGACTGTAAAGTAAAACATTGTAATTGTGTCTCTTTTCTTTATAGTCCGGAATTTTTCGGACATTCATCGTACATACAATTGCAGAAAGTTCGAAAACGTGTTGTTAGTAAACTTTTTAATGCTCTGTTTTTACAACAAATTGATGTTATCTGACTTTATTATATTGTAATGAAATTGTTACTGAGATTTTTGTTTCAATATAAAACAGAATCCATTCAAACCCGATAGTTCGTTCTTTTAAATTTAATAATATACATCTTTAGATTAGTCGATGAATCTCAAACCAAGTTTATTTTTATTTTTTTTCTCGTAATTTTAGATCCCAATTCTTTTTCAAAATGTAATGAAAACCTGTTAAGGGATCAAGTTCTGTAAAATGATTACATGAATATTTATTATACCTTTTGAACACATAAAAAGTGTTTGTAGATCATGTAAAATTTCCCAATAATCATGAGACGAATATAAAATTGATTACTTCTATCTACTTCTTCTATTACAAAAGAAATGTAATGCTTTTGTTTTATTAATGCAGTACATGAAGTTTTTTTATAATTGAATATCTAACAGTTAAACAATATTAATAAATAATTAAATTTATTATTAACGTGAATCTTTTTATAATTGAATATCTAACAGTTAAACAATATTAATAAATAATTAAAGTTATTATTAACATGAATCTTTTTATAATTGAATATCTAACAGTTAAACAATATTAGTCATTTTCCGTTGACGTAAATTTAATATTTTAATATTATCTTTAACATGAGTCTTTTTATAATTGAATATCTAGCAGTTAAACAATATTGGTAATTTTCTGTTGATTTAAATTTAATATTTTAATATCATAATTAATTGAAATAATTAGGTGAATAAATAGGCAATTAAAACGTAAAAAGGTAGACTTTGCGCTTCGTACCAGTAAATGCCTCGAAGTTCATTTCAGATATTTTTTCTTTAAAGGCAGATGAAATAATCGAACTTATGAAAGAAGGAATCCGTCAAGGTCGAACAAACCATGCTGTATCCATGGTAACCTATAACGTTTTTGTTTTCTGGCTGTAGTTTGTAATTTAATAATGTGTATCTTGATTTGTTTTAGGGATATAGAAGCAGCAATAAACTTACAGAAAACATACGACTATAACTTCCTGCAAAAATAACGTATAATTATTATGTAATGAAAATGATACGAGAAACAGTTTCAATGTTTCTTATTTTTAGTGATAACCACGTGTTCCTATTGATCGGCCTTCTTTAAACCTGTACAACTAACTCAGCATACGGTTTCTTTAAAAAATATATTCAAGTCTATTACCTTACACAATTTTTCACAGTTTACCGAACGTTCAAGATGTTCTTCAATAGCTCGGCGATAAATATGCAGCACAACAGTGCTTGAAAATCGACTCTTCATCCATGGTGGCTCGTGCACAGATAATTCATTGTGTAGCCTTGAGCTCAACAGCAAAAACCAACTAATAGTTTATTCTTGGTTTCATCTAACCCTTTGATTTCGTTTTTTGCCTCTCAAAATTTTAAAAACAAAACCAAAAAGATTTCTGAATGTTCGGTATACGTAAACAACGTAATAACTCATAAACATCTATGTAATAATTATTGATTTGTTTTAGATGAAGTTTATTATTTCCTTAGAATGGTATAACTGATATAGAGTGCTAATCTGAGGGTCGCGGGTTCGCATCCCGGTCGCGACAAACATGTTCGCCCTTTCAGCCGTGGGGGCGTTATAATGTGACCGCCAACCCCACTATTCGTTGGTAAAAGAGTAGCCCAAGAGTTGGAGGTGGGTGGTGATGACTAGCTGCCTTCCCTCTAGTCTTACACTTCTAAATTAGGGACTGCTAGCACAGATAGCCCTCGAGTAGCTTTGTGCGAAATTTAAAAAACAAACAAACAATTTATTTTCCATAATAATTGTGAAATTTTATGGCGATGAAACGGAATTACATAATAAGATATTTCATTTTCAAATGTTACTGAAATACTATTTGCGTTAAGAAATTAAAACTAAAGTACAACAAAGGATATTTGTTATTCATAAAAATATTTTGAAATATGTCACTATATTGAAGTAAATATTCTAAGGATATGAGCGACAATGTTTGAGTTTAATATTTTGGGATTTTTAACATAAATGGTGCATATTATATTAAGTTTCTATATTTATTGGTAAAAACATAACTACAGAAAGTTATCTGTGTTGTGCCCACCACGAAGATCGAAACCCGAGTTTTACCGGTATAGGCCTTCAGACTCAGTGCTGAGCCACTGAGGACATATAGCAAAGTTAGGAATCTTAAGCTTGTTGTATGATATTGCAATGTCATATTATCATATAGTGTCTTTCCATCTTCAATAATAACATTTTAATACTTACAGAAACATGTACTTGAACAGTTTGCACTTCTTCAGAAACCTGTAGAAGATTCATCATTCTTCAAACCATTTTTATCGTTTCCGGACTCAGTACCATCTACAGAACAGTAGGAAGATTATTTTTATTATAAAGATGGAATATTATTTTGGTGTTTAATATGTTTCATTTTCTTAATATTCTCTAAAAAAGAGATTCAATTACTTTTATTTTCTTGAAAATTTGGATTAAAGTTGTATGAGAGCTAAAACTTTCTTATAAAGGGCTCAGTATATTACATTGAAACAAATTTGAATATGCTAGCGAGAAATTAATGTGACAAACTTAGTGTACATAAAGTCACCCTAAACCGACTGTAACAGAACCACGTTTATTGCATTGTTTGGCATTCTTTAGGAAGTCGGATAACACAGCACACTGATCAATTTTGGGATAATTACATGACATTGTTTTCTGACGTGATATATCCGTAAACTTAAGCGGCAAGTACGTGTTGAGATTTAAGACAGGATATCAATTATACTTAACAAAATTCGAAAAGAAAGAAATATGGCTCAGTCTGGGTAACATAACATTTTGGGACAACAGAGAATCTACTGGTTCTTTTTGGCTGTTCCATGCTATAAAGTAAACTACAATTATTAATAACTAAATTAAAAACAAACCCTATCCGTTTATATAATTATCAAGCTTTCTCTTAAACTCACTTACATTTATTGCCTTCACGATATCCTAAGGCAATCCATCCCAAATTCCAACTACCCTTTTAGAAAAATAAGATTTTCTTAACTGAAGGTGGCTCTTACCATGCCACAATTTATATTTGTCTCCTAATCCAACTATTCTGACTGATATGTATGAAAAAAATGACGTACCAACGCTATCAATTCAGATTACAATCTCAAAAGTAATGGCCAGGTGGGTTAAGGCGTTCGACTCGTAATCCGATGGTCGCGGGTTTGAATCCCGGTCGTACCAAATATGCTCACCCTTTCAGCCGTGGGTGCGTTATAATGTGACGGTCAATCCCACTATTCGTTGGTAAAAGAGTATCCCAAGAGTTAGCGGTGGGTGGTGATGACTAGGAGCTTTCCCTCTAGTCTTGCACTGCTAAATTAAGGACAGCTAGTACAGATAGCCCTCGAGTAGCTTTGCGCGAAATTCAAACACAAAAACTAACAATCTCAAAAACCTCAATTAGACCCTGCAGATGTTCTTTTTTCAAGATAAAACAACTTGAGATATTTCAGCCTCTTCTCGTATCATAACCCCTCCATCCCAGGCACCATTCTAGTAAGGCTTCTCTGGACCTTTTCTAACAATTCAAAGTCAAGGAGACCGAGACGGGACACAATATTCCAAATGAGGTTTAACCGGTAACTTATACAATCAAATTATAACTTCTTTATACTTGTATTCAATATTTTTGTAGATATAACCGAAGATCATATTTGCTCTACCAGAAAACTGCTTGGATGACGTTAGAGATCGATTATTACACCAAGATTCCGTTCTTTCATAACACTGTTAAGTTTATTTCCATCCAACTTATAATTCAAATTATGATGACCTACATATATTATTTTGCATTTATTTTAATTAAAACCTGTGCCACATTTATTTCTCCAACACACTAAATGGTCTAAACCCTTTGTAAATCAGCAGCATTATCTTCACATCTAGCTACACCCAAGACCTAGATATCTTATGCAAATTTAAATAATTTGTTCATCATTATTTCATTTATGCCATTAATGTAAATCAAAAAGAGCTCAGGTCCTAAGACTAAGATACTTCATGTGTGGCATTAACCCAATTTGACTGAACTCCATCTAAAAGAGGTAATTTTTACAACATTTTATATGGCAACTGGTAAATTCTGAAAATTCAGATACACCAAATCTACAGTACTACTCTCATCTTCCATGCAGTAACCTTTTCAAAGAACATCAAAAAAATTTAAGGCAAAATTTTCCCTTTGTAAAACCATGTCGAATATCCAGTAACATTCTAAATTTTGTTAAATAACCTTGCAAAGCATATTTTATCAGACTTTCCAAAACCTTGCCCACAGCTGATGTAAATATAATTGCCTCTAATTACTGGGACAATTTTACCTCTCTTGAAAATGGGAGCCACATTTTCTAATCTCAATTTCTTTGGTTACACGTTCATTAACTAATGACTGAAAAAATAGTAGTAACTGGCTTTCCTATTCAATTTTTAACCCCCTTCAAAATCCTTGTGGAAATATTATTTGGCGCATGAGCCTTACCTTCCTTTAAATTTCCAATTTTTTTTTCATAACCAGCTCAGAATTAATGTAGTTATCTTGTTCGATCTTGTTTCCATTCATCAACTCTTCAAGATGTTGAATCTTGCTTAAATCTTCGTTAGTAAGAAACCAAAGTGAAAGCTAAATTTAATAACGCAGCTAACTCATAATGATCAGATACTAGCCTTCCTTTATCATCCTTCAAAGGTCCTATCCGGATTTTTGGACTTTTTCATATCCTTAAGGTCCAGCATGGCCAGGTGGGTTAAGGCTCTTGACTCGTAATCCGAGAGTCGCGGGTTCGAATCCCCGTCGCACCAAACATGCTCACCCTTTCAGCCGTTGGGGACGGTATAATGTAATGGTCAATCTCACTATTCGTTAGTTAAAGAATAGTTCAAGAGTTGTCGGTGGGTGGTGATGGCTAGCTGCCTTCCCTCTGATCTTACACTGCAAAATTACGGACGACTAGCGCAGATAGCCCTCGTGCAGCTTTGCGCGAAATTCAAAATAATCCAAATCAAACCAAACTAACATTTTCTTTACATTAATGTTCTGAAAAACATCCTTACGCTTTAGTATTACCTTTAGAGCCAAATTTATCCACACATTGTTATTTCCTGTTTTACCAACTTTTTGATATTCTAAGTCCTCTGTCTTTGGTCAATTTAAATTTGTTAAATTTACTGTGATATTCTTTTATTTTACTTTTTAAACTCTTTGTGAACCAACTTGGCTTTTTACTTGCAGCTACGTTCTTTTTTTTACCAGGAATATATTTACCTTGAACATTTACAAAATTATCTTTAAAAATATTCCACATCTCATCAGTGTCTCGAAATAACTCAGCTGTCCATTTATAACACAGATAATGTTTGTTGCACTCCTTCAACATTTGTAACCAAAATAGCATTATTCCTTGCATCCGGATACAACAAAACATTGAACTTAATGGATTAATGGTGCAAAAAAAACAAAAAAAAACGTTAGCGATTGGAAAGAATTATCGGTAGAATCATATGACATAAAGTGACATAATTACTTCATTTTACTGCACTTTTATATGTCTTAATCAACATACACAGTACATTCTGTATATTGTATTATATCTACAGGGAGACACTGAAATCTGAAGCTAAGAACGTCATCGAAGAACATTTGTTGCCTGCATTTAAGAAGCTCGGAACTTTTATAGAAAAGGTTAGTTCATTTGGAAAAATTAATTGTTAAACATTTTTTTTGGTTTAAAAAAGCAGATATGTCATTATTTTTATTTCATTGTTTCAGGTTTTACGTAAAGTAAATGATATGTTGAAAATTATCTTGAAACAGATACTTTGTTTGTACTTAACCACAAAGCTACACGAAGGGCTGTCTATGCTCTGCTCGTCAGGTATCGAAACTCAGTTTCTCGCGCTTAGAGTCTGCAGACATACCGCTCGTGCCATTGGGGGGTGAAACAGATAGTTAATACCTATTTTACTCATTTGGATGAATTTACACAGATTACGATTGTACAACTTCAATCTGAACAAACAAACAACAATATATATGATTTCTGAAACGGACTGTTGCCTTTGATAGTTCTCTTTTGTTTTGTTTTTAATTTCGCGCAAATCTACACGACAGCTTTCTTCGCTAGCCGTTCCTAATTTAGCAGTGTAAGACTGAAGGGAAGGCAGCTAATCATCACCACCCACCGCCAACTCCTGGGCTACTCTTTTACCAACGAATAATAGGATTGATCGTGACATTATAACGCCCCCACGGCTGAAAGGGCGAGCATGTTTGTGACCGGGATTAGAACCCGCGACCCTCGGATTACGAATTGATAGTTTTGTGAGAAAGAGTATATGTTAGGACATACGCCTGTAGACTTCTTATGTTCACTGAATTGGTGAAAAGCCTTTTATATAATTTTGTATCTCTATTCTCTCAATGAATAATCTTATCATCACGATGCTTCTATAAAACAAATATTTGCACCATTTCTCACAATTATGTCATCGTTCGCGATTGTCAATAGCGACCAAAATACACAAAATTTTCTTGAATAATGATTATTGGCTCTTCGTTAATATTTATAAGGTGTGGTTTGACTGTTATGCTCTAGCCGTCCCTAATTTAGCAGTGAAAGACTAAAGGAAAGGCAGCTAGTCATCAGCATCCACCGATAACTCTTATGTTATTCGTTAACAACGAATTTACCGTGACATAATACGCACCCCTCCATATTTAGTGTGTCCAATCTGTAAATCTAAAGTCTTGCAGCCCGAGAACTCAAAAAGATGTTCCACACCTTGGGCCAATCAGCACGCTGTGTTTGTAAGTAAGATTTCTCGAAAACAGCTGAATGGATTTGGAGTATGACGCAACTTAGTAGTAATTAGCTTTTGTAAGGTCAAGGTTACAGCAATATCACTGTACAAACATGTAGAATATTATTTTGCCAAAAATGGCCCTTGTCCGTTTACAATGTCAGACATAAGAACCCATATTCGTATGTTTTGAGTGCTACACTCGTCTTTCTTAAGTCTTCAAGAAATTATGAAACAGAGACGTTATTGACCTTGCTAATTTAAGTATAATAATTAATTAGTAGAATACCTTAGCAACCAGCACCATATCTGATTTTAAACCTAAAAATACCGACATGTTTTCAGGCAGATTATACCTTTAGGGTTTATATATTCAGTAAATTCAGTCTTTACCTATTAAAATACTTAGGGTAAATAACTGACAAAAGATATGTGATATCACTCAATTTCTATGTGAGGTGCATGGAGACCCGAGAAATATACTCTTCAAAAAAGAAACGCAAAAGGCAAAATTTGAGACAAATTGTTAACAAGTTTATTCCGGGTAGTTCTGTATGACATGTGTGAAACTTTGCACATTCACTGCTGAACATCCAAAGTCTGCAAAGTCGAAGTCCACGCTCACTAGTTGAAGTTTAACGTCACTCAACGTCAATAAATAGTATGCCCCCCGTGAGCATAAATAACTGTTTGGCGTCTCCTGCCCATGGAAGCGATGAGATGACGAATCACATTCTGTGGAATGGCTGTCCACTCAGCCTGCAAAGCTGCTGCAAGCTGAAGTAAAGTCTGCGGTTGAGGTTGTCGCCGTCGCAGACGTCGGTCCAACTCGTCCCAAAAATGTTAGATGGGGTTTAAATCTGGTGATCTGGAGGGCCAGGGAAGAACGTTGATGTTGTGGTGTCTCAAGAAGACAGTGGTGAGTCGGGCTGTGTGAGGACGGGCGTTGTCATGTTGAAAAACGTCGTCGATGTTCACCATGATGGGTTGCACATGGGGCCTAAGAATCTCGTCGACGGTTGCGTAAGGTCTGATCGGAAATCCTACGCATCCCTGGTATGGTTGAGACAGTAGACGTCGCAGTGATGGTCCTATCCCGAAGGTGACATAATCGGATGTAGCGATCTTGTGCGAGCGTGGTCACACGAGGTCTGCCAGATCGTGGACGGTCACGAGTTGATCCATGTTGTTGGTGAAGATTCCATAGCCTTGTGATGGTGCTTGGGTGAACATTCACAGCTCTGGCAACGTCTGATCGAGATTCGCCTGCTTCCAAGCAACCAATGGCGATGGTGTGTTGTGCTTCAGTCAGTCTTGGCGTAACTGTAATGCGTGTCGGTGGCTTAACACTGATCTATGGAAACTGAGAACCCGTCACTTTAATAGGGATTTTGCACATGTTGCACTTGCAGAACATGCAGATCTCTCAAACAAATTTATTGGACACGAATGCATTTTGGCGAAAAATCCGATGTTTTCCTCCGTTTTCAAAGTGCACAACTTTTATTGTCATTTTGGTCTGATAATCAGTGCCTTAACACGTGTAACATTACATACACTGAGCTTGTAACGTTATTACATATATTTCTCTTTAAAATAACAAAAATATCCCTTTTGCGTTTCTTTTTTTTTTGAAGAGTATAATTAATAGAAATAATTATAATATCGATAGTACTTTTATTTATATTTTCCTTTTTTGTTATTCAGAAGATGAATCATTTGTAACAAAGCGTTTCTTTCTGGGTTTTTGCCCGACATGGCCAGGGGAGTTAAGGCATCTAAGTGGTAATCTGAGAGTCAAGAGTTCGAACTCCTGTCGCACCAAACATGCTTGCGCTTTCAGCCGTGGGGGCGTTATAATGTGACGACCAGTCGTTGGTAAAAGAGTAGCCCAAGAGTTGGCGGTGAGTGATAATGACTAGCTGCCTTCTCTCTAGTCTTAAACTGCTAAATAGCCCTCTTGTAGCTTTGCGCGAAATTCAAACCAATCTTAAAATAATATTTTATCTTTTAAATTTAACTTCGCAATGCAGTAACGCTTTTTTGTTGTTGTAAAGTGTGCATTGTCGTAGATAAGTGTGTAATTATTACTGCACAATGCAATTGTAGTGCAATAGCAATATATCCAAACGGTCACGAAAATATAATTTGATAGTACACACTAGTATATTTACAAAGCTTTAGTGTAATTTACGTAAATACGTAAATCTAATGGTGTCTATGGAAGTACACTGACAAAGTTTCTAAAGTAGTACATACTTGCTGCACTAAGTCCTTTGGATGAGTGAAACAAAAACCAGTTTGTAACAACGGAAATTACCCTTCTATTATTTGCCTTAACATAATAAACTTTAAAAGTGCAAAAGAGATACATAAAGGAACCAATACTGAAAGTAAAGATATTGTTTTGTTAATTAAATTAATATGAATTTAGATGGAGGTTCAACCACCCTCAGGACAATCCTCACGTCATCCTGTATCACTCTGTCGAATTTAGGGCTGACTGATCAAGATATCTGAAAACGTATGAGGAACACGACCGTGTATTTTTTTTCCCGTACACACATGTTTGTTTATATATTAGATTTGTTTATGTATTTGTTGATACGTTCATAGCTTGACAATGGGCTATGTGTGTTGTGCCTACAATGAGTATGAAAAACTGATTTTTAACATTATAAGGTCATGCGTCCACCACCTAACCGTCAGGGTCTGTTGTTGTATAATACAACAGTAACAGTGACAATGTTTCTGTGTAAACGTACAATAACTTCTGTATAATACCACACTAATAGTTTCTATAGTTCTGTACGAATATAGGTCCGGCATGGCTAGGTGGTTAAGGTACTCGACTCCAAATCCCGGTCATACCAAACATGTTTTCTCCCTTTCAGCCGTTGGGCGTTATAACGTCACCGTCAATCCCACTATTCGATGAAAAGAGTAGTCCAACAGCTGGCGGTGGGTGATGATGACTAGATGCCTTCCCTCTAGTCTAACATTACTAAATTAGGGACGGCTAGCACAGATATCCCTCTTGTAGTTTTGCGCGAAATTCAAAAACAAAATAAATTTGTACGAATATTTGATAACTTTTGTAAAATACTCCGATAATAGTGGCCCCATCTCTGTATATGTATGTAAAAACTCTTATGTAATACCCCAATAATAGTGACAGTATTTCTGTATGAATACGAAATAAGTGTTTTACAATATCACAGTAATACATTAACAATGTTTATAGGAGTACATGGCTGCTACTCGTCCCCTTATTGCAGTCTCTAGCCTTCCGAATGGAAAGGAAATATATAAACAGTGTCTGCGGCTCCACACTACAACTGACAAGAGTCCTGAAGAAATTCATGAAATTGGACTTCGAGAAGTAGAACGGATTTCTGGAGAGATAAATGAGGTAATCGTAAATATTTTGTTAAACTGATTTTATTTTTATTGGTATACATATACATGTTGGTTTTGGTTTAGAGTTCATATTTCGTAATAATAAGAAACAAACGCTCAGACACGGTATAGACCCATTGCTTCTGGAAATTCTTTACTCATGACGAGAAACGCAAGCTAAACAACAAAACTACTGTTAGATAAATGATCTATTAAGGAAGAGAAACAATAGTACATTTTACAGAAAAGCTCATATTGTAATTATAAAGTGAATAAAATGTTTTAATCTGTTTATATGGAATTTAGTGCTTATGCATTATTTTGTTCCACATTTATTATTTTATCAACTAAACTTTTCATTTCCAGTTAATAAAGGTGCTTGGGAAAAATTCTTCAAGGTCAGATTTCTTTCAAAGTTTAAGAACTGATCCTACCTTTTACTTCGAATCAAAAGTAAGTAGTTTTGATTGGATTATTACAATTTTGGAGCTCACGTTTTTTATCACGAACATGAATGGCCGATAGGTTTTCTTGCTACTGAAAGTGACAGATATAATATGATTGACATATTATAATACATTCTTCATTGGTATTTAACATAACGGATATATTGTTAAGAACTATTTTTAACTTACCGAATTGTATATTTCATACCTCAAATGAATATTTCAATTAATCCAGTCATGAAGATAATAATTATAACTGCCCACCTCAAACGTGTTCGCCCTAACAAAGCCCTTCATTTACGTTTTTATTTAGTCTTAAGGTCATGTGAGATGACTATTGAGATATTTTCTGCTATTTCAGGAAGATCTTCTTAATGCTTACAGAAATACTGTTGACAACATCATCAGACCGAAGCTTCCATTACTTTTCAAGAACATTCCTAAGACCAAATTAATGTATGTATTTTAATCTTATACTGGACTTAGTAATTGTTACTAAGCGCAAAGCTACCTGCACTCTGCTAGCTTCGGATATCGAAATTTGGTTTCTAGTTGTATAAGTCCGCAGACACACCACTGTGTCAGAGCGGGGCGGATTTAGTTTGGTTTGTTTTGAATTTCGTGCAAAGCTTCTGGAGGGCTCTCTGCTCTAGCTGTCCCTAATTTAGCAGTGTAAGACTAGAGAGAGGGAAGGCAGCTAGTCGTCACCACCCACCGCCAACTCTTGGGCTACTCTTTTATCAACGAATAGTGGGATTGACCGTCACTTTATTACGCCCCCACGGCTGAAAAGGCGAGCATGTTTGATGTGACAGGGATTTGAACCCGCGACTCTCAGATTACGAGTCGAGTGTCTTAACCACCTGGCCAGGCCGCGCCGGCGGATTTAGTAATCATAATATTTATAGCTTGTTGTAATGGCGCCTCTGTGTTTTATAACTTAGAAAATGTGATATAGTTTTGACGATCTCCCCCCCCAAAAAAAAAAAAAAAAACGTATTCGCTTATCCAAAAGGGTCCGGCATGGCCAAGCGTGTTAAGGCGTGCGACTCGCAATCTGAGGGTCGCGGGTTCGCATCCCAGTCGCGCCAAACATGCTCGAACTTTCAGCCGTGGGGGCGTTATAATGTGACTATCAATCCCACTATTCGTTGGTAAAAGAGTAGCCCAAGAGTTGGCGGTGGGAGGTGATGACTAGCTGCCTTCCCTCTAGTCTTGCACTGCTAAATTAGGGACGGCTAGCACAGATAGCCCTCGAGTAGCTTTGTGCGAAATTCAAATACAACAACAGCTTACCCAAATATTTTATCGCTGCTATATTGTCGTAACCATCTCTCAGAGACTTTACATTAGTGCATATTATATATTATTCATTAAACATAAATCGCTCGTTGATTAGGTCTACTCCAGGAAATGTGTATTAGCTTACGTGAAGTTGTAAAATTTTCCAATGAATAATACAGTGATTTATAGCTACATCTTACTTTTGTATGAGATGCTTCACTGAATGATATTACAATCAATGCATTGTGGCAGTTGAATTAAATCCTTAGCTTAATTGTTAATATAATAATCGAGATTTCTTTGGTTGTTATTGGAAACAGCTTTGAAGACATTTTCTGTAAATTATACTGATAGCCAGTGGTATCTGGTAACGTAGGTTGTACTGTCAGCTAATTAATTTGTGAATAATTATAACTTTTTTAACATTAATATATGAGTTCCGTTTGATAATAAAAACCCAAAATCTCATGTGCTAGAAGCTTAACTTATGTTATGTTTTAGTTTCATCCTGGATACTGTACTTCGAGCATTAAAACACAATATTCCGGATTTTTTGGATTCGTTATTGATCAATACGAACTTATGATCAAAGCAAACTACTAACAAAGATCTGAACTATAGATAAATCCAGTAATAATTGTCCAGCTTATTAGATGTATTGCTGTTATGTTCTTGTTAATAAAGACTGGTATTCATTGCTTGAGGGTAATAATAAAATAGTAATACCAATACGTAGTAGGCTGCCCCCTAGTGCCTCAGCGGTATGGCTGCGGACTAACAACGCTAAAAACCGGGTTTCGATACCCATGTTGGGCAGAGCACAGATAGCCCATTGTGTAGCTTTGTGCTTAGTTCAAAACAACAACGTACCAGATTACATCAAAGAGATACACTAAAAATAAAATAATATTTATTTTAACGAATAGAACGTATTCTCGAAGTTCATTCAAACAATGTAATGCTAAATCATTTAATTCAACTGTGTATTTCGTATTTACCAATACACCTGTCTCCTAAGAAATAACTACAGTAGTGACACAATTGTGATCCAGTTTTATTCATAGTAAATTAAATGCGAGGGTAAGTCTCCCCTGGTAATATTTGTCATAGGATCAGGGTGATGGTTTAAAATCACTGTTATTATGAATGAGAAATTATATGAAAACACATTAAGTTTACTTCTGTGATTCTAATTTTATTTTCAAACTGTCTTTACTATTTATTTTTTATCTTTTTAAGATAATTCTGAACAGATATTTTATCATCATCACTGAAGTTTTGCAGGTTTACCGAACTGTATGACCATCATCAAGACGAATAAAATAGTATTTTATATTAACGACAAACGTTTTTCAAATTACCAACTTGTTATTGTCGTCATTATAAAATTATTAACTATGTTTTACAGAGTTGTTCCAATTCCTCCTGAACGTGTTGGTGGATCTAAGGCCTTTTATCAACGTCCATCTGATGGTGGTAGTAAACCGGCGAAGTTTCTCATAAACGCTGAAGCTTTGAATACAACGTGTGTTTTGATTTCCTTTATCGTTTCATTTATTAATGTACCAGTTAGTATTAAAACAAAGACAATTCAAAATAGTGATTATCGTTTCTTATGCCCGTAAAGTGAATATATGAAGAAGGTGTTACGTATTACAGTTTCAAATAGTCTAAACTGAGCAAAATTGTAATTTAAATTTAGAAATTAATTAAATGTTGACATGTATCAAATCTATGATATTTGCCAACAGGACTGATAAACAGTTTTCTTTCTTAATACAAGTATATTTTAATATACAAAGAATAATACAATTTAAAATAACAGTTATTATCAATAATGATTCATATACAAAAGTTTCACAAACTTACAAATAATATTGAGTCTTTTATCTGACCTGAAAATCTTATCGAGGGTTCACGATGAGCAAATTAATTCTGAATTGATATAGGTTCAATTCACTTAACAAGAAACCAGCGAGCTCTTTTCTAATTAGACATCGGGTGTTTTTCACCGCTGAGGCAATATAATGTCTCCGTAAAACTGTAATGTCCGATGTGAATTTGCTGAAGTTGAATTGATTGTAATGTTCGAAATCCATAAATATTCCTTGTCAGTATATCTGAAGTTCCTGGTTAATAAGGATTAATCACAGTTATAGCTTCTGAGGTTTATAGTATATCAACTATAGCAAACCAATAATATATACTATCTCTTGGATCGTCGTGTAGATTACATTTACAGATGTGAGGAAAGTTTCTGGGAATTTCAGCCTGCCCACCAATATAGACGATACACTAATGTTTATGTCACACATATACTGTTCAATCTTACGTTCGAGAATTCTCTATAGTTTTAATGAACAGGCGGAAGTTGCATACTGGAAGTTACGATAGTTTCTAAATATAAATTTAACTTAAAGAAACATCGATATTAAAAGAAATGCATCATAGTAAATGCATCACAAAGGTTATTATACTCTGCTATGAAAACTACACTAAAATTTTAACTTCATAAAACAACAGTATTATTTAATTTCTTAACTAGCAATAATCACGCACTTCATTACTAGCAGGAAATTATAATTACTTTTATATAAAATATTTACCAATTCTTAATTAATTTGTTTCTTCTCAAATAAGGCCGAAATATGAAATGATGACCCTCTCCCTCCACGAAGGTGAACCTGGCCATCATCTCCAGGTAAGATTCACCCTTCTATTGATATAATTTTGACTGCCAGTATTGTTAAAGTCATCAGAGAAGTCATATCATATATGGTGATTGTAACATTACTTGAAGTTTATTACTCGTAGTATTAACTGAATTAATTATATCACCGCTCTTCAATTTTGAATAATAAAAAATGATCCTAAATGGATAACTATTTCTTATAAAGAATAAAATAAATTACATCTGTGATAAAATTTGAAGCTAGAAGCAAAATTATTTTTTCTTTGTGACCATTTCCGTTTGACATTGAACTGTGCTTTAATATTATGTTACTGCTTTCACAGATGAAAATACGAATATAGATTTGCTGAATGTGGATTTTTGAAAGCGTATAAAGATATGTCACAGATAAGGTTTACTAAAAATGATATCTGTAGATGTAGGGTATACATTGGCTTATTACATAAAAACTGACGAGAAAGAAGACAGATGATATTTATTTTCCGTTCAGATGGATTAAAATCATTTGTGGGGTACGTCAGATCTCAGTTATGACCTTTGCTTTTTTATTTACATTAATGATATAATTGAAGAAATGATCAATAGATTATTTATATTTTCTGATGACATTAAAATTTCAGACATCACTGACTGTAAGGACGTCAGTGCTGCTTTACAAAAGGATTTGTATTACTTCGTGGGGTGAACGAATAAAATGGCAGATAGTTTTTAATAATAATAAATGAAAAGTAATGTATGTGGGATATCACAATTTTAAATATGAGTATAATTTTGATGAAAATAACCTTAGCAGTGTTACAAAACAAAACAAAAAATCTTGATTTTATGATTTATCAGCCTCTAAGCAATCTACTGTTGCGACAGCAGATAGAAGTTTAGGTAGTACCTATAGAAATACTGAATGTTAGTTTTAAGAGGTCATACTCTTATTGTATAGGTCATTTATTAGGACACACTTGGAGTACTGTGTTCAGCCTCGGGCTTCTTACCTCAGAAATGACACTGAATTATTGAAAAGGTTTCAAGGAGGGATACAGGAGAGAAAAGTTGGCAAACGAGAATAGGTTAAGATTCTTTGACTTGATTTCTCTTGAAAAGCTGTAGAAAAACTTTCTTCCCAGCTAATCAGTTATTTACAGTTAGGGATAGATATACACGAGTAGCTCTGGACAAAACGTATAACCAATTCAAACATTTCCATGACGACATACTTTATTTTCTTTGATTCTAGACAAGTTAATTTTTTCTTGATTATTTTACTTTATTCTGTTTGTTTCCAGGTCTCCTACGTTTTGGAACAAAAAGCTCTACCTGACTTCAGACGTAATGTGGAGTACAATAAATTATCAGACGTTCCATCGCATTTTCCCTTCTATACAGCTTTTATTGAGGTTAATAGATTTAAATCAATAAGTTGTGTTTATTATATATGTTTTGCAGTATGCGGCATACGTAAACAGGCACTTCCAAAGCGAATGTTGTTTTCGAAATACCCCTAATACTTCAAAACACATGATATACCTAATTCCGGTAAACACAAACTCTTTCGAATAAGGAAAAAGAGAATATACCAAATATTGTTGGGTCTATTTCTGGTCAGTTATGTGTATTTATACTGTGTTAAGAGCGCTTTTGTTATAGCAAAGCTATATCAAGCCATCTGCTGTATCCACTGAGAGGAATCGAACCGCAAATTTTAGCGTTGTAAATCCGCTGTCCTATCAGAGGACTATGCTGTGTTGCATACTGATAATATGGCAGCCCTAAGGCAAGACTGATCGTTTACTACGCCAGAACATAAAACTTTACTGATCTTATTATTTATGAATAGGTTTTAGTGAGATTAATGATGATGAAAGAGTCAATCATGTTTTACGTATTATTATTGATTTTAATGAAAGCAAATACCTGTACAGCTCCTAACTAAAAATCAATTCAGTAAAACATAAATTTATAACGATTCAAAGCCTTGAATTATCAGTTTCGTACTTTGTGCACTTTCTCTTAGAGAAAATTGTTTTATTGTTCAAAATATGGGTTAGAAATAGACAATAAACACTTATTTATACTCGTGGACATTCTATAAAGCAGGATCATTAGCTTTTTTAACATATAAATAATGTAAGAATATATCTCAACATACAGCAAAGTGATAAAAATGAAATACTTTAGGACTCCTTATCTTAATGTTTAAATAGGTAATTAACTAGACAGGAAAAATGTTTTGTAGATCTTTTTCGTGAGAATTTTTCGATGTTTTAAAATTATTGTGCAAAAGATTATAGCGTTTGAGACTTTATACTCACAATGAACTAAGAGTTTAATGAAAATCTATTTAAATAATATTTATGTAAAAGTAGGAAAACCAAAATTAAAGTCTAGTAAATAAACTCTGATTAGCAGACATAACATATATTTCTTACCCCCTTTACGTGACATTAAAAGATAAAACTTGTCATTTATAAGTCCCATAAGGCCAGTCCTTTTGATTTCTGGTTCCAAAGACACAAGCACATTACAATGGTGATCCTCACCATTTTTAAGGGATGCCAGCCTTGCTGTCCCCTCAACTAGCAACTGGATACCCAACATACAGCAAGGCAAACTGGAACAGATAGGATAAAGTGCCTTACTCAAATACACAACAGCATGACACAACTATCCAGTTATGAGCCCAAAGTGCTAAGTCATTGTTAATTTATTTTCCATGGTACACATCAATGGCATGTCTTTTATGAGGGAATAAAAACGAAAACATTTGACTTCTTGGCAAATAAACTGACTGAGAAAAACATTGCATCTCCTTCCAAGTAGCACATTATAACCCAAACATAAAAATGTTTTCCTCACCAAACCAACCACAAAGTCATACTAAAAATCCTGGTGGTATCTGGCACTCGGAACACCACAAAATACCACACGAGTACAGTTTTGAGATATTGTAGCATATCTGGTACTCAGGACACCACAAACCTCCCAGTAAGTACAGTTTAACAGTTAGTAGCATGCCTTGTGGTAGAAACCACAAAAATTTCGGTGAGTACAAAGAGGTTTCTAAACCCTTGGATAAAACAATATGACCAATAGTATGGTGTTATAGCTAAACTTTAGTACCCAGTGTCAATACAGTTTGGGTTTCAATGATGTTAAGTGATTATAAATGGCATTTCTCAAAACGAATGTTTTGTCCAAGAACTTGATATTATATTTTTATATTTATCATACATTTGTATTGGAAAATTTAAGTAAGTTTGCCCAGTTTCTTTATATTGGACGAATCATGGAAAAAAATATGGGTAATTTTTTAATGTGCATAATTAAACATCGCAAACACTATTATTAATTGCTGCTGAATTTTTAGTACAATTTGATGTTATTTTTATAGCCAGTCATGTTATATCAAATAATTTTCTTTCATGAAATACTTGTAATTTTTGCTACGTTTCTTTCCATATCTAAGCTCATTCGTGTTAGTTTATAAAAGAACGAAATCATGTTGTATCAAATAAGACAAACTACAATTATATAATATTTGTACTTTAGGGTTGGGCCTTATACAGTGAACACTTGGGCAACGAACTTGGATTGTTTAAAGATCCATACTTCCGGTAAGAAGTTTATCCCTAAAAACAAGTATTGATGTATGTTTTAATATATATAAATAAAAATTTCAAGATGATGATCGCATTTCAGTTACACAATTATGTTTGTAGCAGAGTTGTAAGCGAACGTTTCACATGACTACAGAGCAAAGATATGGGCGTGTATGAAGTTGTACAATGACTAATTTTTTTGTACAAGTTTAATTTAAAAGGTGTATATAAATACACCTAGCATAAACAGGTTGGTTAAGGCGTTTGTCTCTTACGTCTAAGGGTCACGGGTTCGAATCAAACATACTTTTTGTACTTCGTATTTAAGGCATTCTTTCAACTGATGAATATTTTATATGAATGGTTGAATCCAATTATTTTCCATTCTCATTTAAAAATGTGAGAGTGTTTGTATATTAGTGTATTTGTACCTTTGTTGTTATGTTTGTATTGTAAGAATTTTAAAATTAAGACCTTTATTGATTGTAAGCATGTCTGTTGCGTTTGTATTTTAATTGATTTTAAGTTCAATTGTGTGTTAATATTCGCTTGAGACCCCGAAATAAAAACCCATAAGAATTATATGTTTTTGAGAAAATTAAAAAAACATAACTGCAGCATAGTTATTGCATTCAATAATATAATACTTGAATAATAATCCGAAATATACCAATGCATCATGTTTTGGTATTATTTTTCACCCAACAGACTGGGACATCTTTCAGAGGAAATATTTCGAGCCTGCAGACTTGTCGTTGACACGGGAATCCATGCTTTAGGGTTAGTTATTAACTGTTCTATCCTATGAAAGTTTTAAAAAACTATAAACATCAGAAATCTTTGGTTTTTTTAGTTTTATTCTTAAATTTTTGAATATTGTTCTGTTCCTTTTAAAAATTGATGGGGTGCTTAAATTCAAAATTTGTAATTCTCGTTTAATTTTTAATCACACATCGTTTTTGTTTGTAAACATTTATTTATAAATTTACTAATAATATACATTTTTTCCATTTTAATTTTAGATGTTTACTAATATGGCTTTATTGTGAAAGAGTACACTAGTAGCGTGTTTCTGGATTTTTTTTATTTTTAAAAGAGAAATTTATAATTTATTCGAAATAGAATTAATATACTCTGTTTTGGTTCTCAAAAATTTGTTTGAAGTGTAGGTATGTTTAGATGGAAAACATACTACTAGAATTTTATGCTTAGTGGATTATTTAAATTGTGGAACATGATTAGTCGTGTTTGAATTACAGATGGAGTCGGGATAAGGCCATTAACTATATGTTAGAAAACTCCGCCTCAACTAGACAAAACATTGAGAACGAGATTGATCGATACATCACGTGGCCTGGACAGGTAAGTTTGGTCTGGTTTGTTTCGAATTTCGCGCGAAGTTGTACGAGGTCTATTTGCGCTTGCATCCCTAATTAAACAGTGTAAGACTAGAGGGAAGGCAAGTAGTCATCGCCACTCACCGCCAACTCTTGGGCTACTTTTTACCAACGAATAGTAGGACTGACTGTCACATTATAACGTCCCCACAGATGAAAGGGCGAATATTTTTGATGTGACGGGGATTCGAACCCGCGACTCTCCAGGTAGGTTTAAGCAGCCTTAATAAGTAGTAAAAAATATTCCAAGAATAGCTCAATTATGTTAATTCTAGAATTCTAATTTTTGTGATATATCTATTAATAGACATGTTCAAAAAGAGTTCATTACACATTCTGTATTTTAAACGTTTAATTTGGTAAAAGACCTATGAAAATTTGTAATTTTTTTAAAGTTTTGAAATAACTTGTATTTTACCTTCTTTTTAATGAGATCCGTTTTTAGTATTCAAACTCATTTAAATATTTTAATGAATAATTTTTGGTACTTTAAACAATACCTACATGTGTTTATCTCATTTATCCTTGAATTTAGGCTTGTGCATATAAAATGGGAGAACTGAAGATAAGAGAACTGCGAAAAAAAGCAGAAATTAAACTTGGTAGGAAACTAACTCTTTTATCTCAATTTTTTAGTTGAATATGTTCAGTTTCGTTCCGACTCAATATGTTTTAAAGTGTTGGTTTCGTTTCCATGTTTCCTTTCTTACATTATATCAATAATTGTTTAATGACAGACGGCTGTACCTTGTCATATGTCTTTATCAATTTCTTATTAAATGTGAAGCTTAACGAATGTAAACTTACAAAATGTATATTATTGGTTTTGTGAAGGCATGGAACGATCTTCTACAAAGTGAATCCCACCTCTGAAATAACTTCTGGATAGCTTTGTTACAGATCAGGGATTTGTTATAGGTCGTGGTATACTGATTTGCACTTCGCCTTCATTTCTCATGCCCATCTATTTTATTAGGATTGTAGTCATACCAGAGTAAACGTACCAAATTAATCTTTATTTCTATATCAATAAAACATAGTGCTAGAACGAGGACTTGCTTCTTAGTTTTAGTATATTATTATTTTCCTTCTGGTTACTTCGTTCTTTCTTACAAGGATTTTCTTTCCTCGTTCACCACCTTAACTTTTATATATCTTTCTATAGACCACGGCAAAAGGTCCTCTTTACTCCAAACTTGCACTTGTTTCTCTTGTTGTAGTAATTTGTGTTATGACGTTCGTAATGATATGGGTTCTTAATTTCCAAATCTCTTAAACTTATAAAGGCAGCTACTTCCTCCAATAACGCTTTAATAAATAAGTGTTGTAATTCTTTAATCTTTTAAAGAGTAGTCAAAAATCGTCTGCTTTCTAACTTCTCTAAGCCCCAGCCGATTTTCACTCCGAACTTCATAGGAGTTGGTCAGTCACCTGTCCATTAGTTTTTAAGGTTATCACGAAAGCAACGGTTTCGAAGCTTGGTACTGTAGGGTTTTGAAGTTTGTCTTCCAGAACTCATTGTCATGAACTTTGGCTGTCAATAATAATTCCAACGACCAGGTAATATTACAGGATTGACAAAGTTCTAAAGGAAATTGTGGTATAGTACAAGGAATAAACGTTTAATATAATGAAAATTTTAAAATTCCAGAATATAAAAGTGAAAATATTATTTTACAATTCATTTTGTTATTTAACGAAATACACTAAAGTTTTATTGTTTTCAGGGAAGAAATTTGATGTAAAAGAGTTTCACGACGTCATCTTACAAAACCAGGGTCCACTAGGGCTTTTAGATAAACAAGTGGAAAAATACATCCAGAAAAGCCAAGAAACAGGACATAATTCCGCTGGATATCTTTATAAGTCTAGCCTGCCATATTTCAGCGTCGTGTTTTTTGTGTGCGCGTTTACATACAGATCCTAACGATCTGTCACGTGACAGATATTTTGGTCTTTTGTTATTACTCAAAAAATCAGAACATTGATTCATGCTTTATGTGTTTTTAATTGTCTTTTTGTAAAAGAATGAAACATTTAATTAAAACAAACTCAAGTTATAGATTTTGTATGAGACTTTTCAAAATAATTATTGTCCGCATTAGGATTGTTTTCTTATAACAAAGCCACATTAAACTATCTGCTGAGCCAGCCGAGGAGAATCGAACCCCTGATTTTAGCGTTGTAAATCGGGAGATATACCTCTGTACTAGCGGAGGACATGTTAGGAACAGATAGTACCACCACTAGATTAATGTTCATTTCAACTAAAACCTTTTATCTTATAATATACCACACATTTTTCTACCAAAGTTTTTGAATATTGTTGTAGTAGCAACGTTGAAACAGAAATGTCTGTTTAACTGACATTTCATTAATTATATCTTATTAACAACAATTACCTCTCCTGTGTGTGTGTGTGTGTTATAACAAAGCCACATTGGGCTATCTGCTTAGCCCACCGAGGGGAATCAAACCCCTGATTTTAGCGTTGTAAATCCGTAAACTTACCGCTGTACTAGCGGGGGGCTACCTAACTAGTGGCATAG
This sequence comes from Tachypleus tridentatus, assembly GCF_004210375.1. Taxonomy (NCBI): domain Eukaryota; kingdom Metazoa; phylum Arthropoda; class Merostomata; order Xiphosura; family Limulidae; genus Tachypleus; species Tachypleus tridentatus. The sequence continues at coordinate 14,980,456 of NC_134830.1, forward strand.
TAACATTAATTTACATTTATGTTTTCATGTCTGCGACATTAAAAGAAATCAAAACATATGCAAAACTTAGTTCACATTAATATGCAATTAAAACAAGTTCGCCTGCGCCCACACGGTGGCTCAGCGGTAAGTTTATCCCTAAAAATCAGGTGTAAATTCTAGCGGTACAAAAAGAGCAAATAGCCCATTGTGTAGTTTTATACTTAACAAGAAATATAAGTTCACCCTGATCTGTAATGATGGTTACAACCATTTTCCTTCATCAAATAGCGATGTAAAGGTATGACAGAATATTCATTCACGTAGCCTACAGTTTCGAAAGAATGACATTTTTTGTGGACTGAGTAAGATTATCGCTCTCATTTGTAATAATGAGTTTCAAAACTGTGTTACACCGTCAGTAGATTTCACCAACTGTATCTTTTTTGTGTTTCACGTATTTAGATTTAACGGTTTAAGACTTCAAATCAAAACAGATTTTTAAACCACTTCTCTGAAAGAACAGATACTAAAAATCAGGAACAAAATCTGCAGTACGTATTAGTAAATGTTTTGAAAATAAGCCGAAGAGTGTATCACGATACAATATCTGTAATGAATAAACAGTTATGATCAAAAGTATGTTAACTATATAAATCATACTAAAACGTTAATTATAAGTTAATGAAACAAGCTTTTTGAAACAACCTGATAAGAAATACTATAAAACAGTGAGCGACAAAACTATAACTTATAATGAGCAGAATGGATTGGATCATCAGTAGCTTACTTGATTGTTGCAAAGTGCAAACTTAAACAATGGGCTATCTGTGTTCTGTTCTAAGCGGCTTTTGAAACCCAGTTTTTAGCATCATACTTACCACTGAGCCAACTAAGAGCATCATCAGTGGATACACTTGCGGTATAATGGTATTATCATGAAAAACTAGTGTCATTTGTCTTACTCTGAATAAAGACTCATAACACTGAAACACGTACAATGCAAGATTTTGAATTTTCGTACTATAATAAACGTAGTATATTTGTATCTATGTATGTGACCAAAACTTCTGTGCCGTCTATTGAAAGGCATCACAAACAAAAATCCTTAAAAATTTACATTTTGGGTGTTCACGATTAAGACAATTTGAAAAGTATTGCTTGTTTGTTTTTGAATTTTGCCTGAAACTTCACGAGGTCTTTCTGCGCTAGCCGTCCGTAATTTAGCAGTGTAAGACTAGAGGGAATGCAACTAGTTAGCACCACCCACCGCCAACTCTTGGGCTACTCTTTTATACTAATGAATAGTGGGATTGACCGTCACATTATAACGCCCCCACGGGTGAAAGGGTGAGCATGTTTGGTGTGACGGGATTTGAACCCAAGACCCTCGGATTACCAGTCAAGTGGCTTAACCACCTGGCCACGCCGGGCCCACGTAGTATTTTAAAAAACGTATTTTAAACTAATAAACAATAACAATTTTTTAATAAATAAATTACATTTTTTATTATAAAAATATTCATCTCTGAACTTGTGAATTAATAAATTACATCAAAAGAGCAAAATTAACACTTTTCCCGTGCACCACTTTTTTAACATTTTAGAACTAGGTAAGAATATTATGATTAGTAGGTCCGGAACGGCCAAGTGGTTAAGGAACTCGACTCGTAATCTGATGGTCGCGAGTTCGAATCCCCGTCGCACCAAACCTGCTAGCCCTTTCAGCCCTGGTGGCGTTATAATGTGACGGTCAATCTCACTATTCGTTGGTAAAAGAGTAGCCCAAGAGTTGGCGGTGGGTGATGATGGCTAGTTGATTTCCAATGTATTGGAATGGTAACAGAGAGAAACGTTGCTAAATATACTGGTGAATGATGTCTCAACGAAGCCTGAGGACCAAAACGTTTTGCATACCAGAAATACATGTTCTGTGAGCAATTACATTGTAAGCATTAGCATCATAGAAATGTTTCTTGATCAAGGCAGTTCATTGATTACACCACATCTAAAGGTTGTTTGTAGAAAAGAAGTAATTTTGTGATAATTAAAATAATAATTTTTTCAACTCAGATACTTATTTTTGAACACTTTAAATTCATCATTCTTACATTTTTAGTCTGAATGCTTTCAGTAAGCTGCCATGAAAAATAATATGTGAATGAGAACTTACTTTTGATAAGAATCTGGACTTCCAACCTAATCCAAGAATTCGTGAAATTAGCCTGACTTTCCGTCTTATAGATCCCAGGTAAAAAAGATGCATTGTTGTCCAACACATCTGATGTTTGAAGTCTTGCTAAGTGGGTTACCGGGCTATTTTTAAGATCTCCATCAATCTCAGTTAGTTGTAGGCTTATCCACAGGACCTAAAACTTCATCAGGTAGAGTGATTTCATCAGCTCCAGAGACTACATCACTGACCAGCATCTCTATGCTCTTTGAGAGTCATGTCAGTGGCTCTGCTTTTTACACCAACTGCCACTATATCAAAAGAAAAGAAAAAAAAAAAAGATGCCTTAGTGTTAAAAATATATTTAGTTACCCTGTTGGAGATTATCTGATGGTGATCAGGTAAAGGAACGGTTTTCCATCTGGACTACTTCATACCAATGCTAAGGATGACTTTATCTAAGTTAAATTTATCTCGAGTAATGGAAAAAAAAAGTAGGATGATTCTTAAACAACACAAACACCAAGAAACGTTGTATTTAAACAATTTAAGACAGAGTCTAGCTTTGTGCAAATTTCAAAACAAACCAAACGGTTATATAATAACGTCCCACAGGCTGAAAGCGTTAGGGTCTTCGGTGACGAGATTCGAACTTATAACTCAAAAATGCGAATTGATAACGCTAACCACCATGTTATATCAGCCCGTCATAACAAACTCAAATATACATGTTTAAGTTTTTATGTAAACAGAAACTTTGATTCAAAATGGGTATAGATTTGGTTGTATGTCGCCTGAATGATTACTTAGAGCATTTCTATGATCTTTTACAAACATATAATAGTTCCATAAAATATTTGTTTTTCTGAGCAACTTATTAACTAATATTAAACTTGTTTCCAAGAATTAATAAAGATACTGTGAAACCTCTGGTAGATCTTCATGAAACTACCTATTTTGATCACTGACATTATTCCTACTTAAATAGCAAATAATCAGTTTTCTAATCACTGCTTCATTGAACTATGATAGTACACAATTGCAGTCCTAAAATATTTCATTTCTATTTAGAATTTCTCTTTCCTCTGATTTGCGTGTTTTTGCAAAGAAAACAGCCATTACTGTCGAGTTTGATTCATATTCACTATTTATGTTATGAATGAAGTGGTCATTAATTTCACGCTTCTATAATTGATTTAAAATGTATATTTACTCAAACATATTCAAGTACATTTTTCTATTTTCTTGTGCATTTATTGAAGTGTATTAGTTCTTTGTGAGCAAGAATCTTGTCTATCATCATAGTTTGAAAATATATTTTTAAGTGTGAATGTTTCTAGTAAGTGTGCCTTTAATAGTCCTAGCTGATCATGGATTCTCTTTACAACTTGCATGAAGATATCTGTTGTTGCGGAATTATACCTATTATGGTCATTATCGTTACTGTCATATGATATGACATTCTATCAAATGACCATAAGCATGTATTAATGCTTTTAATTAGTTAAATTTTGTACATGCCAGTGGATAAAAATACAAACCTCTTAGACCCTGTGTCTGACCCCCCTTGTCTGAAATGATAATTCATATATTTGTACAGATCAAGAAAAGCTAGGTTTTATCACCGCTATGTTAAATATAATATTTGGTGAAGTAGGCAATGATGGATTCTGGTATTCCACATTATAACCTTTTTATATGAACTTTTTGAGAGACATCAGAAATCCGTTAGTGACCATGTTAACAAAGCCTTTGACCCAAACAACCAGTAAAAGTTAAAGGAAAATTGTAAACCAACCAATAATTGCGAAGTTTGACAAATAGTTTGCGAGTAATCAATGTAAAACAAACTTTCTTCACTTCTGTTTGTTTCTTTTCTTCGCTGTCTTTGTTCAAGATATTCTCTAAATAACATGTCTGGATTCTGCATTTTACAGGTCCTTTTGACCGTACCTATCAGTTATCAGTAGATCTAAATACAACATGTACATTAATATATATTCCAAGGTTGAGTACGTTATATTAAAAACAAATTAAACTTTCACATCATCATTACAATTCATGTTGTCTCGTCTATCCATGTTCTATATGACATTCGCGGATATTCAAAGCAGCCTGACAGTGCAGTTTCCATTACAAAATACTTTATCGTAAAACTTTTATTCAAAGCAAGCCCCTCCTCTTTGTATGATTTACATAATCCATCTTCGTTTCCTTTCTTGGTAAAAACAGACGCTACGGTGGAGTTTTCTTCAAATTATACAGACTAATTATTTATTAATTAAAATACCTGATCAGCTGTGCTTTAGTTACAGATGGAGTCAGAATAAGGTTGTAAAATATCTGTTGGAAACTTTGCTTCAACAAGAGAAAACAATGAGAACGAAATTAATCGTCACGTCACGTGACCTAAGTATGCTTAAACATCTGGTTTAAGAGACTGTAGAGTGTCTTAACTATTTATTTGTTTATTTACTTGTGATAAATGTTGAAAGAATAACGAGTTTAACAGTGTCCAAATATGTCAAAAGTTTCAAATTGATTGTTTATTTTTAATAATTACTTTCAAAAAGGCCCATTATACTCTTTATATTTTAAACATTTCACTCAACTTTTTCTTACTTCAGGAAACCTTTCACTCGAATAGTGGGATTGCCCGCAACTTTATAACACTCCATGACTGAAAAGGCGAATATGTTAAGTGACGGAGATTTGAACCCGCCGATTACGAGTCGAGTACCCTAGCTACCAGGACATGTCGGGCCCAAACACTGATAGACAATAAACATTTTGACATAATAGGATTTAGTTTGAATCAACAAATACTTCGGATTATTGGTTCTCTACGTACAAACAATAAATATTTATATATTTTATTAAGTATTTTATAAAGACTCTTAAATGTTTGCGCAAGTATACTGAGATTTAACATTTGTGTTTATACAAAATTAAAAATAATAGTTATGTTTCAGTAACTTTTTATTTATTGTAAAATACATTTTTATACCACAACAAACAGCGTAAAAAATATTTGATAAAATTTTGAAATAAAAAACTTCAGTAACATGAGAAATAAAAACTCGTAAATGTGAAAAACATGACATAATTAAAATAAACACAGAGTTTGATAGTTGAAGAAAGTTTGCGCAATTAGGAAAGCCAGATTTCATGGAAACAACTCGGCCCGGCATGGCCAAGCGTGTTAAGACGTTCGACTCTCAGTCGCACCAAACAGTTGACCGTCACATTACAACGTCCCCAGGGCTGAGAGGGCGAGCATGTTTGGGGTGACAGGGATTCAAATTCGCGACCCTCGGACTACGAGTCGAGTGCCTTAACCACGTGGACAATATTTTGAAATTAAGGCGAGAATGAAGTCCCATGTTTTCAATCGAAAAGCATATAAAAATATTTCACGAACAGAGTTTAACAATCAACATTATTTATAATTCTTATCTTAGTATGCATTAAGGTTACCTTTGAATACTTTTATTATGATTCAAACATTTACTTCGCAATAAAACAATTGACACCAGGTTTTATCAGTAATATCGCTATAAAGAAAGGATATTTACTCACGGTTCACCCAGATGGCTACGTTTGAAGCTTAAGAAGAATCAAACAACCTTTAAATCTAAATATCTGAAATCCAAAGAGATGATGAGATCTTCTCATACTTCAAACAACTACTGGAGGAGCAAAAATTCACTAAATTTATTATTATACTGATGAGCGACAGTCTACAAATAAAATTCTTTCGAAATCGTGAGTTACTTAAATGTACAGGGTGGCCCGTAAGTCCCTACCCATCCATATATCTTATGTATCCAGTGTATCTGTGTGCTGTCCTTCATTCTCGCTGCATAATATTATGCGAAACCATGTTCTGCAAGACATTTTCCTCAACATGGGCTTACATCGGCCATATTTCTCTGCAAAAAAAGAAACAAATTTATAATACATGTGTAATTGAATATAACATAATAACATATGGATGGGTAGGGACTTACGGGCCACCCTGTATGTTCAGCCATTTTGATTCATTTGATGGAAAACGATGTCTGATAATAAAATACAGTCACGGCAACGGTTTAATGATGATTGAATGTTTTATAATTTTGTTGTATTTTTATATCACTAATAATGCTAAAGATTGTTCAGTGTTAATGTAAACAGTTAATATAAGATAAAAATGATTTAAAATGTTTGTCTTTACGCACCTAATACAACTATATTAAAAAAAGCTTTGGTAGAAATGAACATTAATCTAGTGGTGGTGCTATCTGTAACTAATGTGGACAACAATGATTTTGAAAAGTCTCATACAAAATCTATAACTTGAGTTTGTTTTAATTAAATGTTTCATTCTTTTACAAAAGACAATTAAAAACAAATAAAGCATGAATCAGTGTTCTGATGTTTTGAGTAATAACAAAAGACCAAAATATCTGTCACGTGACAGATCGTTAGGAGGAAATATATGTAAACGCCCACACAAAAAACACGACGCTGAAATATGGCAGGGTAGACTTATAAAGATATCCAGCGGAACTGTGTCCTGTTTCTTGGCTTTTCTGGATGTATTTTTCCACTTGTTTTTCCAAAAGCCCTAGTGGACCCTGGTTTTGTAAGATGACGTCGTGAAACTCTTTTACATCAAAGTTCTTCCCTGAAAAAGATAAAAATATATTCTGTTAAGTGATAAGATGGATTAAAAATAATATTTTTACTTTCTAAAATTTAGAACTTTTAGCGCACTAAAATTAATCTAAACCAGTTAATTCCTTTCAAACATATTTTCGATGTTTTCAAGATGAGTAATGTTCACAGTATTACGACTTTCAAAGTTGGTATTTATAGGATTAGCAGGTAAAAACTAATTTTATTAGAGAGCAAAAAACAGTATAGAGTACATTCGGTAAGGGATTACGTATTTAGCACAAAATATCACAGTTTTATTCCTTTCACTATTCTACAATTTTTTTAAAGGTTTGTCCATGTTGTGGTATTGCCTGTCAATGTGATCATTAGAGGTAGCTCAAGTTAATTAGGTTTAGCTCAGTCTTTGAAACTCAGCAATACCAAACCTTCAAAACTGTTCCAATCCTGATAACCTTATATGGTTGATAGATAGGTGACTAACCAGCTGTTATGACGTTTATGTAATCGGTTCGTGTTACGAGAGGTGAGACAGTGGCCAAACTTTGGCCACTCCCTAAGATGTTAGAACATTATTGGAGATGACAGTCGCTTTTCTACGTTTAGAATACTTAGATGCTAAAATATCCCTCGTCAATATTAAAATCCGATTGCGAAAAACAAGTACAATATTAGAGAATAAAGAAAGTATTGGAGCGATTTTGATGAATATACAGAACTAGTAAAGAAGAGATCTAAAGACGTGCGATAAAACGAGAGAACCGAAGGGAGACATTAATGTACAGCCAGTACGAAATTAAAAAAGAGATTAAAATCGTTGTTTTATTGACATAAATAAAGTGGTATAGAAGCTGTTTACAATTAAGTTATGTAAGAACTAGGATTCACTAATTCCCACTTTGTTGTAGATCACTCAGGAAAGCACAAAATCATCCACATTTTTATGCATGTTATTAAGTCGTCTGCACATTGGATAAAAAAGTAAAGAAGAGATATGACAAGATATGACAATATATCACTAGAAATAGAGTGTTTAAGTATAGGAAAGAAAAGGAATAAACACTTAAAAAACATTTTGACTCTGAACAAATTTTTACATCCAAAAAATAAACTTAAGACTGTAACAAATTTATGATTTTGTATTTTAAAAAGAAAAAACATTAAACTATAGTCTAGTTCAGTTAGTTTATTACCAAGTCCCTTTTCTGCTTTTTCCTCAGTTCTTTTATCTTCAGTTCTCCCATCTTGTAAGCACAAGCCTAAATTCAAGGATAAATGGGAAAAAGCACATGTAGGTGTTAAATACCAGAATCATCCAATAAAACGTTTAGGAAATTATTAGAACAGCAAACTACAAAGGATGTCATGATGTTCTGGGGACACGATGAAAGTGATTTGAAACAAAATTTTTTTGTTGTTTGTTGTTTGTTTTTTTTGCAGGAAGCAATAGAGCTTAAAACTTTACAAAAATTTCTTTAGTTATTTCTCAGGTTTCCTGCTTTCAGAAAAAATACAAAAGGTATAAAGTACCTTTTTTTAAAACATGTCTCTTAATAAATATCCCACCAAACACAAACTCTAGCATTGTGTTATTTAGAACTGTTTATTCATGATATATTCATCAAAAAATATATAACTAGATTATTAAGATTGTTTGGAGTATTGAATACACCAGATACTTAAGCCTACCTGGCCAGGCCATGTGACGTAGCGATCAATTTCGTTCTCAATGTTTTGTCTAGTTGAGGCGGAGTTTTCTAACATATAGTTAATGGCCTTATCCCGACTCCATCTGTAATTTAAACACGACCGATCACGTATTTTGATTGTTGGATGATTATTCTCTTCAACAATTTAAATAACCCACTAAGCATAACATTCTAGTAAATATTGTTTTCTATCTGAGCTTACATTAAAAAGACAAAATAATAATTTAAATATTATACTTAGTTATACTGAACATTCTCTGCAGTAAAATTTCGTCATCTAAACAAAATAAACAGAAATTCATCGTTGTTGTTTATATGACAAGAATTAATCGAACAAAATGCAATGATGGCAATATCTAAGATTTGTTGTTAAGGTTTGTGCAAAGTTTCTTGAGGGTTATCTACACTAGCAATCCCTAATTTTAAAATGCTTGACTGGAGGGAGGGAAGTGATTAAATACCACCAACCGCCAACTTGTAGGCTAGTTGAATAGTTCGTCTTGGCAGTCACTCTTATAACGCAGCCGCGCCTCCAAAATGTGAAGCGAATTTTTTCTCGATAGAGAGAAGTAGCGCAAACTACTGGACCGGATTGGATTGAAATCTTTAATAGAATTAGATAAGAAATATTAAGTGTGTTTCAAATATTTCTTGAAACGTACAAATCAATTTATCTCTGAGAATTATGTGTTGGTAATTTAATGATTTTGATACATTTAATCTATTTCGGCGTATTATACGAATTAAAAAGGTAAATGTTGTTTTATTACATCACAGGATATTCATCCACGAAGAACGTTATATATTTTTGTATTTATAGAAAAGAAAGGTTCATACCAGTTTTACTATTCGGTGACTCAGCGTGTGAAAGTGTTATAAAGCTAACAATCGAGTTTCGAAACCTACAGTTAGCTGCGCAAAAATAGCACATTATGTACCTTTGTTTTTAACAATAAAGAAATAGGCAGGCCAATGGTGTAGAAGAAATTAGAGATCGTAAAGAAATACGTGAATATGCTGCCTTTTGATGTGTTCGCTGAGATAAAACAGACTGTATGAATTCTAAAGTAATTATAAATTTTTTATTTTTGAAATATAGAAACACGCTACAAATGAAGCTTTTCAACATAAAGCCTCATCTTTAAATGTTTCAAATTAAGATTGTAAAAACCTATGTTATTTACAGTGTTTTAGCACAGATACTTTCAAACAAAAATGACGTTGTGATTAAAAATTAAACGAGAATTACAAATTTTGTAACTTAAGCACTCCGTCAGTTTGTAAAAGGAACAGAACAATATATAAAAAAATAAGAATAAAACTAGAAAAACCAACAAATATTTCTGTTGTTCATAATTTTTAAAATATTCATAGGATAAAATAATCAATAACTAACCCTAAAGCATGGATTCCTGTGTCTACGACAAGTCTACAGGCTCGAAATATTTCCTGAGAAAGATGTCCTAGTCTGTTGAGATGTAAGATAATATTAAAATATGATTCATTTGTATATTTAAAATTATTAGTGTGTAATATTATCGAAAATTATACTCATGTCTTAGTTTTGTATATTTTCAAAAATATGTAATACTTTTAGTATCTACCTAAGGTTCTCGAGAAAGAAAGCAAATATTGAAACACGACTGAATAGAAACACTAGTCAACAAACAAAAACAAAAGCCAGGCTCTTAATCAGTATAGTCATTAGCTCTGAGACCCTTATAAGAAAAAAAGTATATTACAGGCACAATTACACTCACACATGCACATGCATATCTAGTGGTATCCTTTCCCTTTCTGGTTCAGTTATTCATACAAAATGTTCGTCAGATAAAAAAAAGAATGTCTTTAAAATAAAGTAGCAAATGAATGGTTTACTAAATGTTTGGATAATCAAATTCGTCAGGTAAGGACATATTAATTAGTAAGTGTACTGTAATATGTAGAAACATGAAATATAGATTCTTCCATAAATTAGTTCTATGTTCTCTCAACGTTCTTTATCAGATATATCTAGACACGTAAGATTTTATACAATATTTTATTTATATGTGACTTCTGAATCGAACTCTTACAAAAAATTAGTCATTGTACAACTTAATGTTCGTCCTTATCTTTGTTCTGCAGTTCAATGGAAAGTGTCGCTTAAAACTGTCACTAACGTTAAGTCATCTCGCTAGTACAGCGATAAGTCTACGGATTTACAACGCGAAAATCAGGGGTTCGATTCCCCTCGGTAGACTTAGCAGATAGCCCGATGTGGCTTTGCTACAGGAAAAACACACATTAACATGATAATGTTCCTGAAATGTAGTCATCATCTTAAAAGTTTTGTTTGAATATTTCACGACTTATACCAACACATGTTTTAAACCATCAGCTTCTTACCGGAAGTATGGATCTTCAAACAGTCCAAGTTCGTTACCCAAGTGTTCACTGTATAAAGCCCAACCCTAAAGTAGAAATATACAGTTTAAGATGCAAAAGTATTCAGTTTTTCTTATATTTAGATAAAGCAAGTCGGTATGGTTTGTCTTGTGTTTGATACAATATATAATCTTCAAAACAAGAAACGCAAAAGGGATATTTTTGTTATTTTAAAGAGAAATATATGTAATAACGTTACAAGCTCAGAGTATGTAATGTTACACGTGTTAAGGCACTGATTGTCAGACCAAAATGACAATAAAAGTTGTGCACTTTGAAAACGGAGGAAAACATCGGATTTTTCGCCAAAACGCATGCGTGTCCAATAAATTTGTTTGAGAGATCTGCATGTCCTGCAAGTGCAACATGTGCAAAATCCCTATAAAAGTGACGGGTTCTCGGTTTCCATAGCTCAGTGTTAAGCCACCGACACGCAATACAGTTACGCCAAGACTGACTGAAGCACAACGCAACAACGCCATTGGTTGCTTGGAAGCAGGCGAATCTCGATCAGATGTTGCCAGAGCTGTGAATGTCCACCCAAGCACAATCACAAGGCTATGGAATCTTCACCAACAACATGGATCAACTCGTGACCGTCCACGATCTGGCAGACCTCGTGTGACCACACCCGCACAAGATCGCTACATCCGGTTACGTCACCTTCGGGATAGAACCACCACCGCGACGTCTACTGCCTCAACCATACCAGGGGTGCGTAGGATTTCCGATCAGACCGTACGCAACCGTCTACGAGATGCAGGAATCCGACCTCGACGTCCAGTCATAGGCGTCATCCGCACCCAGCAACATCGTCAAACACGGCTGCAGTGGACTCGGGCACATCTGGTATGGCCTCATCGACGATGGCGGCATGTTTGGTTCAGCGATGAATCACGTTTTATGTTTCGTAGGCAGGATGGAAGGGCCCGTGTTTATCGTCGCCGAGGTGAACGTTTTGCAGCAAACTGTGTGCAGGATGTTGACAGATATGGTGGTGGCAGCGTCATGATGTGGGCTGCCATCGCCTACAATGCCAGAACAGACCTTTTGCACATTCGAGGGAATCTTACGGCTCAACGATACGTCGACGAGTTTCTTAGGCCCCATGTGAAACCCATCATGGTGAACGTCAACGACGTTTTTCAACATGACAACGCCCGTCCTCACACAGCCCGACTCACCACTGTCTTCTTGAGACACCACAACATCAACGTTCTTCCCTGGCCCTCCAGATCACCAGATTTAAACCCCATCGAACATTTTTGGGACGAGTTGGACCGACGTCTGCGACGGCGACAACCTCTACCGCAGACTCTACCTCAGCTTGCAGCAGCTTTGCAGGCTAAGTGGACAGCGATTCCACAGGATGTGATTCGTCATCTCATTGCTTCCATGGGCAGGAGATGCCAAGCAGTTATTGGTGCTCACGGGGGGGCATACTCGTTATTGACGTTGAGTGACGTTAAACTTCACCTAGTGAGCGTGGACTTCGCCTTTGCAGACTTTGGATGTTTAGCAGTGAATGTGCAAAGTTTCACACATGTCATACAGAACTACCCGGAATAAACTTGTTAACAATGTGTCTCATATTTTGCCTTTCTTTTTTTGAAGAGTATACTTTCCTTTCGCTGGAAGGTAACATGAATTGTTTTAGATGTATAAATAAACTTAACAAGGTTTGCAAATATTTTGTTAAAGAATATTATTTATTTGACGTAACTGGCTAAGAAAAATGCTCTCAAACTACACAAGATCTTTAGCAGTAATTAATAATAATGTTTAGAATGTTTAGTTATCGTCGATTATCCACAAATTTTTGACAAAAAATTCACCCCTCCCCGTAGCACCGTAGTAAGTTTGTGGACTTAAAACGCTAGAACCATGGTTTCAATATCCGTGGTGGGCATAGAACAAATATCCGATTGTGTAGCTCTGTGCTCAACTTCAAATAAACAAACAAAAAAATTCAAGTTTGCATGTAACGTTATTAATGCTAATTTTGTTTCTTTATTCTACGGTTTAGGAAAATATTTGCAGCAAAGTATCATATTTGTACTCGTCAAAATTTTCGTTGTGTCTTGAGTGTCAGACATACTGCTAGATATCAAACTGTACTCACTAAGAATTTTGTGGCGTCTATGAAAGTCGGACATTCTTAAGAGATTAAACGGTACACATCAAGAGTTGTCTGAATGTCAGACATGTTGCTAAATGTCGATACTGTATTAACTAAGAGTTTGGTGGTGTCTTCCAAACCAGGATATAAAATGTCGATACTGTATTAACTAAGAGTTTGGAGGTGTCTTCCAAACCAGGATATAAAATGTCCAAATGTGGTTACCAAGAGTTTTGTATTATCTTTGAGTGTCAGACATCTTGCTAAGTTTGAAAGCTGTATTCCACAAGAGTTCCGTGGTGTCTTCGGGAAGTTTACTGTGATTTCTGTATGGGTTACAACTTGTTACTTTGTTCGTTTGTTTGGAATTAAGCACAAACCTACACACCAGGCTATCCGTGTTCTGCTAACCACAGGTATCAAAATCCGGTTTCTAACAGTGTAAGTCCGCATACTTACCGCTGTGCTACTGGGAGGCTAGTTACTTTGAAGTGGGTGCAGTGTTTTTGTTTTTTTTTAGTCAGTTTGTTTATTGAGAAGTCGAATGCCTTTTCCACTTTCAAACAGACATGACACTAATATGCACCCGAGAAAATAACTTTACACGTTCAATAACTTTTGTGGTGATCTGGCACAGGTAGCTTATGACGTCTGCTTACTAACGAAAAAGTTATCTTCTATGTAGAATCTTTGTCCTCATTAAGATCTCAATATGATTTGAATGGACGACTACGTCACACACACCTAATGTGCGCTCCAATAAACTTGTTTTATTCGATATCTTTAAATTTGAACGTTTTTTCAATCGTGTCATCAGCTTTCTTCAATTAGAACTGATGTAGCATAATTTGAAAGAAACTAAAAACTGATAGTTTACACTTAAGTATGAATTACAACTTAATAAGATTTTAATACTCAGATCTAAACAATTATTCAATCGTAAAATTTATGGATTTTCTGTAAAGCCTCGTAGTACAAGACTAAAATTTCGTCATGATGTTAAACGTGTTAAGTGTTAAAATTTATTAGTTATTTGAAGTTTCTAAAGAACGAGTCTATTAACGATGTAATTTGAAAAGCAGAAAATTACATTAAAAATCTTCCAAAGTTGTGGAATATATGTTTAACGAACATAAACAATTCAATGTCTTACCAAAGGTTTTTTATACCTCACGATAATATTTTTGAACAATATCATAAATTTCAGAATCAGCTGTTAAATTTTAAACATAAACAAAATAATCTTTTGTTTAAGTCGTTGGTCTGTAGAAGTCTTTGCTTTATTAATACAAGTTAATAGCATAGAGTTCTAAACTTTAAAAGAAATGCAGAATAATAAGATATTACATAATGTATAAAAAAAAAACTACTTGATTAAATTAATTAACTTAGAATGAGACGAGGCTAAACACTTGTTATGCTGTAATATTCAATCTTTTTATACATATGTTTTGACTGAGGTTGAATAAAATGTTACTTGCTTTTGGTTCAAAATTTAGTAAACCTATCAAGGTAGAATTATGTAGATTATTTTTACATTTATTGTCTGAACAATCGATCTTTTCTACGCCTAAAGTGACATTAGAACTAAATTTCGTAGAATAAATTTACGAATATAATAAAAATATTCATTTAAACCAATTTACCTCAATATAAGCTGTATAGAATGGAAAATGAGAGGGTACGTCTGATAATTTTCTGTACTCAACATACCGCCTGAAAGAAGGTACAGCTTTTTGTTCCAAATTGTAGGCGCTCTGGAAACAAACGAAATAAAGTTAGACAATCTGTGAAAAATAATACTATCTGGAAACATATAGAGGAAAGTATGGTGGTCTAGAATCTAACAAAAAAATGTACGAAGACATGAAAATGTTTGATTTGGTTATCTTTTTTACCCAAAGCTACCATAGCCCATCTGTCCCTAACGGTAACCTGATTAACTAAAGGGGTTTATTTTGGTTTGAAATTTGTGCAAAGCTACATGAGAGCTATCTGCACTAGCCGTCACTACTTTAGTGGTGTAAGGTTAGAAGGAAGGCAGCTACTCATCACCACCCACCGCAAACAAATAGTGGGATTGACCGACACATTATAACGCTCCCACTGCTAAAAGGGCGAACATGTTTGGTGCGACGGGAATTCAAACCCGCGACTCTCAAATTTCGATTCGAGTGCCTTAGCTACCTGCCATGTCGGGCCTTAACAAAGTGGAAAGCAACTGATTAAAAGTTCTACCTTCTACTCTTATTTGACCGAATACTGAAGTAACACTATGTACTATTATGAATATAACAAAATATAGTAATGTGATCTAGAAATACAGTAAATAAAGACTACTGTTTATTTCTGAAACCACTGGGTCTCGGATGAACAACAGAATAGAAAATATTAAATATTGTGATTACTATGATACAAAATGATGCATAACATGACATTCAAGTTCACCCAGGCTGTCCTATCCACTAGATTAAATTAAACACTAGACACTCAAAGACAGGCTTTATTTTTCAAATATTAATCAAGCTGCACCTACGACAACTGAAGGAAACCTCTTCCAAAGGCCAACTACTCTGTCAGATAGATAAAGTTGTCTTATCTGCATTTGTCTTCTACCATGCCAACATTTATATGTGTGTCTCCTGGATTTATAATTCTCATAATTGAACGCATAAAACAATGATGCATCAACACTATGGATTTCCTTAACAGTTTTACAGACTTCAATGGGATCCTTTCTAACTCTTCTTTTTTAAGAAAAAAAAACGTAATCAGAGATATTAACCATTTCTAGTTAAACAGCTTTCCATTGCAGGTATCACCTACTATCCCTCTTATGAACCTCCTACAATAATTCAATATCTATTAAGATAAGGAGTCCAAGAATGAAAACAAGTGTAGTTTAACCAATGAAATTATAAACTCTTTAGACTTGGATTCAATATTTCCGTAGGCACAGCCTAAAACTCTGTTCGTCCTGCCCCTAGCAGCTTGAATTATTAAGAGATTAATTAAACTGAGCATCAAAATTCTGTTTTCTTTTATAACACTATTAAGATATTTCCCATCAAAATTATACACATAGTTCTAAAGTATTATTTTACATTTATTATTATTAAAAGCGAGCTGCTATTTATTAGTCCAACTCATTAAATAATCCTAATCCGTTTGTAAAACAGTAGCAACCTTCTCACAGCCAGTAACACTTGAAACTTTAATGTAATCAGCAACTTTAAATAATCTATTGACCATTCCTTCATCCATGTTATTGGCTTATGTCAAAAATAGCAGAGATTTTAACGCTCAACCTTGAGGTATTCCACTCGTGACATTAATCTATATAAACTGGGTTCTATTTAGAGAAACCTCCATTTTTGCTCCCTCTAGCTAGTTTTTATCCAATCAGACAACCAGTCCCCTACATATACAGAAGCAAATATTTAAAACAACCCTTCTATATGGCACCCTGTCAAATGCTTTCCGAAAATCGAAATTCACCAAATCTACATTCGTATTCTTCTAAAAAGCAGTAATCTCTCAGAAAATGTCCAAATATATGTGAGGCAAGAGCTTACTCTAGTGAAACCATTCTAACTACCCAACAGCATTTTAATCTTTGTTAAACGACTTTTCAAAGCATCCTTTACTACACGTCCAAAAACTCTTTTCACCAGGATGTAAGACTAATAAACCTATAATATAATTACTGGGATAATTCTTATAACCTTTCTTAACTTAAGCGTGTAACCAGCTTTCAATCTTGTTGAACTTGTCCACTATTGAACAACTTATAAAAAAAAAAAACAGTAGCAAGTGGCTTACGTATTAAATTCTCAACCTCTTTCAAAATCCATGTGTAATCCTTTCCTGGTCCTAAAGCTTCATCATTCTTTAAACTTTCCATTTTTTCTCGACAAGTTCAGATTTTTCTTTCTATACAGAGTCTGTTCAGGTCGAGGAATACAAGTTAAATCTTCGTAGAAATTAACATGTATATTTAAGAACCACTCTTAGTGGGCCTTACACTTGTGCATACAACTGTATTATTGCGTACGTAATTTTTCTTTTTTATATTCATACACAGTAAACGGACAAATATACGTTCTTCAAGTGATATCATTTTGCTAGTAGAAAGCATCGATATTCGACAACGTATATAAATCTGTGGTATTTCAACTTAAAAAGGTAATAGAATTTATATCCTGGTTATTTAATGATATTCGGCGTTTTGTTTTCCTGTATTATCCCCTAAAAGATTCCTACTTCAATCCCAACATATTGCCTATCCTTAATTATTTAAAACAATATTGATTTTTATGAATTCTATCTAACTTCTTTCTATGCGTTTTTATTTCTTCATTTTCAGTTCGACCGATTTTCTCCATTTTATACAATACTCCAATACTTCCATCAATAAAGTCAATTTAACCTTCTTATATATATATATATAATGTTATTCATAACTTTTATTATTTACATGTTTTGTGATCCAATCTGGTTCTTTATCTGCAGCACCCTTTTTGACTGTCGGGATATCATAAGTGTTTCATAATTGATTAGTATCTTAAACTAGTTACCCATTATTCCTTAGACCCATATGAAAAAAAAACTCTAATCTTGGTTGAACATTGATCACTTCCACGCGGATGTACCTCCCTCGCTACTCTATGAACCACTTCTTTATTATAATTAAAAAATAAATGTTCCGACACTCAACTCGTAATCTGAGGGTCGCGGGTTCAAACTCCAGTCGCACCAAACATGCTCGCCCTTTCAGCCGTGGGTGCGTTATGAGGTCACGACCAATCCCATTATTTGTTAATAAAAGCCCAAGATTTGGCGGTGGGTGGTGATGACTAGCTTCCTTCCCTCTAGTTTTACACTGCAAAATATGGGGCGGCTAGCCCAGATAGCCCTCGGGTAGCTTTGCACGAAATTCAAAACAAATCAAACAAACTCTGCAAACAAGTATGCTTCTGCTCTATTTAAATGCAAATCATCATTGTTAAAATCTCCATTTTTCCCACTGAAATGATCTCACAAATACAATCAGCCAATCTCCTTATATAAAAACCTAAGCCTAACATAAGGATCTAGTGATTTACATGCAATTTCATACAGATTTGGCAGTATCCCTGAAAAATTTAAGTTATTGTGGACGTTTTCTGAATGCCTCTATTATTACTTGCACTTACATACAAGTTCCTTTGACATACCCTTCCTGGCATTTCTTCATAACCACTTACCTGTTTAGTACAGCACCACATTTATTCTACAACTTAAATAATATGCATACAACCTGTACAGCTTCACCACTTGCATGACGTCCCTAAATTCTCAAATAAAACTTCTTGCACCAACAACAATTAATAAATTATAAGTACCTAATGCTTATAGTACTCTTAAACAATGTATTGTGGAAACAAATAATCAATAATAAATACAAGTATTCTATTAATGACACCGTGAAGCAGTGTTTCTCAACCACCAATCTACGAACCAACGTCGACCATTCACAACCGTTCAGCTCTTCTGTGCAATTTCACGTAAAGCAACCAAATAAATAAGCAACAACAATAAAACAAAAAAGAAACTTACAGAATATTTATGTGTAAATCGTAATAATTTTTATTATACTCGCATTTTAATGTTCTGCTACAATTCAGAGAGACAACGAGCGAGCCCTGTTATCGAAAAGGTTAAAAAACGTTATATTAATTTGATACACAGTTCTTAAAATGAGTTCACCAGAGTCTGAATTTCATTTGGTGTATAAATGTTTGGGTGAAATAGGAAAATATAGTAATTAGTCAATTAGTTGGCACATGCATTTCTGCAGGTCTAAATGACATTCAGTATTATAATTATGATTCAAAACTTAACAAAATATATAATAATAATTTTAAAGAATTAATCTTAACGCTAAGATATTTTTCGATTTTAATTGTTCATATTAATAAACGTCCTTAATTACAAAATGAATGTTTAATATATAAAGAGATATGAAAGACTTTCTTTGCAGTGAAGCACAAAACTACACAATTAACTACATCTGCTGTGTACTCAAGGGTATTGAAACATATTCTCAGCATTATAAGCCTTGAGAATTACCACCGAACCACTGCACAACATGAAAGTAAAACAGACATAGAAGCTAGGTTATATCGTTAATGTTTTCCTACTAACCAACTATATTGGTTGTCCACAGTATTTGTTCAGCTTCTAATGATTTCAGTTATAATCCTTTAACTCAGTATTAAAAATATGTGATTTTACTGACTTTTGTTATATTTTATTACTGTTAAACCTATCATAGGTGTTTTCTAAATATTATTCACTTTCTTTACAATTCACATACTTTGCACGTTTGTTCTGTTTTAACTTCATAGTCAAATTTTTAATAGATACCTGCATTGTACAAACCACAAACGTAAACTGATTTATTTAGAAGATTATCGAACGTTTGTGTAATTTACATGTGTTTTGTATTTTTCCTGTTTCACATATTTCCTTAAAAACAAATGAACATATCGGTTCAAAGTTACAAAGCAAATAAAGCCGAGAGTAACACAGATGTGTTCATGTGCGACATAAGTTTTAATTTCAACCTTCTATAGGTTGTATACGTGTCTGTGAGAAGGAACGCAATTATCATGAAGAAAATAAACAATACATTTTAGAATCATTAGCAGAAAATAATATCAAAACAAAGTTCAATGTTAAATGTAAATGGTGACTACGAAGAGATTTAATTTTGCTTCTAGCTTTGAATTTTTGTCATAAATATAATTCAAAAGAACATTAATTTATTTTCTTGTATGAAATAGTTTTCTTACATTTATTCCCTTGTGATCTTTCCTTTTTGATGCTCCTATCTTGTTTTTTTAAAGACAAACAGTCCTAATTCATAAAATTATTGTCCATTTTGATTATTCAAAGCTAAATTGGGATGATAAATCAATGAGTAACAAGTAATAAACATGCTCGCTCCTCCCAACCATGGGGGCGTTATAATGTTACGGTCAATCCCACTATTCGTTGGTAAAAGAGTAGCCCAAGAGTTGGCGGTGGGTGGTGATGACTAGCTGCCTTCCCTCTAGTCTTACACTGCTAAATTAGGGACGGCTAGCACAGATAACCCTCGAGTAGCTTTGTGCGAAATTCAAAAACAAACAAACAAAAACAAGTAATGTTGAAATTCAAGTAATATTATAATAAGAAGAAACAATCGACTAATTTATTTTACGTCTTCGTGAAAAACTTTAATAACTCTAACAGCCAGAACGATATTAAGAAACAAGGGTACATCTTACCTGGAGATGATGGCCAGGTTCTCCTTCATGAAGGGATAGGGTCATCATATCATATTTCGGCCTTATTTGAGAAGAAAACATGAACAAAACATTAAGAATTGATATAGATGTAGGACAAAGTCAACTGTAATTTCATTGCAATAATAAAGTGTATGATTATAACTCGTTAAAAATAAAGTAATATTGTCATTTTATAAAGCTAAAACTTAAAAGTTAAATACAATTTTATTTCAAGTATATATCATTATAACTTTATTGCTACATACAACTTTCTGGATTAACTGAAATACTTCGTAATATTTATAATTGCCTCTATTTTATTACTAACTGGTACATTAAGCATTGAAATTATAAAGGAAATGAAAACACACATGGTATTCAGAGATTCAGCATTTACGAAAAACCTTCCTGGTATAGTACCATCTTCAGATGGATCTCGATAGTAAGCCAATGTTCCACCAGCTTGTGAAACAGGAATCGAAACAACACTGCAAGATGTAATGAATAATTCGAAAAATCAGAAGAACAACAAACTGGTAGGTTGAACGATATTAGTCATTAAGATAAATATACTACTATATTTTTCATCTTTGTAACGATCATATAGTTGAGTAAATTTAGAATTGCAGAAAAAATTAATGTAGGTTTAGAATTTTCGGGGGAAGATAGAAAGTCATAGCGAACATTGTTTGAAAATATGATTAGAATAAAAGAGTGAATTCTATGTGTGTTTGTCTAATTTTATATTTATTATAAAATAAGATTAGAATAAAAGAGTGAATTCTATGTGTGTTTGTGTAAATTTATATTTATTATAAAATAAGATTAGAATAAAAGAGTGAATTCTATGTGTGTTTGTGTAATTTTATATTTATTATAAAATAAGATTAGAATAAAAGAGTGAATTCTATGTGTGTTTGTGTAATTTTATATTTATTATAAAATAAGATTAGAATAAAAGAGTGAATTCCACGTGTGTTTGTGTAATTTTATATTTATTATAAAATAAGATTAGAATAAAAGAGTGAATTCCACGTGTGTTTGTGTAATTTTATATTTATTATAAAATAAGATTAGAATAAAAGAGTGAATTCCACATGTATTTGTGTAATTTTATATTTATTATAAAATAAGATTAGAATAAAAGAGTGAATTCCACATGTATTTGTGTAATTTTATATTTATTATAAAATAAGATTAGAATAAAAGAGTGAATTCCACATGTGTTTGTGTAATTTTATATTTATTATAAAATAAGATTAGAATAAACGAGTGAATTCCACATGTATTTGTGTAATTTTATATTTATTATAAAATGAGATTAGAATAAACGAGTGAATTCCACATGTATTTGTGTAATTTTATATTTATTATAAAATAAGATTAGAATAAACGAGTGAATTCCACATGTATTTGTGTAATTTTATATTTATTATAAAATAAGATTAGAATAAACGAGTGAATTCCACATGTATTTGTGTAATTTTATATTTATTATAAAATAAGATTAGAATAAACGAGTGAATTCCACATGTATTTGTGTAATTTTATATTAATTATAAAATAAGATTAGAATTAAAAAGTGAATTCTATGTATATTTGTGTAATTTTATGTTCAGTATATCAGTGAATATGAACCACTAATTAAAACTAGACAAGCTAATTCTATAATAAATATTACATAATTTACAGTTATATCAGAGCTTGTATTGGTAAATAAGAATGACAAGTTTCGATTAAAATAAAATTTCGGTATATAGATGTAAATACGTCTTTGATATATCCAGATGTCTATTGATATTATAACTGTAATTAAGCATTAAGAATCATAACAATGATGACATCCAAATGATGAAACTGTTAATCTTGATACAGTATATTTAAAGAGCTAGAGAGTCATTACTGGATTGGGCTTTAGTTCTAATCTATGCAAGTACCAGAATACGGTACCTTAATACCCGAAATAAGATACCAAGGATGAAACTTCAGGTAGCACATTTCTAGTGTTTTAAGTATTTTTTTTATAGTATTAATGTTGCATGGAACTTCCAGCAGGTAATGTGTTTAGGTTTCATTATCAAAAGAAAGCTGATATATTAATGTATCAAAGGTTACAATAATTCCATATTACCTGAAGAAGTGAACATAAAATTAAAAATGTAATTAATTAATTGCGTATACAATGCACGTTTCAAGATATCATTGTAAGTTAGAGCGAACGTATTCAAAACTGTTTTCAACAACAACAATAAACATTTCGGTTTTTATTATATTAATCCTGGACCTAAACATTTAATTAAGTTGTCACAAAACATTTGTTTTAAAATCATTCAGTGTAGCGTCTCATAGAAAAGTCAGATGTAGTTATAAGAGTCGTCCACAAGTATTATTCAAAGGTAAATAGTACTTTTCATGTAGACTAATACACATTTATCAAATCATCCTAATCAAGGACCAGTTTATTTGTAATTAATAATATATAATATGTACTAAAATAAAACTTTGAGAGCTAATTTACCCGTTATATTTATGGTTCAAAGTTTAAAATATTTAAATTTAGAATAAAATAGAAGTAGGAGAAGAAATCTCTTTTTTTTGGGGGGGGCGTCAACTACAACAAGTTTCTACGTTTTAACGTACACAGACGCCATTACAAATATCTTAAGTTCATATTGCTTAACGTAGCAAAAAGAGATAAGCGTGCTAAATATAATATACGCATTAAAATACATACATTAATTTGGCCTTAGGAATGTTCTTGAAAACTAATGGAAGCTTCGGTCTGATGATGTTGTCAACAATATCTTTGTAAGCATTAAGAAGATCTTCCTGAAATACCAAAAATATCTCAACAAACGTTTTACAAGTACTTCAAGCTTATGCTACATAAAATGTAAAATGTCTAACCATTTGTCACGGTGAACACTTTCAGGTTGGCAGTGATAATTACTACCTCCAAAATGTATCATAACTTAGTTAATTGAAATATTAATTTGAAGTATGACATTCACACTACGGTAAGTTGAGAATAGTTATTCTTAACAATATATCCGTTACGTTAAATAATAATAAATAATGTGTAATAATACGTCCACCCCTCCTGTGTTAGCCATATTCAATGCCGACGAAACATTTTGGCGAATAAAGTTCGTGGTGAACAATACGAGTTTCAACAATACATTTCAGCACAAACTACTTACTTTTGTTTCGAAGAAGAATCTGGGATCAGTTCTTATATTTTGAAAGAAATCTGACTTTGAAGAATTTGCCCCAAGCACTTTTATTAACTGGAAGTGAGAATTCAAGCTGTTAACTTAATATACATTGAAAAATATGATACACTAGCTCTATATCTAATTTAGCAAAATGTTTAATAATTCACAATCAATAAATTATAACTAACAATTAAAACACATTGTTTCGTTTTTATGAAATATGAAAAACAGAGTATCTCATACTTTTTTATTATAATACTAATTTCGATGCATTATGAAATAATTCACTGACTAAAAAAGAGATTCTGTTTCTTCTTCCAAGAGAAATAATCCACAAGCTATGTCTAGACTTTTAAGAATAGCGGGAGTACAAAGGAAGAACATATATTCATAAACAATGGTTTTCCACGTGAACAAATAAATTACATTATTAATAAAATGTTAAACACAGAGTTTTACGTTAAAAATACTATGTTTATTATTCAATCATATTTTGATCGTTCTAGTAAAATACTTTTATTTTTGGTCAGTTTTAACAAATCATTTGTCTAGCATGTATAACTTACAGCAGTTTTCCAAGGCAGTAGTGCTGTTTAAATATTTGTTTTTTATCGTTATTAAGTGGGGTTTCCAAACCAAAACCAACATATAAATGAATAAATAAAATCAATTTAACAAAATATTTACGATTACCTCATTTATCTCTCCAGAAATCCGTTCTACTTCTTGAAGTCCAATTTGATGAATTTCTTCAGGACTCTTGTCAGTTGTAGTGTGGAGCCGCAGACACTGTTTATATATTTCCTTTCCATTCGGAAGGCTAGAGACTGCAATAAGGGGACGAGTAGCAGCCATGTACTCCTATAAACATTGTTAATGTATTACTGTGGTACTGTACAACAGTTACTATATACTCTTTCAGAAATATTGTCACTCGTACTGTGATAATACATATAACAGTTATTACATAGCTATATGGAAACACTGGAACTGTTATTGTCGTGTTACGTTGCAACAGGCCACGGAAAGTCAGCAGCGAGTCTGTGTTCTAATAATTCTAAAAATCGGTTTTCGAGACTCGAGGTAGCACAACACATATGTTCATTGTGAAGCCTGTGTGCAACAACAACAACAAACCATAAACAACTACATACTCATATTACCACCTCGCTACCATAGATATAACTGAACAATATGTACAAAACCGTTGTAATTATACTACTATGGTATCAGAAAACATTACTAACCTAACCAAATATAGAAATACTGCAGCTGCACTGTCACTGTATTATGCAATAACGATTACACGTTTACCTACAACAATGCACACTTATAACAATTCATAAGAAGCCTTACTATATTTCAAATCTAGATTTAAAAGAAAAAAATTAGAATAATAAACTGCGGGATATATAAATATTCAAAACAAACAATACCCGATAATATAATTTTGAGCAACGTTAATGAATCTCAAACATAAGTTTAAACAACCGTAGCCCAGCCTTTTATTTAAAAAAGCAATAAAACAATCACGAGTTCATGTGGCAATTCGTTTGCATGAACAAAAAATTATACTACGTCCCTCATAGAGATATGAAAAGTGAATTTTGTGAAATTTCAAAGAAGGTGAATCAGACAAAAAAGTAGGATAAATATAAGACGTTCTAGAAAATAGAGTTTAAGCATAGAAAAGGTTCTTGAAAGTTTACATAAGATGCAATGAGTCACAAATATTAGGCCATCTCATAAGTAATATCCGAAAACTTAATACAGAAAGTGCATAATCATTTATGTCTTTGTAGATGGCTTTAATGACTGAAATATTTTGTAAACTATTATGAAGATGGATGTGTCTGAGGAGAACATTAGGTATATAATTCTTTATGAGTTTAAAAAAGGCAATAGTGCAGCAGAAAATATATCAGACATTCATGGTGTTTATGGCATGGAGTCTCTAAATAAAAGAAAATGTCGAAGGTAGTTTCCGAGTTTCAGATCAGGTGACTACAGCTTAAGTGATGCTCCACGTTCTGGGTGAACTGTTAAATGGATTGAATTGAGCTTCTGTGCTAGTTCTCAACTGTTACAGCACAATCTTCGTCAAGTGCAGCCAGCAGCAAGTCATCATTAAACTCAACAGGATGACTTGAACGCCAACCTCAGAGCAAGAGTGGACATTTGCATTTCTCTGCCCTCTTGTAACGTAACTCACCATTTTTGCATGGATTAGTGACTGGAAATGAAAAACAGATATTTTATAAAAAATGTTCAGTGCTGCAGACACTGGCTCAGTACAGGTACACTGGTTAAAGCACAGTCCAAAATGGACCTCCACCTTAGGAAAGACTTGTTAAGCGTTTGGTGGGATATTGCTGGTGTGATCCACTTTTAGTTGCTTACACTCAATGTAACGATTATATCAGACTTTTATTGTCAACACTTAGAGCGCTTGAATGTTGCACTGAAAGAAAAGAGGCCTACTTTGATCAATCGTAAAGGTGTTGTGTTACACCAGAATAATGCACGGTCCCATACAGCAAGGATCACATCTACATAGACTGAAGAGTTGGATTGAGAAAAACTTCCATATTCTCCTTATTCTCCAGACCTTGCTCCATCTGATTATCATCTATTCCGAAATTTGCAGAACTATCTTGATGGAAAAGAGCTTGAAACAAATGAAGATGTCAAAACTACCCTTTCTACATTCTTTTCCTCCAGACCCCACGAATTTTATGGAAATAGCATTCAAAAGCTGGCGAATCGTTGGCAAGAAGTAATTAATAATAATGGAGCATATATCATTGACTAAATAATGTTAAAAGCGTTTGAAATCTTTTCTCATTTCCTGCGGCCCGGCATGGCTAGGTGGGTTAAAGCGTTCGACTCGTAATATGAGGGTCACGGGTTCGAATCCAGGTCGAACCAAACATGCTCGCCCTTTCAGTCGTGGGGCGTTATAATGTTATGGTCAATCCCAATGGCAAAAGTGTAGCTCAAGAGTTGATGGTGGGTGGTGATGACTAGCTGCCTTCCCGCTAGTCTTACACTGCAAAATTAGGGACGGCTAGCGAAGATAGCCCTCGAGTAGCTTTGCGCGAAGTTCAAAAACATCTTATAAAACCTGAAACAGTAAAGTAAGAATCATAACACAGCATCTTCATTAAACCAAAAAAATGTTTAAAAATTAATTTTTCCAAATAAACTAACCTTTTCTATAAAAGTTCCGAGCTTCTTAAATGCAGGCAACAAATGTTCTTCGATGACTTTCTTTGCTTCAATTTTCAGTGTCTCCCTGTAGATACAATACGACATACAGAATGTACTGTGTGTGTTGATTAAGATATAAAACTGTACAATAAAATAAAGTAATTATAACCTATTATATTATATGATTTTACCAATAATTATTTCTAATTTAACATGTTTTTGTTTGTTTATTGTTAATCACAAACAAATACGCAATGTTGTCTCCTACTGGTACAGCGGTAAGTCTACGGATTTACAACACTAAAATCAGGAGGTCGATTCCTGTCGGTAAATTAGCAGATAGCCCAATGTGGCTTTGCTATAAGAAAACACACATCAAGGCTATCTGTGTTGTACCAACCACTGGTACCGAAACCAGGTTTTTAGGGTTATATGCTTTCGGACTTAACATTGATCCATTAGCAACATAGCAATAATGGAATTTAAAAATATATATGTGAAAGTATTAGAGGGCGAGTTTGTACAATGAAGGTTTATATTTTAGAATGCAACTGCTCGGTTTATAATGAGACTTTCTTTTAGATTTCAAAAGAGAACCCAGAATTCTCCTAGTTACATATTTCTAAGAGATACTAATAAAATATAAGAATTTCAGATTGGATTTGAACAGCGAAGACACTTGGTAGAATGGTTTTAAACTGTCTCCATGGCGACGATGTAGTCTTCATTTGTTTGTTTGTTCAAGATTAATAAGACATTTGAATTATTTCCATAACGGATTATGTCATAACTGTTGTAGATATTATAATATATTAATACATTGTAGTAATATCTTATTAAGTAATATTGGTTGAATATAAGCAGTTTGTTTCGTTCTGACATAAAGTCCTTTTCTCACCACTAATAACCAATATACAAGGTGTCCTAAAACTACGTATACACCCTTTGAATGATTATAACTCACTCAAACTTTCTTTTCTTACATGTTCAACTGATTTGAAGTAATGACAGAAGCAAGACTAAGCTTTGAGGAAAGGAAATTTATCTTAAAGTGTTACTGGAAGTGCGGGAACGTAGCTGAAGTACAAAGACAGTTTAGAAGGGAGTTTCAAACAGATCCATCAACACGACTTACTATTACTCACATCAGAGATAAGTTTGAAACAATTGTAACTGTTCAAGACGTCCATAAAGGGGATTCTGGAAGACCGCGATCGTCTACCAGTCCCACACGAGAAGCAGAGCTGTTGGAAAGTCTCCACCGATCTTCAAGAAAATCTGTTCTGCAAACAACCCGTGAGACGAGAATCCCAAAATCGAGCGTCCATAACATATTGAAGCGCGTTCATTGGAAAAGTTTTATTCTGGCATTAGTCCACGCTCTCAATGACGATGATCCTGACAGAAAAGTTGAATTTTGTGAGTGGTACCTGGCAAAATCTGCAGAGGACGCACAGTTTCCAAATAACATTGTCTGGAGCGATGAGGCCAGATTTAAATTAAACGGCTCAGTTAATCACCACAATTGCACCTATTGGGCACATCAGAATCCACATCATATGGTTGAACACTACGTAAACTTACCAGGGTTTACAGTGTGGTGTGGATTATCAGCGTTGGGCGTAATTGGACCATTCTTTTACAAAAACATAATCACTAGTCTCGTTTATCTAAACTCGCTGCAAGAATCTGTCGTGCCACGCATTCGAAGCAATTTTGAGAGGAGGAGTTTTATTTCCAGCAAGATGGAGCACCTCCCCACTACCATCATAATGTGAAGACCTATCTTGACGAAACTTTGCCGAACAGATAGATTGGGTGAAGAGGTATTATTGAATTTCTCCCACGTTCACCAGACCTCTCACCTCTGGACCTTTTTTATGGGGATACATCAAAGATAAGGTTTATAGCACAAAACCTGCAGAACGCAATGAGCTGAGAACAGCAATTGAAAGAGAATGCATCCAAATTTTCAATGAAATGATTCGTGAAGTTTGCAATTCCATCTGTCCGCGTTATCAACAGTATCTGAATCAGAACGGTCATCAGTTCGAACACCTGCAATAACTCAAAACATTCTACACTTGTCTTCTTAAACTTGGATTATAAAACCTAGATATATCTTAATAAACATTGTATTTACAATCATTCAAAGTGTGTATACATTTTTTGGGACACCCCGTATATATTAGTCCTACACTTTTAACTTGCTTCGCTTTTTCGAGCAGCCCTGACGAGTCGTAAATTCGACGAAACTAATCTTCTACAGATGGAGGTCCCCTGGTGACACAGCGATAAGCCTATGGATTACCACTGTTAAAATCAGGGGTTCTATTCCCCTCGGTAAACTCAGCAGATAACCTGGTGTGGCCTTGCGCACGAACACACACACATACAGTTAGCGTATCGAATCAAAAAATAGATTAAGCCTCTATAGTCTATATTATGTTTGGCTTTCATGAAATTCACGTTTTAGTAATAGCAAAGAAATGCACACAGAAATGAACGAACAATTAATCTGACGAATAATAACAGATAATCAATTGTTACTAATTAATAATGTTAGGAAAACTTGTAGGTTAAAAAAAAATCGATTTATGACAAAAATAAAAAAATTAAAAACCCGAGCCCCTAATGAATAAGGGCCCTCTTTCAAAAGCACTCGAATTGAATAATTGTGTATTTTATGTCTTTAACTATGACGTTAATATTACATATTATCCAAACGCATAAGATATGTTAGGTCATTAGCTGTAAGTCATACATCAAAATCAAGCAGCGTCATACTTACTGCTATTTTTATGTACAAAAATGTATTTATAATAAGAATACCAAAACACATTCCCTGAGCAATCTAGGAATTACTATATAAATTATATAACAAGTTTACCAGAATATACGATGCATTTTTTAATAATTTCCGGTTCAGAAACACAAATGCTACAATAATAAAATAAAATAATTTGTACGATTTCAATAAATATGTCACAATAAATTTGTCATCAAGAGTGACTTTTAGGATCATATAAATGTTCCTAAATTAAATGAATTTCATTTCACTTATTTCACAGACCCAAACAGAATTAAAACATAACCATGAACACAGTTTTAATCTCTTCATGTTCACTTCTCATATAATTTACATTTTTCCTTGTAATGCTTACGTAGATTTCACCCTCCAGTGACGCAACGGAATATCTGTAGAATTATAATGCTAGAAAACCCGAGATGACCGGAGAAGAGGTAGTTCATTGTGTAACTTGGTGTTTAACTACGAAAAAAAAAAATTATGTCGACATCAACCTTTCATCATATTCAAATGCTTAGGTATTTTATCTTATGAAATATTATGCGCATTGGATTATCTGCTGTGTTCAGCGTGGATAATCGAACCTCGGACTTTAACACGTTGGTTTCCAAGTCTATTTTGGGAACTTTCCAGGCTCCCACTAGTCATTTTACGACAACTTTTTTAGGAAAAGTGTAAAATTTTTATATCATGTTAGGTATGAGTCAAAGACGTTGTAAAGGTTATTTTTTGACCCACGAACCACGGGTTGGTAGGTGGCTTGGGACCTGGGAATGCATTTAGTCTTACTGTCCCAAACGACCAACCCGTGGGTTGTGCTAGAATTTCAGAAACATAAAATATTTGGCATAGGGATCTATGTATAATAATTATTATTTTATCTTTTTCAAATATTTTCAATATTTATCGATATGTTGAAATATGAGTTCCAATCAATCTGATGTGCCAGTAAATATTTTTTTTTGCTTCTAAAAATGCAAAATCAAGATCAGATTCTTCGGAAACTGAGGACAATTCAGATACTGAAAGTAAATATTATGAAGATTCAGATTATGAACCTTCTAGTGACGAAACTTCCAACTCAGAAGACGAGAAAGTCCTCACATCTGAAGATTTTGAAAATACAGAGACTGAAACTGAAACTAATGATAATGCTCAGCAGCACACTTCATCTTATAGATGGCACCCAGTGAACAGTTTTATCCAAAAAAACTTTTTCATTTATTACTCAAAGTTCCGAATAATCTACAAATGCTATATTAACGTCTTTCGACGCGTTTGAGCTTATGGTCAGAGATGAAATTTATGATCTTATAGTACAACAAACAAATATCAATTATCACCAAACTATGATAGCTAATAACACAAAGGTAAGCATGTGGAAAGGCACCAACTGTGATGAAATAAAGAAGTTCCTTGGAATTGTTATGTACATGGGACTTGTGAGATACCCAAACATCGTTTACTACTGGCTGAAAGATCTCTTCTACAGCAATTTTTACATACCACAAATAATGTCAAGAAATAGGTTTCAAGGACTCCTACGTTTTGTTCATTTTGCTTTAAGGTTACTTGAGATTCTTGAAACAAGTTTTACAAGATCTAATATTCCAGGTGAATGCATTGCAGTAGAGCAGGGGTGGCCAACCTATGGCGCATGCGCCAACCGTGGCGCATTGCACGATTACAAGTGGCGCACTATACCCCAGAGATAAGAATGTACGTTTGCGGGTATATGAGTGTGAGTCCATTTATTAGGAGTTTGAAGTTGATGTGTGTGTGTTTGTCATTTGTGTTTGGGTATGAAGACGTTTGGTGCAATGATTTATTATGTAATTCAGTATATATCTTTATATTAAGACATAATAGAAAGAAGAGAAAGAGAAACTTAGATACAGAAACAGCAACCTAAAACACATACGTGAATACACAAGAAGATATAGATACATTGAAACAAACATAAATTTAAGAGTCAGATTAACTGTACATTACAAACCGGGTGTTAAATATTGTAACAAAAATAGCAGCTCAGTAGAAGTATTTCATTTTTCGCATTGACGTGAGTAAAAGTTTTCCTCCTTACACGTACGCACGCATATATAAATGAAAACATATTCATAATAAGCAAGTATTTATTCTTTTTTTAAATTGAATTGAGTTAATTCTTTTAAAATTGAATAGTAATTTTTGTGTTAATATTGAAATTTTTATAAAATATTTTGTAAAAGTTCAAATGTCTGAAAATCTCAATGTTTTATACATCATTTGATGCAGTTTTTTTTTGCAGAATTTCACTCTGATTACGAATATATAAATTAAATCAAAATTTTTTTTCAGTTTTTTACTTTTTAAATTTTTTTTAGTTATTATGACTTGGTGTAATAGAAGGCTGAAAGGACATGAAAGATTTCCTATAATCATTGTTAGAGAATAGTATCACAAAAAAGACTGCTTATAATCATTTTTATATAAATTTTCTAGATAAAAGTAATAAATAATGTTTTTTTAATTTAATATGTTTAGTTTTTTTCAAACATTTTGTATAAGTTCAAATGTTTGAAAACGATAAAGTTTTATACATCATCTGTTGCAGTTTTTCAAGCTGATTACGAATATATAAATGAAATTAAAAAAAATTTAATACTCTCACGGATTAAACAGGATCAATGATCCTGTGGGATGTACTAGTAATAATAATAATATTAATAATAATAATAATAACAATAATAATAATAATAATATTTTTTTCGATTTTTTATAGTCCCATTACAGTGAAAAAGAGCAAAAGAGAAGCAGAAAGCGATAGCAAACGTCAGTTTAATGAAATGTGGGAAAATGAGTTCTTATTTATTGCGAGTCCTTCATGAAAACCAATGTGTATTGTTTGTGAAAGCACCCTCTCAGATAACAGAAGACATGATCTTAGCAGACACTATAAGAAACACCAAGTTGAAGTAGAAGAAAAACAAAAGTTAATGCCTGGCTCTGAGTTACGGAAAGAATATGTGGTCAAGAAAAAAGAGGATATGAAAAAGAGGCGAAATCTCTTTGTAAAGAGAAGGTGTGAAAGTTTGGCAATGCTCGAAGCATCCTACGAAATCGCCTTTGTGTTGGCTAAAAAGCATAAGCCTTTCTCTGACGGTGAATATATTGTTAAACCCTACCTCCAAAAATTTGCAAAATGTCTTGGTGATAAAAGTATTGAAAGAAAGGTAAACGAACTCGCTCTTTCAAAGCAGACAATTACAAGACGCATTGAGGAACTTTCTCATGATGTATTTGAGCAACTGAAGGAACGTGTCCATGCATGCTCTTTCTTTTCATTAGCTTTGGACGAATCTGCTGACATATGTGATGTAGCCCAGTTAAGTATTTTTATAAGAGGAATTGATGATAATTTTAACATATTTGAAGAACTTATTGGCCTTGAATCACTCCATGGAAAAACTAGAGGGTCAGACATATTTGAGAAAGTAAAGTCATGTTTAGAAAATCAGCATTTAAACTTCAGTAAACTCTTAAGTGTCTGTACTGATGGAGCACCGTCAACGATTGGTAGAGTTGCTGGAACTGTAGCCTTGGTCGAAAAGTTTTTAGGTCGTCATCTTCTAAAATATCATTACATAATACACCAAGAGTCTCTGTGTGTAAAAATTTTGAATTTGCAGCATGTTATGATACCAGTTGTAAAATGTGTGAATAAAATTGGAGCCAAAGGATTAAATAGGAGAGAATTCAGAGAATATTGTGAAGTGTTAGATATGGAATATGGTGATCTCATCCTTCATTGCAAAGTGCGTTGGCTTTCTAGAGGACAAGTTCTCAAAAGATTTTGGAAACTGAAAAATATTGTACATGATTTTCTGGAAGAAGAGCTGCCCGAAGAAAGGGTCCTTTGTGTAATGAAAAGTGGATGTTTGATTTAGCTTTTTCAGTTGATATTACCAGCCATCTCAATGACCTAAATTCAAAACTGCAGGGCAAGGACAAATTGTTTCCTAGTTTAGTAAATGATATCAGTGCATTCAAAATGAAGTTAAAACTGTTCATCTCTCAGCTATAAAACAAGGATTTGAGCCAATTTCCACATTTAAAGGAACAAAGTGAATGTGTTTAAGATAATATCAAATTTACAGAATACATTGAAAAAATCATACTACTGCAAGAGGTCTTTGATAGTCGTTTTCGTGATTTTGCCAAAGAAGAAGATTGCATGCTTGCATTTATAAATCCATTTTCACTTACTGAACAAAACATTCTGAAGATGCCTAGTAATATACAGATGGAACTTATTGATCTAAAAGCAAATTCAGTACTGAAGAGTAAATTTAATGAACTTCCGTCACTCCCAAGTGAATCTGGAATGCTTAATCATTACCATGTGATCATTTTCCAGAACTGAGAAAATTTGCCCAATGTTATGCCTGTCGCTTCGGAACAACATACAGACGCGAGCAAGCATTTCTATCCATGAAAATGATCAAGAACAGACTGAGGTCGCAACTATCCGATTCAAGTCTGAAAAACTGTCTGTTGCTGTCAGTTACTAATTTAACTCCTAATATTACAGATTTGGTGAAAGCGAAGCAAAGTCAAAAGTCTCATTAAACCTAGTTATGTTTATTTTTCCTCCATGTAAAATTATTTTTCATTAAAACTGCTAATTGTGTTGATAAATTTTTATTAGATATTCTTTCATAAATAACTAATGAAATATATCAATGCAAATCCAAAGTGTCAATAAAGTAAATAAAGTTTACCTTGTATTCATGTTGAATTCTTTTTACAACTTCTACATGTGTCCACACTCCACATTAACATATATATATATAACAAATGATTATATGTATAACTGCCAAATATCTCCAAATTACCATACTTAAAGGATTGAAAGGCTGTTAAAGTTTGTGTGGCGCATCTGAATTAGAAGTGAAAAAAATTGGTGCATAGGAAACAAAAGGTAGAGTTTCCTACCTTTTCCTGCAGTTTTCCTGCAGTAGAGGAAACAATGGTGCCATAGTGAGGTCGCCTAGTGTTTCGTCAATATAATTCTCGGAAGGCACATAAATACGGTTTGGAAGTGTATTAACAATGTGATCCCCAATGTTACACTTTTACCAACACTGCTTTGCTGGAAAAGATGATATACGGTAACAGCAAGGACGTCTCTTTGGTGGATTCACCCATGCAACTCAAATTGTCCTTGATTTCGCTAAAGACTATCTAGATACAGAGAGAACAATCGCTACAGATAGTTTAAATACATCAACCGATTTATCAAAGGAACTGCTAAAGCATTAAGCCTACCTTATGAGGACATTATGAGCGAACAGAAATGGTAACCCCAAGGAAATTATAAATGCAAAACTAAAGTAGGGAGAAATTGTAGGTCGCCATCAAGATGATGGAATTGTGATCACAAAGTGGAAGAACAAACGTGATGTTCTTATGTTATCAAGACGGAGAATGAATGATGTGAGTATCAATGGTTCTTAGTTACAACATGATAAAACAAGGCATAGACATACCCAATCAAATGTTCAGTTATTTCTCATCACTTAGGAAGAATATTAGATGGTATCATAAGATTGCTTTTGAGTTTTTACTAAACACAGCAGTGAAAAATACTTTGGTATTATTCAATAAAGCATACAAACAAAAATTACGAATGCGCGAGTTTCGAAAATCAATCATTGAATCACGGTAAAATAAATGCTCAAGCAGCAGTAACACCATGAACAACATCAGGAAGAATCAACATACGGTACCTTATGAAGACTTAAACTGAAAAAGACAAGTCTAACAGAATAATTCATAAAAGATTCATTGGCTGCTACATTGAAATAAGGAAGACAACGACTGAAAAAGAAGTAGGCAAAAAGCCCAAAACGTTCGAACCTACTGTGATGAATGTGAAGGTAGCCCTGCTTTTTGCATCACTTGTTTCAATAAAAGACATTAGATCATACAACTTCAAATTATACCTATAATAATGAGTGTCACTTTGCACTGCTTTCTTAGTGTTCGTTATTTATATTTTCATGATGAACTGATTCATTTGTTTTCTAATCTCTTTTTGAAACAGTGTGTTGGAAAATTTACGTAACATTTCGCTTAAAATCTTTTTTATGCTTTTTTACCTTCGCCATGTCAAAATAACAACTTTGTTGTTGTATCCATTTATGTCTAAATAAACGTTATTTGATTAGTCTATTTTTATATACTATGAATAACTATCAGAATAACAAAACATAAGGTCCCCCGCTAGTACAGCGGTAAGTCTACGGACTTCCAACGCTAAAATCCCGGGTTTGATTCCCCTCGCTGAGCTCAACAGCTAGATCGATGAGGCGTTGCTATACGAAAACACACACACAATAAAACATAATAAAACTTGAAATAAAATAGGTGAACCTAGAAAAGAAATGTTGTCCTGATGCTCCCTCTCATCTGTATATATAGCCGTGACCCGACACGGCCACGTGGGTTAAGGCGTTCGACTCGTAATACCAGGGTTGCGGGTTCGAATCCCTGTCGCACCAAACATTCTCGCCCTTTCAGCCGTGGGAGCGTCATAGTGTTGCGGTTAATCCCACTATTAGTTGATAAAAGAGTAGCCCAAGAGTTGGCGGTGGGTTGTGATGACTTGCTGCCTTCCTTCTAGTCTTACACTGCAAAATTAGGAACGGCTAGCGCAGATAGCCCTCGTGTAGCTTTGCACGAAATTCAGAAACAAACAATACGTAACCGTTGTGTCCCAGCCGATAAATGGCACTTTAAAAAAAAATAGACACCTCACTGGTAGGTCGTGTGGAAGCCAAATATTTTTCTGTTAAAACATAGTTAGAACAATGAAAGCTTTAAAGTTGGTATTATTATAAATAAAGAAGCAAATACTAATGTATTGATATAATTATTTTATATCTAGACTGAGGACTTATAATTCCAACAGTGAACACAGCACAAATAGCACATTTTTCGGCTTAGTTTTTAACATATTTCTTTTGTTATTATTTTACAGATATAATAATAATATAATCATAACTTGCATGAAATTACCTTATAGCTGTTGCGGTCAAAAAGACTAAAATATATTTTCAGTAGCAGAGACACGCAAAACATTGCGATAAAATTATTATCTTTATAGTAATGATACTTCTTTCAATAGAAGACTTCTAAAATATTGCAAAAAAATTATTGTCTTAAGCCTAAGATTAGTTAAATCTTTATTAAGTACGAAATATATTCGATAAATCAACATGTTAACTTTTGTATGTTTTTTGTTTTAGTTAATTAGGGCTAAGCTTTATCGTACTTATTATCTTAGATTAAAATAATTTTGGAGTTTCCAGTGCAAGTTCCAAAAATTTTATTGAACAGAAAAACAACGCATCCGGCGACTTTACCTCTCCGTCTTCGTGAGAAACAGTTTTAATAACAGTTCATACTCGATAAACCTGAGGTATATAACGGCTAAAAAGAAACTATTGTGGAAGTAACGTGTACACACGTGATTTGTGTCACTTTTTTAGATGAAGATCCTTAAATATGTGTTGCACTTTTGTAACTGACCCTTATCTTGGTGGATTCTCACTCGTTAAATGGCATCGCAATATGCTTACACAGCTTGGTTGTGACTTGTACAGGTCTCTTTATGGATGGTCCTGGTTAACCTAAGTTGATACATGTACATTTTTTTTTTCAATTTCGTTAAGTATAGATATACTCTTCAAAAAAAGAAACGCAAAAGGGATATTTTTGTTATTTTAAAGAGAAATATATGTAATAACGTTGCAAGCTCAATGTATGTAATGTTACACGTGTTAAGGCACTGATTATCAGACCAAAATGACAATAAAAGTTGTGCACTTTGAAAACGGAGGAAAACATCGGATTTTTCGCCAAAATGCATTCGTGTCCAATAAATTTGTTTGAGAGATCTGCATGTTCTGCAAGTGCAACATGTGCAAAATCCCTATAAAAGTGACGGGTTCTCGGTTTCCATAGCTCAGTGTTAAACCACCGACACGCAATACAGTTACGCCAAGATTGACTGAAGCACAACGCAACAACGCCATTGGTCGCTTGGAAGCAGGCGAATCTCGATCAGATGTTGCCAGAGCTGTGAATGTCTACCCAAGCACCATCACAAGGCTATGGAATCTTCACCAACAACATGGATCAACTCGTGACCGTCCACGATCTGGCAAACCTCGTGTGACTACACCCGCACAAGATCGCTACATTCGGTTACGTCACCTTCGGGATAGGACCACCACTGTGACGTCTACTGCCTCAACAATACCAGGGATGCGTAGGATTTCCGATCAGACCGTACGCAACCGTCGACGAGATTCTTAGGCCTCATGTGCAACCCATCATGGTGAACGTCAACGACGTTTTTCAACATGACAACGCCCGTCCTCACACAGCCCGACTCACCACTGTCTTCTTGAGACACCACAACATCAACGTTCTTCCCTGGCCCCTCCAGATCACCAGATTTAAACCCCATCGAACATCTTTGGGACGAGTTGGACCGACGTCTGCGATGGCGACAACCTCAACCGCAGACTCTACCTCAGCTTGCAGCAGCTTTGCAGGCTAAGTGGACAGCCATTCCACAGGATGTGATTCGTCATCTCATCGCTTCCATGGGCAGGAGATGCCAAGCAGTTATTGATGATCACGGGGGGCATACTCGTTATTGACCTTGAGTGACGTTAAACTTCACCTAGTGAGCGTGGACTTCGCCTTTGCAGACTTTGGATGTTCAGCAGTGAATGTGCAAAGTTTCACACATGTCATACAGAACTACCCGGAATAAACTTGTTAACAATGTGTCTCATATTTTGCCTTTTGCGTTTCTTTTTTTGAAGAGTATAATATCTTTGCTTTTGATCTCAGCACATATTGCAATCTGAGTTTACAGATATTTTACATCGGAAAGCGCTGTTACATACCAATCTAAAACGAGTAATCGAGTGTTCAAGGTTGTCATACTTTCTACGTAATATAAAGGAATGTGAAAATGTAGTTTTGACACTTTTCGTTTCAGATCAACCTTATATAAACTATATAATTTTCTGTTGACGTTGATGCCACGTTAACACTAACGAAACGTTGTTTTTATTTTATAGTTTTTCTATCCTATTTGAAGTGTTTTTTGAATTTTTAAAACATTATTGTTTGGTTTGTATATTCAAAATTATTTTAATATGAGGTATTGAAACTGAACCCCGTGTAAGAAACTGTTGTTTCTTTACAACTCTATTCGCATTTTCAGAAAAAAAAAATCAAAGTTCTTATTACTAGAAATATTACTAGATAAACTAAAAGTTGTTAAATACCAAAAATAATTCTATCTTTATAATAAAAATAATCATCCTACTGTTTTGTAGATGGTACTGAATCCGGGAAGGATAAAAATGGTTTGAAGAATGGTGAATCTTCCACAGGTTTCTGAAGAAGTGCAAACTGTTCAAGTACATGTTTCTGTAAGTATTAAAATGTTATTACTGAATATGGAAAGACACTATATGATGTTATAACATAATACAGTCTACTTAAGATTTCTAACTTTACTATATGTCCCTCAGTGGCTCAGCAATAAGTCTGGAGACTAATATCTCTAAAACCCAGGTTTTAATCCTAGTGGTGGGTATAATACAGATAGCCCATTGTGTAGCTTTGTGCTTACCGACAAACAAACAAATTTATCTCTATATGCAAAATTTAAATACATATTCCAGCATATCGAACTCAAACATTGTTACTTATAATCGTAGTGAAGATAAGTAACATATTATCCTTAGGAGGGTTTTTCGCTGTTCTTGTTTATTTATTCGAATATTCGGTTTACAATAATGACATCTTCAAATTATTTATACAAACAAAAGATCTGTTTTTCTACTTTAGTCTTACGTTCTTGACGAAAATAGCACTTCAGTAATTTTTTAAAAGTAAAACAAGATCATCTTATATAATTCCATTTCATTACCATAAAATTTCTCAAGTGATAGTGGAAAGTAAAAAATAATGACAATAATACCACCTGAGTAGCGCTTTAAATCAGTTCTACTATTCTAAGGAAATAACAAACTTAATCGGAAATAAATTAATAATTATGACAGAGATATTAATGAGGTATTACATTGTTGACATATACCGAACATTAAGAAATCGTTGTTAGTTTCGTTTTGTAACCCTCGCGATAGAAAGATGGATTTCTGAGGGTGGGATAAATGTCCACTATGGTCAGTTAATTGGTTATTTTTTTATGTTTTGTGCTCTGGTAACCACGAGTATCAAACCTCCGTTTTTAGTGTCTTAAATCTAGGGACTTAGTGTGGAGCCATTGGAGGAAACAATAAATAGTGAATAAAATTTAAAAATTTCAGTAAATAGTGCGGAGGACTTGAGTAGATGTTTTCTTAAAAACCGTATGCTGAGTCAGTTGTACAGGTCTAAAGGACGTCGATCCATAATAACAAATAATGATGGCTGAAAATCGTATCAATTGTTACAAAGTACATACAATTATTTCTATTATTATTATCACACAGTAATGTTGTATTATTTTTGCAGGAACGTATATTTGTACCTTCTTCGAAAATTACTTATTCTTTAAGTTCCTAAAATGAAACAGACCATATATAACAAACTGTTAAACTACAGCCAAAAAAACAAAAAGAGTTATTGGTTACCATGGAGACAGCATGGTTAGTTCGACCTTGACGGATTCCTTCTTTCATTAGTTCAATTATTTCATCTGCCTTTAAAGTAAAAATATTTGAAATGAGCTTCAAGACATTTAATAGCATGAAACGCAAAATCTACCTTTCTGTGTCTCATATCTAATTATCTATTCATTCACCTAATGATGAGAGTTAGTAATAATATTAAAATATTAAACTTAGGCCTAAACGTCAAGAGAAAATTACCAATACAGATTAAGAGTTGCATATTCATTCATAAAAAAATATTACATTTAGGTACATAACGTAACAAAAGCATTATATCTAATCTACTATCTATGAATGTAAACATGATTTAATCGACTTACTCTCTGTCTTATGATTATTAGCAAATGAATTAACAAGTTACTTATAGAACCACGATGGTGATAAAAGGTATTACGAACAGTTATGTAATTGTCATACAGAATTGGATAATTTTAAAAAAAGGATTTAGATTCAAAATTGTAATGAAAGAGAAGTACGAAATGAACTTTGATTGAAATCCATAGAACAATCTACACATGTTTGTCATTAAATTAAAAAACAAGCTTTTTCATTGTTTGAATAGACATATAAAAATATCCCTGTACCTGTAAGAATTTCATTAGACGATTAAAGTCTCCGTTGTAACCAAAATAAAGATCAAAAACGCCCGCTAACAACACTGTTGTAACGAAACAGAAGAAAAAAAAAGCCCGCTAACAACACTGTTGTAACGAAAAACAGAACAATAAAACGTCCGCTAACAACACTTTCTTGCCATCAAATTAAGGAAAGTTGATTCTAGTTTCAATGTGCCTAAATCCTCTACATAGGTGTGGGCTACATATGGCCACCTTGCATACCCCACATAAGAGTACCCGGAGGGTATTTTAATATCTTGCATAGTCTGTTGAATAAGAATAAAGGTGTTAACAGTAAAAATTCGAGCTTCGCTACCTTTCTTGCCTCAACAACGATATGAAAGGTCATAATGCTTCAGATATTATGTCTGTGACTGAATTCATGAGGTGTAGCCAATTTAGAGTCCATACTGAAGTTTTACGTTTTATGTAGCAAAACAATGTATATCCCAAAAAAGTGGATAAAATCCTATTTACGTTGATATATATATATATAAATATCGCTGACAGAAAAGATTTTGATGTACCAGTAATAACTAGTTTGATCTGATTTTAAGGGAAAAAACGATTCAGGAAAGATTTTGAGGTACTTTCCAAGTGCTTATCCTTTGGATGAAAATTGATTATTATCCCAGGATAGGTATGATTAAATCCATGTCGAAGATTAATAATTACTGCATACCAACCTTGCATCATATATTTCATGGACTGGAAGTCGCTGATTTGCATCCTTCCCAACAGTACACACACACACACACACACATATATACACGTATTCCAAAAATAACGTGAATATGGAGTACACCTCACTAATATTCATGACATTCTTTACTATGTCAATAATAGGATTACTGGTTTCTTTTAATTGCTGCTAGGTGTCATGTGCCCATGACCATTATGAATTTATTTTGTAACCTATAAGTCTCAAAGTATAAAAGAACAACAACAACACTAAAATTTGTAGAATATCATGCAGGTTTAGAATGACAAAATACGGATTTTAGTGGTCTCATGGTGTGTTATGTGGTAACAATACAACAATGCCATGTCATGCCATAAAATACTGCCCGAAGTGTTCAAAAGATCATTTTTGCAAATATTTCTATGAACAAAGCATGATGATCAGTTAATATTAAAA
Source organism: Tachypleus tridentatus (assembly GCF_004210375.1). Taxonomy (NCBI): domain Eukaryota; kingdom Metazoa; phylum Arthropoda; class Merostomata; order Xiphosura; family Limulidae; genus Tachypleus; species Tachypleus tridentatus. Next base: position 15,022,569 of record NC_134830.1, read on the forward strand.
CTATCGAAAGAGTCCCAGAATATTCTTGTCAGCGTATTGGATTCTCCATCAAAGCAAGTACTCACTTCTGCATTGAAAGATGAAGGTTTGCTTGTTTGTTTTTAAATTTCGTGCAAAGATACACGAGAACTATCTGCGCTAGCCGTTCCTAATTTAGTAGTGTAAGACAAGAGGAAAGGCAGCTAGTCATCATCACCCACCGCCAACTCTGGTGCTACTCTTTACCAACGAATAATGGAATTGACCGTCACATTCTAACGCCCCCATGGCTGAAAGGGCGAGCATGTTTCGTGTGACAGGGATTCGAACCCGTGACCCTCAGATTACGAATTGAGTGCTTTAACCACCTGACCATGCTGGGCTCGAAAATAAAGGGGTAATGTCTTATATCGAAGATTGTTGCGAGTTCAAGTCTCATGTTGCCAAAGAAAAACTCGTAAAAACTGCTCAACTATGGATGTTCTATACGGATCATATTTAACTTATATTGAAACTATTTCAAGCAGTCAAGATGAACAACAACCTGATGGCTGATATTTTCTATAGTTTCAATGGATATAATTATTTGTGATACATTATATTATTCTCAATATTCCTGAAGAAACACAACCAGGTACTAAAGAACTGATAAAATAGGCGGAACATTCAATATGGCTACCTCAGTAGTCTACAAGAACAGAAGGGTAGTGAACAAAACCATCAAAGAAACTTTTACGAAATATGCTAAGTCTCATGATGGTACAGATGGATGTATAGCTAACATAACTGGACGTCTAAGTAAGTTCATGGCTTATCAGCAGGAGGTAAAAGTAACACGTGAAAGAACTCAATTTGTAGATGTCATATTAGCTAGGTCAGATATTTTGTCTGATTTACAAGGTGGAAGGAAACATAAAGAGCTCAGACCAACAGAAGTTCACAAAATGAGTAAACGGTCACCAAAACTATGTAGCTTTCTAAACCCATTTTGTGTTCCAGACCATGATAAATTCTACAACATTTCTTTAGGCATTCTAGGTCCAGCTAATAATGAGAAGAAGTCAAGTCAGCTAAAGCTGTTGAAAGGGAAGCGAAGGATAACTTTATCATTGAGAGAATTGAAAGGCGACTTCTTTGAACCAATGAAAAAAATATAAGCTTGAAACTCTTGATTTGTAGGAAGAAATCTGTGAAGCTAAAAACCACACAAGACAAAGTTATTGCTCACAGACAGCAGAGTAGTGTGACCATTTAATTGTTAGTCGAACAGAACTATTGATGTTGAAGAACTCGTGAAGTATCCAATGAGTCCAAAGAATTGATGGTCGTTTAGCCAAAACAGACAAAGCAAATGGCTTTTAATGTTTGTTGAAGGAAAACTGATGATGTACAACTTCCTACAGATGCAACAACATTGATTGTTTATGATGGTAATGATTTATTTCATGCATTACAAGAAACTTTAAGCCGATTGCTCACTAGATATTTGATGGTATTCCCAATGATTAAAATTTCATACTTAGCACAGATATGTACAAAAACTTATTGGTTAAGGGAATGGAACATGAGAAACGTGTGTATGGTGAGAAGTTGATCATGAAAGGTCAACGGAAAAGAAGCCTATCAGCTGGAAGAAATTTCTGTTGAATGTCGAGAATCGATCACAACTGTGGTATGAAAGAGATGTTTTATTACGGAATAACAGGGGCATGGAATTTATGAAATTCCTTTTTCGCCACAAACATTGTTTTGTTACATGGTATATGTATAAACAGTATAAACACCAACATGTTTACCTAGATTTAGTCATACAAAAAATATGAGAAGCGATATGATCCCTCCTATGACCTGAGGGTTATACAATTATTATGTACTATGCAAATTTAATCAAGACCTGAGGGTTAAATAATTGTTGTGTAATAGGCACTAGAGAGAGATAATGTCATAGTATAACGAAGTAGTATCAGAGGTCGCATTGCTAGGACCAAGACCTGACACCAGAGGGCTTATTAGTACGCGAACGCATCACCAGATGGTAATGTAGTTCAAAATGACATGAACTTTATAGTAATAATCAAAATCTTATGTACAGGATGACAGATAAACAGCAAATATTACAGTTGGAGCCATATTGCATTTAGAACTTGGTCATTAATACAATCTTCCTGTGTCTACCAAAATACTGCGTTAAAAACAAATAACAACATAACAATACATACAACTATTCAATTACAATTGAGTCTAATTTATTCTGTTAACATTCTACTACATGCCTATGCTACTGTAAAAGGATGACCTAAATGCCATCTCGATTGATTTATTTACACTTATTTTAAAGGATTGACAACAGCCATCCCTAAATTTACTTCCTTTTTAATAATGTTTTTTTTTTTTTTTTTTACTTTTATACACGTTAACTCTGATAAAAGTTGATCAAATACATAGAACAGAAACCGGGACTATTAAAATCGGAAGATACAAAATGTATAATAATGTATAATGAATAAAGAAGGTAATACAAGGAAATATAATAGGTTTATTACTGATGTCTTATGCCATGTATAATTAAGTATATTTTAATCTTACCTGTTTTGGTAAAGCACGATACCTTGAAATCAGTTTTCTAAAGTCCTCAACAGTATCAAACTTCATAGCACTGTTCACTATATCTTCAAAGTCCAAATGTACGCCTTCTAAGCGATTAATAGGGCAAAAGTACCTGAAAAGGGTAATATTTTATTCTCTAAAAACCGTCTATCATTTGTAATCAAACTTATTTTAAATTAAGTAGACAAATGATTATAAATGTGGACAATTAAATATGAATAATTTATACAGCTTATAAAACCTCGAATTTACCGAAGCTCAAGTTTCCAAATCTGCTAAATTCTTTCTCTTTTTGGATTAGAAAACCAAATGTTCACCTTTAAAACCACACATATTTGAAGTTCTTTGATATTTCGGGCACTTTCTCAGACTAAAGATTTAACAAATACATAAAAATTACGTTTGGTGGAATTGCCAAAAACTTCCAAAAAAGCTTAAATCCAAATACTGTACTTTTGTGTAGCTGATTTAGCAATAAATAATAAACATTTTTGAACATATTTAGAAATGTCGATTAAAAAATTAAAACGTATTTCAAAATTTAAAAACAAAATGTTACAAAACAGTTAGTTTTCGTTTGTTTGTTTTTGAATTACGCACAAAGCTACTCGAGGACTATCTGTGCTAGCCATCCCTAATTTAGTAGTGTAAGGCTAGAAAGAAGGCAGCTAGTCATCACCACCCACCACCAACTCTTGGGATACTCTTTTACCAACTGATTGACCGTCACATTATAACGCCCCCACGATTGGGAGGGCAAGCATGTTTGGTGCGACTGGGATTCGAACCCGCGCCCTTCGGATTACGAGTCGCACGCCTTAACACGCTTGGCCATGCCGGGCTTGAAACAGATAGACCTATGGATCACTTCTGGTAACTTTAGGTTTATCGTACTCCGATTACCAGTTATTATTTTGTTGATGTTGCTGGTTAGTAATTTACTTGTATGTTACAATACATTATATGTGTAAAATATATGTTTTATTCAACATTATTTTTATCTTACCCTGAAAATTTCATACCCTCAATGAATAGTTGCAGTTCAGAAATTAAAAGTTCTAAGTTATAACGGTTTGGTCCATCTTCCACATTAGGAAGTAATTCTTGAGCGATATGAAGAAACCTCTCAGCATCAGTCTTTTTAGGAAAGAAAACAAAAACACCATATGTGTAAGAAATATTCCAAATTTCAAAAAAAATATTCACTAGGCTAGTGGTTCAAGTAATGTTGTTGTTGCTTTTTTCACACAAATTTAGATATATATTTTATAATTATTTACATTCGGCCTCTCCAAATGAACCTAAGTTTTTATAATGACAACTTTGTGTTATATTGCCTAACTTTCTGTTTCGCTTTAACACATATCGAGTAGAGAATAATTAATTAACAAAATATTTACTTTACTTGAAAAAAATAAGAATTTTCTAACGCCATAACTGTTCCTACACAACGTAAAATACAGAAGTCAACCAAATAACACTGCATTAAAATGTATTATAATATACTTTAGGAACACAAATGTACTTATTGTCAAAAGTAAATATTTTAGGAAAACATGAAACACTTCTCAACATACCAGTTATGACAACATTGTTCAACAAAATGTGATTCTTAAATTGTCTTATTGAGAGTAAATGCTCCGGAACAAATACAATAAAATTAGGCTGCTGAGATATAGAAGTCCCTATCTAATTTCTGATAATTAATTTCTTCTTTTTTTATATTTGCAAAATAAAATGTTGAGGTTATGTTCATAAATCTAAGTTGTAATAAAATAATTTCAAAGACATCGAATATAAATGAATACACAGCTTCGTACGTGTCACTTGTAATGACAATTTGAGATACTACTTTTCTTGCTTCTTAGAATATCTAGAATATCTAGGAATCACTTTCAACTTTGCATAAAAAGTTCTAATTATCATCGTTTTGTGATAAATATTTAAGCAGAGTGGATTTGAAGTCACTGCCTTCACACAATCGGCTGAGGACAGCGAAAGACAGTAGGAGTTTAGGCGTTGTGAATCAACTAATCAGCTACTAAAACTTAGTTTAATGTTGCATAGCGACTACACAACTTGAAATATGCGTTCATTTGCATTACCTACTATAAACGAATATTTCAAAGGAATGAGTCCTATAACCATAAGCATCATCAGTTATTAAAACCTCTGGCGATGTACAAAGTTTTACATTTCAGGCTGGAATCTCATAATTCACAGTTTGGGTTTTTACACTAACTTCTCTCATTGTTAAATAGTGCTATTGTGATCCCTTATACACATCGATGTAATTTATAGTATTAGAACTGTTTATTAACTTGTGTTTAACTTCTTAAACTAAACACACTTTAAAAAGTTTACCTTTCTTTTTTTGATGACATCTAGAGAGTATGAATCCAAACGATCATCAAGCGTGTGGTTTCCTATTTCAGAGGCAAATTCTGGACTTTGTTGCAACCTCCATGTCCAAAATTCCGAAAACAGTGCTTCGGATTTTTCTTTTCTGTGGCTTTCTCAGGTAAGGATTCACCGTATAGACAACTAGTCTGTAAGACAAAAACAAACAGTAGAAGGTCTGAAAGCCAACAGTTTTCACACAAACTGGATATGTCCAAGTTACAGATTTCTGTTAACTCAATCAGGATGAATATTATTTGGATATAACGTTAATCAAAATCAAGTCATAGAAATTATATTTATAGAAAATCTTACAAGTATTACATTCCATTAATTATTTTCAGTGTGCAAGATGAGCTAAACGTTACTTTCAAACGGATTTCTGCACTGTGATGACTTAACATCAGGATTATCTAACCTTAACTGAGTTCGAGGCGAAAAAGAGACTGGATAGAATGCATAACACAGTAAAGTAGTGTTAATTTCAAAGAAAAACAATTAATGAGAAACTTAGTGTACTGTGTTGCACCCTTTCTAGAGAGCCGTTAGACAACACATTTATAGAATCGAAATAATATACCGGTAGTTGTATATTATATTTCAATATGTTATAGACAGAAAAATATAGTAGTTTACAGAAAGAGCGACAACGCCATTGTTATCAATGTATAGCTGCTACCCAGGAGACTGCAAAATAATGAATGTTGTATTCTTTAGGTATCACATGATATGGCAGTGAAAACTATCATTGTCTATTGCTGCTCTTTCTCACAGGAATGTTCATGTGATGACGTATTTGAATGGAACAATTCAGTAGATAGCTAAGGCAAGGTTAACTTAATGGTTCATATGATTTACATACCATAACTATAATGGATGCAGAAATGTTGATATTTTTTTCCACTAAATAAGGGAGTAAGAAACATATCCCTAAGTTCTAAATTCAGAAACGAATTAAAATATCTGTTGCGTGAGGCAAGAAATTAATGTAGTTCTTGTACAAAAATATAACAGTTACATAAAGGAACAAATATACAGACACACCCTTGAAATTCGATATATATATAAATATTTTTTAAAATAATAAAGACAAATAAACCCTTTAAAAATCACATTATAATAAAGTATATTAATCCCCTCTACCACACTAAACAACCATTCAGTGCTTCATATTAAAATAACAGAGTATAAATAATCCTTTATAAAAAGCTACATTAAAATATTCAAAGTACAAAATAAAAATAAATAGACCCTGTGCGAAAGCAAAACATATTAAAATCAAAATACAAGAGGTGACTTTCACAAATGACTAAACATTTTAACAAAGACATATACTCTTAAAGTACTGACAATGTACACTAATACACTTTTCATATATAACATGATGTATCACGAACATAACACCTAAATGAAAGGAATGATTACTTAAATGTTTCTAATATCTTTACAATAAGATAATCAAAGAACCTTACAATTACACCAACCAGGTGATGGTTATATGAAAATAATTTTGTCTTTACAAGAAAATAATCAAATAACCTTGCAATTACACCAGACTAGTTGTGCTTATATGGAAATAATTTATTTGCAAAACGTTATTTATAGCTACTCAAAAGCTATTTCTTCTACATGTCTCTAAGCTTGAAGTGACAAGCCAAATGTCATTCTTAAACATAACCATATTCCCAGGACTTGAGAAATAGTGTTATAGAACTATTGTTGAGAGTAACAAGGTACAAACCACAGAATATGAGATCAACAGCTCAGTGCACTAACAGCTATCAACCTAACGTTATATTAATCAAGTGACAAGTTATTTTCCATTTTCCTGTGCAAAACCACTTGATAATTTGAAAAGTCATTTCCATTTAGTCTTTGAACTCACAAGTAATGACTGTCTATACTGCTTTTCAGCAATTAATCGCAGCTGTGTTGTCTAGAACGTCTTCTACAATTGTTTGCTTATTTGAATCATCTTGCACTGCTAGAGAAGTACTTTTATTATCTTTCTTTTCGGCACTTACAAAAACGTAAAAGGACAAGGTAACACAAAAATGCCATCAACCAGATAAGAAAAAGAAAAAATATTGTGATCCGAGAGTCCATGGAAAAACCTCTCCCATCATTATCAGCACCACCACAGAGGAAATTGTGTCCATTAAAGTCCTCCATAATTAAAAAGGAATATAGCAACTGTTCAACAAAAGAATCAAGGTCTAATTGATCACGAGTTTCCCTAAGAGACAGGTAGACAGAACAAACAGTGATGGTACGACTCAAGGAAACAAGGACAAGATGATCTCCAAGGATGTATCGAGTTTCAAAAATAGGAGGAGTACATGCTGGTCGAAAACCTATCATTCCGTTATAAATAAAACTGCCAAATGTCATCCAGGTTAGAATGGAAATCTCGACATTTCCACTGTATCAAATTATGCATCTTTAATTAGGTGGAGGATAACTGGTTCACGACAACGCCGTTTTTATTTATTAGAAGAAGGTCTGTCAACGAGCATGGGTCATCTCCTGGGTTGAACAGTCAGTTCTTTGTAATCAGATGCAGATTCCATTTACTGAGGGCGTGAACGACCAAAGGAAGTGGAACAGGACAGTCGCTGTAAGCAATGGTGGGGGCACAGATAGGAGTAGACGTTGAATTATTAAGTTGCCAATCCATAGAAGACAAAATTTTAACATAGTTTGAGAACGACTCTTTTGGAAGCGTTACATCGCAAAGTTGATGAAAACGTTTTTTAAGATAATGTTAATGATCTTGACGAGTGGCCAAGTGATGAGAAAAGAGAATGAAGTAGAGCAATGCTTGACCAGCACCATATGCAGAGGTTATTCCAGTAGCCACCACAACCAAGGGGCTAACTTAAATGCTTGCATCAATTTCACTGCCATCAATAGCCAAGCAAGAGCATTGTGGGGATTGTTGAACCCCATATAGAATGCCAAAGATCAAGCAGTCTCTATCAAAAAGGTTGACTTGCTGAAGATCTCATCTACTACCTTTGCAACTGTCTTAACTTAGATGCAGATCCAGGAAGGTAAATGGATGTAAGTCTGAATTTTGTAAAGGGACGAATATTGTCTTCGATGTCATTTGATGTCACCTTTCCAATTATGGAAAGGATTTACTGGCTACAGACAAAACTGCATCAAAGTGCACAGAATTTGGCTTGAGCCGAAGATATTGTTAAAGTCATGAAGAAACCAAGAAAATAACGGAATCCACACTTATGAAAATTCACTGTTGACAAATATATGTGATATATGAACATACCCTACTTTTCTATCCTTTTTTTAACATTATAGTATTTATTGTGGATGTATATATGCAGTTTTCATATATAACATAGAGTTGAGATAATGATTGCATTAGTTTTGTACCAGTTATGGTTATTCCTTTGTTATTCTCTGGAGTTAATATCTACTTTTCATTGTGAAGCAGGATATGTAGTAGCCTTATGTATTACGTTATGTAAACGATCAGTCACATGGAAGTGTTAAACACTGAATAAATTCGAGTTGTTTCTGTTGTTGTTGTTTTGTGTTTTACTTGGAGGGGGACTAAGGAACGTTATATTTAATTAACCTACTTCAGACAAAGTCTTGAAAAATAAGCTAGTAAAACATTCAGTAAAACAACACTCCATCGTGAAACAGATACACACATTATGTTTGTGTAGTATTCATTAAATACTGCACATTTTTGTATTTTATTTTGTGTCCAGTTTCATTATTTAGTTTTGCTCTTTGTGCTGGCTCTGTAAGTAAGAGATTTAGTAATACTTCGTAATTCACGTCTTTACCAAAGCTCCTGTTATTAAGCGAAGTTTTTAGAAAAAGCTGGAAAGTTAATTCAGTTTTACCAGGATAAACCAAATACACAAGTTATAGTCACGAGCCAAGTTCAGCCTCGTGTAAGCCTAGCTCAAATATTTCGTATAATTTTGACAAATGTTTTTATTCGTAAGTAACGCAACCAGGTCATGCCAAGCCATCGTTATAAACTGAAATATAGAAATATAGCTTACAAAATACTAAAACTGAATGTGAAACTCGGCCTGCATTCACCCTTTGCCACAATATAATATGGGTTTGGGGGAACTGCATCCTCCATCAGCAACTGTGGACGATAACAACCCGAAAGACTTGACTTCAAAAGTGTAGGCTGACTTTGGTCAGTATAAGATATCTTAAAACACAATAGGTGCGACGATAGGTTGTGTTCATACTGGGAAAATGTAAAAAATAAATAAATATATGTATATATATTCATTGCATACGTGACCGAAATGTACACTATTGCTACTTTGTGTCTCACAATTAGAGTTACCCATTTCCTTGTAAATTACTTCAAAATAAACACTTATTTTAATTTCAATTCATTCAAATTAGTCACATGCACAGAGCGTATAAGCCCAGAAACAGAAAGTAGTTAGTCGCTTAGATCCATATGTTTGTTCATACATTACTGTAGGGAATACTAAAATATTAGTAAAAACGTAACTTATTATGAAAGACACCCGACTCGTAATCCGAGGGTCGCGGGTTCGAATCCCCCGTCACACCAAACATGCTAGCCCTTTCAGCTATGGGGGCGTTATAATGTACGGTCAATTCTACTATTCGTTGGTAAAAAAGTAGCCCAAGATTTAGTGGTGGTTGGTGATAACTAATCTTACACTGCTAAATTAGGGACGGCTAGCACAAATAGACCTCGTGTAGCTTTGCGCGAAATTCAAAGAACAAACAAACACACAAACCTCATTATAAAATCCATTTCACTATTGCGGCTGCATGACACATCACAGAGTTAACAAATAGAAAACATGATGAAACATAAAAATAAACATGCTTGATAATTACCAGAAATGTAGCAAGAATGACACATCACAGAGTTAACAAATAGAAAACATGATGAAACATAAAAATAAACATGCTTGATAATTACCAGAAATGTAGCAAGAATGAAAGTCGAACAGGAGGAAGGAAAATACATCTTCATAGCGGAAACAATCGACACCAAATTGTTAAAAAATTTAAAATAATCTTCAGTTAACTGTTAAACACCTACTTCAGCGTTGAGCCAACGGCAGGAATACTTTAAAAACTTGTTTCCTTATTACATTACTTTGGACTATTTACCATAACTAGCTTGACCACTCTCAGAAAGTCACTGTAGCTATCACAGACTTGTTTTCACCTGAAAGTACAGCAAGACAAACATTTAGACGATAAAGAAAAAAAGGACAAGACTCAGAAAATTATGATTTTACTTTGTAAGAAACAATCTAATGTTTGATAATGATGAATATCATCACACTCATTAATTTCTGATACAAATAATATTATATCATCGTGGTTTCACTCATTTATTTGGATTATATATGCTTTAACTGATTTACAGACATCAGCAAGTGTATGCTTCTATATACCAGTACCGTGGCCACGTATAAGGTACACAATACCTAATTCTCGATTTAATAGGGATGATTGTGACACTAGTCACGCGTGAACTCGAAATTATGTAAAATCCATAAATAAAATGTAATTTCACATCAAAGATTAGAGGTTTCAGATATCTGAAATATGTTAAAACAAGTGAACTTTTTTTCATTGTATGTGTCAAAACAAATCTGACACTGAGAGAATTATTTAATCTATAAATGTGGCAGTAAAGAATTTAGCAATACGAAGAAATTAGATTAAATGAAAGTAAAGAATTCAGCAATACGAAGAAATTAGATTAAATGAAAGTAAAGAATTCAGCAATACGAAGAAATTAGATTAGATGAAAGTAAATAATTCAGCAATACGAAGGAATTAGATCAGATGAAAGTAAATAATTCAGCAATACGAAGGAATTAGATCAGATGAAAGCTCATACAGATAGAAGTTATATGAGGAGAAGAAACGAAAATTTACAAAGATAAATAAAAATACAATTTATATCCGGAAGGAAAGAATTCAGTATTGTTAGACTGTGATTCGTATTTAATTTACTGGCTTGGAATACAATTAAGTTTAATTAAGAAAGTGAATCATCTCAAATTATGTTAAAAAAGCAAGTAGGACAATTCAACATAAAAACGAGTGTGTGTGTTTTCTTGTAGCAAAGCCACAGCGGGCTATCTGCTGAGCCCACCCAGGGAAATCGAACCCTGATTTTAGCGTTGTAAATCCGGAGACTTACCGCTGTACTAGCAGGGGGCGAATGAAAAGAGAATTAAATGTATAAGGTAACTATAACACGTATTAATAACTGTGACATATTTATAGAACAAAATGATTGATTTTAACGTATTGTCCGTAAGAATCATATCCTCTTAGAAACATTAACGTACTTGACGATGGATTCTGGAGTAAAAATTATGTTATTTAAAACCATGAAAAAAAGGTTCTGTTGCAAGAAACGTCAGATCATCAAAGTCGAACAGTAACTTTAACATAGTTAGTCATATTAGTAATATTTCATTCCAATTTTTAAAAAAGTCCGAGGAAAAGCGAACAGGCTAAATGAAACAAGAGAGCATGCTCAGTAGCCGTGCCTGTAATTAGAGCTCAAATCTGACACTGAGAGAATTATTTAATCTATAAATGTGGCAGTAAAGAATTTAGCAATACGAAGAAATTAGATTAAATGAAAGTAAAGAATTCAGCAATACGAAGAAATTAGATTAAATGAAAGTAAAGAATTAAGAGATAGAGCCACGAGTGAATGTTCATACTTGAAACATTCAGAGCTATTATTTTATGAGCCACTGTGTTCTGTTAGAAGTTTTGTGAAATTTCTGGGCGAACCTTATTAGTGTTATGAACCAGTCATTCATTTAAATCGTAAAACTCTGAAAATGGTACTGATAATAAAGTTTTAACCGGTAGTGCTGTCACCAAATAAATATAAGATAACAATAACATTTCTTAAATTATTTTTAGTATTTAACTGGAACCCAGAGCAAAAAATAAACCAGAATAAGAGAGAAACTGTTTATAACTTTGCTAACATCGAAATGGAAAAGGAAAGCATCAAAAATTGAGGCAGTTAAAGTCAATTCTACATTCGTTCATGAACACATCATATAAAAACTTAGTCCGAGCAAAGATAAGATACGTGCACTAAAATAAATCAGAATAATACAACAATTCACCCAGAAAGATGGTAATAATTAAAGGACTGAGAGAATTTTACGGACTCTGAACTAAGTAAAATAAATGACATGGTGTAAGATTCATGTATTCTTTATAAATATTAAACAGAAACCTAAAGGTGTCGCCCCAGTAAAGGAGGCGAAAACACACGACTTTCATGAACTTTACCACGATTAGCGAAAATGCCCCTTTCGACCAGCTGAAGTCCATATACAAAACAACAAGCTACATTTTTTTATTATTAGAAGGTTTCACTTCTGCATAGATTTCCCGGACATGATAAACGCCCCGACAAAACTAAATATAACATACACGTTAGGTAGTAGAATAATATTTGAGAAAATAAATAGCCATAAAAACTCAATAAAAGTAATAACCGATAATGTAGATGAGGTTAATAAATTCATATTCACTGGAATTATGTTAAGGTTTAATAAAAACAAACATATCGGCCATATTAGTAACACAATGATTTTGGCCTTATAGCTGCAGCGTGAAAATCACTATGTGGCCCGTAATATGAACCAGAAGGTTAACAGTTGTCCATGACCAAACAAAAAAGGGGTAAAAACCAAATTAAAACAAATAAAACTTTAACAATGTATCGCAAAAATAACACCAAATTACCACCTTCCAAAATCACTCAGTTCAACCAACAGAAAATTCATCTAATACAATATAGAAAACTTATTGTTCAGCAGTTAAAAATCGGCTCATTCAAAAAGGTTTGATTTGAATTTTGCACAAAGCTACACGAGAGTTATCTGTAACAGCCGTTCCTAATTTAATACTGTAAGATTAGAGGGACGGCAGCGAGTCATCACCACCCACCGCCAACTCTTGGGCTACTCTTTTACTAACGACTAGTGGGATTGACCGTCACTTTATAACGCACCCACGGTGAAAAGGCCAGCATGTTTGGTGCCACGGGGATTCAAACCCAAAACCCTCAAATTAAGAGCTCATTAAAACCTTGTTTGAATAACATAGCAAAACAAAATAACAATCAAAGTGATGTCACCATTCATAGTGAGTCCGTTTCTCTGAGCTCGAAGTAGAAAACCCAGTAGAAGACACAAAAGTCGCCTGTTTTTATAGGTAGGTAAAATATTAATATGGCACTCACACAGATTAAAGGCTGTTAGATACATCAGCTTATATGTTAATAAACCCATAAAACAGATTAAAGCTTAATGTGTATGGTAGTTGATATTATAATATAAGGGTATGGAACGGAACTGATCTTCAGCTAGTCAAACCATGTCACTGAAAAATCCGACGCATGAATAAATCACAGATCATAACATATAATTTTACAACGTTTTTCACCCATCACAACAGGGTCTACAGATGTTGAACATGTGGAAAACCTACTAATTATGAAAGGTCATCCCTCCAACTAAAACTGTTTTAAACCTTATCATGATTACAAATTCCTCAACTATAATTCATGTGTCCTGAATTGCAACTATTGTATAAGAAATTTACATATTATTCAATAACATGTTTGCCTTACTATTTACTAATGTTTTGATTGTATTCTTTAATTTACCTCATGAATTATATTTTTTGTTTTTATTTTTACAACCATCTCTTTCTCAACGCATTCTTCAATATCGCTGGAATGTTACTTGATTTACCCTTATAAATATTATATTATTTATACTTATATATCAAAACATCTTGTTTCTGTGTTTGAATTTTACTGTCGATTGCGATGTATTTATTACCAAACCACTTTAGGTGAAAAATAAAACATCATTTATAACGTGGAGTCTTAAAACACTGGATAAATAGAATAAGAAAAAATATATTAAATAAGCAAATCACAACTGTTTCATAGCCACATTTTGATAATGTTGACATTTTGTAAGCAGTGTGGTAACTCCAAAAATTGATTGCTTTTGAAAAGGGCATGTAACAGCTCCTAACGACGCAAAATCTTCATGCATTAAATCATAACGATGTGTACAGAATTTCAAATACAGGGATATCCCTTGCATTTAATGGAATTGGAAAATAAGGGAACGTGGATCAATATGGTGCATCAGGACACTTAACAAATAGACCTACAATATCCAAGCTTTGATAAACACAGGCGGCATTTTTAATAGGTGAGAGAGATAACACAAAAGCCGCCCCGGGCAACATTATCCCACATAATAAAGAACCTCTGTTTGAAAAAGCTACTGAACTCATATGTACACAGTATATTCGCTACACTGCTGCAACTTCAATCAGTCAAGTGACAAGATGCAATTCTGAAGAATTTCTGTGTTTTCGAACTGTTGAAATAGCACTGGAAAGTTGTTGTTTTCGTACACTATATACCTTATGAAATACTATATAAAACAGTGGTGTTCTTTAGACATGACAACCATATAGCAAAGCGTTCTGCAGTGGAAACTGTCAAGGATTGTAACGATGTATAAGGCTGAAGAAAATGTTTCAATATAACCTATTCAACATTTAAAGTGTACCCACAGCTCTCAAAATAACCTATTCAACATTTAAAGTGTACCCACAACTCTCAATATAACCTATTCAACATTTAAAGTGTACCCACAACTCTCAATATAACCTATTCAACATTTAAAGTGTACCCACAGCTCTCAATATAACATATTCAACATTTAAAGTGTTCCCACAACTCTCAATATAACCTATTCAACATTTAAAGTGTACCCACAACTCTCAATATAACCTATTCAACATTTAAAGTGTACCCACAACTCCAAAGTACAGATGGAATTTCTGTTGTAATGGGTAGCGAACCATGAACTTTTTGGACTCATAGTTCGAATACGTCAATATATGCCCGGTCCACTGATTTAAGAAGTACATCAGGTGTAGAATGATTGAAACAGTTTTGAACATCACCCTTCCCTTATAAGTACAGAGCACATATTATTCAGGGATATTCACGTGATATTTATATATATTTAATATTCACTCAATTTTTGCATATCGTTAATCATATTCGTATTGATAGATATCCTAATGTTATGAACATGTGCATAACCCATCGTGGGAAGGGGACCTCTCAGAGAAGGTTCTGTACTTTTAGTTTAAACCTTTGGTATCTAAACATCCACCCATATATTTGCCATACGTGACGACACGTGAAGGGAAGGAGAGATTCCTGGTAATTGAGAGGTCTAACGCTAACACATCACTTTGGCCTAGATAATTCCCGTAGAGGGGCGGCCTTGGGGTGGCTTCCCAGGATCAGTTAAGACTAGGGTCAACTGAGTACCAGTATTGGACGTTCTCAACAGGTGTTGTGGGTATTGTGTCTGAGCCTGGTGTTTGGATGTAGTGATCATAAAACCCCGGCGTTGTTACAATGTCCTTGTTTGGCCTTGTAGTGCGTCGTCCTCACATAGAGCACCATAGTGTGTGGGAACAGTGAGCACTGAAATGTATTCTAATTATTATGGATACCGCCATCCATGAAGAAAACATAATATGGAAAAAAGCGATATTTGGTAAACAGACACTAATGGATGATTCTGTCCAACAATCACTATCACAGCCAGTTTCTATAACTAAATTTTCCATTTTGCATTCATTATCTGAGAAATCCTTCAAGTAGATGTCTCCATTTTCTATTCAAAAAGGATTAAAATGGCTTGCTGGCTCTATTAAGCCAGTCAGAAAGTTACATTCTGGAAACATCCACCCAAAAACATAGTAACTTCTCTTGCATTCGAAGGCAATTGGAGATGTACCCATGGTACTTCGAATTCGTCACGAGGAGTTATTGTTGAGAGGGATTTGAAGAACATCCCCTGGCCAAAGATCCTTGTTGGTTTCTCCACCCAAGGAGTTTCTGCAGTGAGGTGCATCTCTACTCACAAAGATGAAATTATGCTGCCGACCAAGGTTCTGATTTTAACGTTTACATCACCACGCCCACCTGACACGATCAAGGCAGGTTATCACATTTGTGAGGTACGGCCATATATTTTCAACCCTCTCAGATTTTCAATGTCAACGGTTTGGTCACTTAAAGATATCATGTCGTGATTCCTTGATGTGTGATCGTTGTGGTGGCAAGTGGACCCTCATTGTGTTAACTGTAGCGGCTCTCACACAGCTTACTTTTGTTTTTGCCCTAGGTGGGTGGAGGAAAAAGAGGTACAACATTTAAAACACTTCTCAACATTTCTTATCCCGAGGCTCTAAAGTTACTGTCCACCACTCCATCTCGGACATTTTCTGCTGTACCACTGCTACTATGGAAGTGCAGACAAATCTCTCCATGCCTCCAACACAGTCGTTTTCAAACCAAATGAAACATCTTTTGTCCATCATGGTTAAGAGAGTGGATGAGTCAACACTAACGCCTATCTCTGTCCCAACCATTCCTTCCAGTGTCTCCCAGGATCCACTTCCTTTGGCTTCATCTTCTGACGTTTCCTCGGATCCATCTTCTTATTTGGCCCTGAGATGCAGAACGATTATTCAATATACTTTTGGACGACATAGTCTTCCGTGTTTCCTTGGGTCGTACCATCACTGTTTTTTTCTTTCTACCTGTCTCCTGAAGAGATCTATGATCAATTAGATCTAGATAGTCTCGTTGAACAGTCGCCATCTCCCTTTTTAATCCTGGAGGATTTAATGAACACAGTCCCCTCTGAGGAGATACTGATATTGATGGAAGGGGTTGCTCTGGAGAGCGTATGCTCTCAGATCACGACTTTTCACTTTTTAGTACTGGTTCTTGTACTTATTTTTATATATCTAGTCAGTCCTTTACTGCTATTAATCTTTCAATTTGTTTCTCTTCACTATTCTCCCACTTTTCATGGAGGGTTGTTGACAATAACCCACGAGACAGTGATCATTTTCCTATAATTTTGTTTTCCTTTGTTGTTGTTGTTAAGCGCAAAGCTACACAATGGAAAAATCTGCACTATGCCCCACCTAAAGATCAACCCCCATTTTTAGAGTGTACGTCATCAACTTATCACTTTCGTACTGGGAGCGTGAGGAACATAAGTTTGACAAGTGAGTAACATTACCCACCGTTTGGTTTTCCTTTGTTTTGAATTTCGCGGAAAGCTACACGAAGGCTATCTGTACTATCTGTCCCTGATTTAGCAGTGAAATACCAGAGGAAAGGCAGCTAGTCATCACTACCCAGCGCCAACTCTTGAGCTACTGTTTTCCCAACTAATAGTGGGATTGACCATAACTTATAACGTTCCCATGGCTGAAAGGGCGGGCAAGTTTGGTGTAACGGGGATTTGAACCCTCGAACCTCATATTGCAAGTCGTGTGCTATAACCACCTGGCCATGCTGGGCCTACCGTCTGTTTTGATGTTAAGTGGTGTAATAATTTTTTTTCTTTTTGCATGAGTGTAACATAAGTATTCTTCCTAACATGGCTTGATGGTTATGGAGTTAGACTCACCATCTGAGGTTAACGCGATAGAAATCTGTCACTAAACATGTTTGTTGTTTCTGTCGTGATGTTATTATAATGTTAAAGTCATTCCTATTAGTCATTGGTAAAGAGTTGCATATGAGCTGGCTATATGGGTGTTAATTAATTATCTTCCTTCTATTCTATCATTTCAAAATTAGGGGTGTCTAATGCATTAGCTACCATCGAAGTTTAACAAATAAACCGTATTCTAAGTTATAACACACTCGATGGCTCGCTGCTTGCTTAAAAATACTGACTAAAAGCTCACTTAATAATAGCGTAACTTAGATCATTTTTTCCAATTAGTAGATGGTGCATAATAATGATTTCTGGAAGGGTAAGCTGGTTATTTAATTTTTAATCTCACGTTGCAATTGAGCAATTGTATATTTGTATCCAAACGTTCAAGACATTTGTTTGTGCTTTTATTCTAAATCATAGAAAACACACCATCGTCACATCTTTTTAAACTATGTCTAAGGTTTGGAACGCTTAGAAAATCTGTTGTTTATAAACCTATTCATAAATTGTATTTAAACAACCGTATTGTACACTAAAAGCACTCGTTCTAACATTGAAGACAAGAAGAAAACAAAATGAACAACGGCCCAATGAAGTTGATGTAAACAAGGAGATTAAGATAAATTGGATTACAGTTCAATGTACCTACGAGTAAAAACAAAAACTCATAAACTGAATTCTCTAATGCAGGAAGTATAAACTTTAGCCTGGTTGAACTTATATAATCTACCTCATCTAATCTACATTTGAAACTTTAAATGCGAAAGAGAGAGAGAGAGAGAAAAAACAATTTTTTTTTTTGTATTAGAAGTCGTGTTAAAATATGTCCATTTGTTCATAACTTTCTCGTACTATAAAATTATGGTTCAACTAAAAGTATGCATTTAGTGTCCAGCTAATTCTCTTTCTTTCTTGCTGCTTGTTTTTTCATTGATATGATTATGTTTTGTTTTTACAAACAAAATCAAAGCAAAAATGTACATACAGTGTAGCATATGCAATTGGATTGATCTAAAACTAATTTGCAACTTATTTTATTAAACACTGAATTTTGATATCATAATCCAGTAATAATATTCCCCTTGTTCAGATCGCGTGCAATATGTTGATAGTTTGTGTGTTTGTTTTTGAATTTCGCCCAAAGGTACTCGAGGGCTATCTGCACTAGCCGTCCCTCATTTAGTAGTGTAAGATGGTACAGCAAGAAAATAATATGAGAGTAAACATATCTATATACAACTGAAATTACTTGGTAGTTTGTGCGGAAAAGACAAAATATAATCAGTATTAAATCTGTTGTCTTTTTAAGGCCTGCTAACGAACTTAAATGGCCCAGCATGGCCAGGTAAATAAGGCGTTCGACTCGTAATCCAAGGGTCGCGGGTTCGAATCCCCGTCACACTAAACATGCTCGCCCTTTCAGCCGTGGGGGCGTTATTATGTGACGTTCAATCCCATTATCCGTGGATAAAAGAGTAGCTCAAGAGTTGGCGATGGGTGGTGATGACTAGCTGCCTTCCCTCTCGTCTTACACTGCTAAATTAGGGACGGCTAGCATATATAGTTCTTGTGTAGCTTTGCGCAAAATTCAGAAAAACAAAGTCACCCAACCTTTTCTATAACTGAAATAGAATGTAACTTAAATATCGGGTTAAAAGAATACATAAATATATATATGAACAAAAGAAACCACAGTTTTTCCGAACAGAGTGACAGTAAAAAAACGCAAATCTGACATTAATTAATGGAGAAAACCAGCGAAGCCTTATAAATAAAATCAAGCAGTTTAAAAATACACAGGTTCATCTCCATATGTCTGATCGTTATTTTCCTAATCTTATGCAAATATTTTGCACAGAATTTTTACATTCTCGTTTTTATTCAATTTTTTCTGTTCAACTATTAATAAATAATCTGTCAATTTAACGGACTGGTGTGAACATGCATAAGTATCCAACATCGATATATTGTTATATTGTGAAATGTCAATCTAAATACTAAACCCTTCTTTAACGTTAAAACTTGTGTACTTGCGAATGGTCGCACAAGAGATCCAAATGTCGTATTTGTCTTTAAAATTGTCTCCCTCAATATAAAACCTTTAACTGATAATAAAGTACAGAACAACAGGTTGCGTTATAAAAGGTTGTGTGTTATCTTGTAAACGTCTTACATTGTTTACTTTATCACTGTAGAAATTATGGCCGAAACGCTAAACTTAGCTACATGTTAAGATAGCTAAGTTTTATCACCTTCTGATTCAAGTATTACTCCAAATAATTGGACTCAAGGGGCCATTTCAATATTTGCAATGAAGTTAACATTGCTTGGTTGAACAAAAATAAGTCTATCCGGTATTTAGTAATAAGGAACGATAGATTACTGAAAATTAAACGAAATTTGTAAGATGAGGAATAAATAAATATATACATTATATACACGTGTTTATACGTGTGTTGTGTAAACTAACTGTATCGTATAAGGACTCACAGTAATCTTAAATGATAACATTGAGATGGGAGTGGGGTTGAATTCTGCTCTCGTTGTACTTTTGGGAGTGATCGTTTTCTACCTACTTCAGGTGGGTTTTGCACTTTTAGTAAGTAGCTGTTTACGCAACTTTTTGTGGGAGAACTGTAATAAACTCCAACAAACAAAAGTGTAAGTATTTACACCATATGGTAGGTAAGTGAATGTTATAATAATAATAACAGCTCAAGAGCTGATTGTACACGTGAACCGGTATCGCGGCGTTTGAACTTGACTTGACTAAGGTATAACAACCCTACTGGCACTACTTACAAGTACTAGCAGTTGAGGTTTAGGTATGAATTTAAAAGAAGTTATATTTTATTTTGTAAAATTTGTATTTCAGTCTTATGAGTAAAATTAAAGTGAAGCGTAGTTTATTAGCAAAACATACGGTTATGTATTTTAAAATATTGTAACTTACAGCATAAGTTATGCTCTAAGAATAGGTCTATTAGCAGTATAATTAAAAATTGAAAAGTAATTGGTAATGTTTAGCCCTAGCGTTGAGTGAAAATTAAAACGATAAAATTAAGTTTAATGAAGTTTAATAATTAACTGCAAAAGCATTAAAGGTTGCTATATTATTTGTTTATGCCCCTAATTCATTGTGATTACTGTAATTTGTAGCACTAACAGGAACACCAAATCTGCAGCCTTCGCTGTTTTCTAATACTGTTATTCCTATAATTATATGTATTTGTTAACAAATGAAATATTAACATTTAAGCTAATATAAACAAACTTGCATGTTACATCTTAAATTATATTGTGGTATACATACAGTATACTTGTTGCATTGTCAGGTACAAGTTATCTGTATATTTTTTTAATTTTAATGCAAACTGAGATCAGTAGGTTATCACTTTGCTCTGTACTTTTAAATTATTAAATCTATCTTATTTTTTTTGGCCTTCAGATATTAAACAAAAGTACTTTTATCTTAGACACAACACTTGCAAATGGATGGCAAAGTTTGACTTTTGTGGTACTATTGTTAGAGTTGTTTTCATTTTCTTTCTTTTTTTTTAGTGTCGTGAATGTGGAAAATTATATTGTTTATTACAAAATTTGAATCTCAGGGTAAGGTTTCTATTGAATATGTCAGTTTTTCTACATTTAACAACTGTATCAAATGTTTCAATAAAAATTTAGTTTCCTGTAGGCACCCAACTTAAGATTTATTTCCTGAGCTAAGGTATATAATCAGTATTTGCATGTGTATGTGGGCATCTTTATCTTCTGCCATTTGTTTCTAAATTGTAACTTTAAAGTATTTCAGTTTTTATATTGAAACTTAATGCTGACTCTGAATATTTATGTAGAACATTCCCAACAAAATAAGATGCATTCAAAGAAACTTGCTGTTAATGAAGTTAAGAAAATTAGAAACAAACTGGACAAGCTCAGGGTTCTATTTGAAATGGAAGACTGATAAAATGAAAAATACTGACACTTATTTAGATTTGGATAACATTAATAATTGGAATTATTTTTGAATTGTCAATTACAAGTTATTTAGTAGTGACAGACTGATACAAAATGGACTGAGGCTTTTTGAAGTTGAAGACATAAAATATAGTTTTCAAAAGGATGACTAGAAATTTAAGCTTGGGTTTTAGTGATGGAAAATTCTAAATTGGCAACTTTTACTGGTCACCTGCTCAGATAAATGAGGTCCGAGCTGTAACCAGTAATTATACTAATGTAATAAGTTTGCAATACTTAAATTTTAGATATGTTTACTAGGGCTGTATGGAGTCTAATGTCAAGGGAGAACAATTTTCTTGAAGTTACTGAAGATATTTTTCTGTACTAAACAGAGAGCCAATCGGAGGTGGTGTCATTCTGGATTTATTGTTAACAGCTAATGAGGTATAATGTTGCACGAGTTAAAATAGTGAATATTTGGAGAAGAATGATGATAGAATAATTAGGTTTGATGTTATGATACATGTTTAGATGAAAGGATATTAAGTTTTAGTTGTTAACTTCTAAAATCCAATTTGGAAAACATGAGAAGACTAATATACATCAGTGAATTGAAACAATGAGATAAGTGATGTAGAACAGAATTGGGAATTTTAAAATGTTAGTCACTTTTATTTCAAGACAGCCATGTTCCTGAAAAAACTGAAAATGATAACAGCGAAGACCAATTCTGTTTGGCTTACTAACAACGTGAAGAAAAACATTGTTGATAAGTATCAAAAATAAAGAAGTTTAAATTGTCACATATATTAGATTTACAAAACTGTAGAAAAGCAAGTGATATCCTTATAAAAATAAATCCATCCAAAAGGGCTAGTGGGAAACAGCTGGCTGATAATTTTAAAACTAACAAGAAGTATTTTGATGTCAAAAATGATCAGGATGTTAAATTGCTGATACCAAGGTATTTGTTAAAGATGGCTAACTGAACCTTTACATTTGTTCTCTTCTGTCATCACAAGAGAAGATAACTAACAACATTCCTCAACAAGTGACACTCTGAATTTTTTCTCTTATTTTTGGTAGATAAATAGACAATGAAGATTAAAGACTTACCAATGTGACTTCTTTTTTAAAAAGAGATCGTAAGAGTTTTCTAGGAAATTATTGTCCAGTTAACTTGACATCTGTACAAGGAAAAGTCCTAGAGAACCTGATTAAAAGGAATTTTACAAAATAAAAGGACCCTTAGTGCATCAATTGCAATGGCTCTCACCCATCCTACTTTCATTCTTGCCCTAAATGGTTGGAAGAAAAAGAGGTACAGCATTTGAAAATGATTCATAACATTACTTATCCTGAGGCTTGAAAGTTGCTGTCCACCACTTCATCTTGGACGTATGCTGCTGCACTTCATTCCATACTACAGTGGAAGTGCAGACAGATCTCTCTGTGCCTCCAAAAGAATCGTTCTCAAACCACATGAAAAGTCTTTGACCACCATGGTTAAAAAAGTTGATGAACCAAAGTCAATACTTATCTCTGTCCCTAACATTCGTTCCAGCAAACCCCAAGATCCATTTCCTTTGGTTTTGGCTGTGGACATTTCCTTGGGTATATCTTCTTTACCAACCCCATGATGCAAAACGATCATTCATTCATGACAAAGACATGCCCGATGAACAGATTTCCCTTGAATAAAGAAAATAGACATGGCCAAAAACAGAAGGGCTCTCCACTCAATTTGTCTACATTCTAGTCTGGATGACATTAAAGCACTGATTGCTTCCTACTATCCTGTATGTCTTTCCTCACAGCAAACATTTCTGAAACCTGCCGATGCAGTCACCTGTTGGCAATTTTCTTTGTACAGAAATGACAGGTTGTGGGATGGATGAGTGCATGGAGGGGTGGCGCTGTTGGTTGATCAGCATGTGCTTACTCTGTCTTTGCCACTTAACACTCCCTTGGAGGTCATAGCCATCTGTGTTTCCTTTGATTGCACCATCACTGTTTGTTCTCTCTATCTGTCACCTGGAGAGACCTATGATCAGTCAGATCTTCATGCTCTCATTGAACAGTTGCCCTCTCCCTTTTTAATCCTGGGGGACTTTAATTGACATCATCCCCTCTGGGTAGGTGCTAATATTGATAGGAGGGGCTGCTCCGTAGAGTGTATGCTTTCTGATCACAACCTTCCTCTTTTCAATACTGGTTTTTTTATTCTTATTTTTATGTACCTAGTCAGTCCTTTACTGCTATTGATCTCTTAATTTGCTTCACCTCACTGTTTTCCCACTTTTCATGGAGATTTGACAATAATCCATGAGGCAGTGATTATTTTCCTACAATTTTGAGAGAGACTCAAAATGGATGCCACCCGACCTGCGTGTCCCAGTGGATGCTGGATCAAGCCAACTGGCTCTTTTTCACTGCTCTCACAGAACTTGATTCTGCCATTTTCTGTAAACCATCAGTTGACGACTGAGTCGCAGCAGTGACTGACTGTATTAGACAAGCAGCTGCTCAATGTATTTCTAAGACCTTGATACATTTTCCACGATATCCTTCTCCCTGGTGGAATCCTGCCTGCCATATGGCACAGAAGGCTCAAAAATGGGTTTGGGATACTGTTCGTAAGTATCCTACACTTTCAAACTGCATTGCTTTCCAGCAGGTCTGTGTACATGCTTGGTGGATAAGACATCAAAGCCAGAAGGAATCTTAGATTAAGTTCACAACCAGCACATCTACCATATGAGATAAGATTTGAAAGGTCAGTGGACAATATAATTTTGTCCCCCTTTCAGTCTTCTCTCTGATGGCCAAGAAGTAGCTGATACCCCAAACATTGCCAATACCTTGGGTGAAAGCTTTTGCTAGGTATCTAGCACTTCTGCTTCAACCTCCACCTTCTTAGCCATCAAGACTTAGGCAGAGTAATTACCTCTTTCCTTTTGAGCTGATTGCCTCTATGACTATAATTGCCCCTTTACACTGGTGGAACTCAAACTGGCCCTTCATCTGACTGGCAGTACGTCGTTTGGACCTAATGATGTACACTATGGCAAGCTGTGCCATCTATCTCTTGCTTCTCTTGCTATTCTACTGATTGTTTTTAACTGGATTTGGCAGGAGAATGTTTTTCCTGATGCCTGGCACCAGGCTATTGTCCTACCATTCTCTAAGCCTGGGAAGAACCCCGAGAATCCTTCAAACGATTGTCCAATTGATTTAACGAGCTGTCTCTGTAAGACCTTATAGAGGATGGTTAATGCTTGTCTGGTTTGGTTCCTCAAATCAAACAACCTCCTCTTGCCCACTCAGTGTGGTTTCTTATGACAGCACTCCACCATAGACCACCTGATTCAACTTGAAATGCCAATCAGAGAAGCCTTTCTCAAAAGACAATATCTTGTATCAATATTCTTTGACATTGAGAAGGCTTATGATACTACATGTAGGTATGGCATTTTGCATGACATCCATTTATATGGGTTACGTGATCATATACCCATTTTTATTAAGAATGTTTTAATGAACAGAAGATTCTAAGATTGTGTGGGTTTGACACATTCTTGTTCTTTTCTATAGGAACTTGGAGCCCCTCAGGGCTGTGTTTTGAGTGTCACACGTTTCAGTATAAAAAGTTAATGTCATCACTGAACAACTCCATCTCACTGTTGCAAATGGGCTCTATGTCAACAACTTTCAGATCTCATGCCAGTCTTCAGACATGATGTATATTGAGCGACAGCTACAGAATCCCTCAATCATTTACTGAAGTGGACAGCAGCAAACAGTTTTCACTTCTCTCTCTCTAAAACTGTTTGTGTGCACTTTTACAACCAATGGGGTATTCACCGTGATCCTGAACTCCATATCAGTGAAGTTGCGCTACCCGTTGTTTTTGAGACAAAGTTCTTGGGGCTTATCTCTGACCATAAGCTGACCTTTATATCACACCTCAAGCAGTTATGAGTCAAATGTACAAGAGCACTGAACATCCTCCATGTCCTCTCTTCCACCACTTATGGAGTGGATCATTGTTCTATGCCAAAATTATATCATGCTCTTATTCAATCAAAACTAAATTTTGGATAACTGGTATATGGCTCTCCCAGGACTTCAGCTTTGAAGGTGTTGGACCCCATTCATCATCAGGGACTTTGGCTCTGTACCAGGACTTTCCTCACTTTCCCAGTCCAGAGCTTATACACAGTCTCATGAACCTCATCTATACCTCAGCCATTTGCAACTGTCTTTACTATATGCTTTGAAATCTCACAGATAGCCTAGTTGCTTTGCACCATAAAATGCCCAACCAACTTTTTTGAGGTCATCGCTTATCTTAATAGTGAAAAGGGTACAAGTTTTATAGTTAAAAAAGCTCATGATAAGGTTTCATACAAAAGATTAAGAAACTCGCATAATTTGGAATTGAGGTAGCATTGATTAATTCCATTGTAAGGGGTCTCAAGGCTCAGTAAATAAGCCCTTGCTTTGTATTATTTACACTAATGTTATTGATAGGGGCTGGACATAATTATGCAAATTTACTGCTGAAGTTATATGTGTGTATATTTGTAGCAGTATTGAGGATGTGGAGGTATTAGATAATGACTTGGATCAACTTTTGTATTTAATGCACATGGGTCATCATAATTTAGAACACACTTTTAAAATGATAAAACACTCATTAGTATGACTGAATTAAAGGATTTTGACATGTTGGTGGATGACTTACAAGTCATTGTATGCTGTTGTTACTAATAAGGCCAGTTGAATTGGTTGCAAGTCAAAGGAGGTAATTAACTGTATATATCACGAGCTAGACCTCATTTAGAATATTGTAAGCAGTTTTGGTTTCCTTATTCTAAGAAATAATTTTGATTAATGAAAAGGGTTCTGAGAAGAACTAACACAATGATTTCTGTGATGAAAGGGTTACCTTACAAAGATATGTTAAGATATATTAACTTCTTTGGTCTTGAGAATATAAGTGCAAAAAGTGATCTAATTGAAGTTTTTGTTCATGGCAAGGTACAAAACATCTTGTTTCAATACTACCATCCAAGCTTAACATATATTTCCAATTACACATCCAGTGCAACAACAACATGAGAAGTTGTATTTTATTTACTGATGAGGAATTATTCACCTGCACTTAGCTAACAAGCTGTATTCATCTGAAGAGAATTCAGAACCAGATTAATGGGACTGACAAGCTGTATTCATCTGAAGAGAATTCAGAACCAGATTAATGGGACTGACAAGCTGTATTCATCTGAAGAGAATTCAGAACCAGATTAATGGGACTGACAAGCTGTATTCATCTGAAGAGAATTCAGAACCAGATTAATGGGACTGACAAGCTGTATTCATCTGAAGAGAATTCAGAACCAGATTAATGGGACTGACAAGCTGTATTCATCTGAAGAGAATTCAGAACCAGATTAATGGGACTGACAAGCTGTATTCATCTGAAGCTGTATTCAACCTGTATTCACCTGAAGAGAATTCAGAACCAGATTAATGGGACTGACAAGTTGTATTCATCTGAAGAGAATTCAGAACCAGAATAATGGGACTGACAAGTTGTATTCATCTGAAGAGAATTCAGAACCAGATTAATGGGACTGACAAGCTGTATTCATCTGAAGAGAATTCAGAACCAGATTAATGTGGCTAATAAACTGTGTTCATCTAAAGAGAGTTCAGAACCAGATTAATGGTATGAACTGTGAAGATGTGAAACATCTTTTAAATGCTCATTTCTAAGTGTAGGTTGAATAATGAATAACATGCATTTCTGATCATAAGGCTGATATCAAATGAATTCATAATTTAATTGAAAAGTGGTGATTGATGTTGTTTTATAAGAGTTTTGTCTTGCCATGACTGTAGCATTATAAAGTCTAATTACCTTTATTTTGAATATAACTGTGAAATATATGGTTATAATAGATATACTAAATGTGCCATTCTAACAAAGAAAAATGTATTTTGTTTTATGAACTGTTTATTATAGCTTCAATATACTCCACAAGTACAAGTTTGTGCAACATGTAGGAAAATCTTTATTCATTCTGTTTAATAAATTGTACTTCCTGAATGTTTTATATTTAAAGGAAAATATAATTTTATTGCATAGGTTAAATTTTCACTTATTTCACATTTGCATTATGTTTTATCATGTTCCTCTGTAAAAACCTTTCAAATAAGTTTTCCTTTTTTTGAAAATAATAAGTCCTTTTCTTCTATTTTTGCCAAATTATAGATAAAAGCTCAGATTGATTAAACATTTTTAGCAGAAAATTATTTACTGTAACAATTTTGTAGAGCATTACAGTAAGGAGCACTAATCTTGTGTTTTCATATGTTGACATTGATGGTATGGGAAAGCAATTCCAAATGCATGTGGGTATGTTAAGTGACAACAGTGAAGTGGCTATTACAAAAATGATAATCTTTCATTAAAAAATTTGAACCTATTCCATAGTTTAATGTTTCATCTTTATGTTTTGGTAGTAAAAGAAACCAAAAGTATTGAAATATGAGTACATCTTGAAAAGATAGGAGTGATGTTTTGATTTTGTGGTCTATTGTTAACAGGGAGTGACTCACAACAAGGACATTGTTAGTTACATTTGGTATACAACTAATGGAATTGCATGCTACTTCTCTTACAGAACAGCTATAAGTGATGTGACATTTTAGAATTTGTCACCAGCTTAACAAATATAATCTTTCCATCAAACTTTATGGAAACTAATTTATGATCAAATGTAAAATATATTTCTGGTATAAACTTTTTTTCTTTTATTAGATTTGGTACCAGTATTCTGAAGACCAAGCATCAGAGGGCTCAAGGAAAATGTTTAAAAAGGAAGTTGAAGCATTGTTTTCAGAGTTCTGGCAATGGAGGCAACAAGAAAGCCCAGAATTTGCTTCAACTATAGGAAACCATATTTTTGATGATAAACTGGAGTCGTATTCCTTGGAAGCATTTCAGAAAAGAAAAGTAACTAAGGAATTATGTATTAGAAAAAAAATAATTATTTAATTAGATATTGTTACCTTGGCTATAGTAAAACATTTGAAATATTTAAACGTTTTAAACTTGTAAATATGAAACAGATAGCATTTGATCTCTGTAATAGTACAGAGTTAAAAAAAAGGTAAGATGTCTGCATTCTCACTTCTTTGTTGTTGTTTTTCTTGTGCCAAAAACATATATTTCTCTGATATTTTGGCTGAGCATAACACATTGGTTTTCATGCCATACATTGTGTCTGTGAGTCTACCATTCATATTCAATTACTGCATAAAATAAAATTGCTTTCTGCATTTTGTAGCTGTGTGTGTTGAAAGGATAACAGTTAAATTCACTATTATTTGATCAGACAAGGGTAGTTTAAGAATTGATAGTGGGTGCTATTGAATAGCTGCCTTCCATTTAGTCTGAGTTCGAAATTATGGACAACTGATAAAAATTAATCTTGAGTTGTTTAACACAAATATTCAAAAACAATTTTGTTTTAATTGTTCAGAATGTATACAAAACCAAACCACCAATAAGATTTACTTGATGTGAATAAACATTTGGTTATATATAAATATCTTTACACAAACACACAGACTGATAGGTAAACATTTTTCCTGTATGCATACATATTTTTGCTGTTTGTCATTTCATAGTAAAAATTAAACATTTGAAAGTACACATGCTCTAGCTAACAAATAAAAGAATTAACATATTATAAGGAACTAATATTTCATACTACTAGATATTTATGTTTTGTAATTATAAATTTTGAACACAATTTGAGTTAATTAATTTTTCACACAAGCTTCTGATTGAAGCTCAATTTAGGTATTTTTTAAACTTAAACATATATTGTTATCACTTTGTTTTTCATTGCTAGTTTTTTAATTATCTGATTAAAATGGTTTAATGTCCAGTCCACTTAACTGTAACAAATAAATTAGTTTTGATTCTCTATAGGCTTGTACAGTTTTTAACTTATTGGAGGTCTACATTTACAGTTATGCCATCTCTACTAGGTTAATGGTATTAATTATAAACTTGCATATGATCTTCAACAAGAAATAAAGCATGATATAAATTCAAAAAATGTAATGTTTTGTTTTTAGCATATCCAAATTTGAAGTGACAGCACATTGAATGAAATGGTTCATTGAACATATGATAACCAGTTTTTTTATATGAGCTATATTAATTCAATCTAATTGCAGCTTGCTACAAGATGTATAAACTGAATAACTGAGCTTGCTGATCTTAAGATCAACCACATTTAGGATTACCTGATGCCCCAGTAATTGGAATCATCCTAGATTTAGCCTTATTATTCTGTCCCAGTCAGAAATACTAAAAGTACTAAATTGCCCTAGTTTCTCTGCACTTTAATGTAAGTTTGATATGTATGTAGTTTTTTTATTATAACTAACTCTTTTAAATTTTGCTTGTGGAATTACCTGATAAATACATGACATGGTAGAATGTTCCTTCCTTCATTATTTATTCTTAACATAACCTGTCATTGGACAGCTATAGGAATTGAGATTTGAAGTCCTGCTCAGCTATGAAAGAAAAAAACACTTTGCTTTGAGTACATTCAATTTTGTTTTTCTGTAGTTTTATCATAGGATGCAATAATCATCAGATTACAGTGGTACCTCGGTTCTCTAACTTAATCCATTCCAGAAGGCTGTTCGAAAACTGAATCAATTTTGCCCATTAGAAATACTGTAAATTAAATTAATCCATTACAGACCTCCCAAAATTATGCATCATGAAGCATTTTAATTAAAAATATTGGTTATTTATACCTGTATAATAATACTTACATGCATAAAGTCAACTACAAAAAGTATAAACACAATAAAAAAACAATGAATGAAAATTTAACTGCACTTTACCTGTGCTAAGTAGAGCTGATGGTGTAAGTGAAAGGTGGTGAGGAATGTGAGAGTAGGAGGGTTATTATCGTTTTGAAGGGAGTCACCTTCATAAAAATGTCAGGTGGCTCACCTTCTGAGGTTCTTTCTCTTTTCTGTCTCTTTGCAGTGCTACAACTTGCTTGAGACTCACTGGACCTATTTCACACTAAAAACTTGTCTAATGAGGTTTGTTTCTCCCTGAATCTTAAAATATTCCTGAAGTAAGATATTGTATTGTCATTGAAAAGATTTATGCTGAGGTTTGCTATAGCTTTGTCAGGGTGAAATTTTTCCACAAAACTTTGTAACTCTCCCCATTTTCTACTCATTTCCTTGATTAGTGAACTAGGAACATCCTCCCTTCCCTCCTCCTCATCTGAAGACACTTCCTCAGTTGCCTTCTGTTGCTGCTCCTTCTGAAGGTCTTGGAGTTCTTCCATGGTGAGCTCAGTGTTGTGGTCTTCTACCAACTCCTCCACATCATCACCACTCACATTCAAGCCCATTCACTAGGCTAGTGAGACAATATCCTCGACAACAGGCTCAGCCTCAGAGCCTTCAAAGTCTCTACCTGCTACTGAGTCTGGCCACAATTTCTTCCAGGCTAAGTTCATGGTCCTCAAAGACACTTCCCTCCAGGCTTTGTCTATGATCCTCAAGCAATGGAGGATATTAAAGTGATTTTTCCAGAACTCTCTGAGGGTTAACTCTGTGTCAGAGGTCACTTCAAAGCACCTTTGAAACAGTGCTTTGGTGTAGAGTTTCTTAAAGTTCGATATGACCTGCTGGTCCATGGGCTGAATGAGAGGAGTCGTGTTAGGGGTAAGAGCTTTACAGTAATGAAACTGTACTCCTCCACCAACCTGTCCTCCAAGCCTGGTGGGTGAGCAAGTGCATTGTCCATCACAAGAAGGGCCTTGAGTGGCAACTGTTTTTTCCTGAGGTAATTCTTTACACTTGGGACAAACACTTCATGGACCCACTCCATAAAAAATTGCCTGGTTACCCGTGCTTTACTATTAACCCTCCACATGACATTAAATTTACTTTTCAGGATATTATTTTTCTTAAAATCCCTCGGGTTTTCAGAATGGTACACAAGCAAAAGCTTAAGTTTTAAGTCCCCACTTGTATTACTACATAACAATAGAATTAGCCTGTCCTTCATTGGTTTGTGTCCTAGCAGTGACTTCTCCTCCTTGGTGATGTAGGTCCTCTTTGGCATTTTCTTCCAAAAGAGGCCTGTCTCATCACAGTTGAACACTTGTTTGGGAATAAAACCCTCAGCTTCTACATAGCCCTTAAATTCCCTAACAAATTTATCAGCAGCGTCTTTGTTTGGACTGGCACCCTCCCCATGTCTCGCCACACTATGTTTGCCACTTCTCTTCCTAAATTTTTCAAACCACCCCTACTAGCCTTAAAGGCATCACTTGTATCAGTACTCATGCAAGGGTGTTTTTCAGGAGGTCAGCATGCAACTGCTTTGCTTTCTCACAAATGATGGTCTTGGAAATGTTATCACCAGCTAACTGTTTTACATATACCCAAATCAACAACAGTTTTTCTACTTTTTCCATTGTTTGTGATTTTTGTTTCATAAGCACTGTCACTCCTTTTGCAATAGTAGCATCCTTGATGACCTCTTTATTTTTCAGTATGGTGCAGACTGTAGACTTTACCATACCAAACTGTGTAGCAAGGTCAGACACGCAAACACCACTCTAATAATTTGCTATGAGATATTTTTTCACCTCTATTGTGGCTCCAACAACTTTTCTTTTTGGTTTGCTGCTTTCATTATCCTTCTTTGACCCCATGGTGGTTTATTTAATCAGAATATTTAGAAAAACAACAACAAAAAACAGAGAAAAATGAGAACGTTTAAAATGCTTTGGGCAAGCTTGGTGTGGGCCGAAAATGGTTGAAGGGGCATTTGGGTCATCAATAGGGTTATTTCAGGGGTTCAGGCCACGATAGCTTGGTTTGGGAACCAAGTATATGTTCGATAACCGAGACATTTTTTTCTCAAACAATATGTTCGAAAACCGAATTGTTTAAGAAGGGAGTCTTTCCAGAACCGAGGTACCACTGTATTTAGCAAATGTACCAAAACAGAATTTAACAATTGCCATAAAAGTGAAGTGTGTATAAATATCACTGCTGTTTAAACAAATATGAATACCACATTTCACATTATTACAAGTCAACACTGGCTGATAAACAAAGAGCAAATGTATTGTTTCTCATACATGCTTAAACTAAAATGTTAGTCTGTTATGTCATTAATGCAAAAAAATATTTAACTGTTATGGTTTACAAATATCGTGCATGTGTGTGTATTTCAGGAAGTTACTTGTCTTTCATTGTTGTTTTCTCAGGCTGAAGCAGAAAGTTTCATTGAAGTAGCAAAGGATTTGTTGTCTGAAGTACAGGATGAAGTGGATCATTCTAACTTGGAACTTTTTGTTGCAGATTTGCAATCATTCATAGATGGCATAAATGCATTTGGGTATGATAATTTATGATGAAGTTCAAATTAAATTGTATACCATTTTTGTGTTTTTCTTTTCTACTTTTTCACAGAAAATAAAGAGTGTTTGTGGGAGTGCATTTTTGTTTACAGCTTACTGAGTTAGAAAATGTACACAGTTTGGTAATTAAATAGGCAAGTGGAAAATGTGGAAAGTGGAAATGTTAAAAACTTTGCTAGAAACAGCCTTATTTGCTGTGCAATTTAATGATAATATTAAAGTCAGATTCATGTAATCTGTTCTATTTTAATTGTATATCCATAAATTCTAGAATAGCTGTCATGCAAGCATTATTTGACTTTAATTTGTTTCTTACATTTCTGGCTAATTCATGGAGTTTATCCATTTTTATAGTAATTTTTATTTTTTGAAATTATTCAAGATGTTTATATGTTTCACACTTTATTTTTGCTGTATATATATAATTTTCTAATGTTTTCATTATGATCATGAGATAAAACAATTATTAAAAGCTTTATATTCTGTAAGTTTACTTTTATTTTTTTGATCACCAAAATTTTCTGTTAACCAAGCACACAAGTTAATTACTATCAAACATTTTGGTGTTGTGTATGTATGGAAATCTCCTAAACTATTAAATAGGAATCTCTGGATACATAAGTAGATGCTGTAGTTATTGTTATTCATTCTGTTGTAAAACCATCAATTGGAGATGGAGAATAAAGAAGTAAGACAAGCATGAAAAACTTCTATACAATAGTACTGGGTCTGGCCTAGTGATTAGTGTGCTGGACTGTGAATTGGAGGGTCCATAAGTTCATGTCCCATTGCTAAAGAAAATATTATGCTCCACACTTTGAGGTCATGAGGCCCTTGTCTAGCTTTGTGCAAATATCTGAAGCAAGCAAATAAACAACCCATACAATATATGCTTATTTTTTTTATATTGTGATCTTAGAAGTTTGAGCATGTCTGAACAGTATTTTCAGAGTCATAGAAAGATGAATATTCTGACAGACTTTATTACTCTTTAAACTTCACAATTACAAAATGCTTGTTTTGGCTAAAAACTTGTTAACAATTTCTTTTAAGCTGTTTAAAAACTAACATCATGTAACAAGTTAAGGTCATAGTTTTATTACTATATTATGAATATTTTCAGGTATTTTTACCCAATCAATCACTTGGAGGGAGTGCATATAGAGTTAGAAAGAATCGTGAACTCTTGCATGAATCTTGAGTCAGTTGATGATTTTTGGAAGTTAATTGCAAGATATCGTGCTTTCCCAAAACAGGTAAGAATCACTCTTATTACTTCAACATAAATGATGGAAAAAGATTGTTTGTATGGTGTGAATATGATATTTAGTTCTGCACTACTAGTAAGCTGTTGGTTTGGATATATAATGCTATGTTACATATATGATTGATCTTTAAAAAGATATGGGAATGTAAAAGAAAGAATATCTCATGAGCACCATAAATAATATATCATTCAAAAATGTATCTGTTATTTAAGTATCATTCATTATTCGAAAGGATATAGTGATTAGGTTGATGCAAAGAATATATTACATTTAATGTTAACAGAATAAACCATTTTCTCTAAGTTCACGCTAACAAGTAATTGAGTCTAACCTAATTTTAAAAAAATTATTTGTTAAATATCACTGGTTAACATACCTTGACTATGAATCCAGGTATTTATGGTTTGTGTCCTACTGCTGAAGGAAGATGTTTTACTTTGTAGGGCCATTAATGCATTATAAGAAAATCGTTGAATCCATTTATTAAAGAAGAGCAGGTGTAAGAGTTGTATCTGTTCAGAAATATAACCAGTTATGCACAGCTAACTCTTTAATTATCTTTGTATGAGAATTATAAAAACAATAATTATACATCATTAGTGAAATTTAGTTCTTATCTTCAGAAGTTTAAATAAAGGTAAAGGTAATTTAGAAGTTAATTATAAAAATATAAAATCGTAAAAAATATTAGTCTAAGACTAGTAGACTTCCAGTAAATGTTTGTTAATCTGTTTAATAGTTTAAAATGTATTTTCTATATGTATACAGCCCACCACTATAGAAAGTTTAGTCTTGTACTTTCCATTTGTTTTTGCCCATGGTTACTGTTGAAACCATTATAACTCTTTGACAAGTTGTGGATCAAATTAAAACCTGTGCTTCATGTTCATTTTTAGTATCCTTCCAGTAGCTTTAAAAGAAATTTGTAAGGGTTATTAGATACATTAGTCCATTGTAAATACTGTGATATGGTATTTCATTGTACTTTCCATTCATTTATTTTTTTCTATATCTCTCTGACCACATAATTATTCTATCCCAAAGCTACGTTTCTGATAAGTATCACTACTATTTTCTTATGTGGCTGTGTTAGTGGTACATGTACTTTTATGAGCGTAAAGCTATGTAGCAAATAATATGTGGTTACTTTATTGAGGAAAATGAAGTTGATTGCATTAGGCCACCAGTGTATAGTGCTACATATTTGTCTAATGAAAACAAATAATTATTTTTACACTTAAAACTAAAACCAAACAACTTTTTACACTTACATCTATAACCAAACACCTTTTTACACTTAAAACTATAATCTAATGAAAACAAATAATTATTTATTATGCTTCACTCTAAGTTGTGAAGAAATAAGTAGTTCATTTTGATCTGCTTGTTTAGACTAATGTCAGTTTTGTTTGTAGTAGTTATTTATTTTCCACTTGAGTCATTTGTAAAATGGACTGCTAAAGTAATAGTGTAAGATCAGTATTTGAAACATTTGTTATAAATATATATGTAAAAACGGCTCATTTGGGTTGAGAAAATCAGCCCAAAATAAATCAATACAAAGGAACGCTTTTATATCTATATTAAAAATAATATAATAAATAATAATAATAAAATTAATCATGTAAAATTATATATTCAAACATCTAAGCACACCCTCTATATTCTGACACTCAGTTACACTACCCCTTTCAAACATGTGGTCAGCCTCCGGTCAATTACCTCTTTCTTTCTTTGTGAACCTGACGATGACCGAAGAAGGTCGAAACATTGTTCACTCCTCTACGTAAAACATTTTCTCAACCCAAACAGCTGTTTTTACATATATATTTCTCTTCAAATGGGTTTTCTCGACATCACTGATTTATATTATAAAGATTAACATCTTAAATAGGTTTGTATGTTTTTAAGTGTTACAGTATTGTGAAATTTATAAAGTACTTTTATAATATGGTTTATTTACAGATGTAACCAGAAAGAAACCGGATATATATATATATATACGTGCTTTATATATCAGTAATTCATGTGACTAGTGATGAAAGTTTTTGATTAGTAGTGACATTAACTAGAAGATATGTTTCTTACCCTGTTTTGTTCTTTTTTAATTTAACCAACTGTTTAAAATGTAATGAAGATTTTAAACTCCTTTGGCACTTTGTATATGTAAGCAAACATAAACAAATGTTTTATTGGGTTGAGGAATAATTTGTGAGCGTTTTTTCAAGTTAAAAAAATATATTCATAAATGAAACGCTTTCGCAAAATATTTCATGTCATTTGGTAGATAATTTTTTGCTCTAATAGATGGTGTGTTTGATTTTCATATGTCTTTAATTTTTGCTTTCATTTTCAGCTCATTAAATGGAATGTCAAGTGGACAAAATCAAGCATTTTCGACACCATCTGCTTTTCGCATTTAATTTCTTGCAATTTCATTTAAAACAATGCATACTATATACCTAGGTATTACATGAAATAAAGTATCACAATAAATGTTTTGGGTGTAATGTGTTCATGCATTGAAGTATTGTATAGTCTTGCATGTAATGCTTGAATGAAATTATTTAAAAATGCTCACGAATTATTCCTCAACCTAATAGATTTTATATGAAACAGGAGACTAGGATCATATTGTTGTTTTTCTTCTTAGCTCATACAGTTGATAAATTTACTTTTTAATCTCCATAAGTTCAATTATAAAATTCTGCTAACCTTCAAAATTGCTATTAAGCAAATTAACATTAAAACTACACAGTTAGTTCAAGAATTGACTATTGGCAAACATCAGAATGTTTGGAAAACATAAATTCTTAGTAATAAAGGAAAAATTTCAGGTTATTTGTTGCATATGAAATGTCAGATTTTCATGTGCATATTAGAAACTATTTTTTAATGGCTGAAAGAGAAGCATTATTGTTAATTTGTCATAATAATATAGTATATTGTCTGGTTCATTTCAAACTTTCTTTGTTTTTCTTATTTCAGAAACTAAATAATATTTATATTGATTTTTGTCATCATGGATAAAATTGATATTTGTGTAATTTTCGTATATGAGTTCAAACTTAGTCACAATGCAGCAACAGTAGCTCATAATATCAATTGTTCATTTGTTGATGGTACAGCTAATGAATATACAGCACAGCACTTGTTTAAGAGATTTTGCTCTGGTGACACAAGTCTTGAAAATGAGCCTCAGGTCTGTCCTCAGACAGCCATTAGTGAGAAAGAATTGAAGGCCTTACTTGAATCATATACCCATCAAACTGTGAGAGAACTTGCTGACAAACTTAATTCTCATTATTCAGCAGTTTCCTGACATCCTAAAGCAACTGGTAAGGTGAAAAAGCTTGATAAATGGGTACCTCACAAACTGAATGAAAATCATCAAACAAGATGAGTTGAAATTTGTTCCTCACTTCTTTAAGCAACAGAATGATCATTTTCTCCATACAGTTTCACCTGTGATGAAAAATGGATTCTTTACGACAATCTTTCATGATCCAGGCAGTGGCTTAACTATTATGAAGTACCAAAACATATGCCAAAACCAGCCAGCTCTTCACCTCAAGAAGTTATGGTTAGTGTCTGGTGGTCATTAACAGTTGTGATCCACTATTCATTCTTAAACCCAGGAGAAACAATCACAGCAGAGAAATATTGTTGTGAACTTGAAACTATGCATCAAAAGTTGTCACATAAACATCCAATGTTGTCATGAAGCAGTATAGGTCCACTGTGATTGACTGTTTTTGGACAATAAAACATGAATTTCAATATGAAACTTTACCTCATCAACTATATTCATTAGATCTTTTCCCCTACAGATTAGCACTTTTTTAAACATTTGGACATTTTTTAAAGGAAAAAAACGTTTGCAAACCAAAGGTCAATCAAAAATGCCTTTGAAGACTTCATTGCATCATAAACATCCAATTCTTTAAAAATGGCACTTATAAACTTACAACTCATCTAAAGGAGCTTATTTTGATTAAATAAATTGAAAAAGATGATGATGCACCTGTTTCACATTTTCCTTTAAAAATCTGATATTTAGTATACAACAGCTCAATAAGTTGATTCACATTCTCTTAAGTTTAATCTGTTTCAGAAGAATTAAAGGTATTTTTTATCTGTGCCTGTTTTTAAGTAACTTTTAATATTTCTAGGTTAAAAACTGCACACTTTGAAAAGCAAGAATTTATATTTACTATAATTTTTTCTGTTTTCAGTAGGCCTGTATTTGGATGTCAATGATTCAATTATATATCCATGCAATACATGGAAAGAAGCACTTCAAGTTTATCATAGTAAACTAGTTTCATAAATCCTGAACTTATGAAGTGAATAAAACTGGACCTTATTCTGGTTGCATATAGTTGCATATAGCACTTCAAGTTTATCATAGTAAACTAGTTTCATAAATCCTGAACTTATGAAGTGAATAAAACTGGACCTTTTACAGATGACTTTAAAATATTAAATAGCATAGCTTCTTTAACTCATACTTACGGAATTTTGTTGTCATTTTTTGATTAAAATGTGATATTAATTTTAGTTAATATTCGTCTTCCCCAGCTGTAACTTTGAAATGGTAAATAACACTAGCCATTATTGGCCTGACATGGCCGGATGGTTGAGGTGCTCGACTCGTAACCTGAGGGCTCTAGGTTTGAGTCCCAGTAACACCAAACATACTTGCCCTTTCAGCTGTGGGGGGTTATAATGTGACGGTCAATCCCACTATTTGTTGGTAAAAGATTAACTTGAGAGTTGGTGGTAGGTGGTGATGACTAGCTGCCTTCCCTGCAGTCTTACACTGCTAAATTGTAACAGCTAGTGCAGATAGCCTTTGTGCAGCTTTACATGAAATTAAAAAAAAACAAACCAGCCATTATTACTCATCATAAACTAACTTAAATTTAGTTTTGTGTTAATCACATGCATAGCACAATTTCAAGCTCACTTTTCTTTTTCAGACCTTTGATAAATGTTAGAATATGTTTTTGATTGTTATTGCTGCAAACATACTCTATGTTGTTAACAGGAGAAAGATATCAGATATATTGGTTTAATACATTTCACTACATACATATTCCAGATATATCAATTTAATATATTTTACAGAAAGTTAAATGTTAATATGACATTTCTTTTTTCAATATTTGCATAGGTTTTATTGCTTTTCTTTGGATTTTTAACTGCTTTAAAAGTAGAACTAATAAGATTTTATACATACAATTATAGAAGGAAGTAGTCAAAGAAGTACATAATTTAAAATCTCTCAGAATACATAAAACATTTTAAATGAATACATATAATTCAACCCATGCTGTTTCTTTATCAGGCAGAGGAAATAATTGAATTAATGAGAGAAGGCATTCGACAAGGTCGAACAAATCATGCTGTTTCCATGGTAAGATTCTTTATTTTCTGTTCAAAAGATTAAGTCTCACGGTCATAAATACAGTTATTTCACTCTATCAATCTGATAGAGTAGTATTTAAACTTCATAACAGATGATATCACATTGAGAAAAATAATTGTTTGAATATTCTTTTTTTAGCCAGTCATTTGAAAATTTCTTTTAAGGACACTGAAAAATCGTATGCTTTGTTCAGTCAGTGTGAAGTGAAGAAACAATGGACATTTCTCTTAAATTTATTTATTTTAATATAGTAAACTGACAGTACAATATTTTAAAATAA
Source organism: Tachypleus tridentatus (assembly GCF_004210375.1). Taxonomy (NCBI): domain Eukaryota; kingdom Metazoa; phylum Arthropoda; class Merostomata; order Xiphosura; family Limulidae; genus Tachypleus; species Tachypleus tridentatus. Next base: position 15,062,612 of record NC_134830.1, read on the forward strand.
CTTTTTCTCTATTTTGTAGTTCATATAGTAAGAAAATGTTTTATGAATGAAAATAGTCTAAGAATTTTTTTAATTTTTTTATATTTCAGTTTCCTGAAATAGTACTACAGATCTGTTTTAAATTAAAATAACTAAAAGTAATATCCAGAATATTTTTTAATCTTAATTTTTGTTTGTACAAAACAAATGTGTTGGAAGTTATTCTGATCATTTCAACCCATTAAAACTTTCTAAGATCATTTATTTTAAGTGGATAAGGAAGTACACAGTTGCTGAGGCAGAAACACAATGTAAAATTATGCTGAAGGTATTTTGATAATGCATTGAAATAATGAATACGTGTAGGTATCTTTATATTATCTGAAACAATTTCCAACTTTTGATGATACATGGTGCAGAAACGATAAACTGTTTTCACTCATTTAATGATATCTAGCTACAGTCATGTCAGTCTAGAAAACCAAAACTGTTTAAAAATGTCTATCTGTTCTTTGGTTTTCACCTATGTTTTTTGAATGATATATAGATCAATATTTTAATCAAATTACTACATTTAAAGTGTTATGTAAGAGTTTTTATGCAAATTTTTTATTCTTTTTTTAGTCTAATTGGTTTTTGTTGCATGTTTGCATAATTGAGGATTCTTCAAAAACGTGCAAGTATTGCATAACCTTTATTATAGTACATGTAATTCACTGACTTTGTAATTCTAGCACTTGTTATTGTTTTGTACTTGCTTTCTGAAACACAATATCAGTGAATTTCTTGGAATAAAAAAACAAAAATATGAAGGATTCTTACCAATGCTAATTTTGCAAACTTATATAGAAAGCAAAAACTTAAATATCTAAATGTGGTATATCATTGATACATTGATCAATTGATATGATCCCCAATTTCGTTGTTATTTAGATGTGTTTGTAGTTATTGTAATGCATAATAATATGAGTAATAAATTAATGGTAGGCACATTTGCAATTAAAATAATAAATTTAATAAACTAGAGAAGAATAAAATGAAAGTTTAGAATAAGAACATTAGTTTGATTGGACTAGTTGAATCTAAGCTTGTATTTGAAATTCTTAGCTTTAGTTTGCATTAGAATTGTTCATTATATATACATTATTGTATAATTACAGCTATGAAATAATTAGTCTTGTGACTATAGGAATGTATTTTTTTGTTCCAGCTGATAATCCCAATTGTACATATTGAATAATTTTACTTTCTTCTTAAAAATTAACTAAACATATTTGCATAAAACATTTGAATGTAAAATTCAGAGACAGCTTGTCATAATACTCCTTACATGAGCATTAAATACCACAAGATTAAGACATTTTTCATCCATTTTTTTAATTATGTTTAGTGTACTCTGTTTTGCTCATTGAAGCTAAAACTTCTAATTGACAAACTATTAGATGTTGATTCTCATTTTAAACTATGTTATTATTCTCCTTGTAGGAAAAGGTTCCCAAACAATTTGCTGATCTTCAGAAACCTGTTGAAGAGAGCCCATTTTTTCAGCCATTTTTATCCATCCCAAAAGTAATTTCTTCATCAGAAAAGTAAGCAAAATAAATACCCTTGAAATTTGACTCTGGAACATTAAGTCTTTAAGGCCTACACCTAAATATATTAGCATTTTTGTATCTTTATAAATAGATATTTTTTTTTCTGTACATAAGTAACAATACATCTGTGATTAATTTATTGAATATAAACAGTTAAGATTTGATTTTGAACAGTGGGTTTCATGCTAGCATGTATTAGAATAATTATATGATGCTTAGGTTCTGTTACTTGACATTAAATGTGTTTTGCCATCTGTATATTTTTCAAACATTCCTTCATAAAATGATATCCTTGTCTTGTGTTTTTTATTATTAAAAGAAACATTTATTAAACAGGCATATAAGGCTAGTAATTTTGCATCAGTCTTAAAACACTGAAGGCTCTTATATTCAAACCCTACATACATAGCTTTTTCCTTATTTATCCAGCATATCATTCAGAAACTTCTAGATGTAAAGTAAATTAGTTCACTAGTGCAGTCTGATTATTTACTTCTATCTTTTCAACTAACAAACAAGGAGACATTTTCAGTTAACATGCCTAACTATGCACTAGTTTTGTGTGAAGTTACACTAATCTGTATTTTGTCAACAAAAAGCCTTAAACAGCAAAATGCTTTGACTACTTTTAGGTCATGCAAGTCCATGCAGAAAAAAAGAAGAGAGAAATATTAAAGAGTGACAAAGGGTTTCTTCAACCTTGTATTTGTATAAATGTTTGGGTTTCTCTTACAAGACAGTACAGAGTTAATTCGTATAATTTAATTAAGTAAAGTCTGAATTTTTACTGCTGTAATGTAATTAATAAGCATATAATTTTCAAATTAAGTTTAGGTTCGGTCAGAATATAATGTCTTCATCATTGTGTCTTATGGTAAGTGATGTTATAAACAGAGGATTGCCTTAGATCTCTTTCTTTGGTACTTTGTATCTTCACCATAGTAATTTCTAATCTTTAATTCTTTTATCTTCTCCAGGACTTTCTTTTCTGTATAATTATATTTGTACTTTTCAGCATTTTATCTTTTTTACCTAAAGATATGATCATAATATCTAATCTTTCTAGTGTTGGCTTATTTTATGTAATAACACTGCACTTTAAGATAGAGAAGAATCCAATCTATGGCTCTGCACTGCCTGTAGAAGATTTTCTAAATCTATCTGTACCTCAAGATCATATTCATTTATTAGTAATCAGAGATTAAGTCTTGTAGTTAATTTCTTTTCTCTGATTGTATATTAACAGTGGAAGGGGTGTTATGGACAAGATGAATATGAAAGGCCTGAATCTAATACATTAAACTATTTACAAGTGTATTTTTCTCAAGTTATTAGTGTGAAGTATTTAAGAGTATACATCTTAGTGGTTGTTAGTAACACATTTGGAAGATATTGAAAAATACTTTTAAGAAATACATTTATCTTAAGTTTCTATATTTCTTTGATTAATTTTGCCTTTGCTGTATTTGAAATAATGGTTCAGGGTTAGATTTAAGTCAGTTTTGATACCACGAAATCAATTTGACTCTTCACAAAAATATAAAGCTCAGAAGTTTCATGAAATTAGTCTAATTTTCATAAAAATATTGTGTTTTTGTAAAGTTCTACAGTTGTTAATTAAATATCGAATATATTGAAGCATAGTAAATGATACTGTTGTACATAGGTAAAAAGGCAACAGATATTTATTTATTTTTTATATTTTTTGTTAGTTGATATTCAAAACTAAATTATTTTAACCATATAGCTAAAATAGTCTAGCAGTCTTGCAAAATTGTTTGTAATTTGATCATTGAGATAAATCATTGAATATTTGATTTAGGTTTTTGTTGTGTTAAAGGTCATGGAGGTTTCAAATAAAACTCGTATATTATGTTTCGATAAAATAGTTTTATATAAGTTTCCATTGTTATCTTGCAAAATAACTAGAAGAGTAGACTGTGGTAGTTGGTAAAATAGTTTTAGTAGCAGGTGTATAAAAGTCTAGCTAAATGTGTTATATTTTATACTATATTTACAGAGAGGCCCTGAAGTCTGAAGCCCACACGGTTGTAAAATCACAACTGTTACCTGCATTTGAAGCACTTGGGTCTTTTATAGAAAGTGTAAGTTTCTATGGATGTTTAGTGTATGTATATTTTCACTTAAAACTTCTGAAAATATATTTAATGAAAAAAATAACAGTAATGAAACAATATGCTATTTCAGAGTTAATTACACTTTATAAGAATGATATTTTTTCAGACTTTTGGTAGAACTACTCATTCCATTGTTCATTATACTCTCTGCTTATTTAGATTGTCATGATTACATACAGTTGCAAGTACTAATAATTTTCATTGTAACAAGTTCCTGTGAAAGATGGAAGTTAGCCCTAGATTATGCATTTTGATAAACTTTCCATAAGTTCTCATAATCTGAGGGTTGTGGGTTCTAATCCGTGTTACACCAAACATGCTTACCCTTTCAGGTGTGGGAGCATTATAATATAATGGTCAATCCCACTATTTGTTGGTAAAAGAGTAGCCCAAGAGTTGGTGGTAATGATTAGCTGCCTTTCCTTTAGTCTTACACTGGTAAATTAGAGATGGTTAGTGCAGGTAGCTCTCGTGTAGCTTTGGGCAAAATCAAAACAAATCAAACCATAAGTCCTCTATCACACAAGGACATCATTCCTTAAGACCACATTTAAATAGATAAAGGGAAGGTACAAAAACCTGTTAGAACTGCATTGAAGAATTTGACATAATTGTGCATGACCAAATGGAATTACTGTGATTCCTGCTTCTTTGGTTGTTTTTCAAATGAGACAATATTCATTTTTATATGTGACAAGAAACCTGAGAACTTTTGGTTTGTGAGTCACTGTCAACTTAAGATTCTTCTTTATTATTTTGTTAATTCCTGCTGTATAGCATCATCTGTTAATTCCTTATACAGAACTTTTTTCTTAGCTTTGTTATCAGATGTGAATTTGCTACGTAGTTTCAAAGCCAATAAACATGTTGTTTTATGATTTCCTGGTATAATCCTCATATTCTGATATAGCATTCATTCATATTCTAATAACCTTCAAAAATTTGTTTAGTGACAGTTTTTTTGTCTGTTGCTCTGAGTTTCATGATTAATTTTAAAACACGTGCATATAGCAAATACTTTACGGGCATCTGGTATTTAAAAGTTACTTGAAGTAAATCTTGATGGGGCTTCTTAAAGATTCACTGCTTTAATATTTCTGCAATTATAGGGAATAAAATCTCTTGGTTCATCCAGTTCTTTTTTTATTTTTTTTCAAGTTTCTCATGGCTCAGTGGTGATATACAGCTGCAGAAGTAAACCAGTAAATGCTGGAAAACTCTTAACATTTATCCCAAAACCTCTGGGGAGGCATGTTATTCTTCTGAATATTTATGTAGTTAGTGCATGATCTAGACATTATATCTCATAACCACTATAAAGTTAGAAAATTTGGGGATTACCCTAGGATACTTTAATTATATGCACATCCAAGGCAAGTATATTTGTGCCAAGACATATAGAGAAAGATAGTATATATTGTACAACACAGTGTGCACACTTCACAGGCCTAATGGCACAACACAGTCTATTAAGGTTAATAGTACTAGAGGATAAGACAAACAATGAAGCAATTGCTCTGGGCTGGGTTGGAGAGTACTTTTGAAGCATATTGCTGTTCAAAAGGATCTGCTAAATTTTTTTTTACTTTTATGGTGAACGTTGAAAGGTCTTTCCTGTTAACTATGTTTTATCTTGGTATCATTGCATGTTGCATAATTTTAATTATCAAAAAAAATAAACAAAATATGGTTCCTAAAATTATTATTTATGGAGCCACTGCTTACATCTGTCGCAACATACCTCTGTATTAGCATGTTCAAATTGTTCTTACAATGAATAATTAAATATTTATATATTTCAACACATGCAGTATTTGTTTTGTATGGATATATTACTCACACACAAATTTTCTTTAGAATATTCTTATTGGTGGACTTTATTCATAAGAATTTTGAGAAATAATTATTTTTTGTAAGGTGTCTGGCTAGAAAATTCTTAAAAGGCTGTAATCATTTAAACATACCTTCATTTCTTGTAGGAATACATGGCTGCCTTGCGCCCCAATATTTCTGCCTCAAGCCTTCCAGATGGAGAGAAGTACTATCGAGAGTGCCTTAAATTTCATATTTCTTGTGATATGAGCCCTGAAGAAGTTCATAAGATTGGGCTTCAAGAGGTGGAACGAATCTCTAAAGATTTGGATAAGGTGAAAAATCTAAGTATATTTGTACATGCAGTACTTGCTGGGTACTTTTAGAAACTACTTGATTATTGAATTATAAATGTGTAATGATTTTACATCTTTTGCTTTATATTGTGGGTTTAGTTTGAAAAATCTGTAAATACTATTTTTTTTATTGTTATTTATTCCATTCATAAAGTTTACCCTCTTCAGTCTTGTGCTCTTTCAACTAGTAATTAATCCACTGTATTCACAATAATTATCTGTAAACATTTTGTAGTTCTAGTATAAATATTTCAGGATGTAAGAAAGGTGTGAAACTGTTACTTGTGAGCTTTGGTATAAACTATTCAGGTTTTAATGTGTAACTATAAATTTTAGTTACATGAAAGTATGAAATGTTATTAAACAAAATTCTTATACAGTATATTGCTTCATCACAGTTATAGATATTGTTGAATACTGCCCTCTAAATGCTAATTTTTTCCACATGCCACAGTCATTGAGATTTCAAGTATCCATGATCAATGTGGTTCAACTGTGTTTCATATGTAATTCATCATGCAACAACACTTCTGATGCAGCTGGCTTTATCTGTTTGATTCTACCAAACTATCATCTTCTTGTTTAGCACTGCTTGTGTCAAGGCATTTTTCATTGTGCTCTTCAGTCACGATTTTTTCTCCACCTAAATTTGCCATGTTTTCCTATGCCCTTACTGCAGAATCACCTAGGCCTGGTTCAGTTTTTTTTTTTTTTTTTTTGACATGATTTCTCAGACGTGTTCTGTTTTATTACTTTCCTCAATTTCTTATAATCCGCTTCCTTTCTTCTTACATGATACCCCCTCCTTTCAGTATTTTGTGTTCCCACCTTCTCCACACGTTAGGGTTCATGCAGAGCATTTTGTATTAGTGAAGGTGCTAGCAGACCCTGATCATTCTGTTGATTATCCCATGCCTATTTTCTCTGCCTCTTTTTTCTCAAATGACTCTCATTTCTGACGAGCTTCACTGTGATCCTGAGGGTTTTGTTTGAGGGATACACTCTCTTTGATTACTTCAATTTTGGTGCAGTCAATTTCTTTGGCCCTTTTCTTACACACATGGTTTATATGTTGTTGGAATCTTCTGAGGAGAGACACTATATTGTCCCAAGTTCATTAACACATCTTTAGGATATACATATGGCCTCTTTTCTCCACAGGATTCTAAAATGTCAGGAATATGTCTGGAAACAGACCATTGAAGAAAAGAGGTGAACATATTGCCAACAGTACTGGTCCATTGGGGGTCTTGCTTGTCAATTTTGTTCCCCTCTGTCGTGATTTTACCATAGATCTTTGGGTTTCTTGAGTATCAGCTAAGGTATTTGTCATCCACTTCTTTTTCCCTCATCTGTTACCTTATGTACCTTTATTCTTCCCATTGCCTTGGAATCCTATCACCAGTCAATGTCTCTCTGAGGCAGTACAGGATCTTCTATCCCAGAAATCTTTTCCTGTACCTGTTTCTCATCCTTCTCCAGATTTTTAGTCCAGACTATTTGTGATACCCAAGACACCAGAGAGTGGTAGCATGTAGTTGATCTGTTCCACTTCAATCAAATTTTATTTCTGCTTTGCTTTACCATAGTCTCAGATAAGTATTTTCACTATAGATGACCAATGGGCACATCTCAAATGCTTCTCTGCATATTTCTGTATCTCATTGGTCGAGGTACTACCTTTGGTTTGTTCATCACAGGATAACGTATAAATTTTGCACCCTACCTTTCAACTTGCTTTGGCTCCATACAGCTTTTGTCAAGTGGTTGAGATGTTTGTCTAAAATATGGTGGTTGTACTTTTACACCACTACATGAATGACTGGTTTCTGTTATCTTGTTCCAAATGAAAGTCCACCTATCACACTCATTTGCTTCTTTTGGAGGCATCCTGTATGGATTAGTTAATCAATTTGGAAAAGTAATTATTTATACATATCCAATTTCTTGTCCATTTTGGTGTCTTTTTCAACACGTATCTCAGTTGGGTCCAACTTTATTCTCTCCATTTCTATTTAGTGAAGTATTCAGTTCTTGCCCTTATTGCTTCCTCTATTACTGTTCTTGAGGTGCTGTTGCTTTTGGGAATGTAATTTTCTATGGAAACCCTTTTCTCCTTGGATTGAGCACATGAGCTATCTTCAGGAAACTCTGTGCAGTTATTTGAATTTTGTGCAGGATCTCTTGGGTGCTTCTATTTCATTTTTTTCTTCCCTTGTCAACAATCTGTATTAGTGGTTGGACATGCTCACACTTTAGCTGGTTTTTTTTTTCCTCCTATTCCACATTTGTATATCTTTACAAACATCTTCCTCTATGGCTGGAGTTATAGACTGATCAGCAGAAAACCTCAGATCAGTGTCTCTTGTTGAGAAGTCTTACCATATTAACATCCTGAAATTTCTGGCCACACATCATACTTTGTAGCATTTTCTTAATCTTTCCACTACTCTTCTGGTCATGATCTATTCTGACAATTTTACAATGGTGGTTGAAATCAATTACCGAGGTGGTGCTTCTTCTCCTTGTGCCCACATGTTTGGTATTTATCTTTCATGTCTTTCCAAACCAGACAGAATTTATTGGTTAGAGTGGTCTCTTGATGGTTGTGTTTTCCAGTGGCTATGCATTCAATGGAGTGCTCTTCAAAGAAATGCATTTGTCACATTCAAATAACTTCTGTTTTGGTCTCTGGTTTTTCATCCATTTGCACTCGCTGCTGATGCATTCAACCAGATTGGGTCAAGGTATACCTTCATGTGTTTACTCCTGTCCATCTCCTCCCCAGGGTAATTTTGATCATCCACACCACTCCATGTCAAGTTTTTCTGACTCTACTGTACTGACCAGCACAACTATGGTTTCCGTAGCTGCTTCAGCTCCAATCTTCTCTATCATTACTTCTTCCTCCATTCATTCTATGTTGACCTTGGTCACTGACATTTTATTCAGCCCCTCCTACCCTCCATCTTCCTTGTTTTTACTCTGTAGGGGATCTGGATTGTCATGGTGAGTCACTCCATTTCTAGTGTGTTCCATTCATCCTTTCTCTATGGATGTTTATCAACATAAGAGGAATGTTTTCTACCATTGGTCTTTGGGTCTGGGCTTTCACCTGCTTGACCCACTGTTACTCTTTTTATGGATCTTATTACTTGGCTTCTATCTCCTCAACTGTGGGGTATCAAGCTGCTTTAACCCACATTTTTATTTATTCTGGCACCATAAAGTTTGTACCTCTCTTACCCTATCACTATTTTGTTATTCCTTCCTGGTTAGTTAACCCAGATGGCATGTGACCCTTCCAGATGAGGATGGTAATGTAGTTCTTCACTGCCTCATTTTATTTCCATTTGAACCTCTATTCTCATGTTCAGTTTTTCATTTATCTCTCAAGACGTTTCCTTTTCATCTTGTGCTGTGGATGTCATTAGTCATATTTATTTGCTATTGACATTTTACCTACTCTGTATCATTCCACACATGATGTTCTTTATCTGGATTGATCTTTCCATCCCAAAACTTTAGCAGCTCATGAGAGTAATTCCTTTTTTCACTAGTTTCCCTTCCTTTCATTTCCTATCTATATTCCTTGTCTGGTCCATCTAGACTACTATATACCATATATGCTCTTTGCTGTTATATTGCCTACATGACTTCCTTTTGTGGTGCTCATTTCCACCTCCTCTTCATTTCATGCCAACTATCCTCTACTTGTTACCTTTATCCTTCCACCCTTACCATATGGGTTCAGGTTCATTGTTTGATTGGCTTATTCCTCCTTTTTTTCCATGTAGTTTTTCACCTTTTCCTTGGCATCTCATCTCTGTTGTTTATTGGAGAAAATCCATATTGGTGAACCACAAAGCATACATTCATCTCTCACTATTTGCATTGGATAGCATGCCCCTTTTTTTTTTTACATATCAAACTTTGTGGCAAGTGGTGCTGCTCTGAGTATACCTAAACTGGTCAAATCTACATTGTATGGCCAGGATGATTTAACAGCTACTATTTCCATGGCTACCAAATGCACACTGTTGAGATGAGGTGTTTCACAATATTTTATTTAATTTTATTTAGATTAAGCAATGGGCTAACTAATGCCTTGATTATCTGCTGTTTCTTTTATCTATAATTTTTTTTGCTTTCCTTGGACCAATGCAGGTAATTGAGGCATAAATATATAATTACTTACTTTCATAGCAAAGAGTGCTTGCTGATCACTACATGATATCAACAATCACTTGATAGTATTGCCCGAACTAATTGCCTTTGCTCCTGTCTGAGTCTAAACGTGTGCACTGATTGATTGAATTGAGAGAAAGAAAAAAAACAAACAAAAGGCATGAAATTGGTAATGTGTTGTGGAACCATGTAACTTTATTCCAGAAAAAAAACATGAAGTGCTGAATCTGACATTAAAATCCTAAAACAAAAACATGAAAATATTTCTAGGACTTCCAAGAGTCCAGAGTTGCTCTAGATTTGAGTTCTATTTTAAAAACCCCTATGCACAAATAAAATGGAAGAAAATACTAGGTTCTGCAGGACTGTGACTTTTAACATTCATGCTTTTGTCTTTATGAACCTTTAAACAGCTGGAAAGTTGTAGGTAGCAGCATCAGTTGGTGATGGCCATCAATTAAGGGTTAAACAATATGTGCATTATATTTTGGAATTTTGCATATTATTTTAGTTTAGTAATATGTTACAAGCACTGATCAAATAGTTATGGTATAATATTTTTGTCATGGAAAGGCCTGACAAAAGTTGTGGAAACTCATTCGTGCAAAGTGTGAGAACCATGAGCTAGCAAGGTACATATTAATAAAATTTAGTTGAATGGATGGCAACTGCCTATTGTAGGAACACAAGTGCAGAAGACGGCATTTCAAACGTTTTTCCATCTTTCGTCAGGTCTGTCAATCTATCATAATTTGTTTTAAGAAATTTGTGGAATTGATTTATTTAAAAATTGAAATATCTGCTAAGAATAATTTGCTTTAAAATCATGGACAAACCACAGTGCATATTTTAGTAAGCCAAATTGCACTTACATAAATATAAAGTAAGACACAATCAAATGAAAGCCTAGGTATGACGTAATGGTTAGCATGCTGGATTGTGAAAATGTAGTTTATAAGTCTGAGCTACATTGTTGCTGATCATATTACATACTTCCAGCTCTGAGCATGTTATAAAATGACAGTGAATCTGATAATTCACTCAGTTTCAGAGTCAGACAAAGCTCATGCTATTCATTGAATGCTACTGACTGATGACTTTCTTTTTGGACAGTAGTTGAATATTAGAGTTAGCTGTATCTGTAGCTATATATCTTAAAAATACTTATAAAATTCAAAATAAAATGAATTAATACTAAAACCATATATGCATAAGCAGATATGAAAGTGTTGTATGTGCCACAACCTTTTACAAAGTGTTATTGAGCATTGTATATTGTGTATATGATGTCATAGTTATTAAATATTTATTTTACCCTACATTGCTGATTTGATAACAGCCTGTTGTAGAAGAGAGCAGGTACCTGATAAGATATACATGGGTATTGAAAAACTGCAGATATTTATACTAGAAGTTCTAGAGGTTATGCAAATATAATGTATGAAAAACAAAACTGAACATCACTTGGATTCCACCTTGCTACAGTCCGAGTCAGATTAATATTACCAGTTCACTGATATATCTTGAGTACAAATACATTTGTAATACTTTTTTTTTATAAAACAGTCTTGTACATTTTACTGACAGCTTGTCATGGTTTGTTTAGATACATGTAGTGAATTTGAAACATTATGGTGAACATTTTTTTTCTCCAATACAGAGTTGAACCAACCTTATGTACATTTGGTGCATTAAATGGTGAAAATTAGTTTAATGATTAAATTACTGATGAGAGTTTTGTTTTTCACAGTAGATTTTGTGGCAAAATAATAATTAAAATGAAATATTAAAAACAAAGGAAAGTTTTTATAGTTTAACTGGTTGGGCTGATTTTTTTTTTCAGGTTGTTGAGACACTTGGATCAAATGTCACTACACCTGAATTCTTGAGAAAAGTAAAAACTGATCCACAGTTTTTCCACAAAACATCGGTAAATCTTTTTCTTTCCACTTTTAGCTTAAAAGTTTGTTTTTATAAAGACACACATTTATTGAAAAGTGCATGTCTAATGTCATGTTTTTGAGAAAAGGGGAATTTTATAAGTTATGTATTTAGTCTCTTCTAACCAGAGTTTTGTATGTTATGAAACAAAAGGGTGCATGGCTGAGTAAAACATTATTCATGTTGAACATTATGAGATGCTACCCCCTACTTCCAATTGTTTTTTTGTTTTTTAAATTTTGCACAAAGCTACTCTAAGGCTATCTGTGCTAGCCATCCCTAATTTAGCAGTGTAAGACTAGAGAGAAGGTAGCTAGTCATCACTACCCACTGCCAACTCTTGGGCTACTCTTTTACCAACAAATAGTGGGATTGACCATCACATTGTAACACCCATGGCTAAAAGGGCCAGCATGTTTGGTGTGACTGGATTTGAACCCGCGACTCTCGGATTAACACACTTGGCCATGCCGGCTTCGCATTAACACACTTGGCCATGCTGGGCTTCCCTACTTCCAAGCATCCTTCTGGGGTCAGATTGTAACTTATCTAATATCTTGATTTTTGTTAATAGTGACATTAAATATGAATCATGTAAAAAGGAAAATTACATTGACTGAAAATATGGTAGCTGAATTGTAATTTGTATATTTAACATGTATGTTACAAATGTCCATTTTTCTAAAAAAGAAAACTAAATTGTGAAAACATCTGTGAACTAGGTGCTTATTTTTCTATTAAGACAGGCAATAATTTGGAGAATTTAAAAACAGAAATTCTTGATTTTCTCTTGCAGTCAATCAAATAGTAGAAAACCTTTTTCTTTGCTTGTACACCTTTCTTGGCAGTTTTATGAAAAAAAAGCTAGACAAATTATCAACACTCTTATTAAGTCTATTATGTCTCCTAAATCATCTGTCTGTTCCTTTTTTATAGTAAATCATAGGAATAAATTTTGATTTTCTACATTTCTTGTGCCACATATACTCTACTGTTAATGCTCCTATATTTGTTTTTATGAAGAGAAAATGTGTAAAATAAACAAATAAAACTAGATCCTTTGTTATGATGTTGTATCTCTGTTCACACCCATCAATCATAAATAGTGTCTCTTGTATTAGAAATTACTGTGGTTGGTAAAATATAAATAAAAAATTTTCATTGATTATAAATGTTTTTTTTTACCTTTTTGTATTGTATTTATATACTTGTGATGGTGTACAGTATCAGAAGTAATTATATAAATGCACAATAACAAGTGCAAAAGTGAACAAATGTTATGATGCATTAATATTTTTACTTGTTTTAAACAAAGCAATACACCCTATTTTTGTGTTGTCTTAAGCTTATCACTGTATAATTTTATAACATTGTTCTAAATGCCCTGTATTATTCTTCACAATTCAACCAAGATGTCTAGTTGCCATTTGACCTTGTCAATTTCTACATAAGCTCAAAAACACTTAATAAAATTAACATCAGGACTTTGCACAGGCCAAGTCATGGTTATGATTATCCCGTCATTTTTTTAATCTCTTAAGATGTTGTCTCATCGTATTTGCTGCTTGTTTTCATTATCTTGCTGGAAAATGCATCTTTGACCTTCAAGACTTTTTCCTCAGGAAATACAAATTCACTTGTGCATGTCATCTCTCAAGGTGCTGTCAGTTTAGTAAAGACTTCCAACACTATTAGCTGAGATGCCACCCATGCTTGTACTAGTCCCCCAGCATATGTTACTGTAGATGCTGTTTATTGATCAATAATAACACTGTATACTTTGCCACTGAATAAATTATCATTAACTGTTGACAAATAATAATTGGATTTGAAATCATCTGTCAAGACCATTTTCTTCCAAGTTTACTCATCCAACTCTTTGAAGTTTGATGCTTTTTAGTTTAGTTATCTCTCCTAGCACTGTTTTCTATATAGTTACATATATATTTAGACAATTTCTTGTTAAAGTGTAGCTTACTGTTTTAGAGGTGACATTTAAATCTGTACTTAGAGCTAAGCAAATTGCATATGTTGAGTGCTTAATGTCATTTTTAACATTATGGACTTTCTATTTCAACAGTTTCTAATATAAATTGTTCTAGTGACATCTGCCACATGCTATATTCAGAGTTTCAATACAATTTTAAGGGAAACTTGAAATTGTTCCTTAGTTTATCACTTTGAATATCCCTCACCATCCAGAACTAGTTTCTACTTGTTGTCACATGTCACTTGTATCCTGGGAGCCATGAGTGCATGCATCGAACTATTGCTGGGAATAGTTATATCTGTCTATACTTTTATGTGCATTATTGATGTCAGATTGGTTGAATAATAATCAATCACAGTATGATGTAACTTTATATACATTAAAAGCAGAGCAGTTCCATAATATTTGTATTTGTTGCCCATTTTCTTCACTGTTTCTATAATTACTTATTATACTGTAGCTGTTTTTTAAAGCTGTGAATTTAGGATCTTTAGTAATATGAAGAAATGCTGTAGTAAAAGCACAAAGTACAAATTTAGATCTTGAAAGTGTTCCGACTCAAGCAGATTTACATTTGTATATATCATGCAAAACATAAACATTTTTTAAGATTTTCTGATTGAAAAAATAGTTTTTGTGTGTTTGATGAGCACTCATATTAAATTGTTTCAAAATTCTTCTAAGCATGAGTTTGCATTTTCTTCCAGTTTTCTTATTTTGACAAAGAATTAGTGAAATGAGTAATGTATTGCATATGTATTTTTTGGTGTAAGATTCATGAACAACTACTTTTATGTCAAAACCTTTTAAGAAAATTAAAATAAATTGAGGAATAAATTTGGAGATTTAAGAATTAACAAAGTGCTTGATTTTAAGACTTGTGATGTTTAGACAACACAAATGAACTAACTGTATTTAACATTGAGGTGCACTACTAAGATATGTGCATGTAATAGTGCAATGATAGTTTTAATTGTGAATCTAACCACTTACTGAAAGAAATTAAAGATGAAATAATTAATTGAAAGATAACATAAAATACAATACATATGTGTGTGTGTGTGTTTATTATTACAAGAATTTTTTATTTTTATTAAATTGGCATACAAA
Organism: Tachypleus tridentatus; assembly: GCF_004210375.1. NCBI lineage: Eukaryota > Metazoa > Arthropoda > Merostomata > Xiphosura > Limulidae > Tachypleus > Tachypleus tridentatus. The sequence continues at coordinate 15,077,721 of NC_134830.1, forward strand.
GGATTAAATTTGGTGCTATATAAACTTGTTAAAAATGTATTAATTATCCAGTTTCTGTTATTGAAATGTTATTTGTTCTATTAAAAACATAAATGGAAAAAGCTTTTGATTCAAGAGCTTTATACACAAAAAATATATTCTAGTGTAGCTCAATTGTTGAATATATTTAAAATTCAATGTTATTAATTCATAAAATGTTCTAATATGTTACTGTAGGAGGAAATGCTCAGTGGCTATGAAGACATTGTTTTGAACCAAATCAGGCCAAAGTTACCACTTATAATAAAAAATATTCCCAAAATGAAATTATCGTAAGTATTTATGTAATATTACTATTTTATTACCTCTAAATTGTGACTTAATAATAAATATCACATTGGTCTAATCGTTAGTATAAGAGACTGTGGATCAGAAGATCCTAGGTTTGAGCTGCAGTTTGCTCCACATATTCAGATGAGGAACTGCTATTACTGTGACAGTTACTATTACTGTTATTCAGTTAAAAGTACTTGCCTTCTGTGCTACCTTCTTTCTAGTCTGCATTTTAAATTAGGTAAGGCTATGTTGCCTGAGGTATCGTTCAAGTTAAAAATACCAAATACCGTGAAATTGCAATGACATTGCAATATACATAAACTTACATTCAGCAGGCAAAATAATGACTCAGATTTATATATTAATTATACTTCACTTAGATTTTGTATCCAAAGTAAATACAGAAACTTTTTTTTTTCATCTCTTGAAGAAAAACATTACTATTTCAACGTTTTTATTATTTATCCACAAATACGTATCTAGATTTGACCTATATAGACTCTTAGATTGTCAGTTTTTTATTTAAGAAGTATAAGATTATAAAACATTTTTTTAATATTTTATTAGGATTTTAATTGTTATTGAAAACAAACTATACAATGAGCTAGCTGTTTTGTGGTCATTGTGGATATTAAAATCAAGTTTTTAGCATTATAAGCCTTTGGACTTACCACTGGACCATTAGAGGGGTATATAGTTACAAGATTAACCCAACCATAAGTTCCAATATAAAGATGTATTATTTACAGTTGACTTGAGTAGCCACACTTGTTCATTCAAATTGAAATGTAGTTACTATGAACATCATGTTTTAAAAATGACATATTAGTTTTACTTATTGTAAATTAGCAATTTAGAAGTAAAAGTTCAGATTAATCTATCAATAAGGACTTGAAATATTGCAGCTTTTGTTTTAAACTTAAGAATTTAAAAAATACTTGGATTTATCTGGACATATACACGTGCACTAAGACATTATGAAATACAGATTGATTATCATTTGGTATTTATCTAAATTCTTCAGTGTAAGTTGTACATGTGTAGTAAGAAAATGGTTTACGATATGAATAAACCCACATCTACATATTCGGTACAGTGACATGATTACTTCTCTTCCAGTAACTCGCTCCTTAATTAGTTTTATTTTAAGTCCATTGATTATTATTAAAGTATTGATGTCTACTATAGAAGTTTTTTGCTTAATCCTTGCACAGTTGGACTGCACACTTTTACAATATTCAGTAAAGCAAAGTATATTTCCTCTATAAGAGTTTATTAGAGACATTAACACAACACTGAAGGTGTGAACTTTTATTTCCAGCTAGTAAAATTATAAATTTTCTTTTTTTTTCAGTTTTTCAAGTATTTTAAAATTTAGGCTTGGCCTAGTAGTTAATGTGTTCAAATGTAGAGGTGAGGATATTTACACGAAGACATGATTTTATCAGTTACTTTACACTTTGGGTATGTTATAAGAGTAATAATAAGTTCTTTTATTCAGCAGCATCTGGCTGCCTTTGTTATAATCCACTGTTAAAAATTAAAGATAGTTTTGATCATTTTCACAACTGTTAAAAAGATGTTATCAACAGAACAAATACAGACATAAGTTTGTATAATATGTCAAATAAATAATGCAGTTTAATTGATGAAATATTAATTTTAATATAAAATGTATATGTGCATTATTATATAACAGAAGTGTAATTAATTTACGTTCACCTCGTTAATTTAATATAAATGTACAAGCATATGTCTAGATAGTCAAGAAAATGTGTTACGTATATTGCATAATACAGTAATCATAAAATAAAACATATTCAGTGTGATTAATTCACTTGACATAAAACATTGCAAGTAAATCACACTTTTCATGAGTTGTGCCTCTTTCTTTTACAACATTAAAAATAGGAAAAACAACTACAAATTCATATTTTCTGTTTTGTAAGTTATGAATTTTATCTGTGGGCAAGTTAGGAGAAGTGATTTATTACATTCTTTTTGTTGTTGTTTTTGATTGTTATTGGCTGCTTATATAGGCTTTATTTATTTGATATTTATTTTAACACTCACTTTGGAATTATCAGTTAACAGTTACATTAATTTTCTAATATACTTCTTTCTAATATTTATGTAAAAGCTTATAGCTAACAGACCAAAAAACCAATCTAAATAAACTCTTCAATTTTAATTGATTTATGAATGAAAAATTAGGCTAATTTTGTTATTTTAAGCTTTTTTTGTAGTGATGTATTAAACTTGATTTTATTATACAAGTCTTATTTTAATTTGAAGTTATATGTGTTTAACATGAGCCAGCAGAAATCGAAAGAGTTCTGTTTCCAGTACAGTTACTTAGAGACAGGCAGTAGATTTTAAATTAAGCCTCTTTGTGTGATTAAACTTTTTATTTTTTGCTTATCAATTTGACCAATAAATAATTTTTAATAATTTAATTAACAGACAGTGCTAATATACCATTCTTGTACAATGAGTGCATGTGCAGTAGAGGTGTCCATCAGTTCTGTTTATTATTGCATTTAAAGTAGAATGCTACCCATAATTGTTTGTGTTTACTTAATTTTTTATTGCTTTTGAATTGACTGTACACTCTTGCAATGCTTTTCTTTTTATTGAATCATTTGATTTACCCAATTCACCACAGGTGGCTTTTTTACCATACATTTCACAGTTCAGTATTTTATATTTAGCATGATATTTTTGGTGCTATCCTAGTTTTGCAAATAATGATACTTTTATTTTGTGAGTATATGCATAACTTGCAATCTTTTTGTTTTGTGGTGTATGTTTTATTCTTTTGAAAATTTGTTTTTAAATGTATAAGAACATCTGTTCTCGTTACATATGTTTATTAAGATTGTGAAAAACGCTTTGTGTTAAAGATCTTGTATGGTTATTCTTTCATTAGAACTTTCCTCAGAGCATTGAAAGCTTTTCTCAGATTACTTTCATTGTAAGCTATAACCATCTGCTACAGATATTTATTTTGATTGTGATCTGTTTTGTAACCAAGACTGAACTTTTTTTTCATATAAAACATCAGTTATCAGTTCATACATAAAAAATGTTTAATGTGAAATTAATATTTAAATAAACTTACTTTAGAAGCAACTTTTTTTTTAAGTATTGTACCTACACCCCCAGCAATGTCAGGAGGACCTTTGGCCTATTACCTTTGTGGGGCAGAAGACGGTAGTAGACCAGGCACATTTTTTGTAAATATTGGTGATGTCACTGCTTCGTAAGTATCTTTTTAATATTTCATACCACATTTATATAAGGTTCAAATGATGTCCTCTCTGTAAACTCGCATTAGGTTCAATATTTGGTGAATACTGGTGATGTTACTGTCTCATGATTATCTATTTAATCTCTCATAGTACATTTATGAGAGAGAGAGAGAGAAAGAACATCTCACAACCCTGATCAACATAATGTGTGTTGTAATATCTAAGTTTCTACAGAGAAATATTGGTAAAAACGTGAAACAAAGAGAAAAAGAATGGAACCAAAAAATAGAAAGGCTGGCTATGAAAGCCCAGAAGATGTAAAATGGAACAAAAACTAGAAATAGTTGGCCAAGATGTAAACAATATTATTAAACATGCACAATTAACTGCTTTGGTCAAATACTTTCAAGTGTAATTTTTGTTACATTAGCATAATGAAGTATTTCTTTGTTTCTGGATCTTTATGTTTTAGTATAAGAATTATAAACATTCTCTTAGAACACTATTTTTAAGAACTGAAAATATTATTTTCCCTTTGACATCTTCATTTTGGATTTCTTTTCTTGTGGACAGCCAATCTGATGTCTGTCTTGGTGTGGATAGTATTATGTCTTCAATTTCCAAACAACTATCTTATTTGGTGTTTAGTTCCCGACATTAAATTGTTTATTACGTCCAAGTAAAATGTGGGTCATGCCATTCCTGTAGAGTCCTTTGAGTATGCACCATTCCTTTTAAAAACTAGAAATTAAACTGTTATTTAATATAGAAGTCATAAAAAATGTATTTATATTCCAGTGATAACCTTTGCTGAGGTAATTAGAACAGACTCGTTTGCAGAAATCTAATTTTTACAAGATTTTGGAAATTCACATTCTTGTATGTATATTCTTTTCTGACTGGGAACAGTAAATGTTGCTTTCTGAACTGAGCTGGATTATTTATCCTTTGCTTATTGGTGTGTTCTTTTTTCCAGCATAACTTGAAACATCAAGGTGCTTCTGTTACAAAATTCACAAGTTGTTTAAATACTTTTGAGTCTTTAAGATTTTGGATGAGTGATTCTGTTGGATTATTGTAGGAAACATGATTTTTTGTGTGAATTATAACATGGCCAAAGAAATGTTGTGCCTGATGGAGACTAATACATTTGAGTTAATTTTATTTATAAATGACGGAAGCAAAATCTTGTAAATGGTATGGTGTTTCATGTATTCTGTAAAATACATTAAGATCCAACACCCCAAATGTTGCTGGAATTTCTAATGCATGTAATATTATGGAAATAAAACAAAGCTGCATCATCACTATGGACTAAACCAATTTTTTTTTATTTTTGTTGTTTCTAGGCCTAAGTACGAAATGATGAGCCTTTCCCTTCATGAAGCCGAACCTGGTCATCATCTTCAGGTTGATACTAATAAAATCTTTCTTAATGCTGTTTGATTGTGACACCAACTGAGCAGTTTCATTAATTAGATATAATGCTTTATTAGTGCACCAAGTTCAAACATTTATAAATAAATAAATAACCTCTATTTACAAACTAATATATATGTGTGTGTGTGTGTGTGTGTGTGTGTATTTTAATGTTTTGTATACATCTTTCTTTGCTAGGGATAAAGATTGTTTATATACAGAATGTCTAATTTCCCAGTGTATAATACGTTCTTTTTATATGATAATCATGATAATGCAGTGGCTATTTTTTTCTCATTTTCATAAAGCAAGAAAAAAGTTATTTTTCAGTAAATATTATAGATTCACCCATTTTTCTAATGCCAGGAAAAGTTCCTCATTAAGTAAAGTGTCCTCATAAAATATTCTTCTATTTTATGTTCTGTACATTTCGATATTTAGTTGATTTACAATTTTCATTAGTTATCATACAATTCTGGATGTGACAAAGATCTATCTTTTTTTTATTGTTTCTTATAAATTTTCTAAAGTTTTGTGTTCTTGATTTTTTCCTGAATCTGCTATTTTCAGTTGATTGTAAATAAAGTGCTTGTATTTAAATTATTAACTTGTGTGCTATTCTACAGTTCTATAACACTATGAAACAAAATTTTTACTTTTTCTTGTTCCTGGGCAAAAAGTTTTATTTCCCAGTTGCTTATGCCTAAAGTAAATGAAAAAAAACATATTTTTCTCTTCAAACTTTGCTTTTATGACCTGGGAGCATATAAAGAAAACATGATAGGAGACTATATTTGGGGGCTGATACATGAAAGTGATTTACATTACAGTTGTAAGTCTCAAAAAACTACTCACTTCTAAACATTTTTGTGTAACTTTAGTAAAAATACATGTAAATATTGATTTTTATGTTGTTTTATTGAGGCCTTATATAAATGAAAATGTGCAAATTTGCCTGTTTTTACATAGAAAATAGGTTAATTTCTAAATTTCATTATCCAGGTCACTAAAGCAAAGTTTGAAGGGAATAATGGCCATTTTCTGTACTTTTATAACATAAACAGTTAAGAAATAACACATCCTATCCATGAACAAAATTTGTGTTACACAGTGTAATCTATGTATAAACAACCACACTTGTAGAGAAAATGACTTGTCATTATTAATGGAAAATACACAAGGAGGAATAAAAAAATTTAACAGAACACTTGCTACAGTCCATTTAGAGATTTTACATACTAGATTACATGTATATATTTTAAAATATATATTTATAAATTTAGATAAAACAAAAATATCAGTAACCATAAAAAAAAATCTGAGCTCATCAGTATTAATTACACTTTCTGTTATCTTTACAGTCATCTTACATGATTGAACAAACAGGAGTACCAGCATTCCGAAAAAATATTGAAGACAGGAAATATTCAGATGTTCCCTCCCGATTTCCTTTACATACAGCCTATCTAGAGGTATTGTAGCTCAAATCTTGTTTATGAAAAATTTTGGGCATCGCATTATTTCAACAAGTTGAGAATTCATTGTTTCAAAATCTTCATTTTCTGGCATTGTTTTGGAAAGGAATTAAAAGTATAATGGACAACTGAAAAGTTGTAAGATGTTATTTAAGACTTTTTTTAAAATCATTTGAAGACAGAGGTATTGGCTGGGTTTTATTTTTATGTCATACGTCTTTATATGACAAATATACAAATAATGTAATCGTTGTTTGAGATATGCTTTGTATTTGGCACTTGTAATTGTTGATTGCAGAGTGTAGATTTCTGTGTTCCGTACATAATTATCAGTAGTCTTTTATTGTTTAGGACTCTGGGTTATTGAGATGTTATAAGAAATATTATATGTCATACCAAACATTTTTAAACTCATGTTTCCTATTCACAGATACTATGAGAGCCCACTCTAACAGTATATGGAACTTATTATAATCTGATTGATTACTTTAGGGTTGGGGTCTGTACAGCGAGTTCTTGGGTCATGAACTAGGTCTGTATGAAGATCCCTACTTTCTGTAAGTAAATGTAAATTTATTTCATTTGGTAGAAATAAAGCAAACTTTTATAAGTTTTCACTGCTGAACACATTTTCCCCAAGTTATTGTAAAATGTTAGGAAGTTTTGTTTTGTTTGTTTTTGAATTTCGTGCAAAGCTACTCAAGGGCTATCTGTGCTAGCCATCCCTAATTTAGCAGTGTAAGACTAGAGGATAGGCAGCTAGTCATCACCACCCACCACCAACTCTTGGGCTGCTCTTTTACCAATGAATAATGGGATTGACCGTAACATTATAACGTCCCGACGGCTGAAAGAGCAAGCATGTTTGATGTGATCGGGATTCGAACCCGTGTCCCTCAGATTACGAGTCGCACGCCTTAACACACTTGGCCATGCCGGGCCTCATGTTAGGAAGTAGCAATATCACATTATATTATTTAAAATTATTATAAATTAGTAACATTGTGATTAATGTATAAATAGCTGTTTCTCGTATAATATTTTGTACAATAATTTTGATTTAACAAAACGGCATATTGAATACCATTTTAATTTTTTTCTGTTGCATCTGCTTATGTAAGGATAAGAAATGATGTATATTTTGAGAATGACAAGCTTACTATGTTGCTTAACATGTCATTTGTTGTGTGGCAATTTATTAAGTTTTTATTCATCTCTTGTCAGTCTAATAACCCTACATCTGCAGTACACTTAAGATGTACTTAATAGATTAAAATATAATTTTTTTTTGACATTATGTTTTTAAAATACTTCCACCTTACTAACTAATCCACCTTATTAATTATAATTATACATTTCAAAAGTATCATCTGTATTTTTATGGGTGTGAAGTATTAAATAAGCTAAAATTATTGATGTTTACATTTTTTTCTGAAGAATAATACACTCCCAATAATTCCCCTGGTGTGGCAGCAGTACGTTTATGGACTTTTAATGCCAAAGTGTTTTATTTCCCTTAGTGGGAAAAGTATATATATATATATTCAAGTTTGTAGTTTTGCATTAAAAAGAAAGAAAAGAAAAACAATTTCCAATAAAATTGTTGAATAACTGTTGGGATTTTTTAATGAAAACCAAACTTTCTTTTTCTTAAAAATCAAGTTTTAAAGATATAGGAAGTAGTTGTAAATTCAGTTTATTTACCATATTCAAATTTTATTATTATAACTATGTAGTCATGATATATATCAATGCTATATAGTTTAAACTACATATTGTTTATTACTGGGTACATTTTCTGTCTAACTAATTCATATTAAAGCTGTAGATGTATGTATATTCACCTGTGTTTAGGTCAAAGTGAAATGCTGTGGTATAAATATCTGTTTGTCTGTTTTGTTTTTTAGGTTGTTATGCATTGACTTTTTAATACAGTTGTAATAGTTATTGCCACATTTGTATTGAAAAATGTTGCAATTAATTAAAAGTAAAACTCCTGCAACCTATAGTTTTAAAGATCTGAACTAAACTTCTCATATGTACATTTTGTACTGAAATATATTATTAATTTAACCAAGTTGAGGTTTATAAACATGAAAAGATGATCGATGTTTTCAAAAAGAAATCATGGTTCATGTTAAAGATTTATGAATATTTCTTTAAGAAATAACTTGTTTATGCATACATTTCACACAGCTGGTAAGTTTTTGATAACCACATGCAATGCTGTCAGTAAGAAGAAGATTGGTAAATACAATCACCACTATAAGATATCAGCCTTAGATTAATGCCATTTGCTTTAGAATTTTTATCTATTCTTTAATGTTTGCATTTCTCTGTGTTATTAGTTTAAACTTTGACAGTTGAGTAAATTTATTTTATTTGATTATCATTTTTGGTTTCTTTCATACCACATGTTTCCTGAGTGTATGTAACAAAATATTATTGCCAGTTTGTTTACTGGCTGCAATATATGTTGCATTTTTACTGACAATAAAAATAATAAATACAAAATTTAAATACATTATTTTAAAATTATTTCAGACCTTCAAAAGTTGTGTCCTATCTGATAACCATGCATAGTTTCTGTTCCAAAAAACTTCATTGTAAGGGTGTCTTGTCAAAAGCATACCAACCCTCCTTGCTGGCTAACCACAGACTATCTTATATACAGAAATGACTTTTTTGCAATACCCATTTCAATAGTCTGAATGCACTTAAATACATAGTAGCTGTGTTTGACAAATTAATCAGTATGTATTTATATCAAATACAATAAATATCTGTTTCATTCTCTAACTTCTTAAGGTATATGATGATTGAATAGATATGTCATTAGAAGCTATTTGTGTACACATCACTTATGTCACTTCTTCAGAGAGAAATCCTTTATTATTTTGTGCAACATTGCCTTGGGTATGTGTAATGCTTTTGTCATTCAACCTTTGTGTTCATAGATTCTCAGTTGGGGTATAACTTTTTGCAGGTCTCTTTCTGGATAGCCCTAAGTTGATCCATATTTCTTTGTTTTCCAATGCCATTGAGGAAGAAAGATGTCTTTGTCCCTGAAAGTTTTCTCTAATCTTAACATGTTGTTAAGATCCAAGAATATGAATATTTTGTTTCTTAAAAGACACGTATCTTTTCCAAAAGCAATTAATTTTAGGTAGTATCTCATGATGTGTGAAATTCCAAACAATGTCAAAATGTAGTTTTGATATATGCATTTCCACTATGGCTTTATATCAGCTGTGTTTGTCACATGACTTTTTGGTTTGTGTATTCATTATTATGTTAATATATGTGCTCGACTGTATTTTCAAGTAAAAACAAAAAGTAGATTCCACCTTATAAGTCACAGTTTAGTCATATTTGTTCTGAGGTGTGACATCTTTTGTTGAAGAACAGTTTTCGTATGTATGGCATTCTAAGCATTTTATCTCTTAAGCATTCAGTCTACAAGTTGATGAAACTGTACTCATTGGATTGGTTTTGCTACAGTAGACATGTTGGAACCAAGAAATATGCACTATGATAAAGGGCTTGATCTGTTAATCTAAAAAAACACTTTACTATGAAAGGACTTACCTCTCAGTAGTTTTCTGTCACAGAGATGCAGAGTTTAGAAGTTGGCTGTAATTTTTTCTTCAAAAAATAGTAGAAATGTTTATGTTCAGGTAGATACTGCACTTAGCCATCTTATGTGGCAAATAACATTTGATGAACCTTCCTCAGCCATTTATGTTGATAGAACTTGCAAATTTCACAGTGAAAAATGGTTTTATAGGTTTGATGAACCAAATATTGTATTGCAATCATTATGATATTTGTGTGGGATTTTGGATTAGGGATTAGGTTTTAAGTACTCCCTATCGTCTAAAAACTGGTGTGAATGTTTCCATTCTGATGAGCAATACAGATTTCAGGTATTGCAAAAAGAACAAAACTATGCAGGATTTAATAAAGGGGAGTACCAGAAAGCTTTATTTGAGACTAAACCCAACAACACGTTTCCTTGACAACATAGAGTATTAACTAGACTCACTACAAAAAGAGGTGCAATGCACATATCAAAACATTTGACAAAGTATAACAGTAAGAAAGTTTATTAGTATATACAGAGTGACTGGTAATTTAAAATCAGCTTTTATGTCCTGAATAAAAGTAATTAAAGGCTTGTTTGATAAAATATTTTGTCTTTAATCCATTTTTTCTTTGATTATAATAGATGTAAATTTTTTTCAGGTTAGGTCGTCTGTCACAAGAAATATTTCGAGCATGTAGACTTGTTGTGGACACTGGAATACATGCTTTGGGGTCAGTTCAGCTACTTCTTTACAGTGAGACAGAGGCCAATTCTAAATGCTAAAAATAAATTAAGATATTAAAATTTCAACTTTATTTGTGATAGAGAAGTTTTCAACACTTTTATTTTCATGAAAAGCACATTTGGACAAATTGTGTTATAGCAATACACTGAGTAATAGTTATTAAAAATTAAAACTTATTTTAATAATTAAAGATTACGTGTTTCTTGTGCTATGTGCTATTGATGTATATAGCTCTATGAATTTTTCTTATGTTTTCAAACATTAATTTAGCTAATAGTGTGTATGCATTTGAAATTTTTTAAAATTTTTTATTGTGAAAATAAATATCTGACATTATTAGGAATATGATTATGAACTTAGATGGAGTCGTGAAAAAGCCATCAACTTTATGTTGGAACATTCAGCAGCTACAAAACAAAATATTGAAAAGGAAGTTGATCGTTACATAACATGGCCAGGCCAGGTGAGCTGTGTGGCTCTAGACACATGAAAAGTATTGACTATTTTAATTTAAAAATAAACATAATAAACATGCATATTGATGGCTTGTAATGATAGATAGCTGTTGAGATCATTCTGTTTTTAGTATGGTCTAACAACATAGTGCAAGTTTTTACTCTTATCTTTGTAATGATGGCTATTAGACTATAATTTTATTGCAAGGTTTGAATGATGTAAGTTATATTTTAATTATCTCTATCAAGCATTCATAAAATTTTCAAGTCTTGAAAAATCAGGTTTTTCTTTCTGGGGCCATGCAAATGTATATACAGTAATATATTACTGAACAAAAACTTATTATTTCAGTTGTGTAAGTAAGGTCATAAAGAATCATGGAGCTACATTTGCAGGTTTTTTAATATTTCATTTTACTGCAGTAGAATTGGTTAACGTGTGTATGGAATAACTAATATAAAACCATTTATGTGTAATAGTTTATGTTTCTTGGATGCATGCTGTATGATTACATAGATGCTTTCAACAGTAATTGTAACATTAATATTAATTAGAACTGTATTTTTGTTACTTTTCTTAAAGTATTGTTATTACATAATATCAAAGGAGCAATTTAAAATAATATTTTTAAATTTTTCTCTGACCCTTGTTCTCACTTTTTTTTCCCATATTGCTTCATAAATAAAATATATGATCTCATGAATGAGCCTTCATTCCAACCATTATCAACATCAAAATTAGCTGTGCAAATGTTTATGTTTAAAGAGGAATAAAAGTTACAAACTTACCATATGCTTCCTCAGGAAATGAATTTGCACATGTATAAATAATTTTTTTTTTTCCAGGCTTGTGCATACAAAATAGGAGAACTTAAGATTAAGGAACTAAGAAACAAGGCAGAAACTGAACTGGGTAAGATCAAGTTTGTTGTTTAATATAGGCTAAATATTTTTTTATAAAAACAGAAATGTAATACACTAAAAGTATAAACAGTGCAAAGTGTAGTTACTATTTCAAATAGTAAAGAATTAAATATGTAGGAAGTAATCTTAAAAAATATAATAGCAGAAAACATAGAAACTCAATTTCTAGTGAAATTAAATAATTACATCCAAAGAAGCTAATTGAATAAATAAAATCATAAGGAAGAACTGCATTAAAAACAGTAAATTCCAACCTCTGATTAATTATATTATAACCATAAATTTTTAAGCCATTAAACAAAACACATTAACATGAAATAAAATATGCTGCATATTTTTAAAAAAGAGTCCTTGGATACAAGCTACAACATGGAATTATAAAATATATCCTAAGATTTGGAGGTGACTGCAGAAGTAGGACCCACATTACAATAGGGATACACCATCTATCAGTCTTAACCTCCAATTTGCTAGTCTCACATGAGAAAATTAGAAATTAGGAGAGTGAGATGTGGGTGCTCAAGCCCACAATGTTCCACATCTATATCACCCTTCACTGCCTGCAGTCACCTTCCCATAACTGTGTGCAGGCAGTGAAGGGTGATATAGAAGTAATATAAGTAAGAAGGTGATATAATTGTGTTTCTCCACCACAATGTGGGTGCTACTTCTGCAGTGACCTCCAAAGCCTAGGATATATTTTATAATTCCACGTTGTATCTTGTACCCAAGGATCCTTCTTTTATAATATGCAGAGTATTTTATTTCATGTTAATGTGTTTTATTTAATGGCTTAAGAATTTATGGTTATAATATATTGCAGATATGTAAACTTAACAACTACAAAATATATTTATCATTGTTTTTGTTTGGCAACATTTTATAAAAACTTAGTCATTGAAATCAACACTTACACAATTGTTACTAATTGTTATTTTTGAGACAAATTTCAAGATTTAAAAACATTTACTTACAAATCTTATGTTATTATTGAAAGTTATATTTTAAAAACAAGTAGAAAATAGTGATGTCATGAAGAAAAAATTATTATTAGTAAATCCATTAACTAGATTGCAAAGTAATATTTTACAGTAAACAAACGGAATATTTTGAATAGTTTGACACCAGGTTTGCAAATGTAATATACATGTAAGTACATATGTTTTCAAATTACATTTATTAAAATGTTTGCTCTCATATAGTGGGCCTGTTTATGGACATTTAACGTGGAATTTATGTAAATTTGTCCTTAATCTTAAATTATCTTTTCACCAATATAGAATTCACCACAATCTGCATATTTTGAAAGACACATAACATTCTTATAATTGCAAAATGAGTTATTCATGAAAAGCATAATTTATTTATTACTGTTCCTCATTGTTTTGGTAGTTTCAGGACTGAAACATTTCTTAGTTCAGTGCAACTATTCTTAAAAGGTTATATTAAGAGTTTATTTGAAAAATATAGACAAAACAACATTTACATTACATTGTGACCTAGTCACAATGGTCCTGATTTCCACAAGCCCGTTCCTTCGGCTGTGGTTTCGCAAAATGTTCATTTTGATTTTATCTCAAATCCATCTGAGATCCCAAAGATTCCCTTCTAGAATATTAGTGTGTCTTGTTATTACACACACACACACACAAAAGTAATGGATAATTACTTCTAGAAACTAGTAAAATTGAATCAGTTGTATATACACCCCACCCTTTGTATCTCTGGTGCACAGAAATGTAACTAATAAATAGGAAACAAACAAGTATAATATAAACATTTTATAAAGATAAGTAGGGATCAGTATGTTACATATCTGACTACAGTAACATACTATATGTTTTGATGCTACAAAAAGTATTGAAACAAAAAAGTCAAATTTATAAAACTACTTAAAATACTTAAAATTAAGAAAGTTTTTCCCTACTTTGGCTCAAACTAACATAATTACAGTTCTACTAAAGTAGGGATAAACTTTCAATTGTAAGTAAGTTGGTTCTTGTAGTTTTGAATTTTTTGTTTCAATACTTTTTGTAGCATTAACACTTTCTACATTACTATAGTTCATTTTGTTACATATATTTTAATCTGTGCTTGTCTTTATAAAATTTTAAAAACTCCATTATCTTTTGTGTATATGTATAACTTTAAATTTACAGAACTAAATATGAAATAAATTAATTACAAGTTTAAGATCTCTTGTTTGCTTTTCTTTCTAAGCACAAAAGTTTTATTTTTTTTTTTTTTTTTTGTAGGTAGTGATTTTGACATAAAAGAATTTCATGATGTCATCCTGCAAAATCAAGGTCCAATGACATACCTGGAGAAGAAAGTAGATGAATTTATTCAGTATAATAAAAAGAAATGATATATATATTTTTAAGGAAATCACTTTTATCTACATATGTAATGCTTGCTTTGTGCCATTTACAGTATTAATTAATTATTGGTTATAAACAGGGAAAGATGGGTTGTATTTCAAAGCTATTGTGATCATGATTCTTTTGATACTGAACTAGTTCAGTTGTTGTTAAATGATGTAAAATTTATTTCAAAAGTTTACTGTAATAAAGTTTTGAGTAATAAAGAGTGACTTATAAAATTATTCTACAGTCAGAATCATTAAAACTGTTTAAAATAATTTGATAAATACTATCATAACTATAGACTGAGTGCATGAAGCTTATGTTAGTAACACCAATTACACCTTGTACATTTTAGGCACTTTGATTAATAAGTTAAAGTGCAAATTTACCATCATCGTGTACACACTAAATTAAAAAAGTCAAACGATGGTGAAAAATTTGTATCATTGAGATTGGATGAAATGAACTTCAAGTGAGAGTAATTATGTGTAACACTTTCAATCAGTGTGTGTATATATATATATACACACACATATATATATATATATATATATATGTCATGTGACTAGTTGTAGCACTGAAACCATTACCGAAGAACCTAAATGCTTAGATAAAAAGTTTTGGCTGTAAAATGAACTTTTGTTTTCTTCTCTTCTTTGAGATATTGTTTCCCAGTAATAAAACAAAGGATGTTTTAGTGTGTAAAACATAGGTAAATCTTTTGTTTCCCAGTAATAAAACAAAGGATGTTTTAGTGTGTAAAACATAGGTAAATCTTAGTATTAAAAATTTAAAATTGAATCATAAACAGTTGTTTCTCATCTTTTATTATTATTATGAAATTTAGTTAAGGAAACTTTTACAAAGTGTACAAAGATGCAGTGTGTTTTTAAGCTAACAAAATTTCCATCCATAAAATAGATATCTTTCATATACAGAAATGATGAATGATAAAAAAAAACTGGAGAAACATTTGCTCTAAATGTTACTGTAGTCTCTGAACTATATTTAGGTCTGTAGACCTTTCATGTATCTGTCTTCTTTTCCAAATAACTGAGCTTTCACCAACCACCTGTAACATAATCGTAGGCAAATTACTCACCTGCCTGGCTCCCAAACTTTATTCAGCTAATGCTGAAATAGGGTAAAGCATTCCTGTAAGGTGGTGGTTTTCTATCCTTGGCCTTTCAAAATTCTTGTATCTATTGAAAAATATGCATAGACTCTGCAACTGGTCCATAATGAATTTAACATGATTTACAACAGTTTGAAATCTTTTCTGTGTTTCAGTTACCAACTAAGCTGGTTTGCCTATGTATTTATAGTTACTGAGTTAACACATGATTTACAACAGTTTGAAACCTTTTCTGTTTCAGTTATCAACTAAACTATATGGTTTGTTTCTGTATGTATTGTTAGTGACTTCCTTGTACAGCATCCTGGATGGACCATATCAAATGTTATAGATATATCCAGGATCCTGTGACTGAACAGTATATAAGGCTGTGTCAAGTATTTTCCTGTCTTTTCCTACCTGAGCATACCTTGAAACTATGTAGGTATTTCACATGTATTGTTCATTGCATGGTTTCAGGTTAGGCTACTGTTGCTAACACCATTTAACAGAAAATATTTTTCAGATCATGAATGTACAAAATAACTGAATCATAAAAGAAGGCACATTTTTATTTCAAATTTGCTCTTACACATTACTGAAAGTATTATGCAAACATTTTAATAGCTAGAACTGCCTTACCAAAAGAAGGATCGTGTGTACAAGCTATCATTACAGCAATATTTATTTTAGGTAGAAGAAGTGTTCTCACTCCCATTTTGAAGAACAACTTTGTTTTACAGATATTAATTCTAAGGGAGAAAGATTGGAGCTGTTATCAGCTTAACAGAAGGAACTATTGTTATTATGAATTGGTATGCATGCTGTGTTTCTGTCTATTTGTCATAAAAAGATTTTGTTCACACACATTTATCCGGACTCATTTGTTTACATTTAAAGGAACTTTCTTCAGTTATTTTCTGAACAAATTTACTATTAATTGCAGGTTTTCTTATCTGATACTTGTAATTTTAGTTTTACATAAAATGTCACAATACTAACAGGATCTTGTGACTCTGGACTACTAGGAACTCAGTAAATCCATTACTTTTAATGTGCAGTATTAACAGAAGCTAATGACAATGAAGTACTAGAAGTTGCATGCATCCAGTACTTTTGGCATCTAATATTAACAGAGGCTGTTGACACAGGACTATTAGGGGTTGTGTACATCTGTACATTTGGCATCTAGAGGTTGATAATGCACTAGTAAGATTTCAGTAATCCCAGTACTTTGACATCTAACATTAACATAGTTTGGTGACATTTTACTACTAGGAGTTCAATAAACCCACTACATTTGGCATCTAGCATTAACAAAGGTTTGCAACATTGGACTATTAAAAGTTCAGTAAACATAGTACTTTAGATGTCTGATGTTAACAGAATTTAGTAATATTGGAGAATTAGGAGCTGAGTAAATCTAGTATTTTTGGCCTCTTGCTGATAACTGAAATATTTGGAAAGAGAGGCATTATTGAAGTTACAGTTGGTACATAGATCCAATTAAGAACTTTATAGTCTTAAAGTATATTTTAAAATTTCTGTTTATTTCACAACAAATATTTTAAGATCAGACTTTGCAATTCAAAATGCACAAGACATGCTTGTTTAAACATAAAAAAATATCATGATGTTTTGTGGTCCTATACAACATTCTCTTGGTAAATGAGGAGAACTGTATTTTATTTTCCTGGACCAATGAATGAGCTGGAGTATGTCTGCAATATGGTTGAACTGTATGGAGTAAACCAAAGAGAAATTATAACACAGTTTTGAAAATTAGAAAACACTAGCTCTTGTAAGCTAAGAAAAAAACAGATTCTTCAAAATATTTGTCTTTGAAAATCTTGTCATTTCACATATGGAAGAGGCCAGTTAATAGAAAACTGTAACCTGAAGGATGTGATTATAGAAAGTCTATATGCAACCTATTTGATTTTTTATTCTTTTCCACCAGGTATATTATTTACTAAATAGCAACATGTGTGTGTTGTAAATTGCTACGACAAAATTTTTTGAATACAAGTAAACAACGTTGTTTTTTTAAAACCAGCCAAAAATATTTTATTTTCATGTATACACGCAGGAATTTGTCCCTGTCAAACATTATCTTTTATAATTAGTTTGGAATTACTAAACTTATAAAGATTACACTAATTCTCTAAACTAGTTTTAAAAGAGAAGACACCACTTGATGTTGTTATATGTTTAACAAAACTCTGTGAGAGTCTCTTTAAATAATATGGCAGTGAACACAGATGGCTTATTATGAATGATGAGTTAAAGTCAATGCTCCTCTTTAGCTACTAGTAATTATCTAAAGTGAATGGTCAGTTTATGGCCTTTACACTTTGATTGATCATTCAGAAGAACAATTTATATCTTTTGACATTTTATAATGGATATGTCATCAAGTAAGTAGCTCATTTACTAAGTGATTACCGTTTATTTATGAGAACTAAGAATTTTAAACCTATTAAGATATAATAATAGCACAGAAAGTAACAAAATTTACTAACCACATCATGCACACACACACACTGAAATTGCTGGGAGCAGAAATTCATCTTTCTGGATTTACAATCTTTAGAAACTTGCATAAAACATATAAGGTAAGGACTTCTAAAAGACACATCTAATGGTTACAACATGAATATACATTGAAGTTGCTTTTAAAAAGCCCCAAAGCACCGTCACAAACCATATTTTGAGCCCAGTAATTTGAATCATATTGCAGCCTAAACCTGAATTCATATTATTCAAATGGCTAAGCCATTTGATCTAGTTAAGGCAGGTTGCAAAAACTTTTTATATACGTGTAAGAGATTGAAGGTAATCCTTATTTATACTCAAGCTAATGGGAAAACTGATACCAGAATATTTCAAGTGAAGAAAACTCCAGATTAAGACATCCATCACCTTAAATCTCATTGTGTTTATTACAAAGAGATACAACAACAAATGTTAATTTTAAGCACTTGAATTAAAGATATTTGTCAAAAATTTTACATGAAATCACAAAAATGTATCCCAGAAAAAAGTTAATAAAATTTTAACTCCAAATTTTTTAGGTGAAGCTACCAGCTTTTAAAGATACCAAATGTCATAAAACTGTAGGATGTTTACATATAATTGCAAAGCAAGATGTGGATGAAAATATAAAGTTATTACGTTGCTTATCCAAGTTTATAAATAACCATAAATAGAGTTAAACAATAATATATAATACATAGATTCTGAAAATATTAGTCCGTAAAAAAAAAAGACAATAGGTGGAAATAGTATACGAAAAGTCTCCAAATGGTATTGTTCAGCTAATTTATAGGTCTGCAGTGTATGAAATTACAGATCCGTTTATTCTATAATATATTTTACTGGAAGATAATTCAACGTTTAGAGATCATCAAATTAAAGGTAATGTAATTTTTACCCACAGAAAATAGAATATGAAATTAGTTCAGTAGCTCTGATTATAACTTTGAGTAATTTAGGTTTCCAGAATCTGTTTATACAAGAATCGATTTATTCTTAGTTACGACACTGAGATTTCGTTATAAACATTCCAGTTATTGGAAAACGAGCAAATATTCATATTTGGCTCCAGAACATAAATAAAATCTAGGAACCACCTGGCATCACCAGTAAATTGGTTTTATAAGCAACCAATAGGAAAAAGCATCTTAAATAAAATAACAAAATTAATATCAAATCCAGTGCCTATTACGTTTTCTCCGTCACACCAAACATGTATGCCCTTTCAGCGCTGGGAGTGTTATGATGTTACGATCAATCCCACTATTCGTTGGTAAAAGAGTAGCCCAAGAATTGGTGGTGGGTGGTGATGACTAGCTACCTTCCTTCTAGTCTTACACTGCTAAATTAGGGACGGCTAGCACATATAACCCTAGTTCAAAACAAATCAAACCTATTACATTTTATGTCTGTAGCCTCCGTTGACACTAGTTAGAACATATAATCACTTGTCTTTCCTCTTGGCTTATAAGATAAAACAATACTAGCTGAGACTTTACAATTACTAGGCTTTCCTATTAGCTAGCTGGAAAGGAATTATACAGATTCATGAGCTAAGAGTAGCGATATGATGACAGATTAATGGAAGGATATTTTCTTCGTGCACAGTCAATAACAGCTCAAACTTCAAGCATAACTCAACCGTGGTTCTCTCTTGCAGTTCTGGAAAACAGGCCTTCTTCAACGATGCTGAGGCTTTGTTTTATATATCTATTTTATGAATTTTATACCCATGCAATTTTTAGAAATCTAACTTTGTTAAATTCCTTTATCATAGACTGATAGAGTCCGTAGAGTATAGATGACAGACAAGATACTCAATAAGCATAATACAAATATGCACGATAAAAATTATATCAACAATGATGGAATTTTACTTTAAAAGATGATTGTCACTCAGTTTCATTTGTTTCTCTGCTCAACAAGATAAGAAACCGTTACTACGATACGAAACCAGAAAGTGACCAAGCTACCAAAGTGTTTGTCTTTCTTCTTCTTTTAGTCGAATTAACTCTACAAGTGCTTTATTTGTAGTGTCAGTTTAAACCTAAATTCACTCTATGTGTTTCTGGGCAGTGCGCAATGTCATCACTTAGTCATAATAACTAGTAGTAATTAAAATAAACGAATCACGATTCTCGTATAAACCATGTTATCAAAGTCTAAAACCGCGGGAGGTATTTAGTTTAGGAAAGGGGCGCTAGAATCGATCTGTCTCAACTGGGGTGTTCTAGAATGTTTTCATTCTCCTTCGTCCCTCATAAGCTTGTCGTAGAAGACTGGAGTTGTTTTGTTACTATGAGTTTAGATGTTTATTTTACAGGTTAAGGCGCTTGAGGGTTGCTGCTTCGAATCCTCCTTAAACCAAACATGCTCGCCCATTCAGCCGTGAGAGCCTTATAAAGTTACGGTTTATCTAACTATTCGTTAGTAAAAGAGTAGCCCAAAAATTGGCGGTTGGTGATGATGACTAGTTGCCTTCCCTCTAGCCTTACACTGTAAATTAGGGACGGCTAGCGCAGATAGCCCTCCTGCAGCTTTGCGTGAAATTCAAAGACAAACAAACAAACACTTTATTATTAGTAGTATTAACGTAGCAACAGGTTCGTAGCTTTAATCAAGTGATTAAAGTGTAATATTCAAGCAACATTATAACTGACGTCAGCGTCATTTGATAATAGATCATAAATTTACTAGAGTATTCAGTTTATTTTATCTATCAGGCCTTGCAAGGCCAAATGGAGGTTAAGGCGCTCTACCCGTCACATCAAACATACTCGCCCTTTCAACCATAATTGCGTTATAATGTGATGCTCAATCCCACTTTTTCTGGTAAAACAGTAACCCAAGAGTTGGCAGGGGTGATGATGACTAGTTGCTTTCCCTCTAGTCTTACACTGCTAAATTAGAGACAGCTAGCACAGATAGCCCTCTTGTAACTTTGCGCGAAATTGAAAAAAAAATCGATCTTTTGTATCAGGTTCGAATCCTCGTCTCACCAAACATGCTTGCCCTTTCATCAGTGGAGACGTTATAATGTGTGATTAATCTCACTATTGGTTGTTAAAAGAGTAGCCCAAGATTTGGCGGTGGGTGTTTATGACTAGTTGCTTTCCCTTTAGTCTTACACTGCTATATTAGAGACGCCTCGTGCAGACAGCTCTCGTGAAGCCTTGCGCGAAATTCGAAACAAAGAAACAAGTCATGACGCATTTTTCGTCAGTAGTGAAATCGCCATTTTAAAATATTAATATTGAAATTCCCTTCGTTTGTTTGTTTTGGAATTTCGCACAAAGCTACTCGAGGGCTATCTGTGCTAGCCGTCCCTAATTTAGCAGTGTAAGACTAGAGGGAAGGCAGCTAGTCATCACCACCCACCGCCAACTCTTGGGCTACTCTTTTACCAACGAAAAGTGGGATTGACCGCCACATTATAACGCCCCCACGGCTGGGAGAGCGAGCATGTTTGGCGCGACTCGGGCGCGAACCCGCGACCCTCAGATTACGAAGCGCACGCCTTAACGCGCTAGGCCATGCCAGGCCCAATTCCCTTCGTAAATACGATAAAAACATAGGTAAAAATATTGATTCTCTACACAACTTTACATTTAAAATATGTTATTTAAAATAATTCTTGAAAATAATAATTTATTATACTAATATGGCAATGTAAAAATTACATTGAGGTTTCTTTAAAAAATTGGTGTATCTCTTCGTAATCGTCATACTTATCAGTAGATGATGTTCTTTAACAGGAAACAACCGGAATATCTTTGATAACTGAAGTTATTAATGCGACTAAAAGCAACATGTTAAATGTGTTTTTGGCAGTCACTTTTTATAAATCCCCATGGTTTAGTGTAAAAGTGTCAATAACTAGTAAATAGAATTTATATACAATACTGAAAATCTTCCATGTGATTGAACGTATTGTGATGTATAAGGGCATAGTTTTGTCAAAACGTTTTACAGCTATAAAAAAAGTTTTCTCCATTCGAACCATCTGCAGATTCTAATAAATAAATTGGGTTCTTCGTGATTAAATGTATTTTGAAAAGTTTTGTATATGAAGAAGCTATGTAAGGCTGAGATGTACCGAAAACAAGACGCAAACCATGGATCTCAAGATTCACAATCTAGCACACTAAACACCATATCAAGTATGTACCTTCTAGTATGAAATTAGGAATATTAGAATGTTAATTTTAAAAAATAATTGGATTTTATTTCTCATGAATTGAAGTAGAAACTATGTAATATATTATTTCTCACAGGAAAATTAAGTTTTTAATGTAATTTGCTTTTCATGATTCACAAATTTTTTAAGCTCAAGCTGTTGTGATAATTGTTATGACGAAAACGTCATTATGTATTTACAGGATTAGAACTATTTCGCTGAGATGAATAATTAATTTTCAAGTATAATTCAGCAGTATTTTGTTACACCTTTTATGAAGAGTTTCTAATAAGTTCTTCATATAAGTAGAACTTGTGCACATTTTATAATAAAACGTTGTGTTTGTGCCACCTAAACGTGAATGAGAAGTACAAACATAAAACAATTTTACTAAATCTCGTATGATTAGCACTGGAATTATTTGTAAACAGAAGTCTTTCTTTCTTCATACACGTTAGACTATCCAAGTGTAATTATATTTTATTTCATTTACTTCTGTCTATGTTTAACGAAATGTTGCATTCATTCATTATACTCTCTCTAATACGTCTTAGCACACTATACTTAAATATTTTTGTTTATCACTTGTTATTCAATATTTAGACACAAGTGAAGAAACAAAAACAACAAATAAATTAAGTAAGGTACAAGAAACCTGGGTGGAATAGAAACGAATGGTTGGCGTATCGGGCTGCGGAGTGAGGTGCCTGGAGTTAAAGATATTATGTTGTTAGGCACATTTTACACTTTCATTTGTTAGCGTATTGTGAAAAAGACCTTGTGGCAGCGGGTGCTACTCGATAGTTACTTTTTTACTTTTTAGTGATTCAAACTTAGGTAGTTAACTACGTCTGAATCCAGAAAGTCTATGATCCGGTCGTCAATACACGTTCAGGTTCAAATAATCTAATTTTATTAACATATGTACGTTTGGGGGGGGGCAATAATGTGTCATTACGGAACATACTGAAATAGTAAGTTCCTATTTTTAATATATAAGTTTAAATTAAACATGTGATTAGTAATGAGTGTACGGGTCAAATATTGGCCGCCAGCTGAATAAAATTGGTCAGCTATATTAATATAACTTATGTTCTGTCTGGACGTAATATTTCATTTCCGAGAAACCTCTCTATTAGCATATGTATATTATGTATATGTATTTTGTCATTGAAAGGGTAAATATTCTTTATGTAGGGTTAAAGGAAGGTTTTGATATATTAAAAGGTCGATATAAATAATTTTGATATACTTGCTTGTTACGCAGCTAAAAATACTTTCTTGTAAAAGTAGCCCTGATGTAGTTTCTGGCTACACTGAGGATTTAAAAAAAATACAAGAAAATGATTCAAATATTTTCGATACAAACTTTTGGCAAATTTAGGTTTTGAAGGAAAAAAAACGTCCGTCAAAAGTTTCTTTCCCCCCCCCCCCCCCAGCAATGAAATTAATAAAATCATAAACCAAACTGGGAAGAAGATAAGTCACCAACTTTCAAGAGCTGACCCATCAGGAAAAAAAAAATCCGCTCCAGATCTTACATGTTATAAGATTAAGAGGGTATTTAATTATTACTCAAAAATATATTGTTTAAATCATAGATATATACGGACAAGCAGAGAAATATAAATCATATATACAATCACTAACTTGTATATTAAACAAGGATGTAATGTTAACAAACTGCTTTTAGCATATAGTCAGGTCCTTGATAAGATCCTTATGACACTTACTTAATCCAGATAAATGGCAAGATAATCTGACACTTACTTAATACAGGTCCTTTATAAAATTCTTGTGATACTTACTTAATCCAGAACAATGGCAAGATAATCTGACACTTATTTAATAGAGGTCCTTGATAAGATTCTTGTGATATTTACTTAATCCAGATCCTTGTGACACTCTCTCAGTAGCCGGCACTTATGTCACACGTAATATTACTGATTTATGGAAAACGAAAGCTACTGTAAACGCACATCCAGGTCCTTGTTAAGATTTATGTAAAATTTTTCGTGTATTAGTCAATTTAAACTAATTGGAAAAACTGCCTGGTTGAGACAATGGTTGTTAATAGTGTCATATTTCCTAAATATGAAGTAGCTGTCTAGTTACACTGCATATTTGTAGAGTTCTATTTATGCTCAGTCATTTAGTAAAAATATCATTTTATTTGCGCAACTCTCTTTCGATCAATCTATCTGAAAAGCCATTAACATTCTTAGCTTTGAAGAATTTTTAATGGTAGAGCGACATATTAAAAAAAAAAACGGTTTTTAGTTTAAAATGAACTTCTTTCTGCTTATCGGTAAGACGAATCAAAACAAGTTGCCTACATAGATCAGAAATATCAAATTACTCTTATTTATTACCATGTCAACATTACTCCAATACATTAACTTCAGCAGTTTATATCAGGTCATCCCTTAAGTAATGTCTGATTTTAGGTTTAGAAAAAGAAAAAAGATTTCAAACTCTTTTAGTATCAAATTACTCTTATTTATTACCATGTAAACATTATTTCAATGCATTAAACTTCAGCAGTTTATATCAGGTTATTCCTTAAGTAATGTCCGATTTTAGGTTCACGAAATGAGAAAATTTTGTTTTGTTTGTTTGTTTTGAATTTCGCGCAAAGCTACTCGAGGGCTATCTGCGCTAGCCGTCCCTAATTTAGCAGTGCAAGACTAGAGGGAAGGCAGCTAGCTAATCATCACCATCCACCGTCAACTCTGAGGCTATTCTTTTACTAACGAATAGTGGGATTGGCCATCACATTATAACGCCCTCACGACTGAAAGGGCGAGCATGTTTGGTACGACCTGGATTCGAACCCGTGACCCTCATATTACGAGTCGAACGCTTTAACCCACCTAGCCATGCCGGGCCGCAGGAAATGAGAAAAGATTTCAAACGCTTTTAACATTATTTAGTCAATGATATATGCTCCATTATTATTAATTACTTCCTGCCAACGATTCGCCAGCTTCTGAATGCTACTTCTATAAAATTCGTGGGGTCTGGAGGAAAAGAATGTAGAAAGGGTAGTTTTGACATCTTCATTTGTTTCAAGCTCTTTTCCATCAAGATAGTTCTGCAAATTTCGGAATAGATGATAATCAGATGGAGCAAGGTCTGGAGAATAAGGAGAATATGGAAGTTTTTCTCAACCCAACTCTTCAGTCTATGTAGATGTGATCCTTGCTGTATGGGAACCGTGCATTATTCTGGTGTAACACAACACCTTTACGATTGATCAAAGTAGGCCTCTTTTCTTTCAGTGCAACATTCAAGCGCTCTAAGTGTTGACAATAAAAGTCTGATATGATCGTTACATTGAGTGTAAGCAACTAAAAGTGGATCGCACCAGCAATATCCCACCAAACGCTTAACAAGTCTTTCCTAAGGTGGAGGTCCATTTTGGGCTGTGCTTTAACCAGTGTACCTGTCCTGAGCCAGTGTCTGCAGCACTGAACATTTTTTATAAAATATCTGTTTTTAATTTCCAGTCACTAATCCATGCAAAAATGGTGAGTTACGTTACGAGAGGACAGAGAAATGCAAATGTCCACTCTTGCTCTAAGGTTGGCGTTCAAGTCATCCTGTTGAGTTTAATGATGACTTGCTGCTGGCTGCACTTGATGAAGATTGTGCTGTAACAGTTGAGAACTAGCACAGACGTTTTATTCAATCCATTCAACATTTCACCTTGAACGTGACGCATCACTTAAGCTGTAGTCACCTGATCTGAACTTCTGAAACCACCTTCGACATTTTCTTTCATTGAGAGACTCTGCACCATAAACACCTTGAATGTTTCATGTAGTTTCTTTAGCATTATTGCCTTTTTTAAATTCATAAAGAATTATATTTTTATTGTACTCCTTAGACACATCCGTCTTCATAGGGGTTTATTTGATTAATGATGTGAAAAAGTGGAGTTGGGTTAGTTTCTTTTATTTGTCTGAACATTTTTATACACGTCCTACTACATATTTTAGTCATTAAAGCCTTCTACAAAGACAAAAATAATAATGCACTTTCTGTATTAAATGTTTGAACATTACTTGTGGTATGAGCTGATACATTTAGATAAACACTTAAAGTTTATAGCTACAAATTGGGTTAAGTACGTTTTATTAGAATGATTTTAATATGCAAATTATCAAGTCACGTGACAACCACAGCTATATAAGGCCACGTGGAACAAAGTGTATCAGAAGTAAATTTTAATGATGTTTAGTGTTACGTAGGTAGTTCGATGACATAAAAATTGATCGCTTTTGGGAGGGGTATGTAACAGCTCTTCTGAACGCGAAAGATTCCTATAGTATATATTCATATATTAAAATTGAGTTCATGGGGAATTCAGAATTTTCAAGTTGGGATTTCTCTTGTACTTCATACTGTGACATCTTCTACCAGGTGAGAATCCTCAAACTCATAGGTCAGTGGTAAAACCGTCCATCTGTCTCAGGAAGCAGTGAACAACAAAACCAAGAAGGATCTCCGTTTGGAAAAAAACAGCACTAGTCGCGTAAACACAAGCTGGTGCCACAAAGTATTCGTTCAACCGTCGCATACTTCAATCAGTCGGAGAATGATATGGAAAACATACCGGTCAAGTAGCCATAGCAAAGTCTAACGTCTTATACGTAATGGAATTGTTCAAATGGGAGATCAGAATCGTCTTTTTCGCACACATGAGGGATTGTTGACATAATCTTACGACAGATTTTTACAATGGAAATTAAACAGGACTATATTCAAGATGCACGTTCATCAGTTAAGTCACGACCAGACCCAACAAAACGGACTGTAACAATTTGTTAAGATTTCAAATTCCATCGTCAATTAGACCAAACGTACGTCGGTGCACGAAACAGAAAAAACACAGTTTATAGAATCTGAAAGGGAGATTTACTGTGTTATTTCTTTTTTAGATTTCCTTTCGTTAGCACAGTCGGCTGAAATGTCTAATGTATCAGTTTTATTCATGTTAATAAAAAATTTGTTATTAAAATTGTTTCTGCATTATTACGATGTTAATGTCTTTTCTAAGCTTGCGGAACATGATTTAGTGTAAATATACCTGTCATCAGTATTATATTTTTGAGTTTTGCATTATTTATTCAGTCCCTTAAGGTTTGTGTTTTGTTGTTTTTTTGTCATCGGTAATGAGCATGGCAGACACAGTGGTTGAAATACTATTATCAGCTTTTCTCCTTTTCGAAAAACAATAAAGGGGCCAAATAAAGAATTCAGTGATGAACCGATAATACAACTAACACTAATGTTTTATGAGAAGTATAAATGATTATTTTGCGTTGTTAGCGTAACACATACATTTAGAAAGATTGTTTATATGAACCATACATAAGTGAGGTTTATTTAGTCTTTTTTATTGCTTTTGTTGACAGTGTTGGTAGGAAAGTTCAATACATTCATTTTAATTAATTCTAACAGTGTTGGTAGGAATGTTCAATACATTAAATTTCATTAATTCTAACAGTGTTTGTAGGAAAGTTCAATACATTAAATTTCATTAATTCTAACAGTGTTTGTAGGAAAGTTCAATACATTAAATTTCATAATTATACCAGTGTTGGTAGGAAAGTTCAATCCATTAAATTTCATAATTATACAAGTGTTGGTAGGAAAGTTCAATACATTAAATTTCATAATTATACCAGTGTTGGTAGGAAAGTTCAATACATTAAATTTCATAATTATACCAGTGTTGGTAGGAAAGTTCAATCCATTAAATTTCATTAATTCTAGCAGTGTTGGTAGGAAAGTTCAATACATTAAATTTCATTAATTCTAGCAGTGTTGGTAGGAAAGTTCAATACATTAAATTTCATTAATTCTAGCAGTGTTGGTAGGAAAGTTCAATACATTAAATTTCATAATTATACCAGTGTTGGTAGGAAAGTTCAATCCATTAAATTTCATAATTATACCAGTGTTGGTAGGAAAGTTCAATACATTAGATTTCATAATTCTAGCAGTGTTGGTAGGAAAGTTCAATACATTAAATTTCATAATTATACCAGTGTTGGTAGGAAAGTTCAATCCATTAAATTTCATAATTATACCAGTGTTGGTAGGAAAGTTCAATACATTAGATTTCATAATTCTAGCAGTGTTGGTAGGAAAGTTCAATACATTAAATTTCATAATTATACCAGTGTTGGTAGGAAAGTTTAATATATTAAATTTCATTAATTTTAACTTATTATTGTACTATTATTATAGATATTATTTTGCTTCCTTAATCTCTTCAGCTGGCAGAATCACGTGAGATATTATCGGGCGCAGCATAGCTAGGTGATTGGGGCGCTCGACCTTCAATCTGAGGATCACGGGCTCGACTACTTCAACAAAAGATGCTCACCATTTCAACTGTGAAGGTCAATCCCACTATTCGTTGGTAAAAGAGTAGCCCAAGAGTTGACAGTGGGTGGTGATGACTAACTAGCTACCTTCTCTCTAGTCTTTCACTACTAAATTAGGGACATCTAGAGCAGATAGCCATCGTGAAGCTTTTAGTGAAATTCGAAGCAAACTGAAAATATCGTTAATAGCGAGGGAGTCCATCTAATGGAGCAGCGTGCATTATTTTATTTTTGTAAGTAAGACGTTGCTTTTCGAGAGTTGTACTTCGTTCTTGCTTAATGTTGTTTGTTTGTTTTTTACGCAGAAGTTTCTGTCAATTCATGGTTTATTTGCACTACATCTTCAATAACTGCCTTAAAATGTTATTGGTATTTCAATAAATGTATTCAGAAGCAAGAGAAAATCACACACCAGAGAAACTACTTTATTGTGCGAATCTGAACAATACACACACACACGCATACACCATAGAGTTCACCAGTTGTAATAATTATTACATCATACATATTTACAAACACAACGCAGTGGATGTTTTTACCAACAAAACTCATCCATTAAAACGACTATACAGATGACCGTATGAATGATTCATGGCTGCTAGTTATCAGACTACTGAAAATATACTGTGTTTTCGAACTTATAACACCTTAATGTAAGTATCTAGGAACACGTCAATTGTACAAACGCTGAGCAGCATGTGTTAAAATGTAAAAATAAACAGAAGTCACACAGAGCGTTTTAAAGTTAAAAAAACCTTATCTGCTAGTACATAAAATTAGAATGAATAACGATCCTTACTTATAAATATGAATACAGAAATTCATAGCTTGCAAAAACAAAACCAAAATTCTGAAGTACATTGTCTTTAAGAAAGAGACTTGTAACACAAATAATTTTAAGAAAAGTGACTCAAAGTAATATCATATGTTTTTCAAGTGAAAATGTAAAACGTTCTTTCACGAATATCGAATTAATTTGACTTATTTTTCTGTATGACATACATTGTACCACAAGTACGCCTTTGATGTTTTTCATACGAAAAACATGCTCAAAGAAAGGGCTGTAATAACCCAACACAGTTCCCTAGTATGATTATTTTAACACTGCTATAAAGTTCTCGAACTAAAGTTAGGGATAATTTACTAATGATGATGTGTGTTTCTTGTTAAGCACATATTTACACAATGAGCTATCTGTGCTGTGCCAACCTCGTACATCGAAACCCAATTTTTTAGCGTTATAAGCCTTCAGACGTACCACTGAGTCACTGTGGAGTTACTATTTCTAAATGATAGGTCTTAACTTTGCTTTAACAATATAGTTTTAAAATATAAAATCAATCTGAAGAAAACTGAGTCACTATAATCGCATGTTCACAAGTTTTTGGTTGGGTTGATTACAAGTAAAACATATAAGGCTCTTTACATTGTTTATCCAAATATATTTATAAAAAACAAACAAAAAGGCAGTAGAATATTATAAATAACCTATTACCATATAATTATAACCTTTTGTACGTATGCCGAGTGAGTCAAAAGTCTTAATATCTCCTATTGTTATAAAGTGGACATGAAATATAGAAAATCTGATGACATCGAGTGTTTAGGCAAATACTGGTTGTAACAGAACTTAGATAGCAACGTCTCTAAAGTAATGTCGTTGTGATCAACAACCTTTTATCGACACATTTTACCTATGACTGATATTTCAATTAATATTTTTAGATGATCTTGTTTTCATCTTTTATATTATAAGATCATATCAAGAAAGAAGTGACCCCCAATATGCCTAAATACCGAATGCTAGTAGATTAGAACAAAAGTAATCGAGATTTTAATCCACCCTGTATATTGTGCTTTTGTCTTCCCATATCCTGCTGTTTCCAGTGATGTAACCAACATTTGAAAAACGTTGAACATCTGTTTTAAATTTGAAACTTATGTCCCTCATAGCTATTTTACAAGGATTTTAAACTATGGATTGTTGGAATATAAATTTTATTTCTTAATACACGTGAGCAAATAAAAACTGAAGTGTTATATTATGTTGTGTGTTGTACACGTGAGCAAATGAAAACTGAAGTGTTATATTATGTTGTGTGTTGTTGGTTTTTTTGCCAAACCCTGAATCCCCACACTTTTTATCATCATTCTATTTTACTTGAAAAACTTTTACAAAACACATGGCGTTAAAAGGCGTAATTTTGTGTAAAATATTAGAAATATTAAGAATTAGTTTATACAGATATTATTAAGTTTTAGTTTATACAGATGATATTAGCTTTTTGTTTATACAGATAATATTAAGTTTTAGTTTATACGGATGATATTAGCTTTTAGTTTATACAGATTTCGTCTTTTATTTGTAATTAGTCTAAAAAGTAAAATAAAATCTAATTAAATGATAAAATAAACATGCATTATAGCATGTTATGTTTACTAGAAGAGATAAAATAATCGCATCGAGTTTGTGATAATTTTCAAATAATAACATAACTAGTTAAAGATATATTCCCTGTAATAGGGAATTCTGAGATTGGGATATAAATATCATGGAACAACAAATATGAATAGAGAAATAATTCCCGTAACTGAATGCATTCTTCTAACCACAAACCGACTGGGTGACGATACATTTTTTTTTTGTCAAGTTGGGGACTGCGATTATATATATCTAAATATATATCTAATTTATACCACATTACATCATTCATTTGCAGACCTGAGAAAACAAAGCATTAACAATATTTTACAACTACGTATTGTTGTAACGAACAAAAGTAAATATAATAATTAAATAAATAAATATAAAATTTGTGAAGTTTTGTCCAAATCAGGCTCATACGACTGGTCTAAAATAATTATTTCTTCAACAAATTATTTTTATTTTAACAAATATATGAAAAAACAACAATATACTTTAAAAGTAATGAAAAACCCTGTATTATAAATTAAGAGCTTTACTAATTATTTACATAGTTGATTGCCTACATAATCAATTCTTCTTTAATAGAGTTATAAAGCAAGCAACTGGAAACGTCTAAAATGTTTATATTGTTTGTGACAAGAACAAGACAGTAAACATGCTGTTGGAATGTGTAAAATCCTTATATTGTTTGTCACAAAAGTAAGATAGTAAAGTGTAAATGAGCATTGATAGGCATTTGTCATTTGTTAATTATACATTTGTTTAAATTTGTGATTTTTTGAATAGGTCACTTAAAAATAAAACATTAATAACAAAATACGAAAACATCAATAATAGTAACGTCGATTGGGTGGCACCAGTTGTTCACAAAGGAACGTATTGAAATTCCTGTCAAAAGTGACTAGTGACTGTTTTATGAGCACTTGAACAACCAGCTTATACACCCAGAGATTTGGGACAAAATAATCACATAGTCACCGACGTTTTACAGCTTGAAAACAAGTAAAGATTATAGCACGCTATAATATGTGACTAGGAGTCGTATTCTTTTGGCCCACAAACTGTCAAGCGAGTAGAATCATTCCACACATGGATTTCAGAGTTATGCCTAACATTCGCATGCATCGCCAATGAGTTAGTTTTACCACCGATACTCTCCTATTTATAATTCAGAACAGGAAATACAACTAGAATATGGATGTCAGTAATGTTTAATCACGGAAGTAGTTCATAGCGAGCCAAGCTTACATGTAAGACTTTTAGGCTACACCAATTCCTCATAATACGTTAAACATTGGTAGCACAGACTGGTCATTGCATTTAAAGTTGACCAAATGTTATATAGACATTTTCTTGAAAACCACAAGGGCTATGTTTGGTCTGTATTATACGAGAAAATCACAGATTGACAGACAAAATTTTTTTCATTCTTTTCAACTGTTATTCAGAAATGTACTTCAAACGACCTTGACTGAAATCACTGATTCTTGTTCTAGCTGTGAAAAATGTTGAGTTTTGAGGTAAAAATTATGTCGCTTATTTTTCAAAACATACATGTACCTAGGTCCTAGTCACTGAAAACTCTTCAAAAATGTAGTAAAATCGTAGTTAGTCCAGTATCCTCTTAATATCTGGGCAGAAAAGTTTTAGAACATTAATACTTCTGGGAGGAGGGAATGCCCGACCCCCCTCCTTCCATATCATCCAACCAGGATGCTGGACTAGGTGGAAACTCTTGGTAACTATGATTATTACCTCCATTCATTTCAGAAGGGGGTGGCAAGGGACCAGATGAGCCCACCATTCTAGAAGGAGTTAATATCGGTGGGAGGTGTCCATTTTGACCGTGGACGGCGTGATGTATTCCTGGACCATATGACATTCCAAGTCCTTCTCCTCCATAGCTGAAAGGTCCTGGGTGAGGAAAGGGAAGAGGGATGGGTGTATTAGGACTGTGATTACCCGAGATATAGGGAGGTGTGCCAGGACTGTGGAAAAGATTACTTCCAGGATATATAAGTCCATTTGGACCTTGAGGAGGAGACGGACCAAGAGAACGTTCCTGATCCACAAGCAATGCACCACCAAGTGGAGTTCCAAATGATTCTGTAGGTCGTAGTTCCAGTTCATCTGAAAATAATATATTTTTAATCATAAACTTATGAAAATGTAAAAAATTAAAAATATATTTTCAAACATAAATTTATGAAAATATAAAAAGAAAAAATATATTTTCAAACATAATTTATGAAAATATAAAAAAGTAGAAATCATTAAAACCATGTACTATTTCTTTTTAGAATCACTAGTTTTAGCGTCTCAAATTTTGTCACTAAAGCTTTAATATAGATCCCAGTACAACGGATTAAAATTATTGCACCCAGCAAGCCAATTTCATTCTGCAATTTAATTGTATTGATGTTTTGTATTTCAACTTTGCATGGAGTGTATAAAAAATATATATAAAAAAGATTGGGCACGGCATGGCCAAGCGTGTCAAGGCGTGCGACTCGTAATCTGAGGGTCGCGGGTTCGCATCCCCGTCGAACCAAACATGCTTGCCCTTTCAGCCGTGGGTGTGTTACAATGTTACGGTCAATCCCACTATTTGTTGGTAAAAGAGTAGCCCAAGAGTTGGCAGGGGGTGGTGATGACTAGCTGCCTTCCCTCTAGTCTTACACTGCTAAATTAGGGACGTCAAGCACAAATAGCTCTCGAGTAGTTTTGTGCGAAATTCAAAAAACAAACAATCAAAGAGATTTAAAATTAAAATGCTTGTGTCATTGTTTGCTATCCTGAGTTTATTGAAATATTTCTCCATTATTTAAGATTTCTCTTCTATTTTCACAAAGGAAATTCAAAGTAAATCGCTATAACTCTTTGTTATTAACAGATTTATTTTTTATGTCTTTCAACATACCAATTTAACTATTTAAGAAACCAACAAACAAAGAAACTTAAAAAAAAACTAAAGAAATCTCCATTACGAAGATTCCTTTACAACTACGATACTTAAAATATATTTTGCTTGAAATCTTGTGGTTGTTATTTTTTGTAAAAAAGTGGCTTTTGGTTTAAAATGAAATTTAAAAAAATGTTCTTCAGTTTATTAGTAAGAATACGTATTGTCTTTATAAATGTCTTAAATTAAGAGCTTATGTTGTCATTATTATTTACACTGCACAAGTCAAAATATTGTTATAAGTTTGTTTGTTGAATTTCGCTCAAAGGTACGCGACGGCTATTTGTACCAGCCGTCCCTAATTTAGCAGTGTAAGACTAGAAGGAAGGAAACGAGTCATCACCACCGACTCTTGGGCTACTCTTTTACTGACGAATAGTGGGATTGACCGACACATTATGATGCCCCCACGACTAAAAGGGCGAGCATGTTTGGTGCGACGTGGATTCGAACCCGCGACCCTCAGGTTATGAGTCGAACGTTTTAGCCCACCTGGCCATGCCAGGCTATTTGGTATAAGTAATTCCCTTAGGTTAATTTGTATGTATATTATACATCTGACAGTATGTAACGTAATGTAAAATGCAAATGCTTGTTCATAAAGGGCCAGGTGGGTTGAGGCGTTCGACTTGTAACCTGAGGGTCGCGGGTTCGAATCCTGGTTGCACCAAACATGCTTGCCCTTTCAGCTGTGGGGGCGTTATAATGTGACATTTAATCCCATTACTCGTTGTTAAAAGAATGGCCCAAGAGTTGGTGGTGGATGGTGATGACTAGCTGCCTTCCCTCTAGTTTTACACTGTAAAATTAGGGACAGCTAGCGCAGATAGCCCTCGTGAAGCTTTGCGCGAAATTCAAAAACAAGCAAACAAATTGTTCATAAATACATGCATAAAATGGGGATAATTTTGAATATATTTAATTACTCCCTTAAAACAGCTGTTTCAGGTAATATTTGATACGTCATATTTTATGTCATATCGTTCTGCAGGAATGACACGTCTTTCAAGAGTTTCTCATACATTTTTAGTGTAACTGACTTCCGGTGAGTGTGTTAATCTCCTCCATCCGGTCAATTACCCTCTTTACCAAGAAATGTGTAAAACAGTTTAGAACAATGAGTGTGGGCGTTATTATCTGTCAAGCTTAAGCCATGGACAGTTGCACAACTATATGACAACGCAAAGAATTGTAGGTTGTGGGTACCAATAATACCCAGAGTTGTAGAGTGTAACTATTATAGCGTGTATGATATACAGTTAAAGAGAAAGTACAGGTTTGTGTATTTACTGATATTTATTCTTTTTCACTTCCAGCAAAGTGATATACATCACATTATCAGCACTGTATCTGGTTACAGATTACCTCCAAATGAACATGCACGTGTTATGTGGCTGCAGGTTGAAGTATGACTCATTTATAAAAAAATATTACTCCACGTGTTTTAACTCATTAAACACCACTGCATAGGGAGCTGTTCTGAACTTTGCTGTGCAAAATGCACCTCACTGGATACTTGACACACAAACCAGCCATGTAAAGTATATTCTTCATCATTTGTGTACTGACATAGCGTAGCGTCCACTGATAGCTCAATCTGTTTAATTCATTATTGAAGCAACTTTATATCAATATAATGCGGTCGTTTTCTGGCTATCCTTTCTTGTTCAGGTATAGTAACAAATATATCATATATCATAAAGAGGTTTCATAACCTATTTAGCGACATTTTGATCCATTTGTAATTATTTTACAACAGCCTGCTGTAACTGACCAGCTTCCACACACTCGATAGCTTGTCACATGAGTGAATCATTCAAAGTTCTTTTTGAGGTCTAACTCTGACTCATGGACAATATAAAGCACTTTAAACTCTGCAATTCACAATGCAAGTTACCAATGAACAAGCAACATTGAGAACACAATGGCTGCTGCTGTTAAGCATATTAATACGAATTAAATTCCTAAAAATCATTTATAGGAATAGTAACAACTGGAAACTGAATCAATCATACTTTTATAACCGATATCTCTGAGTTTTCCAACAAGAAGAAATTCGTATAATTTCAACAAATAAAAATTCAAAACGTAGCCATACCCAGTACTGTTTATTGATGCCCAAGGTTAAGTTCCCGGTGATCTTTTACATAAGTGGAAAACAAAAACTCGAAACTCAGCCATTTACAGTACTGTTAGCTGATACTTCCGAACTTTCTACCAGACAGGTTTAACTACCTTATTGACGATTCTGTCTGCTTATAAGCTATAGAATCGGGAAAGAAGAACGACATTAGAACACTAATTTCTCGATGGAGGCATTAAGTTTCTTCGAAATCGTTGTTTAGCTGAGTTTACAGAATATTTTACAAAAGCCCTTTCATCTCTTTGCTCAATTCAATAAGCGAAACGCCAGCGCAGATATTTCTTCTGTAAAACAAAAAGTGAAAAAAACACTTGTAATTTACCATTCTTTATTTATTTTATATTATAGTTCAGCCAAAGGTTTTGCTATAAGCGAACTCCAGTTGCTAATATAAAAGTAAGATAAATTATTGTTCACTTTTCTGAAGTTGCGGAAGCACTTACAAAAGTTTGCCTATTCAGAAGTTCCTTGACATACGATGGAAACAAATGGTATATACATTTTAATGGAGTGTATCTGGTCGAGTAAGAATCAAATTCCTATGTTGTACGTTTGCATCATTTACGTTGGAGTCGGATCTAACAAGATTCATTATTATCATTCCGAAATACATTTTGATAGTGGTGAAGTTGCAAAATGGATCATACATATGAATTGAGTGATAATGTTGAACTCCTTAGATAATTCAGTTCTGTGTTCTGGAATGTTGTTGTTATGATATGAATAAGTTCCTCTTTAAATAAAATCTTGTGAAGTTTCTTATTGACGTAGTTAATAAAAAATAATGTGTATAAGATTACCTAAGGCAACCTGAAGTACAAACCATTACATTTGTACACTATTCTGCGTCAGACAAAAACAAACACGAAGCATACAAGGTACTTTAAAGTTCGTAATGTAATTATCCAGTTGCAGAACAAAGAAGTACATACTTAAAATCGTAACGTATAACTAAAGTTACAATTCTAAAAGATCCAGCAAAAGTTGTAATATAACTTGAAATCCCTAGTACACGTTAAACAATATTAAATTATCTTCAGTGATAGCTGGTTCAGGTGTTATTACCAGAAATTCAAATAACGTTTACCTGGTACTAGACAGTAAAGTTCGATATAGAATACAGTCTCTCCTATCTGGTACTAAATAATAAGAGTTAACGTAAACTATAATCTCTCCATTCTGATACTAAGTACTATAGCTTAAAAATATAAAATCCTCTTAGCTGTTACGAAACAGTAAGGTTTGACATAAGATACAGTCTCTTCTATCTGGTACTAAACAGTTCGACATACCATAGAATATAGTGTATTGTAACTGGTACTAATCAGTAAGACTTGAACATAGAATATAATCTCTTTTATCAAGTCACTAACAAAGTTTTTAGGCCTTCAGTATAAAGTTTTGAACAGTTAAAATGCCTTGTAAATATAAAAAAAAACTTCATACTGTAAAAAAGGCCTTGTTAGACCGACTGAAATAATTTAGTATAATACAGAACAATCTTCTGAGACTTATTCATAAATCTATATTGAAAACATTATATCGTGTAATAACAGCATTCCCTCAACTTCATTGATGTAGTAATTTTATAATACAAACTGGAAGTAGGCCAAGTGCCTGTTAAAATAATGTTTTAGGAAATAAAAACTAGCTAGTAAGAGCATCACACAAGTTATATGAGTTATGTCGTTAATAATAAAATTATGAATAACGTTTCCTCAAGCATGACTTCAAAATACTATAACAACATTTGATATGAATTCATAGAAAGAGTAGAAATTAGCATTGTTTATAGCTAAATTGAACAGAACAAACTTAGTGAAACAAAGATAGTAAGCATGTGAGGGAAATTCTCTGGACCTACACCACAAATAATCTGTTATAATGTATCGAACTTGTACGATGTTTTTTGTTTAAAGTATGTGTAGATGGTATGAGCCCTGGATAAACTCTGTAATTAGTAGTAACAGTTTAATACACTTAAGTGTAAAACACAAATAACCACTTTTTATCTCTAGCTTGTAAAAGTCGCTATTTTTTAAGAGTCCACTGATATTATTTACTATAATTGATCAGTTATCCTTGACAACGTAAACTGGGTAAATTAATACAATATTGCATACATGTTCAAAAGGTTAATGGTAGCTAATAAAGAACATTATAAGCAAACTACGCTAACATGTGATTGCATTTCTTTACTGTCACACGTTTATCCGATGGTCATGCCTTTGGAAAAACATTTTATTTTATCAAAAATAGATACTTGCATGAACTAGCACATTAATTTGAGTATTTAAGCGTCATTGCGTTTATTAGTCGTTTATATAAGGTGTATATTTTCCAACAAACGTTAAGATTGGATTTTTGAAAGTTAATCTACTCGTTCAAAAATACCTTAATATTATGTATATTACCTCAGAAAAACCAACGTGTAATAAATATAAATTAATTTCGAGTTTCACCATCTAAATGTGGTTGTTGAATATCTGATTTACAATTTTAATGTTTCCTTAGACCTCAGACCTTTTTATATGCTTCACATCGGGGTAAACTTCATCAGTAGCTTGTTACGTCTGTCATACAAACTACACATTAATAATGTAAAAGGTAAAAATCAATAACGATTTTGTTTTGTTTATAATGTATTAGATGTGGGCGAAAATTTTGGAAATCACACCGTACAGTAAACACTAGTTTTATCTGTAACATGATTTTAACTCTGTTTACTTAGATGAACGCTATGTGGATAACAAACAATGAATAAATATTATTTCACGTTACGGGTAATTCTTGATTTTGAAAGCACTAAAGCCTTACCTCTGTATAGTGAATCACTATCCAGATCGGGTTTATTATCTTTTCCCCTGTCCAATCGATGTCGGTCTCTGTTTTCAGGAGAACCAGGAGACGCAGATGTAGGGGTTGAAACTGAAGAAACACTCTGTTTTAGGCTTCCACTAGCATTACGAAAGTACTCTCCCCAACGACTCTTCCCAGCATCCTTCTTGAGTCGTTTTTCTTTAGCTCTTCGGTTCTGGAACCACACCTGGACTACTCTCATGTCAAGTCCTGTGTCCTGGCTGAGTTGTTCTCGGACATGACGCGCAGGTTTTGGACTGTTGTTGTATGCAGTCTTCAAAGTCTCCAGCTGTTTTGCCGTAATGGTGGTCCTAGGTCTCTTGCTGGTACCATCTGTTCTACAACAGTCGGCCAGAAGGTCATCGTTAGCAACACATATAGCTTTGACCTCAGCAAAAGCAAAATTACACACTTACCTGTTTTAGGAACTTAATTATTGACCTTTATATATGTAATTTACTTGATATTTATGACAAAGTTATTAAGACTACATTTTGCCAGCCATAATTTTTCGGTACTGACCAGAGGGAAGGCATTTAAGTACTAATGATTTCAAATGTTGTTGACACAACGAGCGTTTTAACTGCATGATGACACTGTTAGGCTTAAAGTGGTTTTAATTTTATTTACAGGTTTTAATAATTATGTTTTAATTTATGAAACTGAAATTCAATCATATAGTTTTTGCTGATTTGTACTGGTTCTGAGCAAAAACGAAAAAACTGATGTAAAGCCAAAAAAAACGTCGTTTTAACGAATATAAGTGATTTCGAAGAAGTAACTACAACATTAATAATCATAAACGAGTGAGAAAATAATAAAAATACAGAATAACAACAACTATTAAAAACGTAAACAGCATAATGGAAGACACTAAACAGGATTTCTATAAATCAACAGATCTAAAATAATGAACAATTTTTCTAATAAACTGAAAATTGAAACAAGAAATGAGTTTCCAAAGGAATTCCAGAAGAAATCAGAATATCTGATAAAAAAAACACAAAATGTAACAAAATATAAGTAATAAAGAGAAAAAGGTTTTAATTAAGGATCTACAATGACATGTGAGAAGTAATATGTCCCCTAGTGGCACGTCTGCGAACTTTTACTGCTAAAAACCGATTTTTGAGACGCCGTTTCTGTAGCTTTGTCCATAATAACAAATAAACAAGAAGTAATAATAACAAATGCATTCGAATCGAATCTCTGTCGGTGTTTGGGTAAGAAAAGTTCACACCCTGGAGGGTCAGGTTCTCTATGACCTCTTCCTCCTCCCCGTACTTATATTCTTGCCCGATTGGTACTTATAATTGTAGAACTGAATATTATTTTGATCCTTTTCAGGGCAATGTCCATGTATTGTGGCTCATATATAGTGATTATTTTATTCTATCAGCAGAATGGGGCAGTCTGGAGTAGTGTGCCATTCATATATAATTCTGACTGTTGTTTTATGTGTTTTGTCAATTTCGTAAAGACTACGAGTTGTGTTTTTGCTGTGTTTATTTTTATTCTATATTTTTGACAGTATTCACTTATTCTATTTAGTTGCGGTTGTATGTTAGTGGCTGCTATCGTGGGTGTTGCGGCACTTTTCCAGACTGCCACATCATCTGCGAACTGTGAAGAGAATCCATGATTCAGATCCTTTAGTGGCATGTTGTTTACATGCATAATGAAGAGTATAGGGCTAACCATCCCTCCCTGAGGGACACCAGCATCAGGAGTAAAGTATTCAGAAAATGTTCCTTCAACATTTACTCTACACTTTCTGTTTTCCAAAAAGTTAGATAACCAGCGAATAATTCCTCACGGTAGTTCCATTTCATTCATTCGGAACCTTAGACCATCGTACCATACAGTGTCGAATGCTTTCTCGATATCAAGGAAGCAAGCGACAGTACATTCTTTTTTATTGAAGCTATTTATTATGGTTTCGGTTAATCTGATCAGATGGTCTCTTGTTTGTCTAAATTTCCTGAATCCATTTTGTTCTTTTGGTAATTTTGATGTTATCTCCAAGAATGTGGAGAGTTTATTACTGATTATTCTTTCAAGAATTTTGCCTACACAGCTGGTCAGGCTGATTGGTCGGTAGCTATTAGGTTTATTTGCTGGCTTTCCTTCCTTATGGAACATTAATATATTTGCAAGCTTCCAAGAAACTGGGATGTATCCTGAGGATAGAGATAGGTTAAAAAGTGAATTTAGGTGGTAAAACAATTTCGGAGTGCCATTTTTTAAAAGGATAGCTTGTATTTCATCTTGATGTTGTGTTTGTTTGTTTTTGAATTTTGCGCAAAGCAACTCGAGGGCTATCTGTGGTAGCCGTACTTAATTTAGCAGAGTAAGACTAGAGGGAAGGCAGCTAGTCATCACCACCCACCGCCAACTCTTGGGCTACTCTTTTACCAACGAAGAGTGTGAATGATCGTCACATTATAACGCCCCCACGGCTGGGAGGGCGAGCATGTTTGGTGCGACGGGAATTCGAACATGCGACCCTCGGATTACGAGTGGAATGCCTTAACACGCTTGGCTATGCCGGGCCCTTCATGTTGTGACACTGTCAAAAACAGAATGCAAAGCAAAACTCAAAGAGGTGATTAAAAACGGTACAAAATTTGCAAAACTAAAACTAAACCCTGATGAAACATGGGAAAGGAAACTAAACACGTTTGAAATAAAAAAACACAAATTTCTTCAGTGTTTTTCTTTGTCTACTTTCAATAAGTCCAGTCCAAGAATACCCCATTGAGACAAGTTCTATCAAAGCATGAAAGATTCAGTTATGAGTTATGTAAACGGTTAGCCTGAACTGTAAAACTATACACAAAAAAAAACGAAAACCTGTCACGTTCTACTCTTACAAAATAACAAACAAATTAAAAAAGAAAAGAAAACCCTAATAGTAGTGTATGTAGCTTCGATATACATTTAATGTATATTCAAATATCGGTGAAACTTCGACATATAGTTACACGCTCAAATACCTGAGAAACTTCAATATACGATTAACGTACATTCAAATATTGATGAAAGTTCGATATATTATTAACGTACATTCAAATACTGGGGATAGTTCGATATATGATTAACGTACATTCAAATACCGGGGATAGTTCGATATATGGTTAATGTACATTCAAGTAATGGTAAAAGAAGCCATCGCAATAACACTAAAAATATACAAAGGTAAAAACAAAAGTATCAAAATAAAAGTAGACAGTATGAAGTAATTATGGAAATTAGGAATTAATTAATTACTGTTCTATGTTTGAAAAACAACAACAACTTCTCTACACAAACAGGTCTAAGGATGGGAAGCCCGTTACATCTAGTGTTATTAACACTATTTTTTATCAGCAGAAAGACAAAGACCAATAAAACAGATTTATTTTCACCACTTTTAAGGCAGAAATATTTTGATAATATCTAATGTGGCTTTATAGGAAAAGAAGAATCAGTGTACGTTTTTAAAACATATTAACAGGAAACATAAAGACATGAACTTCACAATAGAAAATGATTGTATAAACATCCTTAACGTCAAGATAAGGGAGAAAAAAACACACCTTGTTTGAAAAATCATTAAAAGAAGGTTCACGATGGAACTTGAGTAAGCTGTTAAATGTTCAATAATATTAATGAACCTATAAGAGATGAACAAACCTCTGTTAGAGATGCTTGGCTTTATCAGATTTGAGATTAGAATATTAACTAACGGACAATTTTCTTCTTCTCCAACTTGACTTGGGTTAAAATATTAACTGAAGGTTCTGTTCTTCCACAATTTGACTAAGATAAGAACATTAACTAAAGGATCTTTTCTCCTTCTTTACTTTCATTGGAATTAGAACATTAACTAAAGGATCTTTTCTCCTTCTTTACCTTCATTGGAATTAGAACATTAACTAGAGGATCTTTTCTCCTTCTTTACTTTCATTGGAATTGGAACATTAACTAAAGGATCTTTTCTCCTTCTTTACTTTCATTGGAATTAGACATTGACTAAAGGATCTTTTCTCCTTCTTTACTTTCATTGGAATTGGAACATTAACTAAAGGATCTTTTCTCCTTCTTTGCTTTCATTGGAATTAGAACATTAACTAAAGGATCTTTTCTCCTTCTTTACTTTCATTGGAATTAGAACATTAACTAAAGGATCTTTTCTCCTTCTTTACTTTCATTGGAATTAGAACATTAACTAAAGGATCTTTTCTCCTTCTTTACTTTCATTGGAATTAGAACATTAACTAAAGGATCTTTTCTCCTTCTTTACTTTCATTGGAATTAGAACATTAACTAAAGGATCTTTTCTCCTTCTTTGCTTTCATTGGA
Source organism: Tachypleus tridentatus (assembly GCF_004210375.1). Taxonomy (NCBI): domain Eukaryota; kingdom Metazoa; phylum Arthropoda; class Merostomata; order Xiphosura; family Limulidae; genus Tachypleus; species Tachypleus tridentatus. The sequence continues at coordinate 15,121,217 of NC_134830.1, forward strand.
ATTAGAACATTAACTAAAGGATTTTTTCTCCTTCTTTACTTTCATTGGAATTAGAACATTAACTAAAGGATCTTTTCTCCTTCTTTACTTTCATTGAATTAGAACATTAACTAAAGGATCTTTTCTCCTTCTTTACTTTCATTGGAATTAGAACATTAACTAAAGGATCTTTTCTCCTTCTTTACTTTCATTGGAATTAGAACATTAACTAAAGGATCTTTTCTCCTTCTTTACTTTCATTGAATTAGAACATTAACTAAAGGATCTTTTCTCCTTCTTTACTTTCATTGAATTACATTAACTAAAGGATCTTTTCTCCTTCTTTACTTTCATTGAATTAGAACATTAACTAAAGGATCTTTTCTCCTTCTTTACTTTCATTGAATTAGAACATTAACTAAAGGATCTTTTCTCCTTCTTTACTTTCATTGGAATTAGAACATTAACTAAAGGATCTTTTCTCCTTCTTTACTTTCATTGGAATTAGAACATTAACTAAAGGATCTTTTCTCCTTCTTTACTTTCATTGGAATTAGAACATTAACTAAAGGATCTTTTCTCCTTCTTTACTTTCATTGGAATTAGAACATTAACTAAAGGATCTTTTCTCCTTCTTTACTTTCATTGAATTAGAACATTAACTAAAGGATCTTTTCTCCTTCTTTACTTTCATTGGAATTAGAACATTAACTAAAGGATCTTTTCTCCTTCTTTACTTTCATTGGAATTAGAACATTAACTAAAGGATCTTTTCTCCTTCTTTACTTTCATTGGAATTAGAACATTAACTAAAGGATCTTTTCTCCTTCTTCTTTACTTTGATTGGAATTAGAACATTAACTAAAGGATCTTTTCTCCTTCTTTACTTTCATTGAATTAGAACATTAACTAAAGGATCTTTTCTCCTTCTTTACTTTCATTGGAATTAGAACATTAACTAAAGGATCTTTTCTCCTTCTTTACTTTCATTGAATTAGAACATTAACTAAAGGATCTTTTCTCCTTCTTTACTTTCATTGGAATTAAAACATTAACTAAAGGATCTTTTCTCCTTCTTTACTTTCATTGAATTAGAACATTAACTAAAGGATCTTTTCTCCTTCTTTACTTTCATTGGAATTAGAACATTAACTAAAGGATCTTTTCTCCTTCTTTACTTTCATTGAATTAGAACATTAACTAAAGGATCTTTTCTCCTTCTTTACTTTCATTGGAATTAGAACATTAACTAAAGGATCTTTTCTCCTTCTTTACTTTCATTGGAATTAGAACATTAACTAAAGGATCTTTTCTCCTTCTTTACTTTCATTGGAATTAGAACATTAACTAAAGGATCTTTTCTCCTTCTTTACTTTCATTGGAATTAGAACATTAACTAAAGGATCTTTTCTCCTTCTTTACTTTCATTGGAATTAGAACATTAACTAAAGGATCTTTTCTCCTTCTTTACTTTCATTGGAATTAGAACATTAACTAAAGGATCTTTTCTCCTTCTTTACTTTCATTGAATTAGAACATTAACTAAAGGATCTTTTCTCCTTCTTTACTTTCATTGGAATTAGAACATTAACTAAAGGATCTTTTCTCCTTCTTTACTTTCATTTAGAACATTAACTAAAGGATCTTTTCTCCTTCTTTACTTTCATTGGAATTAGAACATTAACTAAAGGATCTTTTCTCCTTCTTTACTTTCATTGGAATTAGAACATTAACTAAAGGATCTTTTCTCCTTCTTTACTTTCATTGGAATTAGAACATTAACTAAAGGAACATTAACTAAAGGATCTTTTCTCCTTCTTTACTTTCATTGAATTAGAACATTAACTAAAGGATCTTTTCTCCTTCTTTACTTTCATTGGAATTAGAACATTAACTAAAGGATCTTTTCTCCTTCTTTACTTTCATTGGAATTAGAACATTAACTAAAGGATCTTTTCTCCTTCTTTACTTTCATTGGAATTAGATTAACTAAAGGAATTAGAACATTAACTAAAGGATCTTTTCTCCTTCTTTACTTTCATTGAATTAGAACATTAACTAAAGGATCTTTTCTCCTTCTTTGCTTTCATTGGAATTAGAACATTAACTAAAGGATCTTTTCTCCTTCTTTACTTTCATTGAATTAGAACATTAACTAAAGGATCTTTTCTCCTTCTTTACTTTCATTGGAATTAGAACATTAACTAAAGGATCTTTTCTCCTTCTTTACTTTCATTGGAATTAGAACATTAACTAAAGGATCTTTTCTCCTTCTTTACTTTCATTGAATTAGAACATTAACTAAAGGATCTTTTCTCCTTCTTTACTTTCATTGGAATTAGAACATTAACTAAAGGATCTTTTCTCTCCTTGGAATTAGAACATTAACTAAAGGATCTTTCATTGGAATTAGAACATTAACTAAAGGATCTTTTCTCCTTCTTTACTTTCATTGGAATTAGAACATTAACTAAAGGATCTTTTCTCCTTCTTTACTTTCATTGAATTAGAACATTAACTAAAGGATCTTTTCTCCTTCTTTACTTTCATTGGAATTAGAACATTAACTAAAGGATCTTTTCTCCTTCTTTACTTTCATTGGAATTAGAACATTAACTAAAGGATCTTTTCTCCTTCTTTACTTTCATTGGAATTTCATTGAACATTAACTAAAGGATCTTTTCTCCTTCTTTACTTTCATTGGAATTAGAACATTAACTAAAGGATCTTTTCTCCTTCTTTACTTTCATTGGAATTAGAACATTAACTAAAGGATCTTTTCTCCTTCTTTACTTTCATTGGAATTAGAACATTAACTAAAGGATCTTTTCTCCTTCTTTACTTTCATTGGAATTAGAACATTAACTAAAGGATCTTTTCTCCTTCTTTACTTTCATTGGAATTAGAACATTAACTAAAGGATCTTTTCTCCTTCTTTACTTTCATTGGAATTAGAACATTAACTAAAGGATCTTTTCTCCTTCTTTACTTTCATTGGAATTAGAACATTAACTAAAGGATCTTTTCTCCTTCTTTACTTTCATTGGAATTAGAACATTAACTAAAGGATCTTTTCTCCTTCTTTACTTTCATTGGAATTAGAACATTAACTAAAGGATCTTTCTCTTCTTTACTTCTTTTAGAACATTTAAAGGATCTTTTCTCCTTCTTTATTTCATTGAATTAGAACATTAACTAAAGGATCTTTTCTCCTTCTTTACTTTCATTGGAATTAGAACATTAACTAAAGGATCTTTTCTTCTTTACTTTCATTGGAATTAGAACCTTCTTTACTTTCATTGGAATTAGAACATTAACTAAAGGATCTTTTCTCCTTCTTTACTTTCATTGGAATTAGAACATTAACTAAAGGATCTTTTCTCCTTCTTTACTTTCATTGGAATTAGAACATTAACTAAAGGATCTTTTCTCCTTCTTTCTTTACTTTCATTGAATTAGAACATTAACTAAAGGATCTTTTCTCCTTCTTTACTTTCATTGGAATTAGAACATTAACTAAAGGATCTTTTCTCCTTCTTTACTTTCATTGGAATTAGAACATTAACTAAAGGATCTTTTCTCCTTCTTTACTTTCATTGGAATTAGAACATTAACTAAAGGATCTTTTCTCCTTCTTTACTTTCATTGGAATTAGAACATTAACTAAAGGATCTTTTCTCCTTCTTTACTTTCATTGAATTAGAACATTAACTAAAGGATCTTTTCTCCTTCTTTACTTTCATTGAATTAGAACATTAACTAAAGGATCTTTTCTCCTTCTTTACTTTCATTGGAATTAGAACATTAACTAAAGGATCTTTTCTCCTTCTTTACTTTCATTGGAATTAGAACATTAACTAAAGGATCTTTTCTCCTTCTTTACTTTCATTGGAATTAGAACATTAACTAAAGGATCTTTTCTCCTTCTTTACTTTCATTGAATTAGAACATTAACTAAAGGATCTTTTCTCCTTCTTTACTTTCATTGGAATTAGAACATTAACTAAAGGATCTTTTCTCCTTCTTTACTTTCATTGAATTAGAACATTAACTAAAGGATCTTTTCTCCTTCTTTACTTTCATTGGAATTAGAACATTAACTAAAGGATCTTTTCTCCTTCTTTACTTTCATTGAATTAGAACATTAACTAAAGGATCTTTTCTCCTTCTTTACTTTCATTGGAATTAGAACATTAACTAAAGGATCTTTTCTCCTTCTTTACTTTCATTGGAATTAGAACATTAACTAAAGGATCTTTTCTCCTTCTTTACTTTCATTGAATTAGAACATTAACTAAAGGATCTTTTCTCCTTCTTTACTTTCATTGGAATTAGAACATTAACTAAAGGATCTTTTCTCCTTCTTTACTTTCATTGGAATTAGAACATTAACTAAAGGATCTTTTCTCCTTCTTTACTTTCATTGAATTAGAACATTAACTAAAGGATCTTTTCTCCTTCTTTACTTTCATTGAATTGGAACATTAACTAAAGGATCTTTTCTCCTTCTTTACTTTCATTGGAATTAGAACATTAACTAAAGGATCTTTTCTCCTTCTTTACTTTCATTGGAATTAGAACATTAACTAAAGGATCTTTTCTCCTTCTTTGCTTTCATTGGAATTAGAACATTAACTAAAGGATCTTTTCTCCTTTTTACTTTCATTGGAATTAGAACATTAACTAAAGGATCTTTTCTCCTTCTTTGCTTTCATTGGAATTAGAACATTAACTAAAGGATCTTTTCTCCTTCTTTACTTTCATTGAATTGGAACATTAACTAAAGGATCTTTTCTCCTTCTTTACTTTCATTGGAATTAGAACATTAACTAAAGGATCTTTTCTCCTTCTTTACTTTCATTGGAATTAGAACATTGACTAAAGGATCTTTTCTCCTTCTTTACTTTCATTGGAATTAGAACATTAACTAAAGGATCTTTTCTCCTTCTTTGCTTTCATTGGAATTAGAACATTAACTAAAGGATTTTTTCTCCTTCTTTACTTTCATTGGAATTAGAACATTAACTAAAGGATCTTTTCTCCTTCTTTACTTTCATTGGAATTAGAACATTAACTAAAGGATCTTTTCTCCTTCTTTACTTTCATTGGAATTGGAACATTAACTAAAGGATCTTTTCTCCTTCTTTACTTTCATTGGAATTAGAACATTGACTAAAGGATCTTTTCTCCTTCTTTACTTTCATTGGAATTAGAACATTAACTAAAGGATTTTTTCTCCTTCTTTGCTTTCATTGGAATTAGAACATTAACTAAAGGATCTTTTCTCCTTCTTTACTTTCATTGGAATTATAACATTAACTAAAGGATCTTTTCTCCTTCTTTACTTTCATTGGAATTATAACATTAACTAAAGGATCTTTTCTCCTTCTTTACTTTCAGTGGAATTGGAACATTAACTAAAGGATCTTTTCTCCTTTTTTACTTTCATTGGAATTAGAACATTGACTAAAGGATCTTTTCTCCTTCTTTACTTTCATTGGAATTAGAACATTAACTAAAGGATCTTTTCTCCTTCTTTACTTTCATTGGAATTAAAACATTAACTAAAGGATCTTTTCTCTTTCTTTACTTTCATTGGAATTAGAACATTAACTAAAGGATCTTTTCTCCTTCTTTACTTTGATTGGAATTAGAACGTTAACTAAAGGATCTTTTTTCCTTCTTTCCTTTCATTGGAATTGGAACATTAACTAAAGAATATTTTCTCCTTCTTTACTTTCATTGGAATTAGAACATTAACTAAAGGATCTTATCTCCTTCTTTACTTTCTCTGGAATTAGAACATTAACTAAAGGATCTTTTCTCCTTCTTTACTTTGATTGGAATTAGAACATTAACTAAAGGATCTTTTCTCCTTCTTTGCTTTCATTGGAATTAGAACATTAACTAAAGGATCTTTTCTCCTTCTTTGCTTTCATTGGAATTAGAACATTAACTAAAGGATCTTTTCTCCTTCTTTACTTTCATTGGAATTGGAACATTAACTAAAGGATCATTTCTCCTTCTTTGCTTTCATTGGAATTAGAACATTAACTAAAGGATCTTTTCTCCTTCTTTACTTTCATTGGAATTAGACATTGACTAAAGGATCTTTTCTCCTTCTTTACTTTCATTGGAATTAGAACATTAACTAAAAGATCTTTTCTCCTTCTTTGCTTTCATTGGAATTAGAACATTAACTAAAGGATTTTTCTCCTTCTTTACTTTCATTGGAATTAGAACATTAACTAAAGAATCTTTTCTCCTTCTTTACTTTCATTGGAATTAGAACATTAATTAAGGATCTTTTCTCCTTCTTTGCTTTCATTGGAATTAGAACATTAACTAAAGGATTTTTCTCCTTCTTTACTTTCATTGAATTAGAACATTAACTAAAGGATCTTTTCTCCTTCTTTACTTTCATTGGAATTATAACATTAACTAAAGGATCTTTTCTCCTTCTTTACTTTCATTGGAATTGGAACATTAACTAAAGGATCTTTTCTCCTTCTTTACTTTCATTGGAATTAGAACATTGACTAAAGGATCTTTTCTCCTTCTTTACTTTCATTGGAATTAGAACATTAAATAAAGGATCTTTTCTCCTTCTTTACTTTCATTGGAATTAAAACATTAACTAAAGGATCTTTTCTCTTTCTTTACTTTCATTGGAATTAGAACATTAACTAAAGGATCTTTTCTCCTTCTTTACTTTGATTGGAATTAGAACGTTAACTAAAGGATCTTTTTTCCTTCTTTACTTTCATTGGAATTGGAACATTAACTAAAGAATATTTTCTCCTTCTTTACTTTCATTGGAATTAGAACATTAACTAAAGGATCTTTTCTCCTTCTTTACTTTCTCTGGAATTAGAACATTAACTAAAGGATCTTTTCTCCTTCTTTACTTTGATTGGAATTAGAACATTAACTAAAGGATCTTTTCTCCTTCTTTGCTTTCATTGGAATTAGAACATTAACTAAAGGATCTTTTCTCCTTCTTTGCTTTCATTGGAATTAGAACATTAACTAAAGGATCTTTTCTCCTTCTTTACTTTCATTGGAATTGGAACATTAACTAAAGGATCTTTTCTCCTTCTTTGCTTTCATTGGAATTAGAACATTAACTAAAGGATCTTTTCTCCTTCTTTACTTTCATTGGAATTAGACATTGACTAAAGGATCTTTTCTCCTTCTTTACTTTCATTGAATTAGAACATTAACTAAAAGATCTTTTCTCCTTCTTTGCTTTCATTGGAATTAGAACATTAACTAAAGGATTTTTCTCCTTCTTTACTTTCATTGAATTAGAACATTAACTAAAGAATCTTTTCTCCTTCTTTACTTTCATTGAATTAGAACATTAACTAAAGGATCTTTTCTCCTTCTTTGCTTTCATTGGAATTAGAACATTAACTAAAGGATTTTTCTCCTTCTTTACTTTCATTGAATTAGAACATTAACTAAAGGATCTTTTCTCCTTCTTTACTTTCATTGGAATTATAACATTAACTAAAGGATCTTTTCTCCTTCTTTACTTTCATTGTAATTGGAACATTAACTAAAGGATCTTTTCTCCTTCTTTACTTTCATTGAATTAGAACATTGACTAAAGGATCTTTTCTCCTTCTTTACTTTCATTGGAATTAGAACATTAACTAAAGGATCTTTTCTCCTTCTTTACTTTCATTGGAATTAAAACATTAACTAAAGGATCTTTTCTCTTTCTTTACTTTCATTGAATTAGAACATTAACTAAAGGATCTTTTCTCCTTCTTTACTTTGATTGGAATTAGAACGTTAACTAAAGGATCTTTTTTTCCTTCTTTACTTTCATTGAATTGGAACATTAACTAAAGAATATTTTCTCCTTCTTTACTTTCATTGGAATTAGAACATTAACTAAAGGATCTTTTCTCCTTCTTTACTTTCTCTGGAATTAGAACATTAACTAAAGGATCTTTTCTCCTTCTTTACTTTCATTGGAATTAGAACATTAACTAAAGGATCTTTTCTCCTTCTTTACTTTCATTGGAATTGGAACATTAACTAAAGGATCTTTTCTCCTTCTTTGCTTTCATTGGAATTAGAACATTAACTAAAGGATCTTTTCTCCTTCTTTACTTTCATTGGAATTAGACATTGACTAAAGGATCTTTTCTCCTTCTTTACTTTCATTGGAATTAGAACATTAACTAAAAGATCTTTTCTCCTTCTTTGCTTTCATTGGAATTAGAACATTAACTAAAGGATTTTTTCTCCTTCTTTACTTTCATTGGAATTAGAACATTAACTAAAGGATCTTTTCTCCTTCTTTACTTTCATTGGAATTAGAACATTAACTAAAGGATGTTTTCTCCTTCTTTACTTTCATTGAATTGGAACATTAACTAAAGGATCTTTTCTCCTTCTTTACTTTGATTGGAATTAGACATTGACTAAAGGATCTTTTCTCCTTCTTTACTTTCATTGGAATTAGAACATTAACTAAAGGATCTTTTCTCCTTCTTTGCTTTCATTGGAATTAAAACATTAACTAAAGGATCTTTTCTCCTTTTTTTACTTTCATTGAATTGGAACATTAACTAAAGGATCTTTTCTCCTTCTTTGCTTTCATTGGAATTAGAACATTAACTAAAGGATCTTTTCTCCTTCTTTACTTTCATTGGAATTGGAACATTAACTAAAGGATCTTTTCTCCTTCTTTGCTTTCATTGGAATTAGAACATTAACTAAAGGATCTTTTCTCCTTCTTTACTTTCATTGGAATTAGACATTGACTAAAGGATCTTTTCTCCTTCTTTACTTTCATTGGAATTAGAACATTAACTAAAAGATCTTTTCTCCTTCTTTGCTTTCATTGGAATTAGAACATTAACTAAAGGATTTTTTCTCCTTCTTTACTTTCATTGGAATTAGAACATTAACTAAAGGATCTTTTCTCCTTCTTTACTTTCATTGGAATTAGAACATTAACTAAAGGATCTTTTCTCCTTCTTTACTTTCATTGGAATTGGAACATTAAATAAAGGATCTTTTCTCCTTCTTTACTTTCATTGGAATTAGACATTGACTAAAGGATCTTTTCTCCTTCTTTACTTTCATTGGAATTAGAACATTAACTAAAGGATCTTTTCTCCTTCTTTGCTTTCATTGGAATTAGAACATTAACTAAAGGATCTTTTCTCCTTCTTTACTTTGATTGGAATTAGAACGTTAACTAAAGGATCTTTTTCCTTCTTTACTTTCATTGGAATTGGAACATTAACTAAAGAATATTTTCTCCTTCTTTACTTTCATTGGAATTAGAACATTAACTAAAGGATCTTTTCTCCTTCTTTACTTTCTCTGGAATTAGAACATTAACTAAAGGATCTTTTCTCCTTCTTTACTTTGATTGGAATTAGAACATTAACTAAAGGATCTTTTCTCCTTCTTTACTTTCATTGGAATTGGAACATTAACTAAAGGATCTTTTCTCCTTCTTTGCTTTCATTGGAATTAGAACATTAACTAAATGATCTTTTCTCCTTCTTTGCTTTCATTGGAATTAGAACATTAACTAAAGGATCTTTTCTTCTTCTTTACTCTCATTGGAATTAGAACATTAACTAAAGGATCTTTTCTCCTCTCCTTCTTTACTTTGATTGGAATTAAAACATTAACTAAAGGATCTTTTCTCCTTCTTTACTTTCATTGAATTGGAACATTAACTAAAGGATCTTTTCTCCTTCTTTGCTTTCATTGGAATTAGAACATTAACTAAAGGATCTTTTCTCCTTCTTTACTTTCATTGGAATTGGAACATTAACTAAAGAATCTTTTCTCCTTCTTTACTTTCAATCGAATTAAAACATTGACTAAAGGATCTTTTCTCCTTCTTTACCTTCATTGGAATTAGAACATTAACTAAAGGATCTTTTCTCTTTCTTTACTTTCATTGGAATTATAACATTAACTAAAGGATCTTTTCTCCTTCTTTACTTTCATTGGAATTGGAACATTAACTAAAGGATCTTTTCTCCTTCTTTACTTTCATTGGAATTAGAACATTGACTAAAGGATCTTTTCTCCTTCTTTACTTTCATTGGAATTAGAACATTAAATAAAGGATCTTTTCTCCTTCTTTACTTTCATTTGAATTAAAACATTAACTAAAGGATCTTTTCTCTTTCTTTACTTTCATTGGAATTAGAACATTAACTAAAGGATCTTTTCTCCTTCTTTACTTTGATTGGAATTAGAACGTTAACTAAAGGATCTTTTTTCCTTCTTTACTTTCATTGGAATTGGAACATTAACTAAAGAATATTTTCTCCTTCTTTACTTTCATTGGAATTAGAACATTAACTAAAGGATCTTTTCTCCTTCTTTACTTTCTCTGGAATTAGAACATTAACTAAAGGATCTTTTCTCCTTCTTTACTTTGATTGGAATTAGAACATTAACTAAAGGATCTTTTCTCCTTCTTTGCTTTCATTGGAATTAGAACATTAACTAAAGGATCTTTTCTCCTTCTTTGCTTTCATTGGAATTAGAACATTAACTAAAGGATCTTTTCTCCTTCTTTACTTTCATTGGAATTGGAACATTAACTAAAGGATCTTTTCTCCTTCTTTGCTTTCATTGGAATTAGAACATTAACTAAAGGATCTTTTCTCCTTCTTTACTTTCATTGGAATTAGACATTGACTAAAGGATCTTTTCTCCTTCTTTACTTTCATTGGAATTAGAACATTAACTAAAAGATCTTTTCTCCTTCTTTGCTTTCATTGGAATTAGAACATTAACTAAAGGATTTTTTCTCCTTCTTTACTTTCATTGGAATTAGAACATTAACTAAAGAATCTTTTCTCCTTCTTTACTTTCATTGGAATTAGAACATTAACTAAAGGATCTTTTCTCCTTCTTTGCTTTCATTGGAATTAGAACATTAACTAAAGGATTTTTTCTCCTTCTTTACTTTCATTGGAATTAGAACATTAACTAAAGGATCTTTTCTCCTTCTTTACTTTCATTGGAATTATAACATTAACTAAAGGATCTTTTCTCCTTCTTTACTTTCATTGTAATTGGAACATTAACTAAAGGATCTTTTCTCCTTCTTTACTTTCATTGGAATTAGAACATTGACTAAAGGATCTTTTCTCCTTCTTTACTTTCATTGGAATTAGAACATTAACTAAAGGATCTTTTCTCCTTCTTTACTTTCATTGGAATTAAAACATTAACTAAAGGATCTTTTCTCTTTCTTTACTTTCATTGGAATTAGAACATTAACTAAAGGATCTTTTCTCCTTCTTTACTTTGATTGGAATTAGAACGTTAACTAAAGGATCTTTTTTCCTTCTTTACTTTCATTGGAATTGGAACATTAACTAAAGAATATTTTCTCCTTCTTTACTTTCATTGAATTAGAACATTAACTAAAGGATCTTTTCTCCTTCTTTACTTTCTCTGGAATTAGAACATTAACTAAAGGATCTTTTCTCCTTCTTTACTTTGATTGGAATTAGAACATTAACTAAAGGATCTTTTCTCCTTCTTTGCTTTCATTGGAATTAGAACATTAACTAAAGGATCTTTTCTCCTTCTTTGCTTTCATTGGAATTAGAACATTAACTAAAGGATCTTTTCTCCTTCTTTACTTTCATTGGAATTGGAACATTAACTAAAGGATCTGTTCTCCTTCTTTGCTTTCATTGGAATTAGAACATTAACTAAAGGATCTTTTCTCCTTCTTTACTTTCATTGGAATTAGACATTGACTAAAGGATCTTTTCTCCTTCTTTACTTTCATTGGAATTAGAACATTAACTAAAAGATCTTTTCTCCTTCTTTGCTTTCATTGGAATTAGAACATTAACTAAAGGATTTTTTCTCCTTCTTTACTTTCATTGGAATTAGAACATTAACTAAAGAATCTTTTCTCCTTCTTTACTTTCATTGGAATTAGAACATTAACTAAAGGATCTTTTCTCCTTGTTTGCTTTCATTGGAATTAGAACATTAACTAAAGGATTTTTTCTCCTTCTTTACTTTCATTGGAATTAGAACATTAACTAAAGGATCTTTTCTCCTTCTTTACTTTCATTGGAATTATAACATTAACTAAAGGATCTTTTCTCCTTCTTTACTTTCATTGTAATTGGAACATTAACTAAAGGATCTTTTCTCCTTCTTTACTTTCATTGGAATTAGAACATTGACTAAAGGATCTTTTCTCCTTCTTTACTTTCATTGGAATTAGAACATTAACTAAAGGATCTTTTCTCCTTCTTTACTTTCATTGGAATTAAAACATTAACTAAAGGATCTTTTCTCTTTCTTTACTTTCATTGGAATTAGAACATTAACTAAAGGATCTTTTCTCCTTCTTTACTTTGATTGGAATTAGAACGTTAACTAAAGGATCTTTTTTCCTTCTTTACTTTCATTGGAATTGGAACATTAACTAAAGAATATTTTCTCCTTCTTTACTTTCATTGGAATTAGAACATTAACTAAAGGATCTTTTCTCCTTCTTTACTTTCTCTGGAATTAGAACATTAACTAAAGGATCTTTTCTCCTTCTTTACTTTCATTGGAATTAGAACATTAACTAAAGGATCTTTTCTCCTTCTTTACTTTCATTGGAATTGGAACATTAACTAAAGGATCTTTTCTCCTTCTTTGCTTTCATTGGAATTAGAACATTAACTAAAGGATCTTTTCTCCTTCTTTACTTTCATTGGAATTAGACATTGACTAAAGGATCTTTTCTCCTTCTTTACTTTCATTGGAATTAGAACATTAACTAAAAGATCTTTTCTCCTTCTTTGCTTTCATTGGAATTAGAACATTAACTAAAGGATTTTTTCTCCTTCTTTACTTTCATTGGAATTAGAACATTAACTAAAGGATCTTTTCTCCTTCTTTACTTTCATTGGAATTAGAACATTAACTAAAGGATGTTTTCTCCTTCTTTACTTTCATTGGAATTGGAACATTAACTAAAGGATCTTTTCTCCTTCTTTACTTTGATTGGAATTAGACATTGACTAAAGGATCTTTTCTCCTTCTTTACTTTCATTGGAATTAGAACATTAACTAAAGGATCTTTTCTCCTTCTTTGCTTTCATTGGAATTAAAACATTAACTAAAGGATCTTTTCTCCTTTTTTACTTTCATTGGAATTGGAACATTAACTAAAGGATCTTTTCTCCTTCTTTGCTTTCATTGGAATTAGAACATTAACTAAAGGATCTTTTCTCCTTCTTTACTTTCATTGGAATTGGAACATTAACTAAAGGATCTTTTCTCCTTCTTTGCTTTCATTGGAATTAGAACATTAACTAAAGGATCTTTTCTCCTTCTTTACTTTCATTGGAATTAGACATTGACTAAAGGATCTTTTCTCCTTCTTTACTTTCATTGGAATTAGAACATTAACTAAAAGATCTTTTCTCCTTCTTTGCTTTCATTGGAATTAGAACATTAACTAAAGGATTTTTTCTCCTTCTTTACTTTCATTGGAATTAGAACATTAACTAAAGGATCTTTTCTCCTTCTTTACTTTCATTGGAATTAGAACATTAACTAAAGGATCTTTTCTCCTTCTTTACTTTCATTGGAATTGGAACATTAACTAAAGGATCTTTTCTCCTTCTTTACTTTCATTGGAATTAGACATTGACTAAAGGATCTTTTCTCCTTCTTTACTTTCATTGGAATTAGAACATTAACTAAAGGATCTTTTCTCCTTCTTTGCTTTCATTGGAATTAGAACATTAACTAAAGGATCTTTTCTCCTTCTTTACTTTGATTGGAATTAGAACGTTAACTAAAGGATCTTTTTTCCTTCTTTACTTTCATTGGAATTGGAACATTAACTAAAGAATATTTTCTCCTTCTTTACTTTCATTGGAATTAGAACATTAACTAAAGGATCTTTTCTCCTTCTTTACTTTCTCTGGAATTAGAACATTAACTAAAGGATCTTTTCTCCTTCTTTACTTTGATTGGAATTAGAACATTAACTAAAGGATCTTTTCTCCTTCTTTACTTTCATTGGAATTGGAACATTAACTAAAGGATCTTTTCTCCTTCTTTGCTTTCATTGGAATTAGAACATTAACTAAATGATCTTTTCTCCTTCTTTGCTTTCATTGGAATTAGAACATTAACTAAAGGATCTTTTCTTCTTCTTTACTCTCATTGGAATTAGAACATTAACTAAAGGATCTTTTCTCCTCTCCTTCTTTACTTTGATTGGAATTAAAACATTAACTAAAGGATCTTTTCTCCTTCTTTACTTTCATTGGAATTGGAACATTAACTAAAGGATCTTTTCTCCTTCTTTGCTTTCATTGGAATTAGAACATTAACTAAAGGATCTTTTCTCCTTCTTTACTTTCATTGGAATTGGAACATTAACTAAAGAATCTTTTCTCCTTCTTTACTTTCAATCGAATTAAAACATTGACTAAAGGATCTTTTCTCCTTCTTTACCTTCATTGGAATTAGAACATTAACTAAAGGATCTTTTCTCTTTCTTTACTTTCATTGGAATTAGAACATTAGCTAAAGGATCTTTTCTCCTTCTTTACTTTCATTGGAATTGGAACATTAACTAAAGGATCTTTTCTCCTTCTTTACTTTCATTGGAATTAGACATTGACTAAAGGATCTTTTCTCTTTCTTTACTTTCATTGGAATTAGAACATTAACTAAAGGATCTTTTCTCCTTCTTTGCTTTCATTGGAATTAGAACATTAACTAAAGGATCTTTTCTCCTTCTTTACTTTCATTGGAATTAGAACATTAACTAAAGGATCTTTTCTCCTTCTTTACTTTCATTGGAATTATAACATTAACTAAAGGATCTTTTCTCCTTCTTTACTTTCATTGGAATTGGAACATTAACTAAAGGATCTTTTCTCCTTTTTTACTTTCATTGGAATTAGAACATTGACTAAAGGATCTTTTCTCCTTCTTTACTTTCATTGGAATTAGAACATTAACTAAAGGATCTTTTCTCCTTCTTTACTTTCATTGGAATTAAAACATTAACTAAAGGATCTTTTCTCTTTCTTTACTTTCATTGGAATTAGAACATTAACTAAAGGATCTTTTCTCCTTCTTTACTTTGATTGGAATTAGAACGTTAACTAAAGGATCTTTTTTCCTTCTTTACTTTCATTGGAATTGGAACATTAACTAAAGAATATTTTCTCCTTCTTTACTTTCATTGGAATTAGAACATTAACTAAAGGATCTTTTCTCCTTCTTTACTTTCTCTGGAATTAGAACATTAACTAAAGGATCTTTTCTCCTTCTTTACTTTGATTGGAATTAGAACATTAACTAAAGGATCTTTTCTCCTTCTTTGCTTTCATTGGAATTAGAACATTAACTAAATGATCTTTTCTTCTTCTTTGCTTTCATTGGAATTAGAACATTAACTAAAGGATCTTTTCTTCTTCTTTACTCTCATTGGAATTAGAACATTAACTAAAGGATCTTTTCTCCTCTCCTTCTTTACTTTGATTGGAATTAAAACATTAACTAAAGGATCTTTTCTCCTTCTTTACTTTCATTGGAATTGGAACATTAACTAAAGGATCTTTTCTCCTTCTTTGCTTTCTCTGGAATTAGAACATTAACTAAAGGATCTTTTCTCCTTCTTTACTTTGATTGGAATTAGAACATTAACTAAAGGATCTTTTCTCCTTCTTTACTTTCATTGGAATTGGAACATTAACTAAAGGATCTTTTCTCCTTCTTTGCTTTCATTGGAATTAGAACATTAACTAAATGATCTTTTCTCCTTCTTTGCTTTCATTGGAATTAGAACATTAACTAAAGGATCTTTTCTTCTTCTTTACTCTCATTGGAATTAGAACATTAACTAAAGGATCTTTTCTCCTCTCCTTCTTTACTTTGATTGGAATTAAAACATTAACTAAAGGATCTTTTCTCCTTCTTTACTTTCATTGGAATTGGAACATTAACTAAAGGATCTTTTCTCCTTCTTTGCTTTCATTGGAATTAGAACATTAACTAAAGGATCTTTTCTCCTTCTTTACTTTCATTGGAATTGGAACATTAACTAAAGGATCTTTTCTCCTTCTTTACTTTCAATCGAATTTAAACATTGACTAAAGGATCTTTTCTCCTTCTTTACCTTCATTGGAATTAGAACATTAACTAAAGGATCTTTTCTCTTTCTTTACTTTCATTGGAATTAGAACATTAGCTAAAGGATCTTTTCTCCTTCTTTACTTTGATTGGAATTAGAACATTAACTAAAGGATCTTTTTCCCTTCTTTACTTTCATTGGAATTAGAACATTAACTAAAGGATCTTTTCTCCTTCTTTACTTTCATTGGAATTAGAACATTAACTAAAGGATCTTTTCTCCTTCTTTACTTTCATTGGAATTAGAACATTAACTAAAGGATCTTTTCTCCTTCTTTACTTTCATTGGAATTAGAACATTAACTAAAGGATCTTTTCTCCTTCTTTACTTTCATTGGAATTAGAACATTAACTAAAGGATCTTTTCTCCTTCTTTACTTTCATTGGAATTAGAACATTAACTAAAGGATCTTTTCTCCTTCTTTACTTTCATTGGAATTAGAACATTAACTAAAGGATCTTTTTTCCTTCTTTACTTTCATTGGAATTGGAACATTAACTAAAGGATCTTTTCTCCTTCTTTACTTTCTCTGGAATTAGAACATTAACTAAAGGATATTTTCTCCTTCTTTACTTTGATTGGAATTAGAACGTTAACTAAAGGATCTTTTCTCCTTCTTTGCTTTCATTGGAATTAGAACATTAACTAAAGGATCTTTTCTCCTTCTTTACTTTCATTGGAATTGGAACATTAACTAAAGGATCTTTTCTCCTTCTTTATTTTGATTGGAATTAGAACATTAACTAAAGGATCTTTTCTTCTTCTTTACTTTGATTGGAATTAGAACATTAACTAAATGATCTTTTCTCCTTCTTTACTTTCATTGGAATTGGAACATTAACTAAAGGATCTTTTCTCCTTCTTTACTTTCATTGGAATTAGAACATTAACTAAATGATCTTTTCTCCTTCTTTACTTTCATTGGAATTAGAACATTAACTAAAGGATCTTTTCTTCTTCTTTGCTTTCATTGGAATTAGAACATTAACTAAATGATCTTTTGTCCTTCTTTACTTTCATTGGAATTAGAACATTAACTAAAGGATCTTTTCTCCTTCTTTGCTTTCATTTGAATTGGAACATTAACTAAAGGATCTTTTCTCCTTCTTTACTTTCATTGGAATTAGAACATTAACTAAAGGATCTTTTCTCCTTCTTTGCTTTCATTGGAATTAGAACATTAACTAAAGGATCTTTTCTCTTTCTTTACTTTCACTAGAATTAGAACATTAACTAAAGGATCTTTTCTCCTTCTTTACTTTTACTAGAATTAGAACATTAACTAAAGGATCTTTTCTCCTTCTCTACGTTGATTGGAATTTAAATATTAACGAAATACTATTTTTCCTTCCTCGAACTGATTGGAATAATAACATTAACTAAAGGTTATTTTCTTTTTCTTCAAGTTGATTGGGATTAAAACATCAACTGATGCCTTTTTTGTCCTTTCTCAAGTTTCTTTTGACTAGAAAATTAAATAATATCTATTTTACTCGTCCTCAAGGTTACAGTGTTAAAACATTTAAAATACTCTGTACTAATATTAAACTTCAAGTCAACAATATATCCTAATGATAAGTTTACAAACATATTTTTTTCAGCCAATGGCAGTCGTTTTTCAAGACGTATTTCTCATTATAAGGTGAATAAAAGAAGATATTAAGTTGATTCTGAGGTCAGCCTTCGTTTTAATCATTTTAGACCAGAATTTTATCGTGGCAACACTTTTGCACGTGGAGGTGACTTGGAAACACAAGAATCTGTAACGTGTAATAATACAGCAACGGTAATTAACAGAGAATTCAAATATTAAAATCTTACAAGAACTTTGTTATGGCAATACACCGAGAAAATAAAACTAAAGAGCCTAAATGATCATAAAAACAGCATTTGGTTAAAATTGACACATTACCGCGTGCTTTGGCCGATTCGTAATCGTTCTTGCACACTAACTTGTTGTCTTCCATCAGGTAGAACTCGTCGCCAGTGTTTAGCTGTCGCTTGCAAAGGATACAAGAAAAACAGGATAGGTGATAGACATTGTCTTGCGCTCTTCTCACCACTTGTGTCGGAGGAATACCCTGCTCGCAACCAGCACATTTCGTTCCAAATATCCTGAAAAAACGGTTAATTTTTGTATTCCTACTCTTTAACGAACTGGTGATTCTCGAAAATAATTCGTTCACTCTATTCCGCTAATTAATATGAAAATAGAAATTGTTCATTTAGCTTCGTCAAGACGAGTTATTATAGCAAACACTGGCTGAAGAGAAAAAAAGAAAATTGTCTCCGTAAAAAAACAACCCGCTGGAATAGTGATAAGTCTACGGGTTTACAACGCTAAAATCAGAGGTTTGATTCCCCTCGGTGGACATAGCAGATAGCCTGATGTGGCTTTGCTATAAGAAGAAAAAAACATACAGAGAAACACAAAACACACATTACTCTTATAAAGTAAATAAAATGAAATGTTAATTGTTAAGCACTTAGGTTATGTGTACCGTGTCCATGAAGAGTATCGAAACCCGGTTGTTTAGTGTTGTAATTATTCAGACTTGGCTCTAAGTCACTGGAGGGTTGGAATTCTGGTAAGATAGAGTTAAAAATTCGCGTGTTGAAATCTTAAAACATGAAGACTAAAAAGATGATAAATACATTTATATATACATGAAACTTGGTCAGTATACTTTGTATCAGAATATGTTACACATACTTTTAATTACTTCTAAAACACAGTACAATAAGATCATACTACTGGTATAATGTAAATAGTTAAATTATTAGTATCTTCATATTTGATCAAATTAGCTTGTGCTATTGGACTGAATATTTCTATCATTTACATTACGTATAACAAAGTCTGTACGAAACATTTTTTTTATATTCAAGCCAGAGATGTTTTCAATTGAGTCACCAAATACTATACATCATAATTGTAAATAACTTTCGGTTTGAAGTAATCCTAGTTCATGAAACATTTATTTTTAAGATATCTATTAAGTTACACTAATATCCATTTTACGTTCAGAGGTAAAAACTAAACAATTGTAAACTATATACATGAGAAGCTATCTCAAGAAACAGTCGAGGAAACGAATAATCCATTGAATAGATTGTATATTATCTTAGGATATAATTTGACACTGAAAGAGCATTTCACTTATAATTAATAATTTTGCCTTAATTTTCCCAAATATTCTTTGTACACTAGATTTTCTATTTTGAAATTATGGCTATTGTAGTATAGTAAATTTAAAGAAGATATGTGCGTACTTACCTTTTTAATCTTTCCATAAATATATTTATATGAAAATATTGTAAATAGAAATATTAAGTATTTTTCGTAATGTACAATTTTAAAACAACTTAATATTGCTGTCTTCACGAAGAACCATATGTAATTCATCCAAATATAGATGTTTTGTACTGGAAGGGCAAACACAAGTATATGTGAGCTGATTATACGAGTTTATCCATTCAGGATTTGCCACACTGTTTATGACTACATGATTTTCTTACTTGAAAAAGTCTTCTTTGCAAAATACTTGTCCGTTTCTCGAAAAACATTTATCGGAGAGCTGAGCCTGACACTCGGTACACTTGAGACATTTAGCGTGCCACGGCCTGTCTAAAACCTTCAGTATGAAACGATCCAGTATCGACTGTTCACATCCTGCGCACTTTGGGATCGTAGCTACAGAACAACACACAAAACAAAAGTTACACTACTCGGTTTCAAATTTATTCTGCATTCAGAATTCGTAGTACAAATGCGATATTTACAATAAAAGAGATATTGATAAATATAGGCTTGTAAAGCAAATAAAATTATTTTACGTGAAACATCAACAGTAGAATTAACATTCGGTGTATATTATGCGGTAATTTGACTTTTGCAGAGTTTATTTCACAATTTATTTAAGTATCTTCTTTCTCAAAACATGCTTACAAGTAGTTCAATCTGAGAAATCGATGGGCACTTGTATAAAAGTTATCTTAGAATACACAACCAATTAATCTTGAAAAGAACGCAAAGAAATAGATCCTTCAAATTTGAATAGTAATATTTTTGTATATAAAATACATTCATTTTGAAAATACTCAGCAAATGACCCTAAAGAGAAATTCGTTAAATTAAGAATCGATAAGAAAAGATCTCAATAAAATTTATAGGAAATTTCTTTCTTCTTATGAATATAGCGAAATAGAAGAGATGAGTTGTTTAGGCTTTCTTGGAATAGGGGGTTAACAATTTTATTTCTACAGAGATATACGAGAATTTATGTACTATGTATAATTTTAAGTTGGACCATTTATAAGGATTTCAAAAATAAATTCGTTGTCTAAATTGCAAAGCGTAATCTGTACAACCAGATGGCGGCCTAGCATGGCCAGGTGGTTACGGATCTCGACTCGCTATCTGAGGGTCGCGAAATCGAATCCCCGTCGCACCAAATATGCTCACCCTTTCAGCCGTGGGGGTGTTATAAAGTTACGGTCAATCCTACCATTCTTTGTTAAAGGAGTAGCCCAAGAGTTGGCGGTAGGTGGTGATGACTAGCTGCCTTCCCTCTAGTCTTACACTGCTAAATTAGGTATGGCTAGCGCAGATAGCCTTCGTGTAGCTGTGCGCAAAATTCAAAACAAACAAACCAATAGCCAGACGCACGTCAATTTCCAAATGTTGCACAGAACCATACCGTGACTTCCAAGGTGTGTATGGTTGGTGTACTGCAGAACGAACGTTTGACATATGGAATAAAACACGATAATGATGTTTTTCGAGAGACTAGTATATAGTTGTAGCTTACGACAACGTTGTTACGCATCACTTAATCCTTGTATTCTAGAATTCTCCTTAAATTGTTGGTTTTTAATTATTTAAAGTTCGTTGGGTTCATACTTGATTTTGTCTTTGTTGCTGTTGCTAGTTGTAATACAATAATCCTTCAACACAAAATATATTACAACCGTTCTCTCTGATGTGAACGATATTCAGTTTAGTTTACCTCAATGGAGGGAGTTATCATCTGTATTAGGGGAAACAGATTCAACAGATTTCAAGGATGACTTTATTGAGATCACAAACATACATCTGTACATCTAAAATTCACTTTTAATCTACAGAAATTAAAAAACACAACTCGATACTTTATAAATAGATAAGTCATCAATCTTGTGTTGTTGTTTTTTGGAATGGGGAGCAAATGAAAGATAAAAGCAGCAGTGGGTTGCAAACCATCTAAATATATTTAATCATGCAGAATAAAGTGGAGTTTAATTTTTTTCCTGAATAAAACTCTGTTGTCATAAAAGACTCTTGAAAATTTAGCCCACGGACAGCTGTTATTTATAACAAAATTGTTCGAATTCAGTATGAAGCTTTCTGTGTACTCACCCTATTTTACGTAGAATTATAAAAAAAAAAACAACAAACAGTAAATTCTGCCACACATTTTGATACCTCGTTTGAAACTCCTGTGCTATTCAACTTAAAAATTTTGTTATATCAACTTAATACCAGATGGCGCCTCTCTCTCCGTTACTTGATTTTTTTATACATAATATTATATGATTTATAATATTTTCAAGTAACATCAATTCTAAAAGTTGGTAGTCTCTGTGTACGAATTATTTTCTCGAAAAGACTGTTACAATATCACCCAGCCATGGCACTATGGACACTATGCGTGACAGTATTACACTGTCAAATGGTCAGTAATTCGTTGTGAGCCAAAATACAAATATATTGCTCATACACATGTCGCCTCTAGAATAAAGTCACGCATCTGTGACGATGAGCCACTACATTAGTTTATATATAAATCGTTTAAATAATTGTGTTAACCTGCTTCGATATTCGTATTAATATTTTCCACATCTTGCTATTAATTGTTTTACTTGATTAAGCCTTTGTACAAGTCACGTTTTAAAGATTACTTTTGTCAACTAGAGGGAGTTTGAAGCTCCACGTTTTTACCCCATATACAGTAAGTACCTCTTTCCCCTGAGATTAGACACAGTAAAAAGTCCCGACAAAATACAACTATATCACTAACGAGAAAGGCCCCGCGGTGATTTAGCAGTCTGGGGGCTTATAACGCTAAAAATAGAGGTTCGATACATGTTGTGGGCACAACGCAAATATCTCCGAGTATAGTTTTTGTGTGTTTAATAATAAACAAAACAACAAAAGTAAAATCGAACGAATGAGCCCCGAAAAGTAATCAGACTTTCACAAGTAATGGATATCGACAAGACTCTTATAATACCGCTTTCCACAGTGAACAAGGTGTAAATGCACTTTCTGTACGACTCCGAATGCCTAAAACCAAGAGAATGAACTTTTCAAGTTTTAAAGAGATGGTCTACATCTGATAATCGTTACTCTTTGATGTTAGAAAAACATGTAGGTTCAAGACGTTTTTATTCATTTCTATCAAGATAACCGCTACTGTTGCCGGACAGTTGCAACTGTGTCCCATTATCTTCAGAAGCCATCTGATAGGATACAGTATAGCTAGAAGAACACTACTGGTCATTGCAGGTAGTATTATATGTCAGCAACAATGGACACCACAGATGTTTTCATATAATTCTGCCTTTCTGGACAAAGACATAATTTTGTTTGTTTGATTTTTTCAAACGCGTCTATATTTATATAATTTTTTGACGTATGACACATCTAGAACTGGCGATTATTCAAAAGTTTTGTTTAACTGTTTACAAGATAGGACAAAATGATAAAACATTTCCGAATGTTACTTCAGACGATCACCTATAATTGTATGTGAGAGGTCAATCTTTAGCTGCTTGGTGCAATAATAATTTTAAACCAATGCCTTCTTGCTCGTTCAGCCTGAATCGTAAGAAGACGGTTGTTTGTTTGTTTTTGAGTTTCGCGCAAAGCTACCCAAGGGTTATCTACGCTAGCCGTCCCTAGAGACTAGAGGGAAGGCAGCTAGTCATGACCACCCACCGCCAACTCTTGGGCTGCTCTTTTACCAACGAACAGTGGGATTGACCGTAACATTATAACGCCCTCACAGCTGTAAGCGCAAGCATGTTTGCTGCGACGGGAGTTCAAACTCTCGACTCTCAGATTATGACTCGAACGCCTTAACTCCCATGGTCATGCTGGACCAAAGATGGGTTGCAATGGACATCAGGATATTGTTACTCTCTTGTGGCTGGTCCAGTTGCCAGATGTAAGCCCTGCTATTCATGATCATTTTGTTCCAAAATAATTCCAAATAATTAATGTATGTGGACAACTCAACCTTTTAGGTTCCTTATAAGGAACAAATGGAATTACCCATGCTTAAATTTCAAATATAAATCCGATGTGTGACATAGTTTTTGCCTCAAATTATGTTGCTATAGGACCGATGCGCTATTAATTCTAATGCTGGTAATATTTTCTTTCGCGTTTGTTTAAATAAATGACATGTTTTTGCTGTGGGTGTCTCTTTACTTGAGATAGAATGTTTAAAATAATTACTTGAGAAATGCTTTCCATCGATTTTAAAGGTTGGGTAGCAAAAACGAACTTTAACTGAATAATTGAAGATGTCAGTTGTTTTGTACATGGAATTTATTGTGTTAAGGTTTAAAAATATATCAAATAACTGAGTTTATTAGTGAATTAAGGTACAGTATGTGATTAAGTCAATAGTTAAGTTTTTGTATTTTGAAATTAAAGTTCGTTTCCAAATTATTTTCCGGTAATATTTTTTCTAACAGTCAAGATAAACGAGTTATATCT
The DNA here is from genome assembly GCF_004210375.1 of Tachypleus tridentatus. NCBI lineage: Eukaryota > Metazoa > Arthropoda > Merostomata > Xiphosura > Limulidae > Tachypleus > Tachypleus tridentatus. The sequence goes on from NC_134830.1 coordinate 15,145,141, forward strand.
AACAACAAGTCTTATTCACTTAATTTAATCCTCTAAATCCTTGAAGTAATTTCAACTGATTTTATATTGTGAAATTTTGAGATCTTTTATTTGCTGTAATCATTAGTCGAATGCATAAATTATGCTAACTTTAAAGAAAACATCTTCTCACAATGATTTAAAGAGAAGTACAATTAACCTGTTGACTGCCAAGTATTTCAGCTGCTACAATACAACTCTAATGCTTCTTCATTATGTAACTTTTTCGTGACGCCATTTTGGATCGTGAGTGACACAATTTGTAAGTAGGTCAAATGCATGTATAGTGCTCGTCTACGGCACTGAACAGGTTAATGGATAGGCATGATTAGGGTTAAACCTGGCTCAGCGAATCCAAAACAGGTAATTTTGATTATGTTATCTGTCGTAACAATACCGAAACGACATTTGGAGCACAATATGTGATGATATTAGTTCAAAGTTCGTGCTTTAACATAGAAAGCATAGATAAAATGAATAGAAGGCTCAAAATATGTGGTAAAAGCAATGAATCACGATGAAGATGCATAGCACAAAGTGTGTTAATACTGGAACAAATCCATAACACAAAGTGTGTTAATACTGGAATGGATGCATAACGCAAAGTGTATTAATACTGGAAGAGATGCATAACACAAAGTGTGTTAATACTGGAAGAGATGCATAACACAAAGTGTGTTAATACTGGAAGTGATCCATAACACAAAGTGTGTTAATACTGAGAGAAATCCATAACACAAAGTATGTTAATACTGGAAGCGATCCATAACACCAAGTGTGTTAATACTGGAAAGGATCCATAACACAAAGTGTATTAATACCGGAAGAGATGCATGACACAAAGTGTGTTAATACTGAGAGAAATCCATAACACAAAGTATGTTAATACTGGAAGCGATCCATAACACCAAGTGTGTTAATACTGGAAAGGATGCATAACGCAAAGTGTGTTAATACTGGAACAAATCCATAACACAAAGTGTGTTAATACTGGAATGGATGCATAACGCAAAGTGTATTAATACTGGAAGAGATGCATAACACAAAGTGTGTTAATACTGGAAGAGATGCATAACACAAAGTGTGTTAATACTGGAAGTGATCCATAACACAAAGTGTGTTAATACTGAGAGAAATCCATAACACAAAGTATGTTAATACTGGAAGCGATCCATAACACCAAGTGTGTTAATACTGGAAAGGATCCATAACACAAAGTGTATTAATACCGGAAGAGATGCATGACACAAAGTGTGTTATTACTGAAAGTGATCCATAACACAAAGTGTGTTATTACTGGAAGTGATCCGTAACACAAAGTGTGTTAATACTGGAAGAGATCCATAATACAAAGTGTGTTAATACTGGAAAAGATGCATAACACAAAGTGTATTGATACTGGAAGAGATACATAACACAAAGTGTATTGATACTGGAAGAGATACATAACACAAAATGTATTGATACTGGAAGAGATATATTGCTCTAATCATTAATGGTTCAATAACGTTAGCGTCTGAAACGGTATTATTTCTAATAATAGTTTCGTCCAGAAAAGAATTATCTTGGCCTTCTTATCACGAAAACAAGTAAATCTTTCATTTGTAATTAAAACATCTCTCTCTTGGCTGTTGATGCAAAGATATATTGTAGAATTTTAGAGTCAACATATGTCTTGTATGGAAAAAATAATAATTTTTGTAAACTTCAGAGTGGCATCTATGGTGCCAAAGGAAATCCTTCAGTGTGGTTAGCACTCGGAGCTATGAACCACAAAAAAGTTGCAGCTGTGTTGATAGATGAAGCTGTTCAAAAGGTATATGTAACACAAACAATGGAAAAAGACGTAGTTGGTTTGTAGTAACAGATTTAGAGTAATCGTTAATACTTCCTATGTCTGTAATTACTTCATTAAGAGAAAACCTCCAGTGGCTCGGCGGTATGTCTGCGGACTTACAACGCTAAAAACCGAGTTTCGATACCCGTGGTGAGCAGAGCACAGATAGCCCATTGTGTAGCTTTGTGCTTAATTCAAAACAACAAACATCATTACGAAAATGTTTCAAAAATATTGTTGTTATTCTTTTGTGACCTTTGCAAAGCTTTTGTCATGCCCTAAAAGCCTTTTAATATTTTAGCTAAATATATCATATCATCTAAAGAAAATAGAAGACAATTAGTAAATTTGCAAACTTTTCTGTTCAGATTAACGTGAGTGTAAATACGATTTTATTGAACGAAACTCACTCTGAATGTGACCTTCGATTTCTGACACCTGTTTATAATTACACGTCATCCATACTTTAATATTCCTTTTGAGTTCTCATTTTGAATGTGATTGAATTATTTATTAACGTTTCACTTGACTCTGTAGCTACCTAACGATTTGAGAATCCATGCGTTATGTGTGATAACATGCATTGGTAGTGATTCTTTCTATTCAGCTTCTCCGTATTTGGATATTTTTACCATGTTTGTTATCGAGAAACCACAATCAGAAGAAATGTCTTCTATCTTCTAGACTAAAGAGAGAAAAATATACATAAATACAAAATAAAAATACACAGTAAAATATGAGCCCACTCACTTTTCCACATCTGGAAGTAATTACATGATAAATGAAATAACAGAATCTCGTCTAATACGCTAAAGGACTTTTGTACCATACCTGTAAGGTTAAATATGAGTTGTTGGATCATAAAGTTAACTAACATCAATTATCGTATAACTTAAAGTGCAATTCATCTGTCCGTCAGTGTTCTAAGTTTTTTGATAATACTATTGTGTAGTAACATGTTCAAAAGATTGTTGAAAAGAAAACACAGTTCGCTCTTTATAAACTTGATAGAAAACATCTTGATTCGTGGTTGCTCACCAGTTCAAAGGTAACCATAGTAATTTTATTTTATATTTTAAAATTTATGTATCACCGTTTAGAGTAAAATACAATTGACAGTAACTTTAACATACCATGCTTAAGTTGTAAAATGAGACTGTTTATTTAATAAAGAAAACAACACAATATTAATGTAAAGGTAAATATGTAGTACTGGTTTTGGTATATAAATTATAGGTGTATAAAAGTGCCCACACAGTGAGGCCTTTGGTGATTATTATTTTTGTAAATTTAAAGCAAGTAAATTGCTTTACTTCGTAAATGGTTATTTCAGTGATAAAATAAAATAAAAATATTAATACATCAGAAGGTCACCCTTCTTTACGGAGTTCTGTTAGTACTAATTAAACGCTAGCATAACGATATTATGTCTGTGGTTCCAGTTTCTCTAACCGATCTTCTAATAACAATCACCAATATTTCAAGGTGTGGCTGGAAGCTTGAAAAAGTCTCATTTGTAAGTCTTCGTCAGCTTAAAATCAGTCTCGATTATCTTGTTAATGGTGCGGATGCGTCCAGTTTCACTGCGATAACTTTTGGGGTTGAAAAGTTCTCTTTCGTAACTGAACACTCGTTTATTTTAAATCTTGTGTAATTTATCTTTACCTTGTTTAATAATACCACTTTATAAGTATTATTTGCCAAAAAGTTTTGTGTAGTTTATTTCAAGCAAAAGAAGTGGAAAGAAGCTATATTTGTTAATTGTAAAACACGTTACTTCACGTAAGTTGTCATGGCAACCAAAGACACACTTCGTCAATTTCAAAACTCAAAACAGCAAAACGGATAACGCCCGAAGGTTTAGATTCAATTCTCTTTAAATACGTGAATAATATAGTTACTAATTTAATGTAGTTCCCATATTTTTTTAAATTGGCCTCCAGAAAAATAAACAACTATTTACTATTACCTGGAGAGGTAATGGTTCTAGCTATTTATAATGTTCTGGCCGTAAATTTTGGCTACATCAAGTCAGAGATCTTAATAATAACAAGAGGTATTAATAAAAATAAAATGTTATTTTATTATGTTTTTTAATTGGCTAAATAAAAATAAAAACTGCATGTGAAATTTAAATTATTACATTCAACTACTTTCAAAAAACCAAGTATCAAAATGATAAATACCAGTAACAGCTTATTATAGTTGATTTAAGGCTAAACTTCAACTTCAGAGAAAACTCACTTTGGGTTATTTGCTCTGTCTACTGCGTGGAATCGAACCTTGAATTTAAAAGTTGTATGTTCATAAACTTACCGCTGAACTACTTTGGGATACTGAAAAAATCTGGATATATGTAAAAGTGTTAATGTCAAAAATCATATCGCGGAAATTTACAGCAAATGACATGATTCATAAAATATATTTTACACTTGAGGTCTACAACAAGTATGTATTATAAAATAAAAACAGCCTTCTTCATCAGGCTTAACGATTAGTTATGTGCAGCAAATAAAACACGAAACATCGGAACATATTAAACATTATATTTCACAAACACCAGAAACACATGAATATGATTAGTTCTCATTTTCTTACTTAATCGAGTCAGTACGTGGTTCCTGGTTCGTTACCGCAAAAATATGTTCCGCACTTTCAGGCTGTTGGTACGCTGTAATAACGATGGTCAAATCCTACCGCTTGGTTAGAAGAAAATAGTTCAATTACTAATGTTGAAAGTCTGTCACTTTAATATTAATTCCAGCTGTTACACAGTTAACCCTTTTGTAACTTTGAGCGTAATTCTGAAATAAAGAAAGTTTCATGTGAGAGTGCGACTTAATAGTTGTCTGCTTGCTTCTTACATTTGAACTAAAGGGTAGGGAAGTTTACGGTCCCCAGCTAGTATAGCGGTAAGTCTACGGATTTGCAACGCTAAAATTAGGGGTTCGATTCTTCTCGGTGGAGTCGGCAGATAGCCTGATGTGGCTTTGCTATAACAAAAAACACACACGTAATTTTATGTTTAATATAAACTTAAAACAGAGCACAAAGTGGCAATGTCTCTTGTCAACGATGGCATAATACTTCAATAACTCGGGTAACAGTTCATGCTTTGGAGCAGATAACGGTAATCATAATACTATATTGTGCTCTGCAGTGTGTTTCAAACGTGGCCCAATCAGAGCATGTGTAGATTAGCTCGTATGTGCTTTTACGACGGTGTTTGCTTTTAATTCTTTTTTAAAGATTTATTATAGAATATTGATAGAGCTGATTCAACCTTCGATACAGAAGTTTAAAGTACACTCGTAACACTACAGACATAAAAATAAACGTAATTCAGACAGTTCAAATACATCTTAATTTGATGAGCAAATGCAGTTCGCTCAATGTGTCCATGCCAGTTGTAACTTGAGTGTTGACTTTGGGGAAAGTAGCTATTTCATACTGTTTTAACATGTGTAAGAAACACATTAAACATGAACCATTAGTGTTATCCTTTCCGACTTAATTATAATTGTTACACAGAATAACACAGAATTAAAAGCATCGTAATAAATATTGATTACAATATTTTTGATAAGCTATACCTTTAAAATTCATCACACTTTAAGTTGTGGTATGTGAAAAGAAAAGTCTATGATATATTTCAGATAAAATGTTGAAATATTCAATAGTTTTTATACGGTATGAAATTAGAACTTAAGAAGTACAAATACGAATAGTCAGATGTGGTAAAAACTCCATAACCTAGAACAGAGTTCATAGCATTTCAAAGTTTGTTATTGGTTAATTGTAGGTGGATTGTACTAAACTTTATAGCCTACATTTAATAATTTTCAGTAAGAGGTAATAAAATAGCTAGAAAACATTACTACTATTGTCATTTAACTAATTTCATATAGTAATCTAAACATACTCTTTGACTACCGTCCAGTGGGAAAGCAGTATGTCTGCAGACTTCTACCGTTGGAAATTGGCTTTCGATATCCGTGATGGGCAGACCACATGTAGCCTTTTGTGTAGTTTTGCGCTTAATAATAAATAAAGACAACTCTTTGGTCTAAAATATGACCTTTTTATGAGACCTTGTTTTTTAACGTATTTGGCCTCTGTGACGTCATGTGGTTTTAAGGTCCTGTACCTGCATTCAGCTCCACCAGTCGTATTACTATTAACATTTATTTTTGTGTAGGCATAATGTCTTCGCCAGAATATTTCAGAATGTTTAGGCTAGAAAAATATCTATTTGTTTGTAGTTAAGAAAAAATATATGCTCTGGGCTCTGCACAGCCCTGATTTCTAGCATTACAAGTCCTCAGACTTACCTTAGTGCCACGAAGGAACTACAAAAAACAAAAAACTTTGATATTTTAAATGGACAACTTACAATGACTTAGTAGCTCTTATTGGCAAAACACCATTAACTAATTATCCTTCCTCATCAAGATATGACAAACACATACAGTTTAAACCCAACACTTATTTTTATTACACACCATATTTTTACAGAAGGTAAGCGAATTATAATTTTCATGATAGATTGTGAAACGTTTTAATTACGAAATGGCATTCTTACGCCATGACCAAAACTAAAATGTTTGTACATGATGTAGCCATGTTAGGGATCCAATGACTAATAATTCAGTATTGTCTGAGATCTATGACATCGTATATTTAATATCTTAGTTGGTTAGATCATCTATGTCATAGGTTCAAAACAGTTTTGATCTTTGTCTTCTATTTTACATAAAAGGGTGGTTAGTAAATTATAAACCAGAACGTAGTTTCATAACAGTTGAGTTTTAGGACACACTTGTTTAGCTTATTTAACTGTGACAAACATACAAAACATTTATAACACTCTCAAGATCAAGTGTTTACAATCTTGCGATATCATTTTTTTCTAGGCTAGTTTTATGGACTAGTAGAGTCTACGAAACTGGTAAGAGCAGAAAATAAGTGATATATATATTTACTAGAAACGCAAATTTATAACATAACCCGGTGATTTATCTTTCAGTGTGTGTTTTATTTGACTACTCTTTTGCTTATTAATTACTCAGTGAGGTGCTTTTATCCCCATAGGTCATACATAGCTTTTTTTAGATTTGACAGTCATGTGGTGTAGTAAAAAAACCACGTTCTTAACGACCAAGAGACTTTAAACTAGATTATCCTCGTATTGAAAGGTTGAATTACAAACGTGTTATTATTTAATATCGTAATTTATCTCTGTTAAACAACAGAATTTTACGTAAGTTAAAAAACAAACAAACTTATATGATTTGTTTTCAAGTTAAACAAGTAAAACTATACACATGTGACTTGGTTAAAAATATGACTTCTGATGGTATCTGAAACATTTCAGTTTTCCTGCTGAGTTACTTTTCTTTCATAATATACCGTCCTATCAGATTCGACTTTTTTACATTTTGATTGTTACGTGTGTCAATAGATGGCGCTCAATAAATCACAAAGCTATGAAAATTAAAGGTTATTGAATGTGTGTTTCCTTATAGCAAAGCCAACTCGTGCCATCTACTGAGTCTACCGAGGGGAATCGAGCCCCTGAATTTAGCGTTGTAAATCCGTAGACTTACTGCTGTACCAGCTAGGAACTATTAGGACGATCAAAATAAATTTGTCGCTTGTATTTGTGATTGTTAACTTAAAGCAGTAAATCTATCCATGTCACGAAAAAATAAATATTTATGTATTGTTCATTATCACTTACTTTTGTTTTTTAAAAAGGAAATGTCCTCAAGTTTTCAAAACAGAAAGTTATAAGAAAGCTATAATCACTTTGTTTTTATCATGTAATTTCAATTACGTCAATCTTAAAAGTGCACGTACGAAACATGGCAATAATGTTTAATTGTATCTGTAATAAACCATTGTTCAGGTACACTTATTCATGGTATTACGAACTAAGAGGGTAGACTGCTCTCAACAGGGGTAAAACTGAGTTCTTGCGATTATCAAGTTATGCTTCTGATCCTGACCTGAAATTTTTGCTTAAATATTATCTGAATTTCGATTTATTATAAACTTTTATGCTGTATTTCTCTATATTTGTCGACTCAGATTTTTGTTAATGAGAAGAAACAATCAGGGTTGATAACACCAGCTTTGTTGTGTAACTATCAAAAACACTGTGACGCTGATGCCAGATAATGGAACTAAAACGAGAATTATAACAAAAGAAGCCTACAGTTTGAGAACAAAGAGGTACAACAAATTCTCACGAGTTACGACTTTCTTCGATTATCAGAATTCGGTGTACCCCTTCTCCCAATATGGCCAGGTGGTTAGGGAACTCGACTAGTAATCCGAGAGTAGCGGGTTCGAATCCCCGTCTCACCAAACAATGCTCGTCCTTTCAGCTTTGGGGCATCATAATGTTTAGGTCAATCCCACTGGCGCTGATTAATAGCTGCCTTACCTCTAGTCTTACACTGCGCAATTAGGGACGGCTAGTACAGATAGTCCTAGTGTAGCTTTGCGCGAAATTAAAAAAAACAAAACACCCTTTTTACAAAATGCGTTCGTCTTTCTTTCTTAAGACAAGTGTCTTACTGAATATTGAAGAAATAATTATTAATTGTTTGTTTGTTTGTGAATTTCGCACAAAGCTACTCGAGGGCTATCTGTGCTAGCCGTCCCTAATTTTGCAGTGTAAGACTAGAGGGAAGGCAGCTAGTCATCACCACCCACCGCCAACTCTTGGGCTACTCTTTTACCAATGAATAGTGGGATTGACCGTTACATTATAACGCCCCCACGGCTGAAAGGGCGAGCACGTTTGGCGCGACGGGGATGCGAACCCGCGACCCTCAGATTACGAGTCGCACGCCTTAACACGCTTGGCCATGCCGGGCCCATAATTATTAATAATATTGGTCTTTGTTCTGTGGATTAGTAGTAAGTTTGAGGGCTTATAAAGCTAAAATACGGGGTTCGATACCTTTAGTAAACATAACTTTAATAGCTGCGCATTCTGTGAATATTTGTCACAAAATGCATCATCTAAATTGACAAAAAGTTAATTTTAGGAGTCGTTATCCTGTAGATACATTTCTTTTTTCTTGAACTGAGGTTTTGAAGACATGTTCAAGGAGTCACACAAGATGTTTTTGTAATGATCATAGTTACAAAGTTTTTCTTTTTTTTTCCTTCTTTCTGGTACACAATATTAATGAGTACGACACAGAGCTGCTACATTCATTATTATGTTTATCGGCGAATTAATAATTTTTGTTTTTGTTGTTGGTTTTCGGTGCAGTTTTTAGAAGTTGGAAGACTATTTCAACTTGTGTTACTAAACCTAATACAGCTTTATCTTTATATTTAGGTGTACGTGTTATGTGTTTTCTTATAGCAGAGCCACATCGGGCCGTCTGCTGAACCTACCGAGAGGAATCGAACTCCTGATTTTAGCGTTGTAAATCCGTAGACTTACCACTGTACTAGCGGGGGACTTCTATTTAGGTATATTATTTGCGAACTGTTTGATTTTTAAATCCTTGTTTATGTGATATACAATTCTATTCTGATGATGGGTTGGATGAGCTTACGCATTGTTAAAATATAAATCTATTTTCCTAGTTTTCTACCGAACAATGGAGTACTAGAACCTTTAGAATATCTGATGTATTCTTCGGTCGAAATTGCACCGGTTTCTGTTAATTAAATGGCATGTTTTACTTTTGTCGTTTTGAACTCATGAGGCAATTACAGTAGTTAACATTGGAGTGCACGTATATAGTTCTGAATATCATCCCCATTTAACAGGAAGTATTTTCTGCAATCAGACTGACTAATCTGAAAATAATGCAACAGTATGTTACTAAGCGTTTTGACTCTAGCTGTTCTAGAATTTTACTGCACAGCCAATTTGTAGAACCTTTTTAAATGCACGAGATGTAATAACTACAAATTGCATGATCATCGACGCTGATGAACTGGTGTTTATGGAAATAAAAACAACATTTAGAAAAAAGGATTTTCTAAATCTAAGTACGTTGCATGCCAATAATATTAAACTACATAGGTCTACATTGGTCACGTCTCTTTGCACGTGGATGTTGACGTAGTTATAGCATAATCGCACTTCACAAGGCCCGGCATGGCCAAACGGAGGCGTTCGACTCGTAATCTGAGGGTCGCGGGTTCAAATCGCGGTCGCACCAAACATGCTCGCCCTTTCAGCCGTGAAGGGGGCGTTATAATGTTTCGGCTAATCCCACTATTTGTTGGTAAAAGAGTAGCCCAAGTGTTGGCGGTGGATGGTGATAACTAGCTGTCTTTCCTCTAGTCTTACACTGGTAAATTAGGGACGGCTAGCACAGATAGTCCTCGAGTAGCTTTGTGCGAAATTCAAAAACCAAACGAACACTTTATAACTTTATATCTTTCAGGTTATGTTGTTATAATTCTATTTAATAATCCTGACTCTTAGAATATTTCGTCCACTTTAAAATCTTTATACATTATTCACATGTGTACTCGTAAGATACGACACAAAGATTCCATATTTTATGACATACCGCAGTTGATACCAAATGTTCCATAAATTGAAGTTGTGATAGAATACAAGAACGAGATATAACGTTATTAATACCAGAAATCTCACGTTTCAAATTGCTTCATTAGTTTATCATAATCAAACTAACACATTTGAAAGTGAGGAATGTTTGTCTATTCCCTGGTTAAGCGGCACATCTGAGGACTAATAATGCTAAAAATAGGGTTTCGATACTTGCGGCGAACACTGAACAGATAGCAGGTCGTATAGCTTTGCATATATAACTAAAATAAACAGATATTATAATATCGTATAGACTGGTATCACACAATATTAGCTTCAAAGATGACAAAAAAATATGAAATAAATGATCTTGAGTGCTCTAACACTGAGTTAAGTATTTATATTATACTATACCTACACAAATTATGCTCTTTGTGTATAACTGACAATTTCAGATAGCCTGAAGATTTACTACGATAGAACATACAGGGTTTTAGATCAAGGATCTAACTGACAATTTCAGATAGCCTGAAGATTTACTACGATAGGACATACAGGGTTACAGATCAAGGATCTGAATCTATCTGAGTTTATCAAAACTATACTATTTCCTAATTTTTAGCACATTGTGAACAATAGCTGATATTAATGGCTACTTTTTTATTATTCGAATCGTGAGGCTTACCAAGGACGTTTGCTTGATTTTGTCATGTATATTGAGATTTTATTGGATACAAAGTCGATTTGTACGTCTGGATAACTTATATGTACTGATTCAACACACTTCTTAAGTTAATCAAAATTCGATCATGCATTAAGAAATTGATCAGAGTTTTAAAAGAGATGTAAGTTACTGAACTGATAGAGATGTGTATTAGTTCTTACGACTTATACGTAACACATAGAAAATGCATTATATTTCATTTTAAGAAACTTAACAGTTATTACCCTAATTTGCTCTTCCAATATTGATCTTTGCTTAAAACAATAACTATATAAATGAACGTATGTATACTGAGTTTGATTCCAAACTTTTGTTTACTTACATAAGAGCATGGGATGAAACGGGTGAAGGAAGGAGACTTTGGTGATGTCCGTTACAAGCTGTGAACTCTGAAAAATACGTGCAGTAGTCCGACAGTGGGCCTGGTTAGCAGGTGGCGTCGACGTCGGACTGCTCGCTGTCATGAGTCACAGCTAAAAATTAACTTCCGTAAAAATAAAACTTCCGTTGGTTTACTTATTAGGACAGCCTGGTTTTAATTTGAAAGACTCTCAGAATCAGCTGTTCTTATTTCATTTCGCAGATAGTCCAGAATTTGATGACAGTTTTGATAATGTTTTAAACCGTAGTAATCCTGTTTGAAAAACAGTTCGTTCTACGTAAAGAAGTAAAATTCGTAATTCATTTTCTTTGTCGCTAATTGCTTTTCTTCCATGAGCGGACACTTGTATTTACTGATCGGATATTGCTTAAATAACGTGAAGTCTTGCTAAGCACGAGACTCTGAGCACATCGAGATTGCTTAAATAACGTGAAGTCTTGCTATGCACGAGACTCTGAGCACACCTCGACGTTGCTCGCGTCCGTCACTCATAATGACTTCATTGATTTGTTCGAAGTTCCTGACTGGCATTGAGAGCGTGCTGAAAGTAACCAATAATGATTGGCTAACATCTCATCCAATCATAATGTCTAGAATCATCATCAAGATTCTTTAGACTTTAGAAAAAGACTGAAGAGCTTTCTTATTCAGTTTTAAACTTTCTAGTTTGTTCGTTCGCTTTTTTAAGTGTAGCTTGTAAGTATTGCATACAATTACTCCAATCAATATTTTAAACTTTTATTAACAAAGGATGCGTCAATATATCTTATTTTCCATTTCCCTAGAAGAATTTTTTTTGTTTTGAATTTCGCGCAAAGCTACACGAGAGCTATCTGCGCTAGCCGCCCCTAATTTAGCAGTGTAAGACCAGAGGGAAGGCAGCTAGTCATCACCACCTACCGCCAACTCTTGGGCTACTCTTTTACAAACGAATTGTGGGATTGACCGTCACATTATAACGCCCCCACGGCTGAAAGGGTGAGCTTGCTTGGTGCGACCGGGATTCGAACTCGCGACCCTCGGTTTACGAGTCGAACGCCTTAACATACTTGGCCATGCCGGGCCGCCCTACAAAAACATTTCGCGTAAAATCAAAATAGAATTAGTTGACTATTGTGTTGAGCAGTCTTGAATTAAATGACTTTTGAGATATGTGATTTTCTTGTTTCATTCAAAATCATATCTCCTGATCCAATATAGCCTTACTCCAACAAACACATACTAAAGATCATAATTTTCGCCGACTCTTAAGCTTTCCCTTTTGGGCCCAAATCAAACTTACTTACTAGCTATGGTATACTAACGTAACTGAAATTGTTGAAAATCGCATTTGTCTTTTATTCTTTTATATGTTTTTTATTTTATGGAAAACTTAAGAAATACTGCCTTGTACATATATTTAAATTCTTCTCATTTTAGAAAGTCGGTTTTAATTTTCTCGCGTGTTACGACAGAAATGAAAATACAAATTAGAATGTGTTAGTTTACGATATGAAAGAGAAAATTTATTTGGATAAAATTTCTAGAGTTTCATTAATTTACGACATTTCATTAAGATTATGAATTAATGACGTTTTTGTAATAGTTGTGCATAAAAGTATGGTGTTGTTTTAGTGCAAGGTCACACAATCGTTTGTGTTTATCGTCGAGAATCAAACCCCAGAATTTCAGCATTGCAATTTAATAAACTTATATATAACTCACTGTTTGTGCAAACAGAAAAGGCTTAGAAAAGATTGTTTTTGTTTTGAATTTCGCGCAAAGCTAAACGAGGGTTATATGCGTTTGCCGTCCCTAATTTAGCAGTGTAAGACAAGAGGGAAAGCAAATAGTCGTCACCGCCCACCGCCAAACTCTTGGGCTGCCATTTTACCAACGAATAGTGGGACTAACCGTCACATAATAACGACCCCACGACTGAAAGGGTGAGCATGTTTGGTGTTAAGGGGATTCGAACGCGCTATCCTCAGATTACAGTCGAGCGCCCTAACTAACTGGCCATACCAGGGCAAGCTTAGAATGAGCTGTTCAAATTTGAACAGTGACCTGAAAAAAATTATCTATTTTCTCGAAGATAAATGAATATGTACACATTAGTTTGATAATCTATTTGTTCGAAAGTGTTTCTACTTTTATTGGAAGTTATATAACGAAGATGCGTTTTATCCTTTTCTTTAAGGAATAGCTACACTCGTATTTTGTTTGTTTGTTTTGAATTTCGCACAAAGCTACTCGAGGGCTATCTGTGCTAGCCGTCCCTAATTTAGCAGAGTAAGACTAGAGGGAAGGCAGCTAGTCATCACCACCCACTGCCAACTCTTGGACTACTCTTTTACTTGGACTACTCTTTTACCAACGAATAGTGGGATTGACCGTAATATTATAACGCCCCCACGGCTGAAAGGGCGAGCATGTTTGGCGCCATGGGGATGCGAACCCGCGACCCTCGGATTACGAGTCGCACGCCTTAACACGCTTGGCTATGCCGGGCCCACTCGTATTTAATCATGATCTAATTCATTAAAAAAAAAAATATTTTTTGGGCAAATGGAAATAAATTACTCCTAAATGGAAGAAATTTCTCCAATGTACCTAACTAAAGATTCGTTTTTGTTCATCACTGTGTGGTGAAAACCAGGAATGATTCCCAGATTTTATAGGACAGAAAATCCGTTGAAAATTTCGTGCAATTTAAAAACAACATTATATAAGACAACTGTACCAAGACTATTAAACCTTCAGGTGACTAGACTGTTTAGGGAAGCGTGTTGTAACTAAGGGACCATAATTTGGGTGGGAGCAGCTAGGAGTTTCAAATACGGTTCTGGTAGCAGTATCAGAGAATACTCTTCATTACTATATGAAAAACTTTGAGGAATCTTTCTACATCTGTGCTCCACAAATTGGAATTATAAACTAGATGTATTGATGAATATGTTGGTATTGACTAACGATCAGGAACCATGTGATAGACGAATTTCTTTTCTTCAACAAAAACTACTAAAGCTTTAAACTTGAGTTTTCATTTTTTAAATTTTCGAAATAATGGTTAATGTCTTTTGTTATAGTAATTCTTATGGAGATTTGAATAATAGTGGCTGATTGAAACAGGAAAAAATACGTTGTAGAAACTTGGTTAAAGATACGAAAAATTGAGACTATAAAGGATATACGGAAAAGTAGTTTGTAATTTGTGAGACTCTATTTACAGAAGGGTATAGATTCAGATTTTCTATCTATTTTTTGTACGTTATAATTCATACTCACTGAGAACTTCAGGTAATAATTATTGATATGTTTTTATGACATTGTAAGTTGGATTTCCTGATTATTCTATTGTTTTATAACTGAGTTTTAAATCATTCCTCGCTCTAGTGGCAGAACGACATGTCTGCGAACTTACAACGCTAGAAAGCGGTAGCCTTCGTAGGCAAAGCACAGAAAGCCCATTATATAGCTTTGTATTTAACTTCAAACAAACAATAGCTGAAAATTAATACGCAGAAAACGATGTATTAATTTAATATTGTCAGCGCCATCTGTAGTATTATCTATGAATTTTATGAAAAATTATATAACGGTCATTGAAAGAGAATTATGAAACGTTTGATGTTACTTTCTGTTCGTCTTGTATATTAGTTGAAGCATCTTACTTGCTCTGGTTGTCTCTTTACACATTTAACCAAATACGTTTGTTTTATGTAATAATACGCTGTAATAGATTACTAATGGATTGTTGGTATGATCTTAGCATAATTTGTTTATTTGATTTTAAACAAAGATACTCGGGGGTTACATGTGCTAGCCCTCTATAATTTTGAAATTTTTGTGATGTTGACCACTTCCATCTACTCTAACTGCTATTATACTACACTAATCAACTAATGGGAAAAATAAAGTATTTTGATATGCCCGACTTATATTACTGTGTTAATGCTCGTTTGAAAGGCTAGACATTCAAACAGTGGAGTGGTCTGGGAAGCTGTGAATGGGAAACGAGGGTGTATTAACGAGAACTGACGATAAAAATCAAACTATTGTGTATTTCATTTCTTTTTTATATCATACGTTGAAGTTCTTTTACATTTCACTAAATGTTCTTTCCCCGTACATATCGATATAAAGTTTGAATTACAACTAATATTCTATAATTTAAACTAGTATCAAAACTTTAAGAACTTTGGGATCATTTTGAAAAGATGTATTTTCAAGGTTTAGTAAAAGGTCAAGTGGTTAAAGGACTCGACTCGTAATCCTAGGGGCGCGGGTTCGAATCTCTGTTACACCAAAAATGCTCGACCTTTTAGCAGTGGGGGCGTTATAATATTATGATCAATCCCACTATTCGTTGGTAAAAGAGTAGTCCAAGAGTTGGCGGTGGCTGGGGATAACTAGCTGCCTTCCCTCTAGTCTTACACTGCTAAATTAGGGACGGCTTGTGCAGATAGCCCTTGTGTAGCTTTACGAGAAATTCAAAAACAAACAAACGTTTGGTAGAAAGTGCTAAATAGGTTTCAACTATTATGTTTAACGCTTAAATGCACCATGATGGTCGGTGACCGGTCCAGTACCGAAGAGTTTTACTGTAACAGACTCAGAGGTTTATTTATTTAATAAGTTTCAAACTAGACAATAAAGCTTACACCAAAGTTTCTATATAAGCAGCTGAATGAAAAGATGTTATTTTCTTTTAAAATCATAAAAAGAAACAATCTAAACATAAAAAAAAAAGAAATTGTGTCAACTTATTTAAAAAAACAACAACTATTTTATTGGTACATATTGTTCTAATTCCATTTTTCTCTCCCCCCAAAGTGGCACAGCGAGATGTCTGCGGACATACACCGCTAGAAACTAGGTTTCGATCACCGTGGTGGGCAGAGCACACATAGTCCATTGTGTAGCTTTGTGCCTAATTCCAAACTTTCAATTAATCCTTTCGTTTCTTACAATAAGTTTAAATAGTGGCGGCATCTGTCGGCTAAAGCAGTATTTCTCTAATAACTATGGCTTGCAAGTAAAAAATTCCATCCCTTAGTTAAAATATTATTATACGCTATAATCGAAACACTCCACAACTGCTTCTTAGTCACAAACGTAAAGAGAGCTGTGACATACGTATTGTTTAATAACATTTTGTTACCTGTATCTTCTCTGTTAAAGAAACAATTTTAATACAAAGGCTGCCAATTTGTTGTGCTGCAGAGTTCCGCTGCCAAATCATTTTGCAGAAAGCCCAAGTGCCACGTGCCGTTTACGCTCTGATAAACTGCTTAATTGAAGGCATCAAGAACAAATACGCAAACACGTACTGGAGTGGTCTTACGCCCAGAGAGTGTACTTTCATATTGAACTCAGATAGTGATGAGCAAAATTCTCCACGAGAACATGTGGGATACGTGGCAGGACACGTGTAGCCTCGGCAGGCCATGGTATTGCAACAAAGTTTGTATAGAATCATCAGTTGGTACGCAGACTAAGCCTCCTAGCAGATATTACTAAAGCAGGTTGTTTCACATAACTGAACAAAGGTACTTTATGTTTTAGAATCGATGTAACACGAGAAAGATTTTGATTAATAACACACAAAATCTCAAACAATACAAAAAAAACGTTAGCCAAGGACATTATGGTTTACAAAGACTGTACAAAAAACTTAGTTAAATATACGTTAAAGTAAATAGAGCAAAACAGTTTCTTCTCGTTTTTAGCTTGTTTTAAAATCAGTCCCGAGCTCTGCTATTCTAACAGGCATGATTGACACGTTCGAAGAACACAACACTTGGAAATCTGATTTCATATTTGCATTAAATGAAAATCTTTGTTGTTGGTTGTTTGTTTTTTGCATGTTAATTTCTCTTGGAACATAAAATCGTGTGTAAATTCTGTGATAGTTTGAAAGCTTTGCTGTCATAAATCTTGCGGTGTAACAATCGGATTACAGTCTCTATGGTACATATAAGTACAACTACACGTTAAACGAGTTTAAGAAGGCTAATTTGCAGAAATATGGTTTTGCTGTTACTGGGGGTTGATACATTTTGAATAATTTAAGTCGAGGTTGAGTTTTTAAACCACGAGGGTGAGTTGTGATAAAAAGAGAAATTAATAAATCCTAAATAATTATGTATTGAACGCATCATATAAAATACGTGTAATTCGTTACAATTACACGCGTATTGCTTTCTTTGTAATTCGAATAACTTATAACTGTATTCAGACCAATGAAGAGCTTTAGAACAAACTGTTTTGATTAGTTCGATCTGATCATCTTGGAAATAATCTTTAAAAGGTATTTTATAAATCACGTCATTATTCTAATGATTTCATTTTCTTAATAGTGTTTCTGATGCATGTACGTGTACATGTGTACATCAATACTGATGTTCGTACATTCAAGTGGGGAGAGAAGTTTTCCCATCTGCCGTTGTAAAGATGACAGGACGATAAAATGATCATATCACCTGCCTTGTGACAGACCACCAAGTCGTTAGCTTATTTCCTCGAGCAGACGTTCACGTGCGCTAGACTCATTAAATTCTGACATCTATCTTGAGTACACGAGAAACGAGTTTCTTTACGAGTTAGTGTAGCACGTTTGTTTTGTATATAGTAACACGGTTGTTGACAATGATGTCCTTAAACCACTAGAGGAGATATGGTGTATCTGGAGTGCTTAGCTAATTACTCATAATTTTTTTTTCCTTAGCACGCTGTATACTTAGATAAGTTTAGAGCTTTTAACTGCAGATGGCATTAATAACAGAAAATAGATGAGTTGTGTGTTTTCACTGTTTGCTCATAATAAGATGTTTGAAATAACGAAACTGAATTGAAGGAACATTTGCGTTCGGACTTTGGTTGTAAAATGGAAATCTGAGAGACAAAATAACTCATTAGAAATGTACCGTTTAGTCAAACAGAAAGAACTATTTTCTCGAGGAGTCCTAAATAACCGGCCACTCATTGAAGATAATCATCGAATGACCAAGTTGTTGTGAGCTAATTACATGATCAGGTATTTATTAGAGGTTTATCATTTACAGATAACGCCATGTAAACAGCAGTACTAAGATAAAACTGCGCAGAGTAAATATTCTTAATGATAAAAATCTGAAACTGTTTTCACAGAAATAAAATAAACCGGACTTAATCCATTTGATAATACGCAAGTTTAAGAAACGTAATACACTACTAAGAGGGGGCCGTCAGAAAGCTTGTTTGTTGTGTTTTTAAATTTTGCGCAAAGCTACACGAGAGCTATCTGCGCTAACAGTCTCTAATTTAGTAGTGTAAGACTAGAGGGAAGGCAGCTAGTCATCACCACCCACCGCCAACTCTTGGACTACTCTTTTACCAACGAATAGTGGGATTGATCGTCGCATATAACGCCCCAACGGTTGAAAGGGCGAACATGTTTGATGTGATGTGATACGAACCCTCAGCTCTCAGATTACGAGTCGAGTGCCCTAACCACCTGGCCATCCCGGGCCATCACTTAAAAGCAACAACTGAAAGACCAACACGGATGAATAGTATTTTATAACTTGGTTTATTAAACCTGTGTACTATTATGTATACATTCTATTCACACGTGTAACCTATTACAGCGTATTATTACATATAAAGCATGGCAGAAATATTGATTTTCTGAGATTATACTAGCTGTACTGTGAACGCTTGTATCATTATGTGAAACTATGCTGAACTCCGTAATTCTATTACAGATTGCATTACGTGTACTGGATATGAATTGACAAAAAATATTGCTTAAAAGCAATCATAATGGCCTCGTAGCTATGCTATAAAAAAACGCTTAGTGAGTAGCATAAAAATACTTTACGTATTGTTCGTTATTGAACTAATATTGATCACTTAGTTGTCAAATTAGTTAGGAACGTTGTAACTCAGAAAGTCACAGCGTGACTGACTAAATGTACAGTCTCTTGACGATTCATTTCTCTTTCACCTGGAATGAAAACCTTTTATCTGACTAAACGCTGCAATCAATGAAGCTTCTTGTTTGGCATGATTTACCAGAAAACGTAGAGAAATTCTTATATATAAGTAAGCTAAAAGAAATATTATAATACTTGGAGTACTAAATATTGGAATATTAAGTAAAATAGTTGGTGTTCATACTGAAATGTAACCATAAACGTCCACATTCACAAATAATACACTTTCCCGCTACTGAACATTGGAATCCCTAACTTTCTTTTCTTCAGTTAATCGTAAATCCCAAGAAATTGCGAAGTCTTACACTGTTAAACTAGGGACGGCTTGCGCAGATAACCCTCGTGTAGCTTTGCGCGAAATTTAAAAACGAACAAACAAGAAATTGCGTCTATTTAGTTAACCCTACATATATAATTTAAAAATTTGTTTGTATCAGAGCAAATCTACGCAATAGATTATCTGTGTTTTAATCACCAAGAGAAATCAAGCCTCGGATTTCAACTTTGTAAGTCCGTAAACTTACTGCTATCCACTGGAAAACCTATATGCAAATATATATATGTATATAAGATAAGAATCTCTTTTTAAATTTTATATTATTAACGTAAATACAAATTTCATTCTGCCTTACAGAAGATTAGTTTAATTTTCATACCCTAAAAACTTTGATTATTCCTTGGTGACTTATCAGTAAACTTGAAGGCTCACTGAATTTGATTGAAAATTTATCGCGTTTGAGAAGGGTACGTTAAAATATTCATATAATCATATTATAAAGACGTGATCTGATCGGAGATTCAGAATTCCTAAGACATTCTTTGTAATGATGTTAGAAAATAGAGAAATATGGATCAATGTGGGGTATCTTGATAATCCAGAAAGAGACCTGACACAAGTCGTATCCCATCTGTGATAACAAAACTGCGATGGCCATCTGTGATAACAAAACTGCGATGGTTTCTAACAGATGAGAAATCATAAACACAAAGGTCATTGGCAAAAACCGTCTATGTGTTTAGGATTACAGTATACAACATAATCTAGAAGAATCTTTGCCTGGAAAAGGGACTTGAGCCACGTTTATGTAAGTTGCTTCTACGACATACTCATTCAACTCTAGCTTATCTAAAGCAATTCGAGAATGAAACGAATATTCGTACTAGTTCATGCAGGTAAAGGCTCCACTGGACGTTTGTGCAATCGGATTTAGAGAAGACTGTTCTAACGGTTTGTTTGTTTTTTAATTACGCGCAAAGCTACACGAGGGCTACCTGCGCTAGCCATTCCTAATTTAGCAGTATAAGACCAGAGGAAAGGCAGCTAGTCATCACCACCCACCGCCAACTCTTGGGCTACTTTTACCAACGAATAGTGGGATTGACCGTAATATTATAACGCCCCCACGGCTGAAAGAACGAGCATGTTTGGTGTGACGGGGATTCAAGCCCGCTACCCTCAGATTTCGAGTCGAATGCCTAAACCCACCTAGCTATGCTGGGCCTTTCAATTTTAACACATGTAATTTATTATTAAAATAACTTTAACTACGTGGATAATGTGTGTAACAGATTACATGTATACCTGTATAATTATCAGTAAAACATACTCGTTTTGTACCTAATTTTTATTATTAATGAAACCATTAAATAGGTATATTTATTTCAACCAAGTATAACGGTTGCACTTCGTTGTTCCAAGTTCCTGTTATTTACATGCTCTTCAGTAAGTCGAACGTTGCACAAAAAGATTGTTTTAAAATAGAACAGTACTCTTTTTACAGTCTATTCTAGGAGTGTACAGAACAATAAGTGAGGTGTAGCTCTACCGTTCATTTTCCTCTTTAAATTCTGTTTCTTAAAAGTACTTAATATGGAAGTTCCTGATTACTGTTATGATCCTTCATGGCTCTAATGGACAAGTTAGCTCTATCTGATTCTATGAAATTCATGAAAACCAATAAAAGACAAAAAAATGAAAAACAGAAGATAATTGTAATTTGTTCCGATCTAAATAATTTCATAGAAGTGGGTATTTATTAACCGACAAGGATATTTTCTGAGCATTGATGTATCAACAGAATCACCGTTGAAGCTTAAAACTAACCTTTATCCTTACAAAAGGAGAAAGACAGACACATAATGTATTAAACGAAGCTTATTCATTTAGTTAATATCGCCACCTGCCGGTGGGCGGGTCATAGTAACATCTCTGTCAGAAACGCACTTTTTGCTGGAAGGCGCATAACCTGGGTCATATGTGTGCTGGAGTCAAGTCGTCTGCTGTCCCGTTCGCGCATGGACTTACCCAGCGTATTCTAGAAATAGAAACAAATTCTGATTATCCTGTGACGTCGGGAATACATATGAATGAGTTACTGAGCTTTCACCACAGGGGAGATGTCACTTTTACGAAATGGATGACAACGAACTTGTGACAACTTCCTGCAATACAAAGATTACTGGGATTCATATGTGGTATTCGTCATGATGGTGTTTTTACAGTTTTCTAACAGATGGCACGATATCTGATGTTTGAATCAAAGACCTGTGCGAAAAAGACATGTTGCTACAACCTTCAAAAAGCGTGACTTTCAGAAGCGAGTTTCAAAAACAGACATTTTAATCACAATAAATTTTACTTTTTCATTGTTGGCATACGTTCTCTCTGTTTGCATGAAACAGAAATCCGATTTTATAAGTTTAAATAACGTGTTTTACGCGGATGTGGAGGGAAGCGTACATATTAGCTTGAAAGGCAACGCGAAGCTTGTATAGGAAGTAAAGTGAATTAAACCTAAAACTTTTTTCAAACACAAAGGTAGCGAGTATATTGTAATTCACTAAACAATTCAAAAATAGAAACATTGTTCTTTTCAGTCATATCAAGTAAATATTATCAATTAGGTCAGTGAAATTGACTTAAACTGAATTTAAATATTATTTCTTAAAAATAAATGCATAATTTCATTATACGTTATATTGTTTCTTTTTTCAAGTCACGACAAATAGAAGTAGAAAACACCCAATCTCAAACAATAAACGATTTCGTTATTTCGTGTATTTTCAATACAAATTCTATAGCAGGTTTTTGAATTTTTCCACTATATTAGTACAATAATTGTATGATAGAACATACTGGTATCGAAAGTTACTAGAAATTCTATATCATGATTTAAACCAACAGTGAAATACGAGGCCATTTTAGTGTATTTAAAATTCAAATATAGTGATCTCTAGTTTCAGTACAACAATAATAAAAAAGTGTAGACTTGTCTCAAACGTTAATATGCTTAAAATATCGTAACTTAAACACAAAGTGGACAAGAACTTTTGTCCCATATATCAGAGACTATTCACTTTCTAAATACCGAAGTTAATGAAATAAAAATCTCAGGAGCTACTAAGATTTGTAAGCTTTGTTTGAAATCATGTTTATACAGAGGATTGACTAAAATATATCAAAACGATTTTGAATATGCAAACCAAGAAGTCACATTATAAATACAGCCGATTTAAAGTCACGGGTGGAACGGATATATGAGAACTATACTATATATTGACATTGTTTGCCTATAGTATGATACCACAAAAGGTTGGTCACTTTTAGGAAGGGTATGTAGCAGCCTTTTCTGATGCCAAATAGTTATACACTTAAAACATAAACGTGTGCTCAGGTTACGGATTTGAAATTTTCAAGGCAGTGTTATCCTTTGCCTTTAATAATAGCACTAGTAAGCCAAGAAATATGGATCATCTTAGGGTACCATGATCATCGAGAAAGAAACCTGTCATGGAAGAAAACATTTGACGTCTTATAACAAATGGGACCCTACTTACTCAGTGTCAGTAGCAAAACACCCCACTTCCTCCAGGCAACAGGCACAACATAATCAAGAAGGTTTTTGACCTGGAATAGTGAAATAAGTCACGCTCACTTAAGTATAGTCCAAAGTTGCGTATCTCACACGGATGAAGAACAAAACAGGCATTCTTGATATTCCATACAAAAGCATGCCAGTCAAGTGACCGAAAGAAGCTCTGATGGATTTTTCTGCGATTGAATTTTCGAAACAAACGCTGGAAAACTGTAGTCCTCGTACACTAAATTAAGCATGAAAAGTCTACAAAAAGGAAGAGAATAGTGTACATTTGACTGTCTTAGATAGGGGCTTTTTGCAATGGAGACTCTGCTGCAAGGATATGGTCAAGGTGCACGACTGTGAGATAGAAAACGATCATACGTGGCGACATGGACCATAACAACGTGGTGAGGCTCCAAAAGAAAGTTCACATAATTCACACCACTCCTCTATACTTCTATTTTTAAATGGAAGTTTTAAATGAAAAGACTTATTAGTTTCAGCTGAAGAAACACATTCGTAGTTCTAATGTCTGGAAATAAATATTTTTTCTCCAAAAATGTGTTGTGGTGCAAAGTTCTCCTAAACAAATCAAACGCTCTAAATTCGCAAATAATTCGATAATTTCACACAATAACAACAAAAGCTTGATTTCGAAAAGTGGTGGCAAATCTGAAGATTCTCTGAAGAGTCAAACTTAGACATAAATATCCCAATCGAATAAATTTCTTAGACCACGAATTTCAATCTAAGTGAGCGGAAACAGTGAAACTGATAAAAATCTTAGTAAAATAGACTGGTCTTGAAAATCTATGCTTAATTTATAATAACAAAACCATTCGAACCATTTCCTCTCGCCCTATGGCAGGAATACTGTTTTCACTCCTATACGCGAGTGTGAATGACATAGCTCAAAAGTTTTCATCT